>NC_091668.1:13770000-14477500 GCF_042453785.1 Malus domestica
CATTATGCTAATCTTCGTAAGTTCCTTTGTTCATATAACGAAGGAATAAGCATTGGTTGTTTGTGTTGTCCTTTTTCATGATAGACTTATCTAACATGTTCTTCCAATGATACATTACCAATAGGAAGAATTTGAGGATTAGACTACTTAGGTACATATACAATCCATTTAAGACAATCTTTGGGATTTTTGTACCAAGTCCGGAAACTAAAGCTTTCGGCTTTTATTTGTCAAGTGTTGGATATCGTTTGCAAATATATTGGTAAACAAATACATAACGAATATAAATTGATTGATTTTAAGCCATTTGATTTGGGTCTTTAAATCAAATAGCACCACCCACTATTTTTGGCAAATTCCATATCCCTCATTGGAATTTGAGAGTTTTGAAGGAAACTCTTAGTAGGGTATGGGAGGCTCACTATTACCAAGTCCACCTCACAATGATATGATGTTGGCTAGCATTAATAATAATGAGAGAGTACGATTACTCATTTGCATCTCTTGCACTCCACAATGATATGATGTTGGCTCCATTGCACTTAGTTAAGTCATTCCCACCATGCTTAGTTCGTGAAGGGGTTCAAGAATAGCCTCACGATGATACGATGTCGGCCATCCTCGTTGCCTACACTCACCTCATCAAGTATGTATATAGACTCCTCCTGAGTATAAGCATGCACTTTGCACTCCCCCATGATAGGGTGAAGGCGGTGTACAAGTCATAAACGATTGGAGCCAACCACGGTGGAAGGCCACGAAAGAGTGTTCAAAGCACTCTCATGCTTGTCAACTTAATAATTGTTTGGTTGAGGGTTTTAGGTCTCATCACATATAAATATTCATTTTAATCTTTATTAAAACAACTTCGGTCCTATTACAACTATTGGTCCATTTGATTGTTTTAGTTGTATATAATACTCCCACTATGCTTATAAAACGGTTTTTAAAGCATACTACTAACATAAACTTTGCATTCATTTGATGGACTATATAGTTGCCTTAGGGCCTTAGGATGACTATGAACCTTTGTTTAGATTCAACACGAGCCTAGTGTTGAATCTCGGTCTAGGGATGGTGATTGATTTTAGTTACGCGTTTAATCACATTAAGGCGTGTTGTCTTAGGGGCGTTGGACCCAACTACTTCATTTTCATGCATATCAAATAAAGCAAGAAAGAAGTACTTCAAAGTAAAGGTGAGCTTATGCTCATTACAACATTTGCATAAAACAAATTACCTTAAAGTAAAGAAGGGCTTATGCCTTTTACAACATTTGATCAAATCAAATTACAACCAAAATCTAATCTACACATTCCCATGGTTCAAACAAATTTGAAATGGCCTTTCACATAGCTCAATTATCGTAGGCTTAGGTTCATAATCACCCTTTAATTAATTAACACTTTAACTAATTAAATAGAATGCAACATTTTCATTTGGTTTTTGTATCCATAAAATTGATTTAAATGGAGCTAAATGAAATGAAAATCCAATTCTCATTTAAAGAGACAAAACAATTTTGTTCTCAACCTAATTTGGGCCAAAATGCAATTACCACAACCTTTGGGCAATATTGCAAAAACATAAACTTTTGGGGTCACTTTGTAAGAACACAAAAGTCCACTACTTCATGTAATTACACTAGAACCCAAAATTTAAACAATGCAAAAACTTCATTAAAGGAGCAAAACAATTTGTCCCTTAGCGTTTTTGGACCTAAACGTAAAAACGTAAACTTTTGGGCCAAAATGCAAATACACAAAAGTATCAAAACTTTATGTAATTGCATAAAAGCCCCAAAAGTACCCTACATGTAGGGTGGCCGGTTTTGGAGAGGAGATGTGAGTGATGTGTGTGTTGATTTGTGAGTTTTGACATAAAGCATGCAAGTGCACAAGTGGTGTGTGTGAAAGGGAATTAATCCTTTCACACCCACCATTATTTCTATCACCATTTAAACAAATATCTAAAATAATTAAACATTTGAAAATTCATAAAACATAAACTTTATGAAATAAATCAAAACACAAAACTTTTTGTTCTTGGCAAAAATGTCAAGAACAATGAAGAACATTCATGAAAAACTCAAAAAATTTCCATGAACATTTTTCACCCAAAAACATCTCAAAACCATTCAAACTTTAGGGAAATAACATATAACCAAACTAGGGTACATAGGGGTTCCAAAAGTTACTTGAAAACACTTTTAACAAGTCAAACAAGAACCCAAAAATCCACCCTTCGGATTTGGCCGAAAATCCCCAAAATCATGGCACCAAATTTTAGCTCCAATATTCATGCTCATATGAACTACATCTACAACATTTGAGATGGTAAATTTTCTAACAAAATTTACATTCAAAGAAACAAGAATAAAGCTTGTAACATATTACAACTTTTAAATCACAAACTATGAACCACAAAACCCAAAAGGATTCACCAACTACTAGACCTAGGCTCTGATACCACTTGAAGGATGATTTTGAGAAAACATGTTCATTTAAGCAACATCTATAAGCATGCAATTAACAATTAAAGGCGGAATCATGCTTGCATGCACTTAAAAACAAAACATTAACCATGAAATTCAAAGCCTAGTAGATTGGTGAACCAAGACTCAACTCAAATCAAAGTGAGTTGAAATTTACCTTTGTAGATTCCTCTTTGCATAAGCAAAGGCTAATCACCCAAAGAGAGGGCCTTCATTCCTTGCATCTAAAATCTATGGATTTGGATGGATGAAAAGGTTTCTCCAAGTTCCCAAAATTGAGAACCTCTAAGTCTCCACACCAAGGAGAGATTGGAGAAGGAATGAGTGACCTTGGAGTAGTGGGATTGCTAGATACACCCTCCAAGGGGGCCGGCCTCCTAGAGAGAAAATGAGAGACAAGTTCTCACCAATTTTCTCTAAAAGAAACCCACAATGAATTTAGGCTATAAAGTCCTTTATATAGTCACTTCAAATAAGTGACCTAAAGAACCAAAAGGCCATTCTCTCTAACATGGCCGGCCATAAGGGTTTTATTGGGCTTTTGGGCCTTTGTGAATTAAGTTGTCATACAACTTAAGTCAATTGGCTTGACGTTCGAAGCCCATTGGGCCTTGAGGCCCAAAACTAACCCGTGGTCTTTTAACGAACTTTATTCGTTTGATTAATTAACATATTAATTAATCCTTGCCATAAATAATTAAACCATTTAATTATTCTTACTCATCTCTATTGTTTCTTCAATCTCCACCTTACACGGTGTACGATCCATTAGGTTCCTTTTAGCGAGGCAGTGGGCGATTAAAACTCTTTAAAATCGATTGTGAATTGAAACTTACTTTCAATTCTCCCTTTAGTGTTTATACACGTTTAGGGCTTCCACAAACCAAGAGTGACACCTAGCAGCATATCATGGTTACCCAAGCTAATCAGAAGAGGTAGAGAACCTATTCAGTTTAGGATTACAAATGCAATACGGTCTTTCTCTAATACAATACTCTTGACCACATTGTTTGGTTTGATAGTTTATTCATGTCTACTATCCAATGTGATTCGTGTGCTTATATGATTACCTTGAATGTGATTTAGAACGACTTTTCTAAATCTCATTCATACTCTGGCCAGAGATTCTTAATCATATCATAGAGTATTCTCCCTCAAATGGTTTGAAGGTTAGAGATCCCTTGTTGCGCATTCACTTGCCTCCATAGCTAAGTGGCTTAACCCCAACTATGCCGTGGACACCCTCATTTTGGAGTGACTTTTGACATAATCAAAGATCAAGGACTTAACCACAAGACAACTATGATGCCTCAGGTCAAAAGACTACTTTGCATTATCCCAACCATGAGTTCTCATGTGACATGAATATGAGAACTCTTCGTTGCTCGTGTTCAGTGAACTCATTCTCTATTGAGCACCTACGTACTTGTCTTGATGTCACACACACCAATGACTCGAGACTAGTCACTCTCCCTGAGAGAAGACACAGCACGTACTGATCTTAACGGACTGTCAATGCCCAATTGGCAATCCTATGATCAGGAACGTTTAGGATGTGTCTACGAAAGAATGGTCTCATGAATCTAACTTCTTTAGATTGCATTCTCCCAATCACATATTCCTTGGACTTATCGTTTAAGCATATAACATTTATATGAGACGGCTCAAACAATAATGTTTGCCCTTGATATTAAACTAGATTAGTTTAACATATGAAATGTCCGTAAAGTATCATCATATGATTGGTTTTAGGGCACATTTCCAACAGCTTGGTCCTACAAATGCCTTTGTTGAACGGACCAAAATCCAAACGGTTTACCTGGTTCAAAATCTCATTTCCATACCATTCTTTGGATGTTGGGCAAGTTTCATTTGTGCTTTCGAAGGCTTTATTGTTCTCACACCACTCGTGGTCCCAAGGCAACCATCTATGATGACCAAGATAACAAACTTTTCCTACATGCCAAGAAGATGTTACGTTGTCCTTGCATATCAGAAATCATCGCATACGCGGAAAAATTGTCTATAGTCCATATCACTTCTACTCGTAATGTGAACATCTTCCCAATAAACTTATGATATGTACGAACATCGTTTTTATATAAATCGTTTAGGATACAAACGGCTGCAAAGAAACATCAATGGACCTTCTTGGATCTTTGATAATTAATGGAGTCATCATCTTATATACTTTCTTCATACATTTTCAAGGTGGCAAATTATAAAGGAAATACGATGATTGACCAAGTGTTGCGGTTTTTTTTAGAGCCCCGAACACATTAAATTCTTATATAGTGAGTCGCAATCTAACATTCTGTGGATTAGCTGCAAAATCGGGGTACAACCAACCAAACTTTTTTCTTGCCTCTGTCTACAGGTTACCTCATAACATCGTCATCTACCTTTATTCCTTATGTCATCTCATGTCGCTCGTAGTATGCATCAACATTTACAATTGCTGCAGCCTAGCAAATAACGCATAATTTTTTGTGGAATCTTTGTAGTTCTACTCTAAGATGTCATTTTAAACATCTACTCATTGCGTACATGGCATTTATATAACGCTTTATTCTTCTTATAGAATAATATACTATTATTTTTGCAAGCGTGAATTTTTCATAATCCAATCCGAGATCATTCAATACCTTTTTCGCACTTTTATGAACTTTAGGAAAATTGTTGTACTTTGGAAACATCATCTTGAAAACTCCCAAAACATAATCAAAATGCTGGTTCGACATACGAAACTTTATTTTACCATGCATTAGCTCCACAATGGTCGTGAACACTGAAATGTCCTT
The DNA here is from genome assembly GCF_042453785.1 of Malus domestica. Lineage (NCBI taxonomy): Eukaryota > Viridiplantae > Streptophyta > Magnoliopsida > Rosales > Rosaceae > Malus > Malus domestica. The sequence continues at coordinate 13,775,296 of NC_091668.1, forward strand.
GTAACTTTATTTTGAATATCCATAACTTGTTCGTTAGGATCCATATTAGATTCAATAGTCTCCACTTGCATCACATATGAACACGAAACCTTGTCTAATTATTCACCATGATGACTCCAACTAGTATATGTCTCCATCATCCAATTTCTTACTAAATGAAGTCAAACATTTTTTAATTTCTCCCTTATTGAGTTGAACTTCCTACATGGACATAGGATTTTAGTTGAACCCCGGTTGTGTCTATTTGCAAATTCAATAAACTAATCTATTCCATACAAGTATTCATCAACACATTTGTTCGGATTATGTATCAATTATCTATGCATTATGTCTGTAAACTCAATACAATTACAATGATTACAACAACTTCAACGAGATATTGTCACCATATGTATCCAGTAAGGGCCCTATCCCACTCAGTAATGCACATTAATGTAGCGTATTACAGCTCCATCATATTTCATTTCAACATGGAAAATTTCGGCAGCATCTCCTTACAATTCTTCAAGTGCAAGACGTAGATGTAAAATACCTATTCCCATGATGGAAACCTAATCTATGAATAAAAAACTATGACACATAACTGTGCATCATGTCCAAAAAATGGGACAATTGAATAATCAATTGGACCGTAGTCATGCCTTTGCATCCATGCATGAAATTCAATGAATTCTCAAACGAGAAACTAAGCTTTTCTTAAACAAAAGCGTACGAAGTTAGGTACTATTAACTGTGTACAACCCAAAGCATTTTTGTATGTGATGTACAAAAATATTTGCATACAACTCCTAGTACTATTCACTTTAACGAAAAACCACACTTTTACACTAAAAAGTCAATCCTGGTACTATTCACTTTACCATTTATTTTGTCCTTATTATTAAAACTTAAAGTTTTCAAGCCATTTTCATTAGTTTTCCTATATATTAAATCACCAAAATGATAAAATATGAATTAAATAACTTAAATTAATAAAAAATAAATTAGCAAAGAAAATACCTTCAAATTCAGCCTTCACCAATAATCGTATACAATAAACCTATAGAAAACAAATTTAATTTTGTTAGTTTGAATTCACAATTGGTGTAGGACAAAATTTTGATTATTTCACTTGCAACAAAATTAAAAGAATGAAGCGGCGAGCAATAAAAAAAAGTGCTTGGAGAATTGGTAATTTAAGGATTAAAAGATTATTTGCTGTTGCCATATCTCGAAAGTGGATATTTTGGACTTTTCAAGTTGTTTGGATGAATGCTACTTTCCTTTCTAATGTGGTTGCAGAAGAGAAGATCATTTCTCCCACAAAAGTGGCTTGAACCATCTTTTGCAGAAGAGAAGTTCATTTCTCCCACAAAAGAAGCTAAAGTGATGGAGACTGATATATCATTATGCCAAGAAATGGTGGAGGTCAAGGTGGAAGAAAAAGAATAAGTAATTTTGGTTGTTGAAAATCTTGTTGATGAAGAACTCCGGAAACCTGACAACTCACAGGTGGAGACTCAAGAAATTCAAGGTATGAGTGAATCCGAATTTGTTATGACTTTGGAGAATCATAACTCTAGTAAATTGGAGTTAAATTCTATTGTTGACCAAACAAGAAAATTGGGTAAAGAAGAATGTTTTGATTCCCAAATGTCATATTTTGATATTGTTTATGGAATTAAATTCATGATTATTCCACTCAAACACACAGAAAGTTGGGCTTCTCAAGTTGAAGAATTTATTTGCATTATAAGGGAGTGCCTACAAACTATTAAGATCGTTTCAATGAGAACTCGAGGTTGAGTTCATTTCAAGTGGAGGAGTCAGATGTAGGAAATTTTTTGATTATTTTGCTTGCAACAAAATTAAAAGAATGAAGCAACGAGCAATAAGCAAAAGTGATTGGAGAATTGGTAATTCAAGGATTAAAAGATTATTTGTTGTTACCATATCTCGAAAGTGGATATTTTGGATTTTTCAGGTTGTTTGGATGAACGCTACTTTCCTTTCTGATGCAGTCATAGAAGAGATGTTCATTTCTCCAACAAAAGTGGCTTGAGCCATCTTTTGCAGAAATCCGTCAAAACATCAATCTACTAATAAACGGAGCTTTTTATTATTATTTTTTTGGGGTTTCAAGGACTTTATTATCTGTCTTTTAGTTTTCGTTTTAATTACCTAAGTCTTTCGAGATGCCTAATGGGATTGTAATTTGTTTATTTAAATCATTTCGCTTAAATTATCCTTTGAGATTTTTCTCAACTTTCTAGTGGATTCCAGACTTTGTTCTATAAGGCATTACGCTGGTAACCCTTTCATCGCTTCGTGTTGCGTCAACAATTCATTCTAAATACAAAGTCAAATCGCTTACCGGAGAGGGATAGATCAAGGAAGGGAGGGGAGATGGAGGGATTGGAGAAGATTTTTAAGAGATGAGGGAGGGAGGCAGCTACTGTTGCAAAATTTGGTTTGTAGTTTATGCTATCTCACAGCTGGATTTTTTATTATAAAGACGGGGTTCTTGCGCGACGAATACCGTCGACCGGATTTTTTTTAAATACAAACTGACCGGAAATCAGAAAACGTCAACCCAGCGAGATGGTTGAGAAAATCCTACAATTGCAATATTATATACACCTATATCAGCTCATAAGAACAAACACACATATTCTTACTTAATTAGAATTCATACAAACTACCGCATGTCAACTCCGTCTCTTACAACCGTTGTGCAATTACATATGATAAACGCAGAGGATTCCGTTAACGTAGACACCCTTTGTGATTGTATTTTTGTTCGTTACTATGTTTCATTTTCCTCCACTGATTTGTTCCACACACACGTTCCCATTAGTGTATCAGTGAAATTAAAGGCGGTAAGATAGTTCCAATTTCCAACTAGCATGAAACATAACAATTAAAGCTTCAATATATAAAACGGATAGAGATGAATTGCAAAACGTAGAAATTGAAATCGATGCAACCACGATGAAAGATTAATAGGATAAAAAAATGAAAAACAAAGATGCAGAAGAAAGTGAAGCTGCAAGTAGGAATTCACACCTGCCTATGTATAAGAAAACCAACGCATGCAGATCGTCCTTTGCTCCTCCTGTTGCCGATAAAGTGGAAATTTTCGCTTAATAATAGCACAATGATGGGATACGCATTTCTCCTATGTATACTAATTTTTTCTTTTTTGAACAAACATATTATCTACACTAAGAGAGGGGGTGGGCTTAGCCACACAATAGGAAAAATGTGATTCAAATTCTCCCTTGACAAGTATCGAACCTAAAACCTCTCACTTACAAGTGAAGAAACATACCACTAAATCGTAGTACTATATCCTATGTATACTAATTGTAATCACAAGTTGCTATATATTTCTTTTTTATATATATGAAGTTACTGTATAATTTACTTTGAGAAAAGAACAAGTTGTTTTAATTTATACCAAAACCCAAAGAAAAATAATTCCATATGTTTGATTTGGTCGAGTCAATATGGTTTAGTTAATTTTATATGTTGATGCATGTGCGTCTTTGGCCAAGTTGAGTAAATAAAAGATATTATTGAAATTGGCTTGATCAAAACAAACTTAAGGGATCTACCTATTAGATCTTGGCTTTTATAATAAAAATAGCACGATTGGAGCTATAAGCACATATTTCATATTTATTATTTCTTTTTATATATACAATGATTGATATTTTACACTAAAAATAAGAAAATAAATTGATATCGAACTCAATATTCACATTATGTAAACCTAAGACTTTTCACCATTCAAAGGATAGATGTCCCTTTGCTCTATCCATTTGTTTCTTTGATTGGTTGTTGATTGTTGTCCCTTTGCCCGCCTCACTGCATCTATCCATTTGACCGCCGTTCGAATCAGCTTGTTGGTTGGTTGAGTGTTGCTATTGGTTGTCGTTGATTGCTTTCTTTCGTTGCTTTGGTTGTTTGCTTGCGAGTATTCTTTTTTGGCAAACGCATGTTGTCTACCATCATGAGTTTGACAGGAGCTGTTGGAAAATTAACTTTTATTATTATTGTGTTTTTATTGGCTTTCTTTTTCTTTCTTTTCTTTTTTTATTGTGAGCCAAAGATTAGGATTGCTTTCCCATCAAGTTTTAGGGTTTGCCATCGTTTCTTCTATAAATAGGTTGCTTTGAAACTCGTAGAATAATAGATTTGTCAAGATGTAATCCTTCATCTTATGTGGCAATCTCAGTAGTGTTTCTCTATTTTCAGCTAATAAAATATTGGGAGACTTTGAATGTGGTCTCTAACTACTAATGTTCCTTTATCGAAACCTTATTGGTTTTCAGTTTCTAATCGAAGTCCGAGACATTAATGTATTAATGCATTTCCAAATTGGTTATTATATACTTAAAAATAGAGATTTGTTATAAACTTCTTATTTAAGTGTAATTGTGTAAATCCTAGATTAGATTTTATTCTAGTTATTCTTTCATATTAGGACTTGTATTCCTTGGAGGAGAAGGATTTCTTCTCTCTCTTATTACTATAAATAAAGGCACTACGTAGGGGGAATATCATATCTCCTACACAATCTACGAACACATCTCTCTCCACTCTCTCTCTCTGCCGTGTGCCCCATTTCCCCTGTTAGTTAAACATAGGCCACAACACGTTATCAGCACGCTCCTACCGCTGCGCTTAGGAATCTGACGTTGAAGTTTTATGCATCAAACCAATTCATCAATATCATCACGCAATCAAGTTCTTTCAAAATAATGATTTTTATCTCGATATTTTTGCAGCCCTAATAGCATGAACATTCACCACAATGCATGACCCAACTTTACGTTTTTCGAATTTTACATTCTACCTAAATTGTGTATGCTTTTTATCCATAATTGTTAAATTATGTGAATTTGATATTTGTCATGAATTGCATCAAATATATGTCCATGCATTAAATTATTTAATTGAATATGCATTGAATTAATCTGTAATTGAAAAAAAAATATTAAGTTTTTTTAAAGGGGTTCGTTGAACAACCATGTTGATGGGCTTCTTCCTTGAGCCAAGAATTCAAACCTGGAGCCACGGCTCCATGCCCAAACCCTATCCTTGACGCCCAGACAACGTCGCCTTCCATACACCATTGCGTAGCATGGCCTACAGCCATGCCCAGCCACCTCCGGCTACTTCCCCGACGACTTGAAGTTGTCATCGACGAGTACTTGCTTGGAAATCGATTTTTTATTTCTTTGAAATTATAATAAAAAATTGCTAAGGTTTAAAACGTTGAGAGTTTTTCACTCTCCGTTCAAATTAATGGGTTGTCGTCGAACCCATGGTCTTCTTCTCCGACGAGTTCACCCAATTCGCGTTGGGGTGTCTAGACCAAAAACCCAAGCCCATTTGGGCTTGGCCTGTTTCTTGACAAAGCATAAGCCTTTGGGCTTTGGTGCTTTTCTTGGCCCACGAGCAACACCAGCCCAATAGGGTTTCGGTGTCCCCCCGTGTCCCCATTGCAGTGGAACCCAACCTATACGGTTGTTGTGGCCCCCTGCGCTGCGACACACCGAATCCCAGCTTCGCTGGTGCATCCATGTTCCTACATGCACATGATCTCAGCTCGCTAGTGCATCGGTGCACCTGTACTGTGCTGCACATGATCAGCGCTTGTTTGGGCCCTTAATTTTTTTTGGGCCTATTTCTGTATCCCGTTTGTTACTAATGGACTCACAGCCCAATTCTTTTGTTTTAAGCCTGATCACCCGTGTCTACCCAGCACAGTTTTGGGGCTAGACTCCACTGCACCAAATTTCCAAGCCCACCCATAAGCTTTGGCCATGTTTTTGGGCCCCGAGGTTTACTTGTTTATTTTTTTTAGACAATTTGGGTTTTATAATTGTTTACCCGCACTTTAATTTTGGCTCGAAGTCTAAATAATTAACTTAATTATAATTATATACCTGAAGTTCTATTTGCATATTTTCTTGTTGCATATTTCTGTATATATATTTGTGTTTGTCTGTAGGAACATATGAACCTGAAGTTCATAATTATTTTGAACCCTGAAGTTTCTATAAACATGCCTTGTTTGAAACCTGAAGTTTTCCTTAAAAAATCACCCATGAAAACTTGAAGTTTTTCATGTAAATTTAAATCAATACATGTTTATTAGAACCTGAATGTTCTACTTCTATGTGAATGGATTGATTTTTTCTCCATTAGACTAACCACATCTTGTCCATTTATTTTGTTATAGGAACATGTTGAATTTGAACAAACTCGATTTTACTATTTTGGAGGTCTCTGGAATGAGCTACCTCAAGTGGGTCCAAGATGTGAACTCCACCTCACCGCAAAGAATTTGTATCCCGCTATTGAAGAATAAACGGACAACCCAGTTGGCGAAGCCGATAAAGCCACTGTCATGATCTTCATCCAAAAACACATTCACGATGCACTGTAAACCGAGTACCTTGCTGAGGAAAATCCACAAGCACTTTGGGTTGCTTTGGCTGATCGTTTTGATCACCAAAAGGACATCTTCTTGCCTGAAGTAAGACATGATTGGCAGCATTTGTGCTTGCAAGACTTTAAGTTTGTGAATGAATATAATTCTAAAGTTTGTCGAATCCGATCACTTCTCAAGTTCTGTAACGAGACCTTGACAGAAGAACATCTCATGGATAATACCTATTCAAACTTCTCTGTTACCAATATTATCATGCAGCAACAATATAGGGCTCAGAAGTTCACTAAGTTTTTGGATTTAATCTATGTTTTACTTTTCGCTGAAAAGCAGAATCAGTTGTTGATGAAAAATCATCAAACTCGACCTACTAGGGGTGACTATTGTCCTTAAAACACATTATAGCACAAACCAACACCCAAAACGCCAACGCAGGCGTGGTAGGGGCAACCAGAAGCCACCTCGTCAAGGTCAACAAATCCAAGGCCCATCTAAGGGTGGAAACCGAGCACATAAGCACCCTAACCTAACTCCCAAAGCCCCAAACTTCAAGAATAAAGGGAAGGCACCTGAAAGCATGGATGCGGACATGTGCTATCGTTGTGCTTCATAGGACCATTGGTCACGTGTTTGCCATGCTCTCTAGAAGGTTGTAGCTGAATATCATTCTAGTCGTAAGAAGTTCAAATCGAACTTTATGCAAGTGGATGAACCGGAGAGTACCAAGATGGAGGTTTCTGACTTTCAAGGGGATACCACCCCTATGGAAGATTAGAATCTTATACCTAAACTAAGTTTTAAAATTGGACATTGGGGCCGAATTCCACAGTAGTGGCCGAACCCCACCCTTGTTTTTTGGTTTAATTTTGAACAATTTTTCTTTATGTTTGGATTATTTGTTGGTGATTTGTTTTTGGATATTAAGTTTTTAATTAATTACAATCCTTGAATACTTGAATTATTTTGAATGAATATGTGTTTTTAGAAATTTTATGCATGTGATCAATTCAAATTAATTTTCTTCTAGGTATGACTAATGGGAAAGTTAATTGTCTAGCCGATAGTGCAACCACGCACACTGTTTTGCGTGAACACATATATTTCACTAACTTCATACCTAAGAATGCACCTCTAACAACCCTCTCAGGACCATCCAACCTGATCGAAGGATACGGTAAGGCACGCATAATGTTGTCCAATGGTACAATTTTGACCATTGAAGAGGCACTTTATTCTCCTCGTTTTGGAAGAACGTTGTTGAGTTTCAAGGACATTAGAGATAATAATTACCACGCTGAAACCTATGTAGAAAATGGAGTTGAATTTTTGTTCATAACTTCCTACGAATATGGCCAGAAGTGTGTTCTAGAGAAGATGAAATGTATCTCGAGTGGTCTGTATACTATGACCATGCACCCTACAGAAAGCCACTATATGGCCAGCCTTACCTCTGGGACCGTGCATGAAATTACACTTTGGCATGATCGTTTGGGACACCCTGGATGAACAGTGATACGCCGTATCCTGAAATCATCACACGGGCATCCACTAACCCGAAGTTTAGGTTCGATTCAAGGAATCGCTTGTCAAACCTGCTCCTTGGGAAAGTTTATTATTAAGCCTTCTTATGACAAAATTCATTCAATCTTCCTATTTTTCTACAAGGGATTCAGGGGGACATTTGTGGACCGATTCACCCTTCCTGCGGGCCATTTAGATATTTTATGGTTTTGGTTGATGCTTGCACATGTTGGTCACATATGTGCTTGTTGTCCACAAAGAATGGTGCATTCTCCAAACTGTTGGCTCAAGTTATCAAGCTCAGGGCTCACCACCTAGATTATCCAATCAAATTTATTCGATTGGATAATACTAGAGAATTCCCATCTAAAACTTTCGATGAATATTGCATGTCGGTTAGGGTTGAAGTTGAACATCTACTACCCCATGTTCACACCCAAAACGGCCTGGCAGAGGCATTCATTAAGTCCTTACAATGATTGCTCGATCGTTGGTCATATGTACCAAGCTCCCGATTGCTGCTTAGGGCCATGCAATATTGCACGCAGTAAAGTTAGTCCACCTAAGGCCTATTACGATCCAACCATATAGCGCCCATCAGTTGGTTACAGAATACAAACCTGACATATTGCAAATGTGCGTTTTTGGTTGTACGGTCTATGTGCCAAATTCGCCGTCCTTACATACAAAAATGGGGCCTTAGGGAAGCATGGGAATCTATGTCGGATACAATTCTCCTTCAATCATTCGTTACTTAGAACCTTTGGTAGACAATTTGTTTACCGCTCGTTTTGCAGATTGTCATTTCTATGAGACGGCATTCCCCTCGTTAGGGGAGATAAGAATGTCAACGTTCCTAAAGAACGATGTGAATTATTGTGGACGACTCCCACTTTGTCTCATTTAGATCTCCGCACTGCTCAGTTTGAAACTGAAGTGCAGCGCATATTAGATCTGCAAAGCATAGCTCGGAGCATGCCAGATGCTTTCACCAATCTAGTACTGATGTGGTAAAAACTAACACACAAATTAAACCCTATTAAGATAGTTGTAGTATGCGTAAGTAGGGATCGTTCTAGGCTGGGGATTAGTTAGGGATGCTAATCAACACAAATTAAACTTAAAAACTGAAAACTAGACTCAAACAACTCAAAACAAGCTAAACTGACTCAAATAACAAAAAAGTAAGTTAAATTGACTCAAAACAAGAACTAGAGGGTGATTTGGACAAAAATTAAACTAAAAAGACTCAGAAAACTAAATGGGGGTTGTTTTGACAAATTTAAAGTAAACCTAAGTACTTGCAGAAACAAACTAAAGGTATACGAAATTGGATGTTTTCAGGGGTGTAAGGCTAGCTAGAGGGTCCTTCTCAACACATGGCACATATGCATACAAATCGATTTCCAGTTATTATTCCTATAAACCATGAACGACAATGCCCTAAATTAATCGTGAGAAGCACAAATTAACTTTCAGATTTTCCTAAATTCATTGAATTGGACTCAGCAACGCAACCAAATTATTCTTATCAAGTTCCCTAAATGAACAGCATGATAGAGATACATATCAAAGATCATTAAGTTCTATGAAAATCATAAGCATTGACAAGGCATTCGTAACTATGAACTGCATGATACTCCTGCCAGGAATTTACTTAACACGATCGTGACTAGCAACCTCCACTACTTATAAATATAAGTTCATAACTATTAGGTGAAACTCCTGATGCGAGTAATATAAGCACACAAATTAAACCCTCTTTTTACAATTGTAGCAAAGTATGTAAGTAGGGATCGTTCTAAACCGGGGATTAGGAGGGCTTGCTAAAACCTCTAAACTGACTAAAAAAACAAAAAGAAACAAAGTTAAAAATGTAAACAAAAGATTTTAAAACAAGAAAGTAAAAGGGGGATTTGAGTTTGGTGAAGTTGAAAGTAAAAACGAATAAACTAAAAACTTAAATAGATTTTAAACAATTTTGGGTTGAATGGATAATGGAAGGCTAGCTAAGGGTTTCATCTCCACACATGTTATACTTGCATACAAAACGATTTCCAATTGCATTTCAATAAACCATGAATTCTCAACGCCCCAAGTTAATTAGGTCCGCTTAAATTAACCTTCAGATTTTCCTAACGTTATTGAATTGGATGATTGCATACGACAACCCAAAACATTCCCCACAAGTCCCCTACATGATTGCATAATAGAGATACAAGCAAGAATCATTAAATTCTATGAAAACCATAAGCATTAACGAAGCACTTGTTACTATGATTGCATGAAACTTATGCCAAGAATTTACTTAACGCGATTGAGATCATCAACCTTTACTACTTGTGAATATAATTCCATAACGATTAGGTGAAATTTCCTTATATCCTAGCATTCAATTTATGCATGATAATTAAGCGTGCACTCTCAACCAACACACACAAATCAATGTAATTCACATAGATAAGTAAATTGAATTCACAACTTATGAAACGCAATTAGAAGTAATCAAATCATAACGCAAGCATCAACATGTATTTCGAATCCCCCCCTAGTCAAGGGGGGGTTTAGTTCCTCATTATTACAAAACAAAGATAAACAAATTTAAACATTGAAAAACAAAGGGAAGAAAGCACCTAAACGTTCCAACGATCCATGTTGGATAGCAAGCGCGTCCAAGGACTTTTCTCCTTCTCCTTGCCGCAACAACAAGGTTGGAATGATGTTGAAGGGTTGGTTATTTGGAGGAATGGATGGGAAGGGGTTTAGATATGTAGGAGAGGCAAGGAAAGGCTTGGAGAATGGTTAATTTCTGGATGATTTGAATGAGGTTGCTGCCATGGTATTTATAGGAAGAGGATGGACATGTTTAGTGCAAAAATCTGGTGGAATGAAGTAGGTAAGGCATGGCAAGGTGGAGAATTGTTGGTGAGGATAGGTTTTGAGTCATCCACTCACATGTCATGGTGAGTTAAGCATTGCATCATCCACTCAAATGTCATGGTGAGTTAAGCATTACATCATCCACTCAAATGTCATAGTGAGATAGGCATTGCATCATCACTAAAAAATCTGGTGGAAGTAAAACAAAGGGAAGGCCACGGCATTGATGAATTTTATGGGGTATGCATGGTTTTGAGTGAAGTTTTGGCCAATCCTTCTAGAAATTTATCCCTTCTTGCAACTTGTATTTGTTTCACCAGATTTTTAGCATGTTCCTAGCCTCTTTTGTCTTCAAATTCGTCCATCCATCTTGCTCATATCATATGTAATCCATTCCAAGCTCAAAACTGCTCCAAAATGCACCAAAATGCACTTTCTTGCTACCTTAGCCCTTTGGACCAACAAACACACGAAAATGGCTTAAAGTACTAAAATAACTAAGAACTAATAACGTAAATGCAAGAAAACTAGTTAACTAAGTCGCATAAATATGCGTCTATCAACTCCCTTATATTTTAGCATCAAATCCCTACATGCAAACTAAGTATGCATCCTTAATCAACACACAAGAACAAGTTATCAATCAAACAGATAAGTAAATTACATTCACGATTCAGGAAATAATAACTGGATGTAATCAATTCATATCACATATATGTTCATGACTTTGAATTCACCTCTAGCTAAAATGAATTTAGTTCCTCATGTTTGCAATTAAACAAAGACAATCTAATTTAAACATTGAAAACAAAAGATAGAATACACCTAGAAATGTTCCAACAATCCAAAGGTCTTGAATGGCAGGCATGGCTCCAAGCTCCTTTTCCTCCTTCCTTCCTTACAAAGTTGTGGCACAATTGTGTATTTTCTGATTTTTAGGTTCTTCTCTGTGTGTGGTGCTCTGAATGGTGCGGCACAATACAATTTATAGGGCAAATACGCGGCATTGTTTGTGGAGGAAAATGATTAGTTCTTAGTATTGTTTTATGACTCCTAGAAATCAAATAAGAGGTGGTTTAATATGATAAGGAATCCCCCTTGCAGCTAGAATTTTGGTATACTAGGATTAGGATAAGGTTAGGATAAGATAAGGTTAGTTTGGATAATGTTGGATAAGGTTTTGGATAATGTTGGATAAGATAAGGTTGGTTAAGATAACGCTCCTTCCTTTTAGCTAATTCCTTATCTTCCAAGTCTTGAATTAATTTCTCCATCTCTTTAGCACACTCCTAGCCTCTTTTGATCTTCAAAAACGTCCATCCACCTTGCTCCATTCATATGATGTCCATTCCAAGTCCAAAACTGCTCCAAATTGCTCCATTTTGCCTTTTCTTGCCACTTTTGCCATTTGAACCTACAAACATGCGAAAAATGGCTTAAAAGACTCTAAAAAGTAGAAACTAACTACGTAAATGCAAGGAAATAAGCTAACTAAGTCGCATAAATATGCTCCTATCAAATTCCCCCACACTTAGCTTTTGATAGTCCTCGAGCAAAACAAAACAAGCAAAACATAACCTAAACCTTCCAACATTTGCCTCAGGGATTTCCAATGAAATATGACACGTTAAAAATCACTACTCCCACAGATTTTAGCTATCCTTACCCTCGAGCTCGTACTTAGTCACAATCACCACTCACTAGCTTGCATTTAATCAATTAAAACAATGTGTGGAATGTAGTAACATGCCTTACAGAATTCACTTAATTCCTCACCAGATATCCTCTCTATTTTCACACAGATTTTCTGACTACACTCCCTATACTAAGTATATGTGAGAAGATTTATGTAAACATGTAGACTAGCACTCACATATGTTATAACAAAGAAGGCACTTTCTGGAATTATCAATGCAAGTATGTATATGATCTCATGAACGGAATGCCACTACTTAGAAGCAAGAACTAGGGATTCCATATGCTCATACCAATTTCAAACTCCACAGATTGAAACACATAACAATCAAGATAAAAGTCAAAGGGTTGTAATGGGGCTAAGGTATTGGCTAACAAGGAATGGTCAAGGATAAACAAAGGTTCTTAAAGTGATAGTATGCAAAGTAATGAAATCAACACTTAGAATTCAACTTTTGATTGCAGCATCTAACTTTAAACACAAAGGAGAAATTCATTCCGCTTTAGGGCCAGATTCAAACTTTTGGACCCTTTCTTCAACAACCAATACTTGTGAGTTCATTCTCACTTATTTCTCAACTTTTTTCCTTTCTTTTCTCAATTTTTTTTTTCTTCTTCTCGTGCCTTTTTCTTTCTTTGGCACACTAAACGTACAACCTTAAAGATTTCCAACGAAAAACCTTCCCCCACACTTGTTTTTCTACGTTATGTTAATCAAAAGGAATTCCCTCTAAGTCATGCTCCACTATTCTTTAAGAACAAGGGTATGGATAGTCCTATTCTAGGTTAGGTAGGGATAATGTAGGCTAACAAAGAAAATAGGTTAAATAAGGCTCAAATGGGTTAAACCTACAAAACATATGCAAGGGATAAGGCTTTTTGGCTCTGGTGGTAACTAAACAACTCTTTTCTTATCTTTATTATGCAATCAACTTTAACTTTGAATGAAACGGGCATGAGTTCTAATATTTGGAACTAAAATGTTGAAAAAGCATTCTAAGTAGCAACCAAGCAAAGAAATAATGGGATCATGCAACGACTTTAGAAAACAAGAATATCACAGATTAATAACTCTCCAAACAAAGAATAGGCTCAAGTCTCTCAGGGTTGTAACGTTAGTTTGAGTTCCTTCCTTCAAGCATGTTACAAAAACTGGTTTTTTTCTCTTTGTGATTACATGTGAATTCGTTAATGACAACTACAACCAAGTATTAACCAAGGAGCACATCAAACTTCCACCCATGTTTGTAATTTTCTTTAACAGTCATGCAATTAAAAACCAAATCCTCATCCTTGTGTTGGAAGGTACCCTAAGACACAAACACACAAAAACGACTCTAAAAACGACTCTTTTTGGGTTTTTCAAAACTTTTTCTCATTTTTTTTCAAATTTTCGTATTTTTCTTTCAAAACACATTAAAACTCTTTAAAACACAATAAAAATAGTGAGTAACAACTCTAGAAGTGCTAGGTGGTGAAATTTGAAGATAAGTTATGAAAAACACTTTGTTTACCCCCCCACACTTAAACCAAACATTGGCCTCAATGTTTCAAATATAGACTCACGCGAAAGCAATCAAACAACACAACTAACAAACATGACAATTATGGCAAAGTAAGCAATAAAGAGTAGGGTTAAGGAACGCAAATTTGGTTTTTGGAGCTGGAGATTCCTAGGTCTTCTTTATTTGAACGCATGGGTTGTCTCCTAAGAAGCGCTTGCTTTAACGTCTTCCAGCCAGACGATACCTCATTTTAAGCTCCACTAGGGCCCACGGCATGGAGTTGATCTTTGAATGGAAGGTGATACTTGAAATGATCTGGTAATGATTTAAATTCTAAAGTGGGTGCCTGAATCATTGAAATCAACAACATGTTAGTAGAAAATGAAATTGAAAATTGAGGAGGTGGCTCACCTGTGTCCTACGACAAGAACTCAAGGACAAACACTACTTCGGAAGTTTCAGGAATGTTGCTCTCGGCCATATTTGGTATAAGGGCAGTGACTTGTCCCATGTCACAAAATCCAACTTCAATGTTATCAACGGCAATGCATTAGCATATGCAGCAGCTATTGAGATCATGTTGAACGATAACATTGAACTCCATTCCATTGTTGAATGTCGATGTAGAACCGATTGGTCAAATTGGAAAAAAGCAATCCAAGTCGAACTCAATTCGCTTGCGAAACGTAAGGTGTTTGGACCTGTAACTTCCATCCTCCATATGTGAAGCCCGTTGACTACAAATGGGTTTTCGTTCAAAAGTGTAATGAGAAAAATGAAATTGTATGTTACAAAGCACAACTTGTTGTGCAAGGCTTCTCATAACGCCCCGGGATTGACTATGACAAAACTTATTCACCCGTTATGGATTTGATTACTTTTGCTACCTTATCAATTTGGTAGTTTCTAAAAAACTGAATATGCAGCTGATGGACGTAGTAACTGCGTATCTCTACGGGGATCTTGATACGGAAATTTATATGAAAGTTCCCAAATGACTTACATTGACTGGATCAAATATTTCCAAACCCCGAAACACGCTCTCAATTTGGCTGAGGCGATCATTCTACGGTTTGCGATTGTTGCAGTATATGTCAATAACATGAATCTTATCGGAACTCCTAAAAAGCTCACAAGAAATGCCACACACCCGAAATCGAAATTTGAGATGAAAGATCTAGGAAAGACTCGATAATGTCTCAGTCTCGAGTCAGAGCATTGTTCAAATGGAATCTTAGTACATTAATTGAACTACACCCATAAGGTGTTGCGCTATTTTAACGAGGATCAAGCGAAGCCTTCGAGTACTCCTATGGTCGTTCAATCATTAGATGCAAAACGAGATCCCTTTCGTCTAAATGAGGATGATGAAGAGATTTTGGAGCCTGAAGTTCTTTATCTAAGTACGATAGACGCTTTATTGTACTTAGCTCAATGCACTAGATCCGACATCTCCTTTGCTGTTAATCTTTTGGCAAGATACAATAATGCACCAACATGCAAACATTGGACTGGTGTTCAAGACATCTTCCATTACCTTAAGGGTACTATAGATTTGGGCTTATTATATCCCTACGAATCGTCTAGAGATGCCACACCCCATTATCTCGAATCGATTCTCGCTTTATTGGTTATGTCGACTCAGGATACTTATCTGATCCCCACAATGTGCATTCTCGCAGGTTATATCTTTACCATTGAAGGCACTGCAATCTCTTGGAGGTTAACTAAATAAACCTTAGTTGCCACTTCGTCTAACCATGCTGAAATTCTCGTCCTACATAAAGCAGCTCGGGAATGCTTTTTGTTGAGAGTAGTTGTGGGCCATATTTAAAGCTCCTGCGATCTTTACCCCGTCGTTGACGTCCTAACGATGATCTATGGAGATAATGCAACATGAATCAAACAGCTCAAGAAGGGTTACATCAAATGAGACAACACCAAGCACATTGCGCCGAAGTTCTTTTTCTCACATTAACAACAAGAGCATCAGAAGATTGAAGTCACGCAAATCTGTTCACAAGATAATTTGGCTGACCTCTTAACCAAATCTTTACCGAATACGACATTTCAAAAACTTGTTCAAGGAATAGGTATGCGTAAACTTTCTGAGTTGTAACATTGCTAGTTCTCTTTGGATTATGTCAAACTCAAGGGGAGTATCATGAAGTATACTTGCTTGATCTTAATGTACTCTTTTTTCCTATGATTAGGAGCATTTTTGCTACGATTAGGAGTGTTATAAACTTCTTATTTAAGTATGATTGTGTAAATCCTAGATCAGATTTGATTCTAGTTATTCTTTCCTATTAGGACTTGTATTCCTTCAAGGAAAATGATTTCTTCTATCTCTTATTACTATAAATAAAGGCACTATGTAGGGAAAATATCATATCTCCTACACAACCCAACAAACACATCTCTCTCCACTATCTGTCTCTGCCATGTACCCCCTTCCCCTATCAGTTAAATATAGGCCACAACAAGATTTATAGTTGCTTATATTTGTAATTACTTATATAAATAGGTTGCTATACTAATGAGATTTTAATTAGTATTCAGCCCCTAGTTATCAATCTTCTTTGACTAAGACCTTATTAATTTTTAAGTTTTTATCGAAGTCCCTTACATTAAGGGAAATTGCCAAAAATGGTCGATTTTCTTAATCTTAGGACTGAAATAAGACACATCGTCCATGCACACCATGCACAAAAGTGAAATGAAAAAAATACCCACATATAAATGTAAAAACTCACAGGTGATAACGTCATTTTTCTGATTTTGAAGAGAGAGTTGTGAGCTTTGGCTTTTTAGGTTGGCTTAGATCTGTGAGCATATTATGTGTATGTGTGTGCATGTCACTGGAAAGAGATGATTTTTTAATGGGATTTCCAGAATCTAAGTTCTGGTGAGAAGTTTGTGAATTGAAGTTTAGTGGGAGAGTGTATGTAAGATGTTCCTATGTGAGAGATTTGCAAACCTTGGCCACCACTAACGCCATTGAGATTATATATGCCTGTGTACTCCTATGCATTTATGAGTTAACCAGGATCGTTAGTTATGTGGGCATTGGCTCTGGAATCTAGAAGCCAGCTTGTTGGAGCAGTGGGTGCTTGGGCTACACGGTGGGACTGAGCAGCAAGGGTCGTGAGGCGAGTACTAGGAACACGACTTTCATAGAAAGTGTTCATGCAATTGTAACAATCGATCACAGAATGCCCATTTCGGCAACATATTTGGCACTTGAGTGGTGGACAGTCAGCAAATGAGGGACCTGCACCGAGAACACCTGGACATCCTTGATGAGAACCTGCAGCATTTCCATTAGGGCGAGGATCAAAACCACCTCGAGAAGGGACACCGGCTCAACCTCCACCGTATGCAAAACTGGTAGGTACATGAACCCTACATCCTCGGTTGGCAGCCATGGCAGTTATGGTAGGAACAGGAGTATCTCCAGACAAAGTGAATGTGAAATGGTGGGTTCAGCACTAAGGAGCAGTGTTTCCAAAGCTGCATAAGAAATAAGGGTTTCTCGGGCTTGTATGGATGCCATAGTATTTTCATACAAGGGTCCGACATTGTTCATTATCGTAGCAATTAAATCAGCATCAAACATAGGAGAACAATATAAAGCTAATTGATCAGCCAAAGTATTAATTTTATCTAGAAAATCGGTAATGCTAAGATCACGACGACGAAGGTTGAGAAGTTATCCACGAAGTTGAATAACTTGATTGTGAGAAAAGGGTGCATACCTTTCCTGCAAAGCTTTCCAAGCCTCGATAGCACTAACACACTTGACGACAACATGCGTGACATGAGGGAGAGAGTGAACTGGAGAGCCATAAGAGCACCATCTGGTCTTGCTGAATCCAGGGTTCAAAAAAAGGGTTGATGTCGTCAATAAGTTGACCTTCATCATTCAGCAAAAAAAGCGTGCGGACATTTTGACGTTCTGTCAACAAAAGGCATCAGACTTCGACTTCGAAGTAATGGAACAAATTGTGCTCGCCACAAAGGGTAGTTGTGACGATCAAGTTTCAAAGGAAGGAAGGCAGAAACATTGGTGAGAGGAGTGGCAGCGGAAGAGGCCATTGTGTGTGAGAAAGAAATGTTGTCGTTAGACTATTAAGAGGTTGATACCATATAAGAATTGTGCACGATAGTTTGAGCGTATTGTATTAATGTTTATATAGAGATTACAAGTAGAGTTTGAGTGAAGAAAAAACTCTTCAAAAACAAACCAAGATAATTGACAGATAATACAATTAACAATCTATTTGAATTCAAAATCATTCAACAGCCAAAGGATGGGACTGTTGAGAAGTTTTAGCTAAGCCTTCCTGTTGACTGATTTCGTTGTGATCTCCAGTGAGTTTTGTGGCGAGAAGCTTTGATTTCAAACTTGGTTTATCAAGAAGGATAAGGATTAGTACCATCGATATCATCATCATTAACCTTAAGCTTAGGTGTGTAGACAGGATGCCATGTTTCACTGGCAATGTGGAAAACCACGAACTCAGATGGTTAAAGCCACATATCGAAATCAGAATACAACCGTAACAAACAGCATACCCCATAACCTCCACGTAAGACTGTCACGTTTTCTGACCATTTTTGGAAAAGGATTGAGACGCTCCCGGGTATCCTTCTTTGGGATCATAACAACAACACATTTGTCATATGGGGGAAGGATGCTGGATCAGTAAGATTACAAAGCTTTCCATACGCAGCGAAAGTAAAGATGCTTCCTTAAATGCTGATCCCCCCTAATTTGTTCCAAGGATTTTGTGTTCATGTCGAAAGTCTACATATCGTGCCGGTCTTCATCGGGGACCATATCTCGATTAGGCCCTGGAATTGGCAACAGGTATAACATGGAGGGGATGCCGAACCTCACACCGTCCAATATAATATTATTCTGGGACTGGGACTGGGAACTGAGATGAGTTATTCGGATCGAAGAACTGTTTGAGAAAAATTAGAGTGCACAACTCTAACTTTGATGGGCACCAAGTTGACATCTTTGGCAGCAAAGGAATGTTTTTTTTCTTATACTATGTTTGAATGAAGAAATTTAAGATTACTAAGGAATTTTAAAATAACTGAAATTGAAATGATGAGATTTTATTTTCTAGAATTTGTGAATTTTTATGTTTGATTAACCTATTTATATAGAATTGAATACGGAATTTGTTATTTTTAAACTCTCAATCATAGAATTTGGGAAATGGCATCTATTTACATGGAATTTAAACTTGGAAAGTAGAGGTCCCAAATTCCAAGATTTTTTTTTCTAAGCAAAAATTCTAAATTTATATGTTTATGAATTCAAACAAAAGAATTGGTGCATGTCAATTTATAAATTCTAACTTCTATCCAAGTTCCAAGTTTATTTCTCTCATCTAAACATTGTTTATGGTTTGTGCAGTGGAGTGTTCAGGAAGTGGCTTTGTTTTCACACTAAGGTTTTGTTCTCTATATGAAGGAAGCCAACACATGAAGTGGAGGACAATTAAACAACCAAACAAATATCTAGAAAACCAAAGTTGGAAACTTGTAATTTCAAAGCTCCTTTTATTTCAAAGCGTTATTCAATATTGCAACCTCTTTAATTGCTTTCAATTAAAGTCAAAACCCTCTTTCAATCGTCGTAGCTTTGTCGTCTTTGTAAGTATTCCTCTTTATATGTACCTCTTGTAATAGCTATTTGCATTTCAATACAATCTCAATTTGAATCATTATTGTCATTTCAATACAAAGGACTTGAGCAATTTCTCTCTCTTTACCATTTACATATTGTGAGAGCTATCTACATAAAAAAAGCACTTATCATATGCAAAGAAAGAACCTAAGTTGAGCCTCTCTCATTCAATGGCACAATCTTTTGGTTAGAAGTCAAGTAAACACAATCTCCATCACTCAAATCCTGTCTATTAACGGTAACTAGCACTACTACAAAAGTGGCTTACTGTGTCGGAGACTGATGGCGGTTTTATACAATGTATTGTCAGGTAAGACATTTTCAACAGCCTATTTAGATGATGTCGGATAACAAAGCAGTATTGTCGCTAATAACCGACAGGACTTGCTTTTTGATTTTTAAATATTTTCAAACTTGCGTCGGATAGCTTAATGTCGGCATTAATGTCACTTATAACCGACATGACTTGCTTTTTATTTTTAAATATTTTCAACCTTGGCAGTACTGTCGCTTATAACCAACATGACTTGCCCTTTGTTTTTTTAAATATTTTCAAACTAGCGTCAGATAGCGTAATGTAGGTTTTATCCGTCGAAATTGGCATGAAATGTTTGGGCAGGAATTTCCCGCTAGTTTTGCACGTGGAATTGGGCAGAGTGATGTCAGTGTGCGCATAGTAATGTCGGTTTTAACCGATGGAATTAATATATGTTCTCAGTTTTGTTCGACACTAGTTTTCTACCCTAAATAAAAGCCTTCTCTTCCCCCATTTCATGCGCCGCTTCTCCCTCCTTGTTTTCTCCTTCACTTACCTTCAAAACAACACCGCTCTTCCTTCATCTCCCTTCACCCTAACTTCAAAGCATCCCCATGGCTTTCTTTCCACTACTCGTCAAAACTTTCAATCTCTTTTTTCTTTATTTATTTTCCGAAAGAAAGAAAAAAAACCATCTTTGCAAAAATTCTTTTAATTTTTCTCTAGAATTCTTTCCCATACCTAAAATTTTCTTTTTGGGTTAGGTTCTCAGGTCGCGAATTTAAAAAGGTTTTAGCTTTCAAAGGAGGTGGATATTGGTTCTACATCAGCAACAGGTGGCGTCGCAGTGGAGTAGCTGCTCGACAAGAATCCTTACAACTCTGACATCCTTTCCGATCTCGAAAATTACGTCAACGAGCAGGTATGCATTTCTGTCTCTTTATTGATGGAAATCGATACTTGGGTTTGATTAATTTCAATTGAATGACTTGTAATTTGGTTGTTTTAGGTTTCTTCACAAATCGATACTTGGGTTTAATGTCAATCTATGCCTTTTTTACCTCTATCAGGTAAATTTGAGAGTTGATTTTTTGTTTTTCTTTTAGATTGGATTTTGGTTTAGAGTCAATGCATAAGTGATTTTTTTTTTACTGTGTTTTGTTTTGATTTGAAAATTATTGCAAAAGTGAAATTTTTTTGATTTGAAAATCCCTAGTTTTTTGCAAATTCGCTTAACTGATCTTGAATTTTCTTAGTTTATTTTTGTATTAGAATCCATAATTTATTGCGAAGCTGGACTTTGTTAGTTGGCTTTCAGTTTATATTCTATGATTTATTGAAAATTTGAACTTTGTTAAATTAGTTTGTGTTTTTAGATTCCGTTAATTATTTAATTTATTTAATCAAAAACTTGAATAGGCTTTTTATATATTTTTATTATTATTAATGGTTAGTGGTGTCGGTTATGAGCGACACAAATCTGCTTTTTGTTATCCGACGTGAGTCTCACACTACTATCCTTTTTTTATTTAATATAGCTTTCCTTTTTCTTGGCGGATTAAAGGAACTAACCGACAACAAAAGGCTTTTCGTGACGCTAGCGATGGTATTGGTTCTTTTATCCAACATTACACAACTTTATGTCGGATTTTTTCCTAAATATCCAACATAAATGGGCTTTTCTTTCACTTTTTAAAATGACACTACTGGGTACTTTTGTAGTAGTGTAGTAGTAGCATGCTCGCACTCAAATCTTGTCAATTAAGCACAAGCCACGTGAAGCTTTGCAATGCATCATTTATATGCAAAGAAATTTACATGTCTACAAATGCCCCCACTTTAAGGCGCGTTGTAGGCATGTGCTTGTCACATGTAAGAAACGTGTTTTAAAGTCCTGCAATGTGAATGCTCTAACTCAAAGGTCGTCGAGACTTGATCTTGAATTAGTTTGCTTCTTCAAGGGCCGTAGAGGCATATTTCTCGAACGAAACATTTCTTCATGGGCCATTGAGGCTTGGTCTTGAATAGAGGTGATGAATTTTGTGAAGGGCTATTGAGGCGTATTTTTTGAACGAAACATTTCTTCATGGGCCGTGGAGGCTTGGTCTTGAATGAAATGAAACTTTTCTTCAAGAGCTGTAGAGGCTTGATCTTGAAAGAAATGAAACTTGTTTCTTCAAGGGCCGTAGAGGCTTGATCTTGAAAGAAATTTTGAAAATGGATAAATCAACACATACTTCTTATGTGTATTTGATTTCCTATAATCTCTAACAAAATACATTTGGCGCATTTTGAATTTTTCCTTGTGGTTGTAGGAAAAATGTTTTTTTTCTTCCTTTGATAGGAATCCTCTTCAATTTTGATAACGAAGGTGACTTCCTTCAAAATGTTGGAAACCTTTTGTGATTTCCTTCAAGGTTTTGGAGAGATTCAATTCTTGTCCTTTGATGAGTAGGATGTGCATTTTTCATTTCCATTTTTTTTTCTTCCCATGGCAAGGGGGAAATTTTTTTTGTTTCTTGTTTTGATTTCCCATGGCATGAAGGAGGGATATTTTTCCTTTCTTCTCTTGATTCCATGGCAAGGAATGAGTTTTCCTTCCTTGTTTTGATTTTCCCATGGCAAGGAGGTTTTTTAACTTTCCCTTTTTTGTTTTGGGAAACATGTCTTTTGACTTGCACGCCCAATTTGAGGTCGATTTCTTTCTTGGAAAATTCTTAAAAATATGGGAAATGTAGCTTTATCCCTTATCTTTTCAAGCATATATCGTACATAACTAGGAAAAATCGGGAAAGCCTTAAACTTTGCATTTTCCTATAGCTGAGCAATTTCTGACGGGAAAGCAATTTATGCGAGAATGACTTTGAAAACTGGAATGTTTGGCTTTAGGGAAAATTATGAAATTTGAAATCAATGATCCTTAGCCACTTAGATTCCTTCTCTAATTGGCCTTGCATCAAAACACTTTCGGAAAGTTAAATTATCACAAAACACATCCTGCCTATGCAGATTGGCTAAAACTTGCCATTTTTCTTGGAATTTGCTTCCTTATTTTGGTGGGAATGTACTTCCCTTATTTTCCTTTTGCTATTTGGGTATGTATTTCCCTTATAGCATTGGGAAGCAATTGACCCCTATAGATAGGACCATTGGATGTGTATTTTTTTACACACACAATTGCTTGTTGTGGACTACCTTGAAGCTTTTGCCATGGGTTTACTGCTGCTGCCGTGCCCAATAGCTGCTGCTTGGAGCTTGTTGCCGTGCATCACTTTTATCATGTGGGGTAGTGCCTTTTGGTCACAACTTTCCTCCGGAGGGGGGTGACGTAGTCGTGCCTCTTACCGCTGCTTGGAGCTTGTTGCCGTGCGTCACTTGTACTGTCTGGGGTAGTGCCTTTTGGTCATGACTTTCCTCGGGGGGTGACATAGTCGTGCCTCTTGCCGCTGCTTAGAGCTTGTCGTCATGCATCACTTTTACCATGTGGGGTAGTGCCTTTTGGTCATGACTTTCCTCGATGAGTGACATAGTCGTGCCTTTTGCCATTGCTTGGAGCTTGTCGTAGTGCGTCACTTTTACCGTTGTGGGGTTGTGCAAAAGACTGCAACATTTTTACGATGTGTAGTGCCTTTTGGTCACAACTTTCCTCGGTGGTGACGTTGGCTTGCCCCTTACCATCGTTGCCGCTGTCGTGTCCTGCAATTGCTGCTTAGAGCTGCTCACTTTGCTATGCTTGATCAAGCTTTGTAGCTGATTTCCTTTATCATTGTGACTTCATTAACATCATCCCTTGACGCTCACGAGGTTAGTCTCACATATCTTTTGTTTTGGAGAAAAGAAATATTTTTTTTCTTTTCTTATCGTGCCCTACTCTTGCTTATGTTGCCTTGTTTATTTTGTTGCAGCTATGGTATTTTTCAAGTGTTTCAAGGACAATACCATCACCATTCTTGCAAAGGAAGGTGATTCGTGAGATAGGGGAACAACGTTGAAGCTTCGTACGCCGTTGACTGGACCTAAGGCACTTGTTCTTCCTGTAAAAGACAACTCAATGCACATTAAGTCATGGTCTTATGAGGTGTCTTGGGATGTGACTAACTTTGGTCAATCAACTACATAGAAAAAAGCATGTACGTCGAAGTTTCTTGTTTTGAACCCTTCGCATCATGTTCGTGATAATTCACCGGCTTTGTTTAAGCTTCTTGGTGATCACATCCATAGCGGAGCTGTGGCTTAGAGTAGTGCCTTGTCGACTACTGGAGAAGCCTCTTATGTTAAGTTTTACTGAGAGTGGCTTGAAGATGTCCTGAGCCGATCCAAAGATGTCCTTACTAACGTGGGCCTTTATCACGCTATGTACGCATCTTTGTTCAGCTACGATCGCTATCATTCTGTTCTTCATGCGGTCTTCGAGCATTGGTGTTCAGCAACTAACACACTTCACATAACTCAAGGGGAGATGTCGATTTCACTTTGGGATCTCCACAAGATAGGAGGCTTACCGATCTAGGGGAAATTTTATGACGAGGTTGTTCTTAGCATGGAGGAGTTTTCTCATCGCAACAGCCAAGGATTGCCTTCAAGTTACCGCTATTTATTTTGGGCATATCAAAAGCTTTCCCAGAAGGCTCAGGGTAAGTTAAGCGTAAAAATTTCTTCATGAATCTGAT
This sequence comes from Malus domestica, assembly GCF_042453785.1. Classification (NCBI taxonomy): domain Eukaryota; kingdom Viridiplantae; phylum Streptophyta; class Magnoliopsida; order Rosales; family Rosaceae; genus Malus; species Malus domestica. The sequence continues at coordinate 13,799,972 of NC_091668.1, forward strand.
TTTGGTACTGGGATGCCATGAAGTACAAGAGGCATTCGAAGAAAAGTGGCCACAACAAGACAACCAGGCTAAAGGGAGACTCGGATCTGTCAGGTGTTATTGGTCAAGCTAGGTGCCGTATTCCTATTGAGTTGAGAGCATTTAAGGATCTTGGCATAGCGCCAGAGCACTTGGAAGAATCTTACCTAGCCGCTCTCTTAGCTTGTTGGCTTTGTAAGTTTGTTTTCCCTAAAGATGACATCAACCTTATTCGTCCCAAAGTCTTTAAAGTTGCTAGCAAGATGGCTACAGGTGAATCCTTTAGTCTTGCTATTCCAGTCTTAGCCAACATTTACAACGGCTTAAGTGTTGTTTCAAACTCGGCAAGCACCGAAGATCGTGTTGCGGTACTTCCCTACCACTATGTGTACGATTGGTTAGGTGAGTACTTCAACACTCATTTTTCTTCATCGGTTTCAAAAAAACTAAGGCCTTCTTCACCAATTTTAGTCAAGCCAAGGCCTTTGATGATGAAGTATTATGGCGTGCTTTCCGTGAAGAATTTTGATGATTTACAAGCACAAGCATTGTTTAGAAGTTGTAACAGCTTGAGGATGGACCACGTAGCGAGAGTTGGCTCGGCGTGGCGAGGCCTCATAGATGATTTGCACCTTCATTCTTCTGATTTGTCCTATCTTACAAGTCTTCGCTCGAGATATGTTTCTTTACGGCAAGGATACGGATGCATTGATCAGCCCTATAGCCCTCACTGTTTTAGCAGGCAATTTGGTTTTGTCCTGTGCCAGGCAAACGGAAGGAAGACACACAACTGACATCCTTACAAGCCATGTATATGCAATGGGAATCTTGTACCCATTCATGCACAAATGCTTCCATCACCCATGCAGCCAAGGACAAGTTTAAAAACAAATCGATGGCCCATGCCTACGTAGGCTTGTGATAAAAGGTACACTATGAAGAATTGGGGGGCAGCATGTGGCACCAATTCTTCTCATTCACACAATGATGCGCCAGGAAAAGGTTGTCTTGTAGTTCCTACGCAGTTGACGCCTCTCGATTGTGCAAGTGTAGCTCATTTGCATCTTACGGCTTTAGTTCCTCAACGTATGTGGCCGTCTTCTCACCATCCAGATGCTTCTGAAGATGAGGGTGACGAAGTTGATTCGCATGAAGATGAGCTTGTTTTGTAAAAGCAACAACAGGTTTTAAACAAGCGACCGTGCTAAGGGGATTTGGATGATAACGACATAAATTTCCTTCATAAGAAGAAAAAGGTGTTTGATCCTCCTTAGTTTGACTCGTCGAACATGGGTGTTCATTCCTATATGGAGATACTATTTGGAGGTGATTTTCGTACGGCCGAAGAGATTGGGGATCCCCCTGGTGCAGAGCTTATTCCAAATTCGCCAAGTTGCCCAAGCTTGCCGTGTGTAGGTGGCGGTGTGCAAGAGCCCGTCATGCGTCCAACACCTTTGCCGGCTAGCTCTGAGATCTCTTTAAAGGGGTTGAGTCTTAGTGGCACTGAGCAGCTTATCCATCATATTAACCTTTGCACAACCATGGATATCAAAAGCCATATTGAGAAAAGGATTTTAAAGTGTCCGTTAAAGGACCTTGCTTTGCTTGAGGAAGACTTATTGAAGCTTGTTTTTACGATTGACCATTTTAACGTTGATTCTTCACTCTTGAAAGCCAAGATTGCCGAATTTATGGCTACCTCAACTACGTATTCTTCCTTGCATGTTGTTACCTTGAAGAAATTGAGTCCAGAGTTTAGGGCTCAACAACTTGCGGCAATAGACTTATCAATTGCCCAAGCTCGGTCTTCTCAGCAAGCTGCTTCAAAAGGTTATCAAGTCATAGAGACTTCCTTGTCTTCTGTCCAGGCACGACTAGAAGCATAGGAGCGTGGGTGAGAGCAGTTGGAAATCGAAGCATCACAACTTCAAGGTGTTTTCTCGAAGCAGGAAACTACATTTTCCCATCATCAAGAGGAGGTTTTACGCTTAAAGCAGGAGAAGGGTGTGGCCATGGAAGTGCCCACCTTGTCTTTTACCAATATACAGACTTTGAAAACTTTGGAAAACTTGCTTGAAGATCGTCGCCGTGGTTTTAGAGACATAGTTTTCAAGTAGTATCTTCCATCCTTTGTACTTTAGGCCTTCTTTGTTTTTGTTGTTTTTGTAATAAGGTTTTGTAGCCAAATTCTTCCTTTAAAGAAATAAAGTATTCATATTTCAAAGTGTTGGTGTTTTTGTTGATGATGTGACTGTACTTAAAGTTTTTGAAGTTTCAAGTTGCCTACATACCCTCGGTTGATGAGGGATCAAGTCATGACGTAGTTAAAGTGAGTGATGAGTTTTGACAATTTGATGGTGGTTTTTTTATGATGATTTTTGTTTTGTTTTTGTTTTTCCTTACTCAGTTTATGCTCTTGTGGGCTAGGAGCTTTGGGTGTCATCTTTTAAGCTCGTGTGAACAATGAGCATTGTGCCATGTGCAGTTTACGCTTACGTAGGTGAGGAGCTTTGTGCCATGTGCAGTTTAGGCTCGTGCAGGCGAGGAGTGTTGTGTGTTTTCCTTAGGGGTAATAGCGCTTCAAGAATCTGCAATTAATTGGGCCTATCTTCAAGCCATCTTCCGCCATGATTAAGTAAGCACCGTTGGTGTAGACCTCTTGTATTACATAAGGTCCATCCCACTTTGATGTGAATTTGCTTTTTGTCATGTGAGTTGTGATAATGGGCCTTAGTAATGCCAAGACAAAATCTCTAGTTTGGAAAGACATTGGGCGGATCTTCTTGTTAAATGCCTTGGATAACCATGCTTGGCAGCACTCCAAGTGTTGTTGAGCTTCAAGCCACCTTTCGTTGAGTACTTCCAACTCTTAAAGTTACAGCTTTGCGTTTTTCTCTTTAGTTAAGCTTTCTTGTATAGCCATCCTTAGTGAAAGGATTTGATTTTCGAGTGGCAGAATAGCTTCTACACCATATATGAGAGAATAAGGCGTCGCTTGGGTAGGAGTTCTATGTGTTGTCCTATATGACAAAAGTGCTTCACTTATTCTTTTGTGTCAGTCTCTCTTGTTTGGCCGATCACCTTCTTCAGGAGGTTGCACAGCGTTTTGTTGAATGCTTCTACAAAACCATTGGTCAGAGCATGATGCATAGAAGACTTGTGATGCTTGAACTTGTATTTTTGCAAAGCTTGTCAACGAGTATGTTAGAGAACTATTTTTCGTTGTCAGTTATGATGTAGCGAGGCACTTCATATCGATAGATGATATGCTCCTTGATGAAGCGGAATACAGTTTCCTTCTTAACTTCCCTTAGGGGTATGGCTTCAGCCCATTTGGGGAAGTAATTCATTGTGGCTAGGATGTAGGTTTCTTTGGCAGACAACTTTGGTGTGATTGGTCCCACGACGTCTAATCCCCACGTATCAAATGGCCATGAAGCAATCGTTGAGTGTAATGGCTCAGGCAATTGATGTATGAAGTTGGCATGAAATTCGTAGGTTTGGCACCTTTCGGCATGTTCTAGGCAAATCCTTCACCATGCTTGGCCAGTAGTAGCCCATCCTTTTGAGCTGGAAGTGCATCTTTGGTCTAGACTGATACGATCTGCATACGCCTGAGTGTGCTTCTTCCATGGCTTGATTAGCTTCTTCCTCACCTAGGCATCTTAGAAGTAATCCTGCAAAAAAGCATCGATTGAGTGCTCCGTTGTAATAGAGGAAGCGAGGTGCTCGTCGACGTATTTCAGAGCGGTGTCTAAGATCGTCCAAAAGCTTTCCATGCCCCAAGTAGTCGATCAGTGGTTGTCTCCACTCTTCAGTGTTGACTGGAAATACTAAGATGACATTTGTATCATCTAATAGCATTTCAGTGATAGGTGGGATCACCCATCTTTGGCAAATTGGCACTTCTGTGGCTTCTTCTTCTCCTAGTGCCATACTTGAAGCTAAGTTAGCAAGAGCATTTGCCATTTGATTTTCTTTTCTTGGCACATGTTCTAGCGTCACGGCCTCGAACTTTCATAGTAGTTGAGTTGCTAGCCGGAAGTATGGGACAAGATCATTTTTCCTCACTTCATATTCAATCAAGAGTTGATTGATTATGAGCTTGGAGTCGCCATATACTTGTGATTTCCATGTCAGCCACCATTTGGAGTTTGATAATTAGTACTTGGTATTCAGCGACGTTGTTGGAGCATAGCTCGCTTAACCAAACGAAATAGGGTAGTATTTGTCTTTGTAGTGACATGAATACTACTCTTGCCCCTGGTCCGTCTACTCGTGTGGATCCGTCAAAGAACATTGTCCATGTTGGGAAGATGTTGATGTAGAACACCTCCTCGTTAGGCAAGTCATTTGAGATTTTCCAATCGGCTGGGATTGGATGATCAGCAAGGAAGCTGCTAACACTTGTCCCTTGATGGCTTTAGCTGGAACATAGATGATCTCGTATTGATTGAGAAGCAATGCCCATATTTCTAGTCGCCCTGTCAAAACTGGCTTGGACATGATGTATTTGACTAGGTCAACTTTGGCGACCAAGTGGATGGTGTAAGCATGTATATAGTGTCTGAGCTTTTGGACAGCAAAGATTAAGGCAAGGCATATTTTCTCGATTGGGGTGTAGTTGAGCTTGGCCCTAATAAGGGTTCTACTTAGGTAGTAGAGTGCTCTTTGAAGGAAAAATTTTGTCCTAGTTAAGAACAAGTATGAACATTTGAATACACATGCAAGCTATCAACACTTTAAAGTAGGCATGCATCCAAAAACAATTCATAAAACCCATGACTTTCAAAGCCTAGTATATGGTGAACCAAAATAAACTCTTTAACAAAATTAAAGAGAAGTAAAGATTTAGTGATTCTTTACCCTTGAAGCTCATCCTTGTTTACACAAGGGATTCACCCAAGTGGAGGGCCTTCAAGTCACCTACAAGCTCCTTGAATCCTCCTTGTGTTTTCCTCCCTTTAGTTCTCCTTTGATGATTAGAGGAAAAAGGATTTGTTCTCCAAAAACATCAAAAGCTTGATGTCTCTAAGTCTCTTCACCAAGGTTGTATATTGTGAAGATGATATGGATGACTTAGAGAGATTTTAGATGCTAGTAAAAATCCTCTAAGTGGCCGGCCTCTATGTAGAAAAAGAGAGAAAATGTTTCACCCAATTTCTATTAGAAAACCCTAATGAGAAAATTGCTATAAAGTTCCTTTTATAACATTTTCTTTGGTGAGTGGCAAACTTGTAATTAAGCAAGCTTGCCCATTCACCCTAATGGCCGGCCTCTCCTTGTTATTGGGCTAATTTGCCCATTTTGTTTTAGTTGTCATACAACTTAAACATAATGGGCCTTGTGGACCAAAACACTTTTGGGCCCCGAAACCCAAAACCAACATATAAGCCCAATACGAACTTTTCGTATAATTAATTAACTAATTAATTAATCTTGACCATTCTTCAATTAAACCATTTAATTGCTTATCCATTTCATATAATTTCTTCACTAACATCCTTATGTGGTGTGCGATCCATTAGGTTCCAATTAGCGAGGCAGTGGGCGATGTTACTCTTAACGATCGATTGTGAATTGAAACCACATTTCAATTCTCCCTTAAGATTAGTTGTTTGCTAATCTTCAGGGCTTCCACAAACCATGAGTGACACCTAGCAGCATATCATGGTTACCCAAGCTAAGTAGAATTGGTTGGAGAACCTATCCAGTTACAACTACAATGCAATACGGTCCTTCTCTAATACAATACTCTTAATCACATTGTTTAAGTGATAGTTTGTTTCATGTCTACTATCCAATGTGATACTTTCCTATATGACTCCTTTGAATATGATTTGGAACAAACTTCCTAAGTCATATTCATATGCTTTGGCCAAAGACTTTAGAATCATATCTTAGAGTATTCTCCTTCCACCATGGAAGGTTAGAGATCCCTTGTTGTGCATTCATATGCCTACATGACTAGATAGCTTGACCCCAACAATGCCGTGGACAATCCGAAGGAATGCCATTGACATGATCAAAGATCAAGGACCTAACCATTAGACATCTATGATGCCTCAGGTCAAATGATTACTTTGCATATTGCAACTTTAGAGTTCATACATGACATGTATGTTCGAACTCTCTTTTGATCGACGTTCAGTGTACTCGATTACTCTTTCGAGCACCTATGTGTTTGTCTCAGTGTCCAACACCAAATGACTTGAGACTAGTTCATACTCACGTTTGAGTCAACATAACACATACTAACCTTAGCGGATTGTCAATGCCCAATTGGCAATCCTATGGCTAGGAACGTTTTAGGAATGAACATAAGAGAGAGGTCTCGATAATCTAACTCATTAGATCACTTCTCTCTTAGAACAAATACATTCCTTGGATTCTCTTATTGCTTAAACACATGATACAATAAATAATGATTAACAATAAGCTTTGCCCTTCATTAAACATATAAAAGTTTAATACAATAAGTATTCCAAAAAGCTATTACATCAAATGAGTGGCTTTGTGGGCATACTTCCAACAATCTCCCACTTGCATTCAAAGCCATCTTCCCATGTATCTAATACCCATCTTATCCATATGACGATCAAGCTGGATTTGAGACATTGGCTTTGTCAGTGGATCTGCTACGTTATCGGCTAGGCAACTTTGAGGATGTTGACTTTCCCCTCGGCAGCATATCTTCTAATGATATTAAAGCGCCTATCAAAATGCTTGTTCTTTTGATGTGCCCTGGGTTCCTTGGCTTGAGCTATCGCCCCACTATTATCACAGTACAAAGTTACTGGTGATGTAATGGTTGGAACCACTCCAAGTTCAGTAATGAACTTCTTCATCCAGAACGCTTCTTTGCCGGCTTCAGCTGTAGCGACATATTCAGCCTCTGTCGTGGAATCAGCAATTACACTTTGCTTCTTGCTTTTCCAACTGACAGCCCCACCATTCAGAGTGAATACATATCCGGAGTTGGAACTTCTATCATCGACGTCAGATTGGAAATCTGCGTCTGTATAGCCTTCCACTCGCAACTCTGATGCTCCTCCATATACGAGGAACATGTCCTTAGTTCTTCTTAAGTACTTAAGAACCGTCTTGACAGTTGCCCAGTGTTCTAATCCTGGGTTAGATTGATATCGACTAGTAATGCTCACAGCATATGCGATATCAGGCCTTGTGCATATCATGGCATACATGAGACTTCCTATGGCTGAAGCATAAGGAATTCTACTCATATGCCTTATCTCTTCAGGAGTCTTAGGTTCCATGGACTTAGAAAGGTGAATTCCATGTCTTACAGGAAGAAAGCCTTTCTTACATTGTTCCATCTCGAACCTACTTAGCACCTTATCAATGTACATAGATTGGGATAATCCAATTAATTTTCTGGATCTATCACGATAGAGCTTTATCCCAAGTACATAAGATGCATCTCCTAAATCTTTCATGTGGAAGGTTTTGGACAACCACACTTTTACAGAAGAAAGTATTGCAGTGTCATTCCCGAATAGTAATATGTCATCTACATATAACACTAGGAATACACCTGCATCCCCAACGACTTTTTGATAAACACAATTGTCGTCTTCGTTTTGAGTAAAACCAAACGTTTTGATTTCAGTGTCGAAACGAATGTTCCAGCTCCTGGAGGCTTGCTTGAGTCTATAAATGGACCTTTGAAGCTTGCATACCTTAGTCTTTTCAGACTTGGACACGAAACCTTCGGGTTGAGTCATATAGAGCTCTTCCTCTAGGTAGCCGTTCAGAAAGGCCGTCTTCACGTCCATTTGCCAGATCTCATAATCATGGTACGCAGCTATAGCAAGCAAAATCCGAATGGACTTAATCATGGCTACAGGAGAGAAAGTTTCTTCATAGTCAATCCCTTCTCTTTGCCTGTAACCCTTGGCTACCAATCTAGCCTTATAAGTCTCCACGTTCCCATCAACGCCTATCTTCCTCTTGAAGACCCATTTGTTTCCAACTGGTACAATACCTTCTGGAGGGTCTACAAGAGTCCAGACCTGATTTTGATACATGGAATCCATCTCGGATTTCATGGCCTCTTGCCATCTCTTTGAATCAATGTCGGACATTGCTTCAGTGTAGTCTCTAGGGTCCTCCTTTGTTTCATTGTCACCTAGAAGGTACAATTCATCAAAGTCATTGTCTAAGCCATACCTCTTAGGTGGCTTACTAACCCGTTCAGATCTACGTGGAGCTTGGGGTTCAGGAACAGGGTTGTCAATATGTCTAGTGCTTGTTTGTGGTTCATTATTAATCTCATTAATTTCCATCTGTTTGCTTATAGTCCCTTTGAGAACGAATTCGTCCTCTAGAAACTTAGCAGTTCTGGCGACAAAGACTTTCTGGTCGTCAGGATGGTAGAACTCATATCCCATAGTTTCTTTAGGATATCCCACAAAATAGCATCTTACTGATCTCGCTTCAAGCTTAGTAGCTTCAAGCTTCTTGACATATGCTTCACAACCCCAAATCTTAATGTGTTTAAGACTTGGCTTTCTTCCATGCCATATCTCATAGGGCGTTTGTGGAACTGACTTGGAAGGTACTCTATTAAGCAAGTAAGCTGCTGTATATAGAGCGTATCCCCAGAATGTTACTGGTAGATCAGCAGAACTCATCATAGAACGAACCATGTTCATCAAGGTTCGATTTCTCCTTTCAGAAACTCCATTGAGTTGTGGAGTTCCCGGTGGAGTCCACTGTGATATTATTCCACACTCTTTGAGGTAATCTAGAAACTCGTTACTCAGATATTCACCCCCTCGATCCGATCTTAGGATCTTTATCTGTTTCCCAGTTTGCTTCTCAACTTCATTCTTGAATTCTTTGAACCTTTCAAAGGATTCTGACTTGTACTTCATAAGATACATATAGCCAAACCGAGAGTGATCGTCGGTGAATGTGATATAGTAGGAGAAGCCTCCTCTCGACGTAGTAGACATAGGTCCACATACGTCAGTGTGGATTAACCTTAGAATTTCAGTGGCACGCTCTCCTTTTCCAGTAAATGGAGATTTGGTCATTTTCCCTTTCAAGCAACATTCACAAGTACCCATCCGGTCATTACCTAATGGGTGGATGTATCCGTCTTTCGACATCTTGTGAATCTTTTCAAGGTTCACATGTCCAAGTTTAAGATGCCACATCTTTTCTTGGTTAATTTCTTCTCTAGCCCTTTTGGGTTTTGAGGTATTCCTGCTCGCAATACAGTGCATCCCACTATTCGTCTCTAGGTGAAAAAGTCCCTCTATCATATTACCATGAGAGATAATACGACCGTTCAAGTATAAAGTGCAACTCATTTTGTCAAACAATACTGAGTGCCCATCTCGTAAAAGCTTAGAGATGGAAATCAAATTCTTTATACATGAAGGAAAATATAAACAATTTTTAAGTTCCAGGACTTCCCCAGAGGGTAGGTTAAGCATGTAGGTGCCTATTGCTTTTGCAGAGATTTTAGTGCCGTTCCCAACTCGCACAAACATCTCATTATTGCGCAGTGATTTGCTCCCCACTAGTCCCTGCATCGTATTACAGATATGTTGACTAGCGCCTGAATCAAATATCCAGGAACTGGAGCTCACTGTAAAAGCACTCTCTATGACAGAAATAGTCTCTTCAAAAGTTCGTGTCATAAGGCTCGCAATGCGCACCCTGTATTTCTTCTTCCAACGTTCATCCTTTCCACAATGAAAGCATGTTCCTTTGGATTTCTTTGCCTTCTTCTTATGCAACCTTTTCCTTATGTTTGCATTCTCACTCCCACTGTCTATTTTGAAACCTTTTTCAAATTTACAGCACATGTCAATCATCTCTTTCAAAGAATGATCGAATCTATTCACTTTATAGTTTACAATAAACTTAGTGAAATCATCCGAGAGAGATGCAAGGAAAAAATCTTGGGCCATTTTCCCATCGATGGAAGTTCCTAAACTTTTAAGATTTTTAAATATCTTTTCCATCTTTTGTCCATGTTTATGGACCGATGTCCCCATTGCCATTTTGGCATTCATTAGACTACAAACATTTGAGAATCGTACATTACTAGTCTCAATGTCATGCATCTTATGCAAACTTTCAACCATGGCACAAGAAGTGTCCATGTGCTTATGTAGCTTCATAAGCTCCTTACTAAGTGAAGTGAGGATTAAGCATTTGGCTTGTAAGTCATCCTCATAGTGTCTAACATAGTTTTGACACTCCTCCTTTGAAGCTAATTTTGTAGGAGGTACATGAGGAGGGGATTGCTTAAGCACATACAATCTGTCTTTCACCTTTGAGACATTCTCAATGTGGCGATACCAAGCAAGGAAACGTTGGCCCTTAAGGCCCCTTTTGTCAAGTATAATGGTGGGTATAATTTTAGGCATGTCGTTCACTACATAACATAACAGAAATCGTATTAGATTGTTTGTTTAAAACTATTTGATTGGGTCTTTGAATCAAATAGTACCACCCACTATTTTTGGCAAATTCCACATCCCTCAATAGAATTCGAGAGTTATATTGAACTCTTAGCAGGTTATGGGAGACTCACCATTACCAAGCCCACCTCACGATGATACGATGTTGGCTAGCAAAAATAATGATGAGAGAATAATGCATTATTCATTTACAACTTTTGTAATTACCCATCCGTTTGGCCTCTAGAGAATGTTGCCTCACGATGATACGATGTCGGCTTCATTGCACTTAGTTAAGTTATTCCCACCATGCTTAGTTTGTATAGGGGTTCAAGAATAGCCTCACGATGATACGATGTCGGCTATCCTCGTTGCCTACATTCACCTCATCATATGTATATGGATTCCTCCTGGATGTAAGAACATGCTTTGTACTTCCCCATGATAGGGTGAAGCCGGTGCATGAGTCACAAACACTTGGAACCCACCACGGTGGAAGGCCTACGAAGAGATGTTCAAAACATCTCTCGCTTATCAACTTAATATTTGATTTGAGGGAGTAGTTTTGGGCTACATCAAAACATTTTAATCACATTAAAAGAACTTGGGCCTATCACAACTATTGGTCCAAGTCAATATGATTTAGTAGCATATAATACTCCCACTGTTTCGTTGAAACAAGCGAGACTATATGGAACTACTAACGAATGCATTGCATCCTCATATGGACTATATAGTCATATTAGGTTTTAGGATGATTATGAACCGTTTGATTTGATCCAACACGAGCCTTGTGTTGGACCTTGGGTTTAAGGTAGATAGTTGTTGATTTTAGTTACGCGTTTAATCCAATTAAACCGTTATTTCCTATTGGGCGTTGGACCCAACTATTCCATTTGCATACATATAAACAAAAGGAATACATGAAATAATAATAAGGGCTTATGCCCTTTTACAACACAAATCAAATGATGGACTTATGTCCATTTACAACAAATTGAATTAATTAAATTACATTCAAATCTATACTACTAAAAACCCAAACATTCAAAATGTATATCGGCCAATCACATAGCTCAATTATCGTGGCCTTTGGTTCATAATCACCCTTTTCTTAATCAACCACATTAACTAAGAAAACAACTTTAAACAATTGGTTTTTGGATCCATAGAATTGATTTAAATGGAACTAAATAGAATGAAAATCCAATTCTCATTAAAGAGACAAAACAATTTTGTTCTCATTTTATTTGGGTCAAAAGGAAACTATGACCACAACAATTGGGCCATAATGCAAATACAAAAACTTGTGGGGTCACTTTGTATAAACACAATAGTCCACAACTTCATGTAAATACAACTAAATCCCAAAATTTTAATAATGTAAAAACATCATTAAAGGATCAAAACAATTTGTCCTTTAGAGTTTTAGGGCCTAAACGTAAAAACGTAAACTTTTGGGCCAAAATGCAAAAACACAAAAGTATCAAAACTTTATGTTAATTGCACAAAAGGCCCCAAAAGGACCCCCACTAGGGGTGGCCGGCCATTTTATGAAAAATTGAAAAATTTCTAAAAAGTTTTTGCAAGTTGATTTTATTAGGTGAGGTTAAAGGTGAAGGTGATGGTTTGTAAGAAAGACTTAAAGTTTATGACAAAACATTAAAACATTTCATCACATCTCACCAATAACATCACCCATCAAATAATAAATCAATTATATACCAAAACTTTATGATAAACATAAAACTTTTGAATCAAAACTTCAAAACTTTATGTTCTTGGCAAGAACACCAAGAACAATGAAGAACACCATGAAAACTCATAATAGTTCCATGGATGTTTTCATTCACCAAAACTCAATTTTTCACCTCTCAAAAGAGGGCTAATATCCTAGGGTACTTAGGGGTTCCAAAAGTCACCTTAAAACCATTTTAACAAGACAAACATGAACCCAAAAAATCACCCTAAGGATTTGGCCGAATTTCCCAAAACTCATGGCACCAAATTTTAGTTCCAATGTTCATGCTTAAATGAAATACATCTACAACATTTGAGATGCTAAATTTTCTAGCAAAATTTATATATTCAAAAGCAAGAACAAAGCTTGTAACATTTACAACAATTAAATCACAAAATATGAACATCACAAAACCCAAAAGGATTCACCATAAACTAGGCCTAGGCTCTGATACCACTTGAAGGAAAAATTTTGTCCTAGTTAAGAACAAGTATGAACATTTGAATACACATGCAAGCTATCAACACTTTAAAGTAGGCATGCATCCAAAAACAATTCATAAAACCCATGACTTTCAAAGCCTAGTATATGGTGAACCAAAATAAACTCTTTAACAAAATTAAAGAGAAGTAAAGATTTAGTGATTATTTACCCTTGAAGCTCATCCTTGTTTACACAAGGGATTCACCCAAGTGGAGGGCCTTCAAGTCACCTCCAAGCTCCTTGAATCCTCCTTGTGTTTTCCTCCCTTTAGTGCTCCTTTGATGATTAGAGGAAAAAGGATTTGTTCTCCAAAAACATCAAAAGCTTGATGTCTCTAAGTCTCTTCGCCAAGGTTGTATATTGTGAAGATGATATGGATGACTTAGAGAGATTTTAGATGCTAGTAAAAATCCTCTAAGTGGCCGGCCTCTATGTAGAAAAAGAGAGAAAATGTTTCACCCAATTTCTATTAGAAAACCCTAATGAGAAAATTGCTATAAAGTTCCTTTTATAACATTTTCTTTGGTGAGTGGCAAACTTGTAATTAAGCAAGCTTGCCCATTCACCCTAATGGCCGGCCTCTCCTTGTTATTGGGCTAATTTGCCCATTTTGTTTTAGTTGTCATACAACTTAAACATAATGGGCCTTGTGGACCAAAACACTTTTGGGCCCCGAAACCCAAAACCAACATATAAGCCCAATACGAACTTTTCGTATAATTAATTAACTAATTAACTAATCTTGACCATTCTTCAATTAAACCATTTAATTGTTTATCCATTTCATATAATTTCTTCACTAACATCCTTATGTGGTGTGCGATCCATTAGGTTCCAATTAGCGAGGCAGTGGGCGATGTTACTCTTAACGATCGATTGTGAATTGAAACCACATTTCAATTCTCCCTTAAGATTAGTTGTTTGCTAATCTTCAGGGCTTCCACAAACCATGAGTGACACCTAGCAGCATATCATGGTTACCCAAGCTAAGTAGAATTGGTTGGAGAACCTATCCAGTTACAACTACAATGCAATACGGTCCTTCTCTAATACAATACTCTTAATCACATTGTTTAAGTGATAGTTTGTTTCATGTCTACTATCCAATGTGATACTTTCCTATATGACTCCTTTGAATATGATTTGGAACAAACTTCCTAAGTCATATTCATATGCTTTGGCCAAAGACTTTAGAATCATATCTTAGAGTATTCTCCTTCCACCATGGAAGGTTAGAGATCCCTTGTTGTGCATTCATATGCCTACATGACTAGATAGCTTGACCCCAACAATGCCGTGGACAATCCGAATGAATGCCATTGACATGATCAAAGATCAAGGACCTAACCATTAGACATCTATGATGCCTCAGGTCAAAGGATTACTTTGCATATTGCAACTTTAGAGTTCATACATGACATGTATGTTCGAACTCTCTTTTGATCGACATTCAGTGTACTCGATTACTCTTTCGAGCACCTATGTGTTTGTCTCAGTGTCCAACACCAAATGACTTGAGACTAGTTCATACTCACGTTTGAGTCAACATAACACATACTAACCTTAGCGGATTGTCAATGCCCAATTGGCAATCCTATGGCTAGGAACGTTTTAGGAATGAACATAAGAGAGAGGTCTCGATAATCTAACTCATTAGATCACTTCTCTCTTAGAACAAATACATTCCTTGGATTCTCTTATTGCTTAAACACATGATACAATAAATAGTGATTAACAATAAGCTTTGCCCTTCATTAAACATATAAAAGTTTAATACAATAAGTATTCCAAAAAGCTATTACATCAAATGAGTGGCTTTGTGGGCATACTTCCAACACTCTTTCCTTTTGGTCTTCATTTTCTTGTGCTAAGAGTGCTCCAATGGAACCTTCTTGTGCAGCAATGTACAAGATAAGCTACTTTCCAGGCATGGGAGCTCCTAAAATATGTGGGCTTGCCAGGTACTTTTTTATGCTTTCAAAGGAATTATGGCAAGCATCACCCCATACGAATGGTGCATTCTTCTTCATGAGTCGACTAAAGGGCTAACAACGTCTAGCGAGGTTGGAGATGAAACGTCTAATGAAGGCAAGTCATCCTTGTAGACTTTTTAGCTCATGTAGATTCCTTGGCTCGGGCATGCTTTAAATGGCCTTAATCTTTGATTGGTCAACTTCAATGCCACGGTGCTTGACAACTAAGCCAAAGAACTTCCTAGAGGTGACTTCAAATGCACATTTTAACGGGTTCATCTTGAGGTTGTAATGTCGTAGTGTGTCGAACACTATTTGTAAATCCTTCAAGTGATCGGATCTCTTCTTGGTCTTGACAACTACATCGTTTACGTAACAGTCTACATTTTTATGGAGCATCATTGAAGTTGCTTTGCATTGCACGTTGATATGTAGCTCCAGCGTTCTTCAAACCAAAGAGCATTCATTACCTTGTAACAGTAAATACCTTTGGAAGTGCTAAAGGTTGTTAATTCCTCGCCTTTGGGAGCCATGCGAATTTGATTGTACCCTGAGAAGCCATCCATGAATGATAGCGCCTCATGGCCAGTGGTTGAGTTCACCATGATTTCGATGATTAGCAAGGGAAAGTCGTCTTTCGGGCAAGCATAGTTGAGATCACGGAAATTTACCCACATATTTGTCCAGATTTCTTAAAGACAATGATGATGTTAGAGATCCATTTAGGGTTTTGCACCTCGCGAATGAAGCATGCTTCGATTAGCTTGTCAATCCCAGCCTCACTTTGCGAGATGAGTTCGGATTGATAATGTCTTTAAGTTTGCTTTAACGGTCGCGTTCCAAGCTTGACTGCTAGGTGATGCATGGCAATGGTAGGGTCAAGGTCGGGCGTTTCCTTGTAGGTCCAAGCAAAGACATCTTTGTATTCCAAGAGCAGTTGATAATACTCATCGATCTCATTGGCGCTTAATAGTGCACTTACGAAGATAGGCTTTGACTCCTTGTTTGTGCCTAGGTTGAGCTCCTTAAGATCATCAACCATGGCTTGCCCCTCGTCTTCAAGTTATAGTGGCGCAATAGTGACATCTTCCTCAGGAACTTTGTCTTCCTGATCCTCTTAGATCGTGATGTCGAGAACATCTTGGACCTCATCTTTAGTGCCGCCCACTTGGGCTTGTTGGCATGAAGATTGGCCAGTGTGGATAATGGTGCGCTTCTTTACCCTCAGTTGTCCTTTTGTGTTTACCTCTAAGGTTGCTTTACGCTTTATCCTTGAAAGAATCGAGCTATGAACGTCGTCTTTTTTTGCTAGACCGTCGAGCTTTTCTTCCTTTGACATTGTCTTCCTCTTCCTAGAAATCCTCTTGGTCTCTACAAGTCTTTCCAAGGAAAACCGTTGCGGAAGAGAGCTAGCCGTGTTGCTTGTTTCTTAGGTTTTGACAACCTTTCAAAGATAGAGCTTTGGGGTGTTGGCGTGTTAAGTCGTTTGAAGACAGAAGTTTGTTCTTAACCTCTAATGCGATCAAGTGCCGAAATTCTAGGTTTTGAACGATTTAACCTATCGAAGACTAATGTCCAAGGGGCGAGTTTAAGCTCCTCTTGATTTTGCTCAATGCTTACGCTAATATGTTGAGCACTAGCATTTTTCGCTTTTCTTGAAATCTTCACGTGTGTATTTGGTGTGAAGCCAAGTTCAGCTTTGTTGTTGTCAACTCCGTAACCATGCTCCTTCAATCTCTTTTGAGTGTCGGTGAGATCACATTCTTAGTCGTTGACGGTGTTTGTATTCTTCTTTCCAATATTTGAAGAAGAAGTTGTTGGAAATGTGCCCTAAAACCAATCATATGATGATACTTTACGGACATTTCACATGTTAAACTAATCTAGTTTAATATCAAGGGTAAACATTATTGTTTGAGCCATCTCATATAAATGTTATATGCTTAAACGATAAGTCCAAGGAATATGTGATTGGGAGAATGCAATCTAAAGAAGTTAGATTCATGAGACCATTCTTTCGTAGACACATCCTAAACATTCCTGATCATAGGATTGCCAATTGGGCATTGACAGTCCGTTAAGATCAGTACATGCTATGTCTTCTCTCAATGAGAGTGACTAGTCTCGAGTCATTGATGTGTGTGACATCAAGATAAGTACGTAGGTGCTCAATAGAGAATGAGTTCACTGAACACGATCAACGAAGAGTTCTCATATTCATGTCACATGAGAACTCATGGTTGGGATAATGCAAAGTAGTCCTTTGACCTGAGGCATCATAGTTGTCTTGTGGTTAAGTCCTTCATCTTTGATTATGTCAAAAGTCACTCCAAAAGGAGGGTGTCCACGGCATCGTTGGGGTTAAGCCACTTAGCCATGGAGACAAGTGAATGCGCAACAAAGGATCTCTAACCTTCAAACTGTTTGAGGGAGAATACTCTATGATATGATTTAGAATCTCTGGCCAGAGTATGAATGAGATTTAGGAAAGTCGTTCCAAATCACATTCAAGGTAATCATATAAGCATACGAATTACATTGGATAGTAGACATGAATAAACTATTAAACCAAACAATGTGGTCAAGAGTATTGTATTAGAGAAAGACCGTATTGCATTTGTAATCCTAAACTGAATAGGTTCTCTACCTCTTCTGATTAGCTTGGGTAACCATGATATGCTGCTAGGTGTCACTCTTGGTTTGTGGAAGCCCTAAACGTGTATAAACACTAAAGGGAGAATTGAAAGTAAGTTTCAATTCCAATCGATTTCAAAGAGTTTTAATCGCCCACTGCCTCGCTAAAAGGAACCTAATGGATTGTACACCGTGTAAGGTGGAGATTGAAGAAACAATGGAGATGAGTAAGAATAATTAAATGGTTTAATTATTTATGGCAAGGATTAATTAATATGTTAATTAATCAAACGAATAAGTTCGTTAAAGACCTCGGGATAGTTTTGGACCTTAAGGCCCAATGGGCTTCGAACGTCAAGCTCATTGACTTAAGTTGTATGACAATTTAATGAATAAAGATTCACAAAGGCCCAAAAGCCCAAATCCCTAAAGTGGCCGGCCATGTGTGTTGAATTAGGGTTTTTGGTTCTTAAGTCATTTAAAGAAGTGACTATATAAAGAACTTTATAGCCTAAAATTCAAAAAGGGTTTCTTTTAGGAAATTGGAGAGAACACAAAGCTCTCATTTCTCTCTAAAGAGGCCGGCCCCCTTGGAGGGATTAGCTAGCAATCCCACTCCTCCAAGGTCACTCGTTTCTTCTCCAATCTAACCTTGGTGTAGACACTTAGAGGTTCTCAATTTTGGGAACTTGGAGAACCATATTCTTCCATCCAAATCCATGGATCTAAGAAGCAAGGAATGAAGGCCCTCTCTTTGGGTGATTAGCCTTTGCTTATGCAAAGAGGAATCTACAAAGGTATAAATTTCTCAACTCACTTTGATTTGAGTTGAGTCTTGGTTCACCAATCTACTAGGCTTTGAATTTCATGGGTAATGTTTTGTTTTTGAATGCATGCAAGCATGATTCTGCCTTTTAATTGTTAAATGCATGCTATGATGTTATTCAAATGAACATGTTTTCACAAAATCATCCTTCAAGTGGTATCAGAGCCTAGGTCTAGTAGTTGGTGAATCCTTTTGGGTTTTGTAGTTCATAGTTTGTGATTTAAAAGTTGTAATATGTTACAAGCTTTATTCTTGTTTCTTTGAATGTAAATTTTGTTAGAAAAATTGCCATCTCAAATGTTGTAGATGTAGTTCATATGAGCATGAATATTGGAGCTAAAATTTGGTGCCATGTTTTTGGGAATTTTCGGCCAAATCCAAAGGGTGGATTTTTGGGTTCTTGTTTGACTTGTTAAAAGTGTTTTCAAGTGACTTTTGGAACCCCTATGTACCCTAGTTTGGTTATATGTTATTTCCCTAAAGTTTGAGTGGTTTTGGGATGTTTTTGGATGAAAAATGTTCATGAAACTTTTTTGGGTTTTTCATGAATGTTCTTCATTGTTCTTGACATTTTTGCCAAGAACAAAAAGTTTTGTGTTTTGATTCAAAGTTTTGATTTATTTCATAAAGTTTATGTTTTATGTTTTTTCAAATGATTTAATATGTTAGATATTTGTTTAAATGGTGATAGAAATAATGGTGGGTGTGAAAGGATTAATTCCCTTTCACACACACCACTTGTGCACTTGCATGCTTTATGTCAAAACTCACAAATCAACACACACATCACTCACACTCCTCTCCAAAACCGGCCACCCTACATGTAGGGTACTTTTGGGGCTTTTATGCAATTACATAAAGTTTTGATACTTTTGTGTATTTGCACTTTGGCCCAAAAGTTTACGTTTTTACGTTTAGGTCCAAAAACGCTAAAGGACAAATTGTTTTGCTCCTTTAATGAAGTTTTTACATTGTTTAAATTTTGGGTTCTAGTGTAATTACATGAAGTAGTGGACTTTCGTGTTTTTACAAAGTGACCCCAAAAGTTTATGTTTTTGCAATATTGCCCAAATGTTGTGGTAATTGCATTTTGGCCCAAATTAGGTTGAGAACAAAATTGTTTTGTCTCTTTAAATGAGAATTGGATTTTCATTTCATTTAGCTCCATTTAAATCAATTTTATGGATACAAAAACCAAATGAAAATGTTGCATTCAATTTAATTAGTTAAAGTGTTAATTAATTAAAGGGTGATTATGAACCTAAGCCTAATATAATTGAGCTATGTGAATGGCCGTTTCAAATTTGTTTGAACCATGGGAATGTGTAGATTAGATTTTGGTTGTAATTTGATTTGATCAAATGTTGTAAAAGGGCATAAGCCCTTCTTTACTTTAAGGTAATTTGGTTTAGGGATATGGAATTTGCCAAAAATAGTGGGTGGTGCTATTTGATTTAAAGACCCGAATCAAATGGCTTAAAATCAATCAATTTATATTCGTTATGTATTTGTTTACCAATATATTTGCAAACGCTATCCAACACTTGACAAATAAAAGCCGAAAGCTTTAGTTTCCGGACTTAGTACTACAAAACCATAGATTGTCTTTAATGGCTTGTAAATGTACCTAAGTAGTCTCATCCTCACAATCTTCCTATTGATAATGTATCATTAGAAGAATATGTTAGAAAAGGTCTATCATAAAGAGGACAACACTTTTAATGTCATAATTCTTCAATTACAAATTGTTGTATGAAGAAATAAGAGTTGCTTTGAACAACCCTTAATCAATACAAACATTAGTGCTTGTTTCTTTGTTACATGAACAAGGAACTTTAGAAGAAAGCACAAGGGCATGGACACTTTATGTGCCATAATTCTTCACTTACAAATTGTTGTATGAAGAAATGAGAGTTGCCTTGAACAACTCTTGAAAGTTTGTAATTATGTTTAGAACATAATGGTTGTTTGACAAAAATAGTCCATCAACATGGACTTATGATGATTTTGAATCATTGAGTGTTGAAGTGATAAACCACTTAACGAGACGGAAACTAGGCAAGGACTTCACCTTTGTTTCCCTATCCTAATGGTTCACTAAGTTTATTGTAAACTATGTAGTGAACAATAACCACATGCTCTCCAAAATGTTTGATGTGTATAACATAATTGAAATAAGTTTCAAGAGAGATAGTGGGAGTTTAGGGACCATGACTAATGTAGTCAAAAGGTGAAAGTCAAATAAAGAAGATAAAAATAACTCCAAGGGAACAAACTTTCTTTATGAAAGGATGGACATTGGAAGGGGTATTTGTAAGAAATGTCTTGCAAGAGTCAAGAACACACCTTTTGAAGGTGTTGTAAATTGTTCTTGAATAGTTCAAAACAGTTGGTTCTTCTACTTGAATGCTTGATTCCATATTAGTAACTATGTTTTACAATCGTTGTAAAAGAGTGACTAATAAGAAGTAGAAGATATATGAGAGAAGAAAAGGTACTTCACATTCGGAACATGAATAAAATATAGATCTATGCGAAGGCAGATAGTACTTACTTCCTCATATGACTACCAAAGAAATTGGAAAAACCAAAGATTGTCTTTACATTCCAATTTTAAGGAATTTAATTCCGTTACTATAGTAGAGATGGATGAATGTTTTGTTTGACAAAACATTGTTCTTTATTAATCAATGATTGGATTATAGTAATCTAATTGATTGTCTCTATAGTAGAGATGATATGGTAGTGTTAACTGTTTAGAATATAATGATGCTTAAAACCCAAAAGGTTGCAAGGTAGTGACTAATCCCAACTAATGTTGTGATACCTCTAAAACATAAATTACGAGTTGGTCATAGATGGATGCTTTGGATCGTTAGATCCGGATCCAATACCTTCTTGTTAAAATTGTATAGAGGCGAAATGTTCGAATCTTTATTCTTTTGGAAAGAAGAAAGAATCACAAAGTTGTTGAGGTTAATTCACTTAGATGTTAGTGGCACTTGTCCACAAACATAATACTACTCATGTTGTATGACATTCACCGAAGATCACTCTCGGTTGGACTATAGTTTATTTTGAATAAACACAAGTCCGAATACTTTGCAAAAGTTTTCAAAGAATTCAAGAAATGTAAGTTGATGAGTAAGATGTCTAAAGTATTTACCTCCTTAAATTTGATCCAAGGAAAAGAAACACTTTAGATGAGTCTCCTTGAAAGATATCAAGGAAAGAAGCATCATAAGATAATAAATTTCTCCATTAAGGAGAAGAACGAACTCGAATAATATCTAGTTCGTTAGATGTTATCTATTACCCATATATAGGATATATACTTCTAAAAAAATATGATTGTCAATTAGAAGATCTTCCAAATTTTACATGACTCCATAAGATGTAGTTGGAAAGAAAGACAAATCTCAAGCATGTTAAGATTTGGGGTTGTGAGCTAATAAGCAATATTTGTTTGATAACAATCTTGTGGGATATCCTTAAATTAACTTTTGGATATCGCTTCTATAAACCAACTAACAAATGTTGTTTTTTTGGGTAGTTCATTGTAATCCTGCAATGTGATTTGCCTAAAAGCAAATGAACGAGAGATAGAACTCAAAGAATGGGTTCTTTGAGAGACAAGAAAGTAATCAACAAATATAAACAACCTAGTTCCTATACCAAAAGCTCCAAGGTAGTCGAGAAGGATTTATAAACCGTCTCAGTTGAATGGTTTGAACTTTATGACTATGTCATAGAGTTACACCTCTTAATTCGAAAGAAATAAGAATGAAAATCCTTATGACTACATTGAGTGTATATATGATATATACTCAAGTAAATGGTAAAGTACCATTTGACCCGAAATAATGAAACCTTCATAAGCTAAATGGTAGCTTAAGGTAACTACAATCAAAAGGATGGTTGACTTTGAAGAAACCATTTTTGACGTAATATTGGTTTCAATTAATTCGAAGATAGCTAGCTACAACTAAATGGTGATTCAATGTTTGGACATTATATGGGTTTCCGAAACCATTATTAAGATAGTCATGATAATATATATGTCTAAAACTATGAATCACAAGACATATAAGTTATAGAGATCCAACCATCATGAATCTTAGCAAACTAGTGGGAGCTATAAGCATCTTATGAGAAAATGATCAAATCGTTCGATTTCTCATAAAGATGTAAATGAATCTTTTGTTTACTAGGTTTACAAAAGGTTAGTGGGAGTTAATCATGTTCCTAAAATTTAAATATATATGATATATTAATTTTGGAAATGAAAACAATACTTCTTCATTAAGTTATAACTTTAAAACATTATATGAAGATAGAATGTATATGGGAGTTAATCATGTTCCTAAAATTTAAATATATATGATATATTAATTTTGGAAATGAAAAGAATACTTCTTCTTTAAAGTTATGACTTTGAAACATTATATGAAGATAGAATGTATATGGGAGATATAGTCTATATACATGGGATGGAAATCTATAATGATATATTTCATGATATAATTGGATTATATCAATCCCTAATAATAGACAATAGATGCTAGGAAGTTTCTCATATGATGATAAACTTCAATTAGAAGGACAGCTCTAGTGAGACTAAGAAGTTGCTCTTCTCAAAGAGAACGTACTCTTTGACTCCCAAAGAAATAATGCGTAAATAGAATCCTTTATGCATACGCATAAAGGTGATTTATGTATTTCATATTGTATGAAAAACATTGATATGAGTTGTACCTAGAACGGTACAAAATGATATCAGTGCAAGCCCAGGATCAGAACCACGGCAACTGTCAAGTGAGTCCTTAAGTATTTAAGAAATACTAAAGGATAGATTCCTCAAAGAATGAGGAAGAATTAGAGTAACGTAAAGGAAGCGTAAATGTATTAGATTATGAATTTAATCCATCATTGGATGTTTCTTCATTATGAATGAAGAGATAATCAGATATCTCTTTATTATGACTAAAGAGATATTTGGATGGAAACATTCAAAGTAATGACTTTAGTATGTTCCATTTTGAATGCAAAATATATATTGCCATATAGAAGCTTACAACATTGTTGTTTGGATGGGAAAGTTCATTTATGAACTCTCTATTCGGTTCCAACCAGAAAGTGTCTCTAGTGTACCGACACTACGACACTAATGGGGCGATAGCTCAAGCCAGGGAATCAAGGTCTCATCAAGGTCCGAACTCAAATGAGAGACTGAACCACATGATTGAGAATCATGTATAATGGTGACGTCGTTATTCTCAAGGTTGCTTCTATGGATAATATAGATATCCATTGTTTAAGCCTACTATTCAGCCATTTATCAAATGACTACGGCAGAGGTATCATCACTGATGACCAAGCTGATTGGCTCTAGTGCAAGTGGGAGATTGTTGGAAATGTGCCCTAAAACCAATCATATGATGATACTTTACGGACATTTCACATGTTAAACTAATCTAGTTTAATATCAAGGGCAAACATTATTGTTTGAGCAGTCTCATATAAATGTTATATACTTAAACGATAAGTCCAAGGAATATGTGATTGGGAGAATGCAATCTAAAGAAGTTAGATTCATGAGACCATTCTTTCGTAGACACATCCTAAACGTTCCTGATCATAGGATTGCCAATTGGGCATTGACAGTCCGTTAAGATCAGTACGTGCTATGTCTTCTCTCAATGAGAGTGACTAGTCTCAAGTCATTGATGTGTGTGACATCAAGACAAGTACGTAGGTGCTCAATAGAGAATGAGTTCACTGAACACGATCAACGAAGAGTTCTCATATTCATGTCACATGAGAACTCATGGTTGGGATAATGCAAAGTAGTCCTTTGACCTGAGGCATCATAGTTGTCTTGTGGTTAAGTCCTTGATCTTTGATTATGTCAAAATTCACTCCAAAAGAAGGGTGTCCACGACATCGTTGGGGTTAAGCCACTTAGCCATGGAGGTAAGTGAATGCGTAACAAGGGATCTCTAACCTTCAAACTGTTTGAGGGAGAATACTCTATGATATGATTTAGAATCTCTGGTCAGAGTATGAATGAGATTTAGGAAAGTCGTTCCAAATCACATTCAAGGTAATCATATAAGCATATGAATTACATTGGATAGTAGACATGAATAAACTATCAAACCAAACAATGTGGTCAAGAGTATTGTATTAGAGAAAGACCGTATTGCATTTGTAATCCTAAACTGAATAGGTTCTCTACCTCTTCTGATTAGCTTGGGTAACCATGATATGCTGCTAGGTGTCACTCTTGGTTTGTGGAAGCCCTAAACGTGTATAAACACTAAAGGGAGAATTGAAAGTAAGTTTCAATTCACAATCTATTTGAAAGAGTTTTAATCGCCCACTGCCTCGCTAAAATGAACCTAATGGATCGTAAACCGTGTAAGGTGGAGATTGAAGAAACAATGGAGATGAGTAAGAATAATTAAATGGTTTAATTATTTATGGCAAGGATTAATTAATATGTTAATTAATCAAACGAATAAGTTCGTTAAAGACCTCGGGATAGTTTTGAACCTTAAGGCCCAATGGGCTTCGAACGTTAAGCCCATTGACTTAAGTTGTATGACAATTTAATGAATAAAGATTCACAAAGGCCCAAAAGCCCAAATCCCTTATGTGGCCGGCCATGTGTGTTGAATTAGGGTTTTTGGTTCTTAAGTCATTTAAAGAAGTGACTATATAAAGTACTTTATAGCCTAAAATTCAAAAAGGGTTTCTTTTAGGAAATTGGAGAGAACACAAAGCTCTCCTTTCTCTCTAAAGAGGCTGGGCCCCTTGGAGGGATTAGCTAGCAATCCCATTCCTCCAAGGTCACTCATTTCTTCTCCAATCTAACCTTGGTGTAGACACTTAGAGGTTCTCAATTTTGGGAACTTGGAGAACCATATTCTTCCATCCAAATCCATGGATCTAAGAAGCAAGGAATGAAGGCCCTCTCTTTGGGTGATTAGCCTTTGCTTATGCAAAGAGGAATCTACAAAGGTATAAATTTCTCAACTCACTTTGATTTGTGTTGAGTCTTGGTTCACCAATCTACTAGGCTTTGAATTTCATGGGTAATGTTTTGTTTTTGAATGCATGCAAGCATGATTCCGCCTTTTAATTGTTAAATGCATGCTATGATGTTATTCAAATGAACATGTTTTCACAAAATCATCCTTTAGAAGTGAAATTGTACCCAGCCTTAACATGAGTTTGTAGGTGTTTGGGTCGAAGCCTTCTTCAGTCCTCTTGGTTGGAAGACAGCTTGATTTCATCCGTTTTGGCAGGAGCTGTATGAAGTCTTGTTGTGGCTTTGAGATTTTAACATTGCTTAGCTGTGTTATAGGTAAAACTACATTTACCTTGAGCAACTTTATGTCTTCCTTGTGCAGTTGTGTGTCGGCTTTACTTGTTTCGAACGGGGATTGCCCCATCTTTCTTCTCGACATCGGGATGTATCGGAAGACAGGTGTGTTTGATCCTTTTGAGGGCGTCACATTTCCTTTTATTGTTGCAGGTTTAGCAAGCTTATTGTCATTTTTTGCTTGAATATGGCACGGCTTCCCCTTCTTGTTTTTTGGACACGGCTTGCCACTCCTTCTTTTCGGGTGTGACTTTGCCTATGGACTTGATCTCTTTTAGAAAAGCTTCAGGCACCATATCTTCATCCATGTAGAACTTAGCGTCCGCAAAGTGTGATTTGGCTTTGGTGAATGGCTTGGTGTCGCCTTGTATCACCTTTACTCTTTCTAGGCAATATTTTAAGCATTGGTGAATGGTGGATGGTACCACTCCATTCTCATAGATCCAAGGCCTTTCTAAGAGCAAACTGTAGGAAGTTCTAGCGTCAATCACATGAAATATCGTGCTCGACTTGAGTTCGCCAATGGTCATCTCAACGCAGACCATTCTCATCGCTCTTTGTCTTTCTTGGTTGAAACCTTGGATTAGCAGACGGTTGTGGGTTAGTTCACCCACCTTGATGCCAATTGTAGTCATTGTTGACCTTGGAGTGATGTTTCTGACTAGACCACCATCCACAAGCATGCGATAGACTTTATGCTCCTTCACGTACCTAAAGAAAAAGAGATGACGGTTGTGAGGTTTTGAACCTAGCAGAAAGTCTTCGTTAGGGAAGATGATTGTGTCATGGGTGGCACAACATGTGGCGTATTCATGTCGCCAAAGCTCCAAGCCTTTGTCCTTGCTTTCCTGCACTTCGTGGTGTTGGAAATGTGCCCTAAAACCAATCATATGATGATACTTTACGGACATTTCACATGTTAAACTAATCTAGTTTAATATCAAGGGCATAGATTATTGTTTTAAGCCGTCTCATATAAATGTTATATGTTTAAACGATAAGTCCAAGGAATATATGATTGGAAGAATGTAATCTAAAGAAGTTAGATTCATGAGACCATTCTTTCGTAGACACATCCTAAACGTTCCTGATCATAGGATTGCCAATTGGGCATTGACAGTCCGTTAAGATCAGTACGTGCTATGTCTTCTCTCAGGGAAAGTGACTAGTCTCGAGTCAATGGTGTGTGTGACATCAAGACAAGTACGTAGGTGCTCAATAGAGAATGAGTTCACTGAACACGATCAACGAAGAGTTCTCATATTCATGTCACATGAGAACTCATTGTTGGGATAATGCAAATTAGTCCTTTGACCTGAGGCACAACATTTGTCTTGTAGTTAGGTCCTTGATCTTTGATTATGTCAAAGTCACCCCATTCGCGGGTGTCCACGGCATCGTTGGGGTTAAGCTACTTAGCCATGGAGGCAAGTGAATGCGCAACAAGGGATCTCTAACCTTCAAACCGTTTGAGGGAGAATACTCTATGATATGATTAAGAATCTTTGGCCAAAGTATGAATGAGATTTAGGAAGGCGTTCCAAATCACATTCAAGGTAATCATATAAGCACACGAATCACATTGGATAGTAGACATGAATAAACTATCAAACCAAACAATGTGGTCAAGAGTATTGTATTAGAGAAAGACCGTATTGCATTTGTAATCCTAAACTGAATAGGTTCTCCACCTCTTCTGATTAGCTTGGGTAACCATGATATGCTGCTAGGTGTCACTCATGGTTTGTCGAAGCCCTAAGCGTGTATAATCACTAAAGGGAGAATTGAAAGTAAGTTTCAATTCACAATCGATTTGAAAGAGTTTTAATCGCCCACTGCCTCGTTAAAAGGAACCTAATGGATCGTACACCGTGTAAGGTGGAGATTGAAGAAACAATGGAGATGAGTAAGAATAATTAAAAAGTTTAATTATTTATGGCAAGGATTAATTAATATGTTAATTAATCAAACGAATAAGTTCGTTAAAGACCTCGGGATAGTTTTGGACCTTAAGGCCCAATGGGCTTCGAACGTCAAGCCCATTGACTTAAGTTGTATGACAATTTAATGAATAAAGATTCACAAAGGCCCAAAAGCCCAAATCCCTAAAGTGGCCGGCCATGTGTGTTGAATTAGGGTTTTTGGTTCTTTAGGTCATTTAAAGAAGTGACTATATAAAGAACTTTATAGCCTAAAATTCATTAAGGGTTCTTTTAGAGAAAATTGGAGAGAACATGTCTCTCCTTTTCTCTCTAGGAGGCCGGCCCCCTTGGAGGGTGTATCTAGCCATACTACTACTCCAAGGTCACTCATTTCTTCTCCAATCTCTCCTTGGTGTGGAGACTTAGAGGTTCTCAATTTTGGGAACTTGGAGAAACCTATTCTTCCATCCAAATCCATAGATTTAAGATGCAAGGAATGAAGGCCCTCTCTTTGGGTGATTAGCCTTTGCTTATGCAAAGAGGAATCTACAAAGGTATAATTTCAACTCACTTTGTTTTGAGTTGAGTTTTGGTTCACCAATCTACTAGGCTTTGAATTTCATGGGTAATGTTTTGTATTTGAGTGCATGCTAGCATGATTCCGCCTTTAATTGTTAATTGCATGCTTTATGATGTTTGTGGATGCAAATTTCTTCCTCCTTGATCTTGGATGATTTTGCACCTACAAAACAATTAACACCTTAGGTTAAGGCCAAGAGCCTCATGCGCCCACGATGAATGGGGGGGGCTTTGGCCGAAGAACCTCCGATGCCAAAGTTAGAATTTAGAGAGAAAGAGTGTTTAGAGAATTTTGGGATTTTTGCCAAAGTGTTGGAATTAGCTTTTTGGTGAGAATGGGAGTATATTTATAGGGATAGGAGGTGGCTAGGGTTTTTAGGTTTAATTTAGGTTTAATTAGCCAATTTATTTGGCTATTAAACATAAGATGAATGTTTTGGTGGTTTTTGAATTTATTGGGTAATAAAAAGGAAGAAATGGTGAAAAAGGTAGAAAAAAGTGATGGATTAGGTTTTGAAATGGGGATAGCCGGCCATGTGGTGTTTTAGGGTTGAATTGGATGTATTTTGTAGTTATTTGGATATAATGGATGGTTTAATTGACAATTAATGGGTTAATTAGGCAATAAACCCATTAATTAGCCAATTAACATAATTTAAAAGGAATGTGTTTGGGAATTACCTTTTAGAAAGGATTTGATGAGATGGACTTTGAATTGTTACCTATTTTGGGCACTTCTGTCTTGGTTGAAAGAGGGTTGCCCGCTGCTTGCGCGTAGGAACCTCGTTGTACTGCAAGGGTATTTTTTGCATTTTTGTCCAAAAATCCACGTGTCGCCGTGTGAATATTTTTGGCTTCACAAATGCCCCCACAACTGTTGGGCTGCTCGCAGAAAAGGGCAGCAGGTGTAGAGATCTTCTTGCTTTAGGAAACTTAGGACTGCTTCCTATTTTGATGTAGATTCTCTCTTTAATAGGAAATTAGATCCTTCTAGGAAAGGGAAATAAATTTCTCTCAAAGCCTATTTAAATCCACCTTAAGTGGGTTATTAAATCAACTTTGGAGAGCGATTTATTCTACCCTACAAGAGAGAGATAGCTTAGAGGATATTTGTTCCCCCTCCTCTAGCAATCTTCTACATCTTGCCCGTGCAAAGGACCGTCTTTCGTTGATTTCTTCGTCTTCTTCGTGGATAGTGCTACCGCGGGGCAGCCGTCGGGGTGGTGCGGCACGTCGGCTGGCATAGGCCAGGAGTCGACTCGGCATGGGCCGATGAGGTATTGTGGCAGGGACCACTGCTTTAAGCTGCTCGACTTGGCTAGAACCAAGGGCAGCTTGTGTGGCTGGGACCTCGGATTGTGGCACTGGGGCGCAGTGTTAGGCAAGTCACATGGCTCATGTCTTTTTAGGCTTTTGGACATGACTCGAGCTAGGCTGGTGATTGAGAGAAATGAAGAAGTTGCGAACCTCATGAACTGCTGGAATGTTGGGTTGAACTTCCCTGCTAGGTACCACGAATGACGTTGGCTACTTTAACTCTTTTCGTCAGGAGAAACGTGGGCTGTTCCCAAAAGATGAGGGGAAGAGGATCAAAGCGGATCCACTGGCTCGTCCAATCACTGTTGTGGATCCTGCTGCAACTGAAGGTGGGAAAATGGATCTTCTTTGCTTGCTCAAAAGATGCCGGTTGAGAAAAAACCAAAGACTTCTTTCGCTGCTTATAAGGGTCCGCTTGCTACCAAGAGGTATGTGATTGACATGACTTCTTCCAATGGGAAGAAATGTAAGGCTGCTAGATCTGAGCATATGGCGTCTTCCATGTTGAGAATGGCTAGTACAATTGTGGATAAGATTACTCAGCGTAAAGGTTTTATCATGCCCCCAGTGCCGAAGTCTGTACCAGGACGTTCTTTGGGAGCCAAGTCCGGTTCACCTTTGTAGAGACTTGCTATTATGAAGAGTGGTAATGTGGACTCTGCTGCTAAAGTGGCGCCAAAGCCTGCTCCCTTTACTGCTGAGATTGATTCGCCTCAGATTCAAGATCTTAAGCTTGCAATTTTTTAGCTTCGTTTCGCTACTTATGCTAAGAAGATAGTGGATAAGCTGCAGCGCGTCCGTGTTAGTCTGCTTAAGAAGAATGAGCAACTGAAGGGTGAGAAGGATGGGCTTGAGGTTTTAAGACCTTCTCAATTTCTCCGGAAGACTTGCTTGCTTTTACTTTTAAGGCTTCCATTGGTGAAGTAGTTGGAGAAGTTAGTGCCCAGACTGGGGCAGCTAGGGGTGAAGCGTCGGATGATGCCGCTGCTAAGAGCGTTACGGCTGTTGAAGGTGTGGCGACCGAGTAGTCGTGGGATGTCCAAGCTGTTGTAGTGTAGTATTTTAGGTAGCCTTTAGGATTTTCTTTGTTTTTCCTTGTAGCTTTTGTTTTGCTTGAACTTCTTCGGCCTTTGCTAGTTGTTTATAAACATGTTTTCCTTCGTTTTTCTTCATCTTCACTTCTTTTGTTCATGCCCTAACCTTTAGACTTGATAGACCAGTGGCAGGCATGCTACTTTTTTATAAGCAGACAAACTCGCGTAGCCTATGCAGCCGTAGGTGTTGGTGTAGAACTTTGCAAAGTTGTTAGCCATAGGGTTGGCAGCCGGATGCCTTACTTACAGAAGCAAACAAGTCCGCGTAACCACTAGGCTGTTAACCTTGACTTTCTTCAATTCCGTAGGTTGCGTAGCAAGTATCACAACACTTTAAGACTTGGTGTAGGTTGTTCCGCGCTTGGCAGAGGTGAAGCTTATCGACTACATAGCATGTCGGCAGTGGATAGAACTTCGTATATGCGCGCTAGCTTGTTTAACCTTTCACAAAATGTGCGGTTGTATAAGTCTAGTGCGGCTTCACTGCTCGAAGGGCAAGCCGTAGGCAGTCTTCCGGAATCCGTAGGCTACCTTAGTGCACTCGATAGCAGCTTTAGGATTCCAGGGCAGCCGTCCATCAGATGTACTGCGTAATGTGCCCTCTCCGTCTCTAGGGCCCGGTTCCCCACGGATTAGGCCAAAAGACCCAAAATCCTTCAGTTAGCTAAGCCTTGAAAAAGACCATTGCGGCTACTTCTAAGAATCCCGGCGCAAGCCATCGTGCATCTAGTTATACTAGGGCAGCCAGGCTCATCCACGTCTGGATATTCGGAGTGTAAAGTTTATCCTCCCGTCTTGGAAGCTGACCCATATGGGTGTCGGAGAATTTGTTTACCCTCTCGCACTGGAGAGCATGGTTGGTCCCTCGGGGGGCGCAATTCCTGCGATGAGTCCCTAAGAAGGGTGCAGTCTTCTTTTGAAGTGCATGAGTGATTAGTTGTTGTAAGCATGCAGCCAAGCCAAGTTGTGATTACTTCTAAATTCCTCATTGAAAAACGAGTGAAACGAACGAGAACTTTAGCTGTAAGGTAGGAACTGCATAACAACCGGATAGTCCTCAGCTTGTGAGGTGGTGCCCGTCGAACTTATTGAGTCTTCGGGTTTTGATGTAGCGGGAGGTCACACATGGTACTTCTTCAGATTGTAGGCCATCCATTTCTTTTCAATCTTTTTGCTGCTTCATGGTGGTGAGGGTGTAATTACTTTTGCCCCCTACTCTGCTGATCTTGTACAAACCTTCCCAGATGGGATCCATCTTTTTGGAGCCTTCTCTGCCAGCAGTGATGAAGGCTTATCTGCGTCGTCGACATGCAAATGCCAGAAGTCTCCATCGGGTGGAGTAGGCGCAGCTAGAGTGTGCTCGGCTACTTCTGAGGCATCGTTGGGCAGCTCTGTTGCGTCACCTAGGCTCGGTGTGAAGATGCAGTAGGGAGCTGTGGAGATGGGGCCATGTCATACGCAACAGGAGATGCTCAACTGCCGGTATTGGGCCACTCTAGAGTTGAATCATTGAGCAAGGGTCGGCTAGGGCCGTGTGATGCACAGCAAGAAATGGTACTCAACTGCCGGTACATGTTGCTCCTATGTAGAATCTTTTAGGATGACGAGGACAAAACTTTCTTTCGAGTGTGTCCTTCCAGTGTTGCGTTCGTCAGAAAACTTTACATCCGCCAGGGT
Source organism: Malus domestica (assembly GCF_042453785.1). NCBI lineage: Eukaryota > Viridiplantae > Streptophyta > Magnoliopsida > Rosales > Rosaceae > Malus > Malus domestica. Next base: position 13,832,062 of record NC_091668.1, read on the forward strand.
CTACGCCTTTATCGTCGCGCGTCTGGATTGGGCAGAATAGTACGTCATTAGGATGATTGCATGCGTTTGAAAGTAAAACTTGTGCTTCTGGGTTGCAACAACTATCGCCAAAATTAGCTTTTGAATTTTTAATAACATCGATGAGAGCTTTTGAACTGTAGAATACAAGTAACTGTGGAATACAGGTAGTCGGGCCCCCATCTCTTCTCGCATGATGGTAGAGCTTATTGCTACTTTAGATACCGTCAAACATGTGAATAAGTCCTCCTCTGCTTCTAGGGAGGTGATGTCGGGTACTTCTTCAAGTCTTTGAATGTGCATTGGCGAGCCTCATCCCAAAGTGCATACTTCTCTGCCAAAGCAAAAGAGTCTGCCAGAGTTAGATCTTCTTTCATGATCAATTTTCTGAATAGCGGGTGGTCTGCTGGAAGTCCTTTTTGGAAGGCTGCTCTAGCTATCGAGTCGTTGCATCCGACTATTTTTGCCTTCTCTACTTTGAACCTCCTAACATAGTCGCGAAGTGACTCCTTTGGGTTCTTCTTGACGTTGAACAAATGATCAGATTTCTTTTTTTGATCGAGCGATAGGATGAATATTCTTTGGTGAAAACCAAAGAAAGTTCGTAGAAATTCAGGATGGATTGTGGCGGCAGGGTGTAGAACCAATCTTGCGCCTCGCCTTGTAGAGTGGTGGCGAATATCTTGCACATAAGCTCATCGTTGTTTCGATAAAGGATCATTGCGCTTCGGTAGCGCTTTAAGTGTCTCTCCGGGTCTTCATCCCCTTTGAAAGATGTGAAATGTGGCATGCTGAACTCTCGTCGAGGCTCTGCCTGCTCGATCTCGTCCGTGAAGGGTGACCTGCTTATGTTGGTCATGTTCGGTCGTAGTGCCTCGTCGGTGACCTCGTTGCGTTGGAAATCATGCAATCGCTTGGTCAAGAGTCTCTCTACTTCTTCTTGAATTTGCCTTTGTTGGGGTAGCGGAGCTCTCGGCTGCCCCCAGCCATAACTTGCTGGTCTAGGCTGCTCTTCCATGTGTTTGGCTCGTCTACGCCGCAGATGCAGTGCATGTGGTGCGTTCCTAGCAGGCGAGCGAGTTCTTCGCAGGCTGCTGGTTGAACTTGAGCTGGATTGAGTGACTGCTTCTCTCCGTCCGTCGTGCTGCCTACTCTGATGTGAGGTGGATGATGCTCCTTGTGGGCTTAGCCACGAATGAACACTTTGTCCGGAAGGTTGCTCATGTTGACTATCAGAGTGTGACCCCAACCGTGAATGTATGCTCATCCGTGGGCCTAGTCGAGAGTACACGCTCCTCCGCGCGCTAAGACGGGAGTATACACTATCTCGGGGGCCCAATCGGGAATGTACACTGCCTGAACGTTCGGCTCGTAGCTGGTCGAATGGCTGCTTACCGGGACGCTGCTGGAAAGGTTCGTCTGCCCTTGTCCTACTTCGGGATACCTCGTCCGGGGCACGTTGGATCCCGATGCGTTGCAAAAGTTGATTCACCAAAGTTGTCTGTTATGCAAGGGCGCTCGTCAACTCTATGACTTGTCGAGACAAGTGTTGTTCTCCATTTGGATTGGAAGAGCTTGGAAGGAATGCACCTCCTTGGGCAGTGGAAATGTGGTAGACTCCGGGTGCGAGATTTGAATTGGGAAATGTCAAATCCGGGAAAAAATATGGTGAGAATGCCCCCGGCTCGATGGTAGGTCCGGATGGTTAAGATAGTCTTGGGTCGACTTGGGCTGCTTGGAAAGCCACTGGAGCATGATGGGCCATGAGAGTGGGCTGCTCGTCGGGAGCAGGCTGGGTCACGAGAGCAGGTTGCTCGGCAAGAGCAGGTTGGGCCGTGAGAGTGGGCTGCTCGACCGAAACAGGCTGGACCACGGGAGTGAGCTGCTCGTCGGGAGCAGGCTGCTTGGCAGGAGCAGGCTGGGCCACAGGAGTGGGCTGCTCGACGGAAGCAGGCTGGGCCACGGGAGTGGGCTGCTTGTCGGGAGCAGGCTGGGTCACGAGAGCAGGCTGCTTGGCAGGAGCAGGCTGGGCCACGAGAGTGGGCTGCTTGACGGAAGCAGGCTGGACCACGGGAGTGGGCTGCTCGTTGGGAGCAGGCTGGGTCACGAGAGCAGGCTGCTTGGCAGGAGCAGGCTGGGCTATGGGAGTGGGCTGCTCAACGGAAGCAGGCTGCTCAACACGCGGTGCATGTGAATGCGAGGCTTGGGCTTGGGTCCATGTAAACTTGGATGGCACGGCTTGGGTCGTGGTCTTGGTACCGTGAGCCTTGGATGGCTCGGCTCGGGCCGTGGTGAAAGCTCCATGGACCTCGCCACGAATGGCTACCAAAGTAGCCACCGCGGTGGTTCCCATGGTGGCTGTGGTGAAGGCACCATAGACCTCGCCGTGGGTGGCTACCGAGGTAGCCACCACGGTGGTTCCCATGGTGGCCGTGGCGAAGGCACCATGGACCTCGCCGTGGGTGGCTACCGAGGTAGCCACCGCGGTGGTTCCCATGGTGGAAACTCGTGGTGGTGATGCTGCTCCCCTTATGGTCGCATTTTGCCTCACGGATCTCCGCACTCTCATTTCTTGAACACTAGAATTTTCACTTATGGAATTTTCTAAATTTCTAGCCATTATATTTTGCTTATACGTTTTATCAAAGAACCTTTGCAAATAAAAAATTCTAATAATAAGAACGTATGAAAAATATTCAAATGGACTAGAAAATAAAGAAAAAACCTTTTTTGTGCGAGAGTCTTCTATGAGTATGGATTTCAACTCTCAATGAAAGCACCAATTTGTAGGTGCAAAATCATCCAAGATCGAGGAGGAAGAAATTTGCATCCACAATGTTGCTCAAATGAACATGTTTTCACAAAATCATCCATCACGTGGTATCAGAGCCTAGGTCTAGTGGTTGGTGAATCCTTTTGGGTTTTGATGTTCATAGTTTTGATTTAAAAGTTGTAATATGTTACAAGCTTTATTCTTGTTTCTTTGAATGTAAATTTTGTTAGAAAATTTGCCATCTCAAATGTTGTAGATGTAGTTCATATGAGCATGAATATTGGAGCTAAAATTTGGTGCCATGCTTTTGGGAAAATTCGGCCAAATCCAAAGGGTGGATTTTTGGGTTCTTGTTTGACTTGTTAAAAGTGTTTTCAAGTGACTTTTGGAACCCCTATGTACCCTAGTTTGGTTAGATGTTATTTCCCTAAAGTTTAAATGGTTTTGGAATGTTTTTGGGTGAAAAATGTTCATGGAAATTTTTTGAGTTTTTCATGAATGTTCTTCATTGTTCTTGACATTTTTGCCAAGAACAAAAAGTTTTGTGTTTTGATTCAAAGTTTTGATTTATTTCATAAAGTTTATGTTTTATGTTTTTTCAAATGTTTTAATGCATTAGATATTTCTTTAAATGGTGTAAGAAATATTGGTGGGTGTGTAAGGATTAATTTCCTTTCACACACACCACTTGCACCACTTGCATGCTTTATGTCAGAACTCACAAATCAACACACACATCACTCCTTTCCCTCTCCAAAACCGGCCACCCTACATTATAGGGTACTTTTGGGGCTTTTATGCAATTACATAAAGTTTTGATATTTTTGTGTATTTGCACTTTGGCCCAAAAGTTTACGTTTTTACGTTTAGGTCCAAAAACGCTAAAGGACAAATTGTTTTGCTCCTTTAATGAAGTTTTTGCATTATTAAAATTTTGGGTTCTAGTTGTAATTACATGAAGTAGTGGACTTTTGTGTTTTTACAAAGTGACCCCAAAAGTTTTGCAATATAGCCCAAAAGTTGAGGTTAATTGCTTTATGGCCCAAATGAGTTGTGGTCATTGCATATTGGCCCAAATTAGGTAGAGAACAAAATTGTTTTGTCTCTTTAAATGAGAATTGGATTTTCATTTCATTTAGCTCCATTTAAATCAATTTTATGGATACAAAAACCAAATGAAAATGTTGCATTCAATTTAATTAGTTAAAGTGTTAATTAATTAAAGGGTGATTATGAACCTAAGCCTACGATAATTGAGCTATGTGATAGGCCGTTTCAAATTTGTTTGAACCATGGGAATGTGTAGATTAGATTTTGGTTGTAATTTGATTTGATCAAATGTTGTAAAAGAGCTTAAGCTCTTCTTTACTTTAAAGTAATTTGAATTGTGCAAATGTTGTAATGAGCATAAGCTCACCTTTACTTTGAAGTACTTCTTTCTTGCTTTATTTGATATGCATGAAAATGAAGTAGTTGGGTCCAACGCCCCTAAGACAACACGCCTTAATGTGATTAAACGCGTAACTAAAATCAATCACCATCCTTAGACCGAGATTCAACACTAGGCTCGTGTTGAATCTAAACAAAGGTTCATAGTCATCCTAAGGCCCTAAGGCAACTATATAGTCCATCAAATGAATGCAAACCTTATGTTAGTAGTATCATATACTCTTGCTTTAAAAACCTTTTTATAAGCATAGTGGGAGTATTATATACAACTAAAACAATCAAATGGACCAATCGTTGTAATAGGACCAAAATTGTTTTAATAAAGATTAAAATGAATATTTATATGTGATGAGACCTAAAAACCCTCAACCAAACCATTATTAAGTTGATAAGCGTGAGAGTGCTTTGAACACTCTTTCGTGGCCTTCCACCGTGGTAGGCTTCAATCGTTTGTGACTCATACACCGTATTCGTCCAATTCTGGGGTTGCAAAGTATGTGCTTACATTCAGGAGAAGCCTATACACATATGATGAAGTGAAAGGTAGGCAACGAGTGTGGTCAATATGATATTCGTCTGAAGCCATTCTTGAACCCCTACTTGAACTAGGCATGGTGGGAATGACTTAACTAAGTGCAATGGTGCCAATATGATATTCTTCTGAGGCATCATTCTCTAGAGGCCAAACTAGATGGGTACTTGCAAGAGATGCAAATGAGTAAGCGTACTCTCTCATTATTATTAACGCTAGCCAATATGATTTTCTTCTGAGGTGGGCTTGGTAATAGTGAGTCTCCCATACCCTACTAAGAGTTTCATCCAAAACTCTCGAATTCCGATGAGGGATATGGAATTTGCCTTAAAATCAATCAATTTATATTCGTTATGTATTTATTTACCAATATATTTGCAAACGCTATCCAACACTTGACAAATAAAAGCCGAAAGTTTAGTTTCCGGACTTGGTACTACAAAACCATAGATTGTCTTTAATGGCTTGTAAATGTACCTAAGTAATCTCATCCTCACAATCTTCCTATTGATAATGTATCATTAGAAGAATATGTTAGAAAAGGTCTATCATAAAGAGGACAACACTTTTAATGTCATAAATTCTTCAATTACAAATTGTTGTATGAAGAAATAAGAGTTGCTTTGAACAACCCTTAGTCAATGCAAACACTAGTGCTTGTTTCTTTGTTAAATGAACAAGGAACTTGAGAAGTAAACACAAGGGCATGGACACTTTATGTGCCATGATTCTTCACTTACAAATTGTTGTATGAAGAAATGAGAGTTGCCTTGGACAACTCTTGAAAGTTTGTAATTATGTTTAGAACATAATGGTTGGTTGACAAAAATAGTCCATTAACATGGACTTATGATGATTTTGAATCATTGAGTGTTGAAGTGATAAAACACTTAACGAGACGGAAACTAGGCAAGGACTTCACCTTTGTTTCCCTATCCTAATGGTTCACCAAGTTTATTGTAAACTATGTAGTGAACAATAACCACATGCTCTCCAAAATGTTTGATGTGTATAACACAATTGAAATAAGTTTCAAGAGAGATAGTGGGAGTTTAGGGACCATGACTATTGTAGTCAAAGGAGAAGTCAAATGAAGAAGATAAAATTAACTCCAAGGGAACAAACTTTCTTTATGAAATGATGGACATTGGAAGGGGTATTTGCAAGAAATGTCTTGCAAGTGTCAAGAACACACCTTTCGAAGGTGTTGTAAATTGTTCTTGAATAGTTCAAAACAGTTGGTTCTTCTACTTGAATGTTTGATTCCGTATTAGTAACTATGTTTTACAATCGTTGTAAAAGTGTGACTAATAAGAAGTAGAAGATATATGAGAGAAGAAAAATGTGCTTCACATTCGGAACGTGAATAAAATATAGATCTCTGTGAAAGCAGATAGTACTTACTTCCTCATATGAACTACCAAAGAAATTGGAAAAACCAAAGATTGTCTTTACATTCCAATTTTAAGGAATTTAATTCCGTCACTATAGTAGAGATGGATGAATGTTTTGTTTGACAAAACATTGTTCTTTATTAATCAATGATTGGATTATAGTAATCTAATCCCAACTAAGTTGTGATACCTCTAAAACATAAATTACGAGTTGGTCATAGATGGATGCTTTGGATCGTTAGATCCGAATCCAATACCTTCTTGTTAAAATTGTATAGAGGCGAAATGTTCGAATCTTTATTCTTTTGGAAAGAAGAAAGAATCACAAAGTTGTTGAGGTTAATTCACTTAGATGTTAGTGGCACTTGTCCACAACATAATACTACTCATGTTATATGACATTCACCGAAGATCACTCTCGGTTGGACTATAGTTTATTTTGAATAAACACAAATCCGAATACTTTGCAAAAGGTTTCAAAGAATTCAAGAAATGTAAGTTGATGAGTAAGACGTCTAAAGTATTTACCTCCTTAGATTTGATCCAAGGAAAAAGAAACACTTTAGATGAGTCTCCTTGAAAGATATCAAGGAAAGAAGCGTCATAAGATAATGAATTTCTCCATTAAGGAGAAGAACGAACTCGAATAAGATTTAGTTCGTTAGATGTTATCTATTACCCATATATAGGATATATACTTCTAAAACAATATGATTGTCAATTAGAAGATCTTCCAAATTTTTCATGACTCCATAAGATGTAGTTGGAAAGAAAGACAAATCTTAAGCATGTTAAGATTTGGGGTTGTGTGCTTATAAGCAATATTTGTTTGATAACAATCTTGTGGGATATCCTTAAATTAACTGTTGGATATCACTTCTATAAACCAACTAACAAATGTTGTTTTGTTGGGTAGTTCATTGTAATCCTACAATGTGATTTGCCTAAGAGCAAATGAACGAGAGATAGAACTCAAAGAATGGGTTCTTTGAGAGACAAGATAATAATCAACAAATATAACAACCTAGTTCCTATACCAAAAGCTCCAAGGTAGTCGAAAAGGATTTATAAACCGTCTCAGTTGAATGGTTTGAACTTTATGACTATGTCATAGAGTTACACATCTTAATTCGAAAGAAATAAGAATGAAAATCCTTATGACTACATTGAGTGCATATATGATATATACTCAAGGAAATGGTAAAGTACCATTTGACCCGAAATAATGAAACCTTCATAAGCTAATTGGTAGCTTAAGGTGACTACAATCAAAGAGAATGGTTGACTTTGAAGAAACCATCTTTGAGATAGTCTTGGTTTCAATTAATTCGAAGATTGCTAGCTACAACTAAATGGTGATTCAATGTTTGGACATAATATGGGTTTCCAAAACCATTATTAAGATAGTCTTGATAATATATGTCTAAAACTATAAATCACAAGACATGTAAGTTGTAGAGATCCATCCATCATGAATCTTAGCAAGCTAGTGGGAGCTATAAGCGTCTTATGAGAGAAAGATCAAATAGTTTGATTTCTCATAAAGATGTAAATGAATCTTTTGTTTACTAGGTTTACAAAAGATTAGTGGGGGTTAATCATGTTCCTAAAATTTAAATATATATATATATGATATATTAATTTTGGAAATGAAAAGAATACTTCTTCGTTAAAGTTATGACTTTAAAACATTATATGAAGATAGAATGTATATGGAAGTTAATCATGTTCCTAAAATTTAAATATATATGATATATTAATTTTGGAAATGAAAAGAATACTTCTTCGTTAAAGTTATGACTTTAAAACATTATATGAAGATAGAATGTATATGGGAGACATAGTCTATATACATGGGATGGAAATCTATATTGATAGATTTTAGGATATAATTGGATTATATCAAGCCCTAAATATAGACAAAAGATGATAGGAAGTTTCTCATATGATGATGAACTTCAATCAAATGGACAACTCTAGTAAGACTAAGGAGTTGCTCTTCTCAAAGAGAACGTACTCTTTGACTCCCAAAGAAATAATGCGTAAATAGAATCCTTTATGCATACGTAGAAAGGTGATTTATGTATTTCATATTGTATGAAAAACATTGATATGAGTTGTACCTAGAACGGTACAAGATGATATCAGTGCAAGCCCAGGATCAGAACCATGGCAACTGTCAAGTGAGTCCTGATGCGAGAATTACTTGACACACAAATTAAACCCTCTTTTTGACAATTGTAGCAAAGTATGTAAGTAGGGATCGTTCTAAACCGGGGATTAGGAGGGCTTGCTAAAACCTCTAAATTGACTCAAAAACAAAAAGAAACAAAGTTAAAAATGTAAACAAAAGATTTTAAAACAAGAAAGTAAAAGGGGGATTTGAGTTTGGTGAAGTTGAAAGTAAAAACGAATAAACTAAAAACTTAAATAGATTTTAAACAAATTTGGGTTGAATGGATAATGGAAGGCTAGCTAAGGGGTTCTTCTTCACACATGTCTTGCTTGCATACAAAATGATTTTCAATTGCTCTTCGATAAGTTATGAATACTCAACGCCCCAAATTAACCGTGAATTGCACTAATTAACTCTCAGTTTTTCAACAAGTTATTAGATTGGATGATTGCATACGACAACCCAAAACATTCCCTACAAGTTCCCTACATGAATTGCATAATAGAGATACAAGCAAGAATCATTAAGTTCTATGAAAAACATAAGCATTGACGAGGCACTCGTTACTATGATTTGCATGAAACTTATGCCAAGAATTTACTTAACGTGATTGTGACTAGCAACCTTCACTACTTGTGAATATAAGTTCATAACGATTAGGTGAAACTCCCTTATATTCTAGCGTCAAATTCATGCATGAAAATTAAGCGTGCACTCTTAACCAACATACACAAATTAGTTTTTATACGAACGGATAAGTAAATTGAATTCATAATTCAAGAAACGCAATTGGAAGTAATCAAATCATATAGCAAGCATAAACATGGTTTTGAATCCCCCCTAGCCAAGGGGGGTTTAGTTCCTCATTATTACAAAACAAAGATAAACAAATTTAACCATTGAAAAACAAAGGGAAGAAAGCACCTAAACGTTCCAACGATCCATGTTGGATAGCAAGCGCGTCCAAGGACTTTTCTCCTTCTCCTTGCCGCCACAACAAGGTTGGAATGATGTTGAAGGGTTGGTTATTTGGAGGAATGGATGGGAAGGGGTTTAGATATGTAGGAGAGGCAAGGAAAGGCTTGGAGAATGGTTAATTTCTGGATGAATTCAATGAGGTTGCTGCATGGTATTTATAGGGAGATGATGGACTTGTTTAAGCACAAATTTCTGGTGGAATGGGTAGGTAAGTCACGGCAAGAGTGGGAATTGTTGTTGGGGTAGGTTTTGAGTCATCCACTCACATGTCATGGTTAGCTAAGCATTGCATCATCCACTCACATGTCATGGTGATTTAAGCATTGCATCATTACTCAAATTTCTGGTGGAGGTGGAAGTAAAAGTCACGGCATTGATGTGTTTTGAGTGAAGTTTTGGCCAATCCTTTTAGAAATTTATCCCTTCTTGCAACTTGTATTTGTTTCACCAGATTTTTAGCATGTTCATTTGATGTTTTCACTTCAAATTCGTCCAAACTCCTTGCTCCATGCATATGCACTTCATTCCAAGCCCAATTTTGCTCCTAAAAGCTCCAAAATGCTCCTTTTTGCATACTTTGACAATAAAACCTGAAATTGCACGAAAATGACTTTAAACACTAAACTAACCAAGGAAAAACAACATAAATGCATGAGAACAAGCCAATTAAGTCGCATAAAAATGCTCCTATCAAGTCCTTAAGTATTTAAGAAATACTAAAGGATAAATTCCTCAAAGATCGAGGAAGAATTAGAGTAACATTATGGAAGCGTAAATGTATAGATTATGAATCTAATCCATCATTGGATGTTTCTTCATTATTAATGAAGAGATAAACAGATATCTCTTTATTATGACTAAAGAGATATTTGGATGGAAACATTAAAGTAATGACTTTAGTGTGTTCCATTATGAATGCAATATATATTGCCATATAGAAGTTTACAACAATATTGTTTGGATGGGAAAGTTCATTTATGAACTCTCTATTCGGTTCCAACCAGAAAGTGTATGACACTAATGGGGCGATAGCTCAAGCCAGGGAATCAAGGTCTCATCAAGGTCCGAACTCAAATGAGAGACTGAACCACATGATTGAGAATCATGTATAATGGTGACGTCGTTATTCTCAAGGTTGCTTCTATGGATAACATATAGATATCCATTGTCTAGGCCTACTACTCAGCCATTTATGAAATGACTACAGAAGAGGTATCATCACTGATGAACAAGCTGATTGGCTCTAGTGCAAGTGGGAGATTGTTGGAAATGTGCCCTAAAATCAATCATATGATGATACTTTACGGACATTTCACATGTTAAACTAATCTAGTTTAATATCAAGGGCATAGATTATTGTTTTAAGCCGTCTCATATAAATGTTATATGCTTAAACGATAAGTCCAAGGAATATGTGATTGGAAGAATGTAATCTAAAGAAGTTAGATTCATGAGACCATTCTTTCGTAGACACATCCTAAACGTTCCTGATCATAGGATTGCCAATTGGGCATTGACAGTCCGTTAAGATCAGTACGTGTTATGTCTTCTCTCAGGGAGAGTGACTAGTCTCGAGTCAATGGTGTGTGTGACATCAAGACAAGTACGTAGGTGCTCAATAGAGAATGAGTTTACTGAACACGATCAACGAAGAGTTCTCATATTCATGTCACATGAGAACTCATTGTTGGGATAATGCAAATTAGTCCTTTGACCTGAGGCATAACATTTGTCTTGTGGTTAGGTCCTTGATCTTTGATTATGTCAAAGTCACCCCATTCGCGGGTGTCCACGGCATCGTTGGGGTTAAGCTACTTAGCCATGGAGGCAAGTGAATGCGCAACAAGGGATCTCTAACCTTCAAACCGTTTGAGGAAGAATACTCTATGATATGATTAAGAATCTTTGGCCAAAGTATGAATGAGATTTAGGAAGGCGTTCCAAATCACATTCAAGGTAATCATATAAGCACACGAATCACATTGGATAGTAGACATGAATAAACTATCAAACCAAACAATGTGGTCAAGAGTATTGTATTAGAGAAAGACCGTATTGCATTTGTAATCCTAAACTGAATAGGTTCTCCACCTCTTCTGATTAGCTTGGGTAACCATGATATGCTGCTAGGTGTCACTCATGGTTTGTCGAAGCCCTAAACGTGTATAATCACTAAAGGGAGAATTGAAAGTAAGTTTCAATTCACAATCGATTTGAAAGAGTTTTAATCGCCCACTGCCTCGTTAAAAGGAACCTAATGGATCGTACACCGTGTAAGGTGGAGATTGAAGAAACAATGGAGATGAGTAAGAATAATTAAAAAGTTTAATTATTTATGGCAAGGATTAATTAATATGTTAATTAATCAAACGAATAAGTTCGTTAAAGACCTCGGGATAGTTTTGGACCTTAAGGCCCAATGGGCTTCGAATGTCAAGCCCATTGACTTAAGTTGTATGACAATTTAATGAATAAAGATTCACAAAGGCCCAAAAGCCCAAATCCCTAAAGTGGCCGGCCATGTGTGTTGAATTAGGGTTTTTGGTTCTTTAGGTCATTTAAAGAAGTGACTATATAAAGAACTTTATAGCCTAAAATTCATTAAGGGTTCTTTTGGAGAAAATTGGAGAGAACATGTCTCTCCTTTTCTCTCTAGGAGGCCGGCCCCCTTGGAGGGTGTATCTAGCCATACTACTACTCCAAGGTCACTCATTTCTTCTCCAATCTCTCCTTGGTGTGGAGACTTAGAGGTTCTCAATTTTGGGAACTTGGAGAAACCTATTCTTCCATCCAAATCTATAGATTTAAGATGCAAGGAATGAAGGCCCTCTCTTTGGGTGATTAGCCTTTGCTTATGCAAAGAGGAATCTACAAAGGTATAATTTCAATTCACTTTGTTTTGAGTTGAGTTTTGGTTCACCAATCTACTAGGCTTTGAATTTCATGGGTAATGTTTTGTTTTTGAGTGCATGCTAGCATGATTCTGCCTTTAATTGTTAATTGCATGCTTTATGATGTTGCTCAAATGAACATGTTTTCACAAAATCATCCATCACGTGGTCGTCGAGACTCACCAAAACCGCTATTAGTGCTCTTCGCATCTCCTTGGGCAATTGTAGCGCCTCTTCAATACTAAATTATAACTTTGGGTTTTCTTTAGGTGTAGGAGTTTTCTCTTCCTCAACGGCTACAGCTTTGCCTTTTAAGGGCTCTTCTATCTCTATTTCAACCATGTGACAGGCAGCGATAGTGTACTATTGAAAGAAGTCCTTCGGGAAGTACTCGTGCAAGGAGACGAAAAGGTGTGGCTCTTGCTCCATAGGTTCCCCAGCGTACGTCGACTTAGCAGCTCTTATGTTTTTCTTGGGCTTCCTATTGTTGCGGCGGTGATGCTTTCTCACTTGTTTCACTTTTGGTATGACGGCTTGGTGGTCTTGCCTTCCTTGTCTTCTTGTAAGTCACCAATGTCCATCATTCTTCATCGTCGATAAGTGCGCTTTGATCCCTTGCCCCTGGGATGATTGTGTAGAAGGTGTTGTGTGGCTTGAGAATGGACAAGAATGAGCATGTGTCACTTGGAGAGACACGGGATCGAATGATCCAAACGCAATTGCAATACCGTGTGTTGCAACTATGTCTTCAAGGTCAAGTTCAATTTGCCCTTGTTGTGTCAGCTTCATGATGAGCTCCTTAAAGACGAAGCATTTGCCAATAGTATGGGTCACGATATAATGGTATTTGCAGTACCTAGGATCGTTAACATGATTCATCTCTACAGGATGCTTGCATTCAGGCAACTCAATCACTTTCTTCTCTAGGAGGTCATCTAGCATTGTGGCCACGTCAGAGTCTGGAAAAAGAGAGGTATTCTGCTCCAGCTCCCTTAAGGTGTTTTTATACCTATCTTAGGTTTGAGAAGGTTCACTCCTTTTTATCTCTTTCGCTTTGTTCTTGGAGGAGATATTGACGGGCGCAGGGGAGGTTTTGACGGTAAAAGCTTCCTTGGCAGGCTTCTTCACAATCTTGTCTACCTTTAGAGCAAACACCTTGTCCTTCTCGAAGTCAATGATTGGCTCATTTTTTCCATGGTTGGAGATACTCAGCTCCATGTCGTGCGAACAAGTTACCAATTCCTAAAATGTCTTTGGCTTTATGCCATAGAGGATGTAGTGTAGTCCCCAATGCATGCCTTGAATGCGCATCTCAATGGCGAAAGTTTCAAAAAGCCGATCATTGCAATCTAGACTTAAGGAACGCCATCTGTTGATGTAGTCAACGACCGATTCATCTTTCCATTGCTTTGTACTTGTCAGCTCCAGCATGCTTACGATACGACACGTGCTGTAAAACTGGTTAAGGAATTCCCTTTCAAGCTAGTCCCAACTGTTGATGGCTTCGGGCTCGAGGTCAGTGTACCAGTCACAGGCATTACCTTTCAGTGAGCGTACGAACTACTTAACGAGGTAGTCTTCCTCTGTTCTGGCTTTTTTGCAAGCTTCGATGAAATGGGCAATATGTTGTTTGGGATTACCCTTTCCATCGAATTGCATGAACTTTGGCGGTTGATAACCCCTTGGCATCCTTAAGGTGTTAATCTTCTTGGAGTAGGGCTTTAAGTACAGCACGGAGTCATGCGAGTTTCCTTGGTACTACGCCTCAATGGTGCTAGTGATCATCTCCTACAACTGCTGGATAGAGAGAGATCCCATGAGCAATGTTTCTTGGTTCAGTTTCTCTTCAGTTTTCTCCACCAGAGGCTCTTCCTTTTCGTTGGTTTCCTCCTTTAGTGGGTCAACCTTTGGGTCACCTTTACCGTTGTGCTACGCCTCCAGACGGTTGACGAGCGTAGCAATTTGCAAGTCTTTCTCCTCCACGGTCCTTATCAACCTTGCAATGGCTTCACTCATTTGAGCCAACTGCTCCTCAATGGAAGTTGCACTAGTATTCATGACTTGCATGGCTACAGGACATGAGCTGCTTGAGTTGGCGTCGAATGTCAAAGACTCATAATACCTCATCGGGCTTTCTTCCCTTGGCGCCCTTAGTGAGGCCGGGTGATCACATGTTCATGCCTCTGGTGCTCTTACTTTTTTGACAGAGTTGATAGAGGGGTGGAAGGCACAGCAGAGAGAGTTATTGCCTTGCTACGAGTTGTGACGCCCAAAGTGCCACCATTTACAGCAAGGATGCCTTTGTTCTTTGCGTTGGTAGCGGGAACATCTTGATCCTTTCTTAATGCCATTTGTGCGGTTTTTTTAGGACAGAGATGAGAGGCATAGAGGTCCGACTAAGCGTGCCAAATTTGTAAACACAAAAATTCTTGTAACGAATGAAACAAGAACACATGTACAAAGTAGATTTGTATTGATTTGAATTTGTAGGTTACAATCTCTGTTTACAACTTTCCCTCTTATTTAGTCTTCAAATTTGATGTAGATGATTGATTGTTGATTCAAGGGTCGCGATGACTTGATCTCGGACGAACGGTTGAATGATTGCTTCAAGTTTTGAGCTTGAAACAAACGTAGGGATGGTCTTCACCTCAAGGTGTGGCAAAGATAGTGTGGATACAAGATTTCGTTGCTTCAAGGGTCTTAACGACTTGATCTTGAAGCGAACATTGCAACAAGTTTATAAGCTTGCAACAAAGTCTTGATGGAATCAGCATGAGCGCTTGTTGATTCTTCAAGGAAGTGCTTCGGCTTTGGTTGAATGTTCTTTGAAAAGAGCTTTGGCAGAGGTTCTTCTGTGTATAGATTTTTTCTGACCGCTATGCTTATGGAAGGACCTTTTATTTATAGGCTTCTTAAAGCTTGCCTTTGGAAGGATTTGGCTTTTATTTGTGTCCTAATTTGTCCAAGAGAGAATTTAGGCATGTTTTATGTATTAATTGAAATCACTTTCTTCATATTGGCCGAATTTTATAGGCTTTGTTGTCTATTTTGTGAGCAATCTTCAATTCTTTCTTGTTTTATGAAGATGCCTTAACTTTCTTTCCGATTTTAGGATTGAGCCGAATTTAGGAGAGTTTGTTCTCCCTTTGCTTAATTTAATGAAGCTTTTGCACTTCCTTTGCATGATTTGTGCCACATGTCATTGATGACTTGTCCATCTGTGATGAGTCATATGCCACGTGGAGCTTTGTAATGCATCATTTATATGCAACAAAATTTACATGTCTACAATTTCATTGCAAATGGTTGATTTTTGAGCTGTATGGAGCTCGGTAATTCCTGCCCAGAATCCGGCGACCTCCGAAGAAGAAGAAGAAGAAGATAAAAAAAAATTAAAAAAATTAAAAAAGGGTCTTCTGCCCAAAAACCTAATCCAAGACTAGTCTAAGCCCTTGGGCCAGAGACCCAATCTGAGCCATTTGTGAAATGGAATATTCCTAAGAATATTCTTTGGAATATGTCGTTTTCAAAATTTCTCTGAAACCATCCTTAGCGTATTTTGACGCTCTGATTCCAAATTCGCACTTCGTTATCCCGAATTTAATTGTTTTTGTGGAGTTTTACTAATTGGTCCTAATATTTATACTTAGGTGCAATTAGTATCGGTGACTCCAGCTTTCTTGGTTCAAATGGCTTCAACCCGACAACATGATTTGTGAATGGGTCTCTTCTATATATATATATATATATATATGGGTTAGTTTCCATATATACAATTTGTTGATGAACAAAATCAGTGAGGACTTTGGTACAACAGAAAGTGTCAAGTTTGTGACCTTCGCTAGATTGCTCCGGTCACTAGTGTGGATAAGTATGTAAATGGATAGAGATAGGGAAGCAAACACAAGATGTACGTGGTTCACCCAAATTGGCTACGTCCACGGAGTAGAGGAGTTCTCATTAATTGTGAAGGGTTTACACAAGTACATAGATTCAAGCTTTCCTTTAGTGAGTACTAGTGAAAGATTTACTACAAATGACATTAGGAAATATTGTGGGAGAATGATCTCCTTTTATATAAGAGTTTCTAGCTTTGTTCTGACAATGACACGTGTCGTGTTGTGATTGGCTTCTGATGTTGACACGTGTCGTGCTGTGATTGGCTTCTGATGTCGACACGTGTCGCATTGTGATTGGCCTCCTTGTTGGAGGGAAACTCTTCTGGGTCCTTGATGGTATAACGTTGACCGGTGCTCAGTAGTTTTGGGATTGATCAAGTATGGTACAAACAGTGCTCCCCAAAGTTCCCTAGTGAGGGAAACTCCTCGGTTGGAGACTTGCAAGATCCAAGTCGCTGAGTAATCACGAAACTTCAAAGTACTAAAGTGTGGTATCGTTTTCACTTGCCTTATCTGTCTTATAGGTAGATGTGGCATCTTCTCTGAAAGTACTTTTCCTCCATTCAGGAGTGGTATCCTTAACCAGTGGAGATGCACAAGGTAATGTATCAATTTTACTTGAAGCTTACTTGTAGTTTCAGGCTTGGTTAAGCGTGATACAAACCATGTAGTATGAGTCCCCCAAATCACCGAGCTAGGAGATCCAACGAAAGAGGTGACAGACAAAGTAAGCAATCAGAGCTCCCAGCAATCAGTCCCAGATCAGAAGTTTGATTTCAAGTTCCGGCTGATTGTTCTCATTCTCCCTATCTTGCAGGCAGTAGGAAGGATAAAAAGAAGAAAAAGGAGAATGGATGATATGAGATACTTTTGCTTTTGAAGAAGTAACTTTCCACAGGCTTATTCTTGAACTGGGGTGGAGGGTTTTCTGGTTTACTCCAGAGTATAAGGTCGACTCAAGAATTTGAGGGTTAAAATAAGTCCATCAAATCAAGAGTGCATTTGACCTTGATGATATGGGATACTTTTGCTGTTGACAAAGTAATAGATGAATCAGCACATGTTCTGTTGCGCTTGTCTCCACATGTTTCCTTATATCCTTCTCACTTGCCCTATTTGTTCCTCAGGCAGATATGGTATCTTTTCTGGAAGCATAAGATGTTGAAGATGAGTACTCGAGAGTAATGCCAGGTAAGTAATCAGGCAAGGAGTTTCAGGTAGTCAATTCCTGACTGAAAGCTTGATTCTAAGTGCTGACTAATTGCCCTCTTTCTCCTTGTCTTGCAGGTAAGAACAAGGCCAAAGGAAAAGACAGGGAAAAAGCATGATATAGGATACTCTTGCTTTTAACCATGATGATATGAGATACTCTGGCTCTAGTGTGGCTTTTTGCAGAGGTATTATCGGGAGGAAAATAACCTAAGTATTTCGAGAGACTCTGCTGAAAGTGCCCTCTAGGATGTGAAGAAAAGTTAAGCATTTTTTTTTATTTGTAGGTTTGCCTGGCTGTGAAGGATGAAGGTCGACATATATAGGAATTGTCCCAACAGCGAGTAGTAATGCTGTTCCTTTACCCTTCTTAGTCATAGTAATGTAGTGGGAGCTGCAAGATTCACGTGTTTTAACTTTGTCAGACCACTTTGAAAAAGTGCTCTGTGGTATTTGGAAAGCTAATGTTGCGTGTGAAGATTGCATATAAGCTTTATCCAAGGAAATCTGGCTTCGAAGTTCAGAGAGCGGTGCCTCTTCGATTTTCGAACAAGCAATCCTGTCGGGGACCTGGCTCTCGAGATTCGAAGAACGGTGCCTCTTCAATTTTTGAGAAACCAATCCTGTTGGGAGTCTGGCTTTCGAGATTCGGAGAGCGGTGCCTCTTCGATTTTTGAGAAAACAATCCTGTTGAGAGTCTGGCTCTCGAGATTCGGAGAGCGGAGCCTCTTTGATTTTTGAGAAAACAATCATGTTGTGAGTTTGGCTCTCGAGAGTCGGATAACAGTGCCTTTTCAATTTTTGAGAAAGCAATCTTGGTGGGAGTTTGGGTATCGAGATTTGGGGAGCGGTGCCTCTTCGATTTTTAAGAAAACAATCCTGTTGGGAGTCTGGCTTTCGAGATTCTGAGAGCGGTGCCTCTTCGATTTTTGAGAAAGCAATCATGTTGGGAGTCTGGCTTTCAAGATTCAGAGAGCGGTGTCTCTTCGATTTTTTAGAAAGCAATCATGTTGTGAGTCTGGCTCTCGAAAATCAGATAGCGGTGCCTCTTCGATTTTTGAAAAAGCAATCCTGGTGGGAGTTTGGCTCTCAAGATTCGGGGAGCGGTGCCTCTTCGATTTTTGAGCAAGTAATCATGTTGGGAGTGTTTTCTCGATGTGAGTAAAGGTTGGGCATTTTTGCGAGTCTACCTTGCCACAGAGCACGAAGGTTGACACACACGGGGACTTTCCAGTTATCAAACAGTGGTGATGTTCCTTTACCCTTGTGGGTAATGGTAGGGTAGCTGGACCTTCAAAATTTATGGGTCTAAACTTTGTCAGAGATCTTTGGCAAAGTTATCTGTGGTACCCGAGGAGCTGATGTTATGTGTGGGGATTGTCGACATATTTTACTCAGGAAAATCTGCTTCTCGAAATCCAGAGAGTGGTGCCTCTTCGATTTTTGAACCAACGACCCTGTTGCCCTTTCTTTTATAAGGGCATCAATTGTGTGCAAGAAGTACGTTCAGAGAGTTATTGCTTGTAGGAATTTTCCCCTTATTTTTATACTTCAAAGATTTATTGCACCTCATTTCTCCTTCATCATTTCTGAGAATGTATGGCCCATCCGACCGTCGTTTTGACTTGAACTTTGGTGAAGAGGCAGCCATGCCTTCTCAAGACAACATATGGCACACATCATTCTTATCCCCTACTAGTCCTCTTACCATTGGGGACTCTGTGATGAAGAATGATATGACCGCTGCGGTGGTGGCCAGGAACCTTCTCACTCCCAAAGATAACAGACTACTTTCCAAACGATCTGATGAGTTGGCTGTTAAGGATTCTCTGGCTCTCAGAGTTCAGTGTGGAGGTTCTGTGTCTAATATGGCCCAACGGCTATTTGCTCGAACCCACCAGTTGAATCATTGGCGGCTGAAGTGATAAGTCTTAAACAGGAGATCAGAGGGCTCAAGCATGAGAATAAATAGTTGCACAAGCTCGCACATGACTATGCTACAAACATGAAGAGGAAGCTCGACCAGCTGCAAGAATCTGATAGTCAGATTTCACTTGATCATCAGAGGTTTTTAGGTTTGTTCCAAAGGCATTTATTACCTTCGTCTTCTGGGGCTGTACCGCGTAATGAATCTCTAAATGATCAACCTTCGGTGCATTCTCCTTCTGGGGTTCTGCCTAATATTGAGGCTCCGAATAATCACCCTCTGGTGCCTCCTCTTTCTGGGGCTCTACCGACTGCTGAGACTTCTCATGAGCAACCTTTGTGAAAGCTCCCTCTTGTTTATTTATTTTGATTCATGTATATGTACATATTTGTAACTTATCGGAGATATCAATAAACAAGCTTTACTTCATTTCAACGTATTGTGTTAAATACACCAAGGCCTTCTTCACTAAGTTCTTTGAATTTTTTTCTTTTGTTGAAGCTTGTATGTTGAAGCTTTGTGAGTGAAGAATGTATGTTAAGGTAGTGTTCCCTTAATTTCCCGAGTGAGGAAAACTTCTCGGTTGGAGACTTGAAAAATCCAAGTCACTGAGTGGTCGTGAGACTTCCGAGTATCAAGGTGCAGTAGCATATGGTAAGAGTCCCCCAAGTCTCCAGTCGAGGGAGTTGACGAATAAAGCATTTCCTTTCTAAGTGGTAGCCCAAAACTCCTCCTTCATATATATTTGTTATGAAAGTTGTTTAGCCCAAAGAAGATGAGGCCTAGGCAAGTTTTTTTTTTTCGATTTTTTTTTTTTTCGAATTTTCGAATTTTTGAATTTACGAATTTTTGAATTTTCGAATTTCCGAAAATATATATATTTAAGCTTTGTAGGTGAAGCTTTGGTGTTGAAGCTTTGTAGGTGAAGCTTTGAGGTTGAAGCTTTGTTGGGTACCATAAATTGATTTTGCTTCACACTATCTTGATCAAGATGGTGTGAAGCTTTTTTAGGTGAAGCTTTTGTGTTGAAGCTTTGTAGGTGAAGCTTTTGTGGGTGAAGCTTTTGTGGTGGGTGAAGCTTTTGTTGGTGAAGCTTTTATGGATGAAGCTTTTGTTGGTGAAGTTTTTGTGGGTGAAGCTTTTGTAGTGAAGCTTTTGTGGTGGGTGAAGCTTTTATTGGTCAAGCTTTTATGGGTGAAGCTTTTGTAGGTGAAGCTTTTGTAGGTGAAGCTTTTGTGGTGGGTGAAGCTTTTGTTGGTGAATCTTTTATGGGTGAAGCTTGTGTAGGTGAAGCTATTGTGGGTGAAGCTTTTATGTTGAAGCTTTGTAGGTGAAGCTTTGGAGTTGAAGCTTTGTAGGTGAAGCTTTTGTGTTGAAGCTTTTGTAGGTGAAGCTTTGGAGTTGAATGAAGCTTTTGTAGGTGAAGCTTTGGAGTTGAAGCTTTGTAGGTGAAGCTTTGGAGTTGAAGCTTTTGTTAGGTGAAGCTTTTGTTGGTGAAGCTTTTATGGGTGAAGCTTTTGTAGGTGAAGCTTTTGTGGTGGGTGAAGCTTTTGTAGGTGAAGCTTTTGTGGGTGAAACTTTTGTGGTGGGTGAAGCTTTTGCTGGTGAATCTTTTATGGGTGAAGCTTTTGTAGGTGAAGCTATTGTGGGTGAAGCTTTTGTGGGTGAAGCTTTTGTGTTGAAGCTTTGTAGGTGTAGCTTTGGAGTTGAAGCTTTGCAGGTGAAGCTTTTGTGATGAAGCTTTTGTAGGTGAAGCTTTGAAGTTGAAGCTTTATAGGTAAAGCTTTGGAGTTAAAGCTTTTGTTGGGTACCATGAATTGATTTTGCTTCACACTATCTTGATCAAGATAGTGTGAAGCTTTTGAGAATTTGTAGTTGTCCTCCATTGATGAAGCTTTGTTGAATTTCCCAATTTCCTTTTTTTTTTTTTTGGAAAAACTAGAAATTTGAAATTGTGGGAAAGACAACATATACAAATTTTGGTTCCACACTATTGAGCAAGAGATTGTGATGTAAGCCACACCTTGTAGTAGTCGAAGGTTTGGATGAACCATATAAATTGAATTTGCTTCGAACAGTCTTGATCAAGAGTGTGTGAAGCTTTCTACGAGTTGTAGTTGCCCTTCATTGATAAAGCTTTTGTTGGCACCATAAATTGGTTTTGCTTCACACTGTCTTGATCAAGAGTGTGTGAAGCTTTTAAGAATTGTGGTTGAACTCCTTTGATGAAGCTCTTGTTGGCACCAAAAATTGGTTTTGCTTCACAATGTCTTGATCAAGAGTGTGGAAGCTTTTGAGAATTGTGGTTGCCCTCCATTGATGAAGCTCTTGTTGGCATCATAAATTCATTTTGCTTCACACTGTCTTGATCAATAGTGTGTGAAGCTTTTGAGAATTTTGGTTGAACTCATTTGATGAAGCTCTTGTTGGCACCATAAATTGATTTTGCTTCACACTGTCTTGATCAAGAATGTGTAAAGCTTTTGAGAATTATGTTTGCCCTCCATTGATGAAGCTCTTGTTGGCACCATAAATTGGTTTTACTTCACACTGTCTTGATCAAGAGTGTGTGAAGCTTTTGAGAATTGTCGTTGCCCTCCATTGATGAAGCTCTTGTTGGCACCATAAATTGGTTTTTGCTTTACACTGTCTTGATCAAGAGTGTGTGAAGCTTTTGAGAATTATGGTTGAACTCCTTTGATGAAGCTCTTGTTAGCACCATAAATTGGTTTTGTTTCACATTGTCTTGATCAAGAGTGTGTGAAGCTTTTGAAAATTATGGTTACCCTCCATTGATGAAGCTCTTGTTGGCACCATAAATTGGTTTTGCTTCACACTGTCTTAATTAAGACAGTGTGTGAAGCTTTCTATGAGTTATAGAGTGTGCATTGTTACAGAGGAGAAATGTCTGAAGCAGATGCAAGAGGGCTGAATAGCTTGATCTTTGTATGCCATGCACTGAAGTTGTTGTTGGCTTGCAATAAGACTTTATTGGTGACTATAACTCTTGTTGGGCATAAGTGCTCCCCTAGTTAAGTTGTCAACCTTGAGGGTTTTTTATTATTAGTGAATGCTAGGAGTTCACATGTACAAGTTGTACCACTCGTCTTTTGGTAGGTAGAATGAATAGTGAATTCTTTCATCACTTGGTTGGTGGTACGAAAGTGAGTTATTTCATCAGCTTTCATAACATTTCATCACCTGGTTGGTGGCACGAGGATGAGTTCCTTCTTCACCTGGTTGGTGGCATGAATAGCAAGTTGCCAAATGATATTAGAGTACGAGGTTGTACATTTCATCACATGGTTGGTGGCATGAAGCAGAGTACGAGTTGTAAATTTCATCACCTGGTTGGTGGCATGAAGATGAGTTCCTTCTTCACCTGGTTGGTGGCATGAGTGGCAAGTTGCTAAATGATATTAGAGTACGGGTTGAACATTTCATCACCTGGTTGGTGGCATGAAGGAGAGTACGAGTTGTACATTTCATCACCTGGTTGGTGGCATGAAGGAGAGTACAGGTTGTACATTTCATCAGCTGGTTGGTGGCGTGAAGATGAGTTCCTTCTTCACATTTCATCACCTGGTTGGTGAGAATAAGGGCAAGGTGTCGAGGCACATTGTAGTAGGTGTCGAATGACACAAAGTATGTTAAACCCTTTCGAAGCACAGTTGGCTTATGTATGAATGTGTTGGAATGTATGATTGAACGAATATACTGTGAAGCTGTTCGTTTATTTGTATAGTCTTGTTAACATATACTTAGCCTTTGTTTCATGTTGGAAGCATTCATGTTGAAGCTTTGAACCCGAGTGTTTCATTGCTAGGAATGTAAGAGGACTAGGACCAAGTTGTCTAAATCACCTCTTTATTGAATTCATGCCAAATAGTCTTCGTTACATAGGATGCCGAACAGCTGAAGCTTAACACTTGTACAATGTGAGTTTACTTGTAATAGTACTTCAAGTGATCAGCGTTCCATGGATGGCCAAGGGTCTTGCCATCGGAGCTTCTAAGCTTGTAGGAGCCAGGGCAACTGATGCCAACAACTTCAAACGGTCCATCCTAGTTTGGACTAAGTGTTCCTTCACTCGGGACTCTGTCGCAGAGTAATCTTTTCTTCAGTACCCAGTCCCCAATTTGAAATAACGAGGTTTGACCCTTGAGTTATAGCAGTTGGAGATGCGCTGCTTGTAGGCGACATTCCTCAAGTGAGCCTGGTTTCTGAGTTCCTCGACTAGATCTAAGTTGAGGGTAAGTTGTTTGTCATTTTCACTTTGCACGTAGTTCTGGACTCGGAACGTTGCTTGCTCAAGCTCAACTATGACAACTGCCTCTGTACCAAAGGCAAGTAAGAATGGGGTTTCTCCTGTTGATGTCTGATACGAAGTGCGGTATGACCAAAGAACTTGGGGTACAAATTATGGCCAACAACCTTTAGCCTTGTCCAAGCTAGTTTTCAAAGTTCGCTTGATTATTTTGTTGATGGCTTCAACTTGCCATTAGACTGGGGATGAGTTGGGGAGGCAAAACATAAGCTGATGTTAAACTTAGAACAGAACATCCTGAGCTTATTGTTGTCGAACTGTCGCCCGTTGTCAATGACTATAGCATTGGGAATGCCGAATCTGCAAAGGATGTTCTTCCATACGAAGTCTTCTATTTTTGCCTCAGAAATGGTTGCCAAGGGTTCTACTTCAGCCCACTTTGTGAAGTAGTCAACTGCAGCGATTGCTTAGCGGACCTTACCCTTCCCTGCAAGCATTGGGCCGATCAAATTAAGTCCCCATTGGGCGAAGGGCCAAGGGCTGATCATAGGAGTGAACGGCTCGGAAGCGGAGTGATGAATAGTTACGTAGCGTTGACACTTATCACATGAGCGAGATATTCTGATGGCATCTTGGTAGAGTGTTAGCCAGTAATATCCTTGGTGAAAAGCCTTATGTGCTAGGGATCGAGATCCAGCATGACCTCCGCAGACTCTTTCATGTATTTCCCGAAGGACAATTTCCGCCTCTACAGGCATAAGGCATCTTAGGTATGGTAGGTTAAAACCCCACTTGTAGAGTTCGTCATTAATGATCAAGTAATGGGTAGCCTTGTATCGAATCTGCTTAGCTTGGACTTTGTCATTTGGAAGGGTGTCATGAGCAAGGAATCTATAAATCGGGGTAATCCAACTATCCCCCTGTTGTAAGTTATACACTTCCACAGCCATGGTGCTTGGTGCTGCCAACAATTCGACCTGAATTTTTCTCCCAATCTTGTCTTCCACCGCTGAGGCGAGGCGAGCCAAAGCATCTACATGACTGTTTGTCGCTCTAGGAATTTGGGTGATCTAGTAATGGAAGTGCTTGAGTAACAATTGTGTTTGTGCCAGATATGCTGCCATGGAGTTATACTTAGCGTCAAAGTTGTTGGTGACCTGGTTAACCACCAATTGGGAGTCACTGAAGATATCAATTTCTTTAACCCCAAGGTGTTTGGCCAAACATAAGTGAAGGAAAAATTTTGTCCTAGCTAAGAACAAGTAAGAACATTTGAATACATATGCAAACTATTAACACTTTAAAGTAGGCATGCATTCAAAAACAATTCATAAAACCCATGACTTGCAAAGCCTAGTATATGGTGAACCAATAAACTCATTAACAACATTAAAGAGAAGTAAAGATTTAGAGTTTCTTTACCCTTGAAGCTCATCCTTGTTTACACAAGGGATTCACCCAAGTGGAGGGCCTTCAAGTCACCTCCAAGCTCCTTGAATCTTACTTGTGATTTTCCCCTTTTAGTGCTCCTTTGCTCCTTGAGGATGTGAGGAAAGGATCTCCAAAACACCAAAGGTTTTGTGTCTCTAAGTCTCCACACCAAGGGTTAAGTGTGAAGATGAAATGGATGACTTAGAGAAGAAAAGATTGCTAGATTAATCTCTCTAAGTGGCCGGCCTCTTTAGAGAAAATGAGAGAAAGTGTTTCACCTCATTTCACCAAGAAAAAACCCTAATGAGAAATAAAGCTATAAAGTTGATTTTATACTTCATTTCAAGTGAGTGGCAAACTTGTAATTAATCCAAGTTTGCTACCCTCACCCTTATGGCCGGCCTTACCTTTGTTATTGGGCTAATTGCTCATTTTGTTTTAGTTGTCATACAACTTAAACATAATGGGCCTTGTGGACCAAAACGCTTTTGAGCCCCGAAGCCCAAAACCAACTTAAAAGCCCAATACGAACCTTTCGTAAAATTAATTAACTAATTAATTAATCTTGACCATTCTTCAATTAAACCATTTAATTGCATATCCATTTCATTTAATTTCTTCACTATCGCCCTTACTCGGTGTACGATCCATTAGGTTCCAATTAGCGAGGTAGTGGGCGATTGTTACTCTTAACGATCGATTGTGAATTGAAACCACATTTCAATTCTCCCTTAATGATTAGTGTTTGCTAATCATTTAGGGCTTCCACAAACCATGAGTGACACCTAGCAGTATGTCATGGTTACCCAAGCTAAGTAGAAGTGGTTGGAGAACCTATCCAGTTACAACTACAATGCAATACGGTCCTTCTCTAATACAATACTCTTAATCACATTGTTTAAGTGATAGTTTGTTTCATGTCTACTATCCAATGTGATACTTATCTATATGATTCCCTTGAATATGATTTGGAACAATGTTCCTAAGTCATATTCATATGCTTTGGCCAAAGACTTTAGAATCATATCTTAGAGTATTCTCCTTCCACCATGGAAGGTTAGAGATCCCTTGTTGTGCATTCATATGCCTACACGACTAGATAGCTTGACCCCAACAATGCCGTGGACACTCCGATGGAATGCCGCTGACATGATCAAAGATCAAGAACCTAACCATTAGACATCTATGATGCCTCAGGTCAAAGGACTACTTTGCATATTGCAACTTTCGAGTTCTTACATGACATGTATGTTCGAACTCTCTTTTGATCGTTGTTCAGTGTACTCGATTACTCTTTCGAGCACCTATGTGTTTGTCTTAGTGTCCAACACCAAATGACTTGAGACTAGTCATACTCACGCTTGAGTCAACATAACACATACTAACCTTAACGGATTGTCAATGCCCAATTGGCAATCCTATGGCTAGGAACGTTTTAGGAATGAACATAAGAGAATGGTCTCGATAATCTAACTCACTTAGATCACTTGTCTCTTAGATCAAATACATCCCTAGGATTCCCTTATTGCTTAAACACATGATACAATAAATAGTGATTAACAATAAGCTTTGCCCTTCATTAAACATATAAAAGTTTAATACATTAAGTATTCCAAAAAGCTATTACATCAAATGAGTGTCTTTGTGGGCATACTTCCAACAATCTCCCACTTGCACTCAAAGCCATCCTCCCATGTATCTAATACCCATCCTTTCCATATGACGGTCAAGCTGGATTTGAGACATTGGCTTTGTCAGTGGATCTGCTACGTTATCGGCTGAAGCAACTTTGAGGATGTTGACTTTCCCCTCGGCAGCATATCTTCTAATGATATTAAAGCGCCTGTCAAAATGCTTGTTCTTTTGATGTGCCCTGGGTTCCTTGGCTTGAGCTATCGCCCCACTATTATCACAATACAAAGTTACTGGTGATGTAATGGTTGGAACCACCCCAAGTTCAGTGATGAACTTCTTCATCCAGAACGCTTCTTTGCCGGCTTCAGCTGCAGCGACATATTCAGCCTCTGTTGTGGAATCAGCAATTACACTCTGTTTCTTGCTCTTCCAACTGACAGCCCCACCATTCAGAGTGAATACATATCCGGAGTTGGAACTTATATCATCGACGTCAGATTGGAAATCTGCGTCTGTATAGGCTTCCACTCGCAACTCTGCCGCTCCTCCATATACGAGGAACATGTCCTTAGTTCTTCTTAAGTACTTAAGGATCGTCTTGACAGCTGCCCAGTGTTCTGGTCCTGGGTTAGATTGATATCAACTAGTAATGCTCACAACATATGCGATATCAGGCCTTGTGCATATCATGGCATACATGAGACTCCCTATGGCAGAAGCATAAGGAATAATATTCATTTGCCGTATCTCTTCAGGAGTCTTAGGTTTCATGGACTTAGAAAGGTGAATTCCATGTATAACAGGAAAAAAACCTTTCTTAGATTGTTCCATCTAGAACCTACTTAGCACCTTATCAATGTACATAGATTGGGATAATCCAATTAATTTTCTGGATCTATCACGATAGAGCTTTATCCCAAGTACATAAGATGCATCTCCTAAATCTTTCATGTGGAAGGTTTTGGACAACCACACTTTTACAGAAGAAAGTATTGCAGTGTCATTCCCGAATAGTAATATGTCATCTACATATAACACTAGGAATACTGCTGCTTCCCCAACGACCTTTTGATAAACACAATTGTTGTCTTCGTTTTGAGTAAAACCAAACGTTTTGATTTCAGTGTCAAAACGAATGTTCCAGCTCCTGGAGGTTTGCTTAAGTCCATAAATGGACCTTTGAAGCTTGCATACCTTAGTCTTTTCAGACTTGGACACGAAACCTTCGGGTTGAGTCATATAGAGCTCTTCCTCTAGGTAGCCGTTCAGAAAGGCCGTCTTCACGTCCATTTGCCAGATTTCATAATCATGGTACGCAGCTATAGCAAGCAAAATCCGAATGGACTTAATCATGGCTACAGGAGAGAAAGTTTCTTCATAGTCAATCCCTTCTCTTTGCCTGTAACCCTTGGCTACTAGTCTAGCCTTATAAGTCTCCACGTTCCCATCAACGCCTATCTTCCTTTTGAAGACCCATTTGTTTCCAACAGGTACAATACCTTTTGGAGGGTCTACAAGAGTCCATACCTGATTTTGATACATGGAATCCATCTCAGATTTCATGGCCTCTTGCCATCTCTTTGAATCAATGTCGGACATTGCTTCAGTGTAGTCCCTAGGGTCCTCCTTTGTGTCATTGTCACCTAGAAGGTGCAATTCCGCAAAGTCATTGTCTAAGCCATACCTCTTAGGTGGCTTATTAACCCGTTCAGATCTACGTGGAGCTAGGGGTTCAGGAACAGGGTTGTCAATATGTCGAGTGCTTGTTTGTGGTTCATTATTAATCTCATTAATTTCCATCTCTTTGCTTATAGTTCCTTTGAGAACGAATTCGTCCTCTAGAAACTTAGCAGTTCTGGCGACAAAGACTTTCTGGTCGTCAGGATGGTAGAACTCATATCTCATAGTTTCTCTAGGATATCCCACAAAATAGCATCTTACTGATCTCGCTTCAAGCTTAGTAGCTTCAAGCTTCTTGACATATGCTTCACAACCCCAAATCTTAACATGATTAAGACTTGGCTTTCTTCCATGCCATATCTCATAGGGCGTTTGTGAAACTAACTTGGAAGGTACTCTATTATGCAAGTAAGCTGCTGTATATAGAGTGTATCCCCAGAATGTTACTGGTAGATCAGCGGAACTCATCATAGAACGAACCATGTTCATCAAGGTTCGATTTCTCTTTTCAGAAACTCCATTAAGTTGTGGAGTTCCCGGTGGAGTCCACTGTGATATTATTCCACACTTTTTGAGATAATCTAGGAACTCATTACTCAGATATTCACCCCCTCGATCCGATCTTAGGATCTTTATCTGTTTCCCAGTTTGCTTCTCAACTTCATTCTTGAATTCCTTAAACCTTTCAAAGGATTCTGACTTGTACTTCATAAGATACACATAGCCAAACCGAGAGTGATCGTCGGTGAATGTGATATAGTAAGAGAAGCCTCCTCTCGACGTAGTAGACATAGGTCCACATACGTCAGTGTGGATTAACCCTAGAATTTCAGTGGCACGCTCTCATTTTCCAGTAAATGGAGATTTGGTCATCTTCCCTTTCAAGCAACATTCACAAGTACCCATCTGGTCATTACCTAATGGGCGGATATATCCGTCTTTCGACATCTTGTGAATCTTATCAAGGTTCACATGTCCAAGTTTAAGATGCCACATCTTTTCTTGGTTAACTTCTTCTCTAGCCCTTTTGGGTTTTGAGGTATTCCCGCCTGCAACACAGTGCATCCCACTATTCGTCTCTAGGTGAAAAAGTCCCTCTATCATATTACCATGAGAGATAATACGACCGTTCAAGTATAAAGTGCAACTCATTTTGTCAAACAATACTGAGTGCCCATCTCGTAAAAGCTTAGAGATGGAAATCAAATTCTTTATACATGAAGGAAAATATAAACAATTTTTAAGTTCCAGGACTTCCCCATAGGGTAGGTTAAGCATGTAGGTGCCTATTGCTTTTGCAGAGATTTTAGTGCCGTTCCCAACTCGCACAACCATCTCCCCATTGCGCAGTGATTTGCTCCCCGCTAGTCCCTGCATCGTATTACAGATATGTTGACTAGCACCTGAATCAAATATCCAGGAATTGGAGCTCACTGTAAAAGCACTCTCTATGACAGAAATAGTCTCTTCAAAAGTTCGTGTCATAAGGCTCGCAATGCGCACCCTGTATTTCTTCTTCCAACGTTCATCCTTTCCACAATGAAAGCATGTTCCTTTGGATTTCTTTGTCTTCTTCTTATGCAACCTTTTCCTTGTGTTTGCATTCTCACTCCCACTGTCCATTTTGAAACCTTTTTCAAATTTACAACACATGTCAATCATCTCATTTAAAGAATGATCGAATCTATTATCTTTATAGTTTACAATAAATTTAATGAAATCATCCAAGAGAGATGCAAGGAAAAAGTCTTGGGCCATTTTCCCATCGATGGAAGTTCCTAAACTTTTAAGATCTTTAAATATCTTTTCCATCTTTTGTCCATGTTTATGGACCGATGTCCCCTTTGCCATTTTGGCATTCATTAGACTACAAACATTTGAGAATCGTACATTATTAGTCTCAATGTCATGCATCTTATGCAAACTTTCAACCATGGCACAAGAAGTGTCCATGTGCTTATGTAGCTTCATAAGCTCCTCACTAAGTGAAATAAGGATTAAGCATTTGGCTTGTAAATCATCTTCATAGTGTCTAACATAATTTTGACACTCCTCCTTTGAAGCTAGTTTCATATGAGGTATATGAGGAGGGGATTGCTTAAGCACATACAATATGTCTTTCACCTTTGAGACATTCTCAATATGGCGATACCAAGCAAGGAAACGTTGGCCCTTAAGGCCCTTTTTGTCAAATATTATGGTGGGTATAATTTTAGGCATGTCGTTAACTACATAACATAACAGAAATCGCATTAGATTGTTTGTTTAAAACTATTTGATTGGGTCTTTGAATCAAATAGTACCACCCACTATTTTTGGCAAATTCCACATCCCTCAATAGAATTCGAGAGTTATATTGAACTCTTAACGGGGTATGGGAGACTCACCATTACCAAGCCCACCTCACGATGATAGGATGTTGGTTAGCAAAAATAATGATGAGAGAATAACGCATTATTCATTTACAACCTTTTGTAATTACCCATCCGTTTGGCCTCTAGAGAATGTTGCCTCACGATGATACGATGTCGGCTCCATTGCACTTAGTTTAAGTTATTCCCACCATGCTTAGTTTGTGAAGGGGTTCAAGAATAGCCTCACGATGATACGATGTCGGCTATCCTCGTTGCCTACACTCACCTCATCATATGTTTATGGACTCCTCCTGGATGTAAGCACATACTTTGAACTCCCCCATGATAGGGTGAAGCCGGTGCATGAGTCACAAACGATTGGAGCCCACCACGGTGGAAGGCCTACGAAGAGATGTTCAAAATATCTCTCGCTTATCAACTTAATATTCGTTTATCGAGGGAGTAGTTTTGGGCTACATCAAAATCATTTTAATCATATTAAAATAACATGGGCCTATCACAACTATTGGTCCAAGTTAATATGAATTTAGTAGTTTATAATACTCCCACTATTTCGAAGAAATAAGTGAGACTATATGGAACTACTAACGAATGCATTGCATCCTCATATGGACTATATAGTCATATTAGGTATTAGGATGATTATGAACCGATTAATTTGATCCAACACGAGCCTTGTGTTGGACCTTGGGTGTAAGGTAGGTAGTTGTTGATTTTAGTTACGCGTTTAATCCAATTAAACCGTTATTTCCTATTGGGCGTTGGACCCAACTATTCCATTTTGCATACATATAAACAAAAAGGAATACATGAAATAATAAGAAGGGCTTATGCCCTTTTACAACACAAATGATGGACTTATGTCCATTTACAACAAATTGAATTAATCAAATTACATTCAAATCTACACTACCAAACCCAAACATTCATAATGTAAAGCGGCCAATCACATAGCTCAATTATCGAGGCCTTTTGGTTCATAATCACCCTTTTCTCAATTAATCACATTAACTAAGAAAGCAACTTAAACAATTGGTTTTTGGATCCATAGAATTGATTTAAATGGAACTAAATGAAATGAAAATCCAATTCTCATTAAATAGACAAAACAATTTTGTTCTCATTTTATTTGGGCCAAAAGGAAACTATGACCACAACAATTGGGCCACAATGCAAATACAAAAACTTTTGGGGTCACTTTGAAAAAACACAAAAGTCCACAACTTCATGTAATTTCAACTAGAACCCAAAATTTTAATAATGTAAAAACATCATTAAAGGATCAAAACAATTCGTCCTTTAGAGTTTTTGGGCCTTAACGTAAAAACGTAAACTTTTGGGCCAAAGTGCAAATACACAAAAGTATCAAAACTTTATGTAATTGCATAAAAGGCCCCAAAAGTAACCCCAATAGGGGTGGCCGGTTTTTG
Organism: Malus domestica; assembly: GCF_042453785.1. Taxonomy (NCBI): domain Eukaryota; kingdom Viridiplantae; phylum Streptophyta; class Magnoliopsida; order Rosales; family Rosaceae; genus Malus; species Malus domestica. The sequence goes on from NC_091668.1 coordinate 13,864,129, forward strand.
GAGTGTGAATGAGTGTGAAAGGGATTTCATGCAACTTGATTTTGGTGGGTGAGGTAAAGGTGAAATTGATGGTTTGTAAGAAAATGTTTTGTAAAACATTAATTAGTTTTGTCAAACATTAAAGCCAATATTAATGCTTCACCAATAACTATCACCCATCAAAATTAAACCAAAACTTTATGAAAAAACATAAAACATTTGAATCAAAACTTCAAAACCTTTTTGTTCTTGGCAAGAACTTCAAGAACATTGAAGAACACCATGAAAACTCATAATAGCTCCATGAATGTTTTCATTCACCAAAACTCAATTTTTCACCACTCAAAAGAGGGCTAATATCCTAGGGTACTTAGGGGTTCCAAAAGTCACCTTAAAACCATTTTAACAAGACAAACATGAACCCAAAAAATCACCCTAAGGATTTGGCCGAATTTCCCAAAATACGTGGCACCAAATTTTAGTTCCAATATTCATGCTTAAATGAAATACATCTACAACATTTGAGATGCTAAATTTTCTAGCAAAATTTATATATTCAAAAGCAAGAACAAAGCTTGTAACATTTACAACATTTAAATCACAAATCATGAAAATCACAAAACCCAAAAGGATTCACCATAAACTAGGCCTAGGCTCTGATACCACTTGAAGGAAAAATTTTGTCCTAGCTAAGAACAAGTAAGAACATTTGAATACATATGCAAACTATTAACACTTTAAAGTAGGCATGCATTCAAAAACAATTCATAAAACCCATGACTTTCAAAGCCTAGTATATGGTGAACCAATAAACTCATTAACAACATTAAAGAGAAGTAAAGATTTAGAGTTTCTTTACCCTTGAAGCTCATCCTTGTTTACACAAGGGATTCACCCAAGCGGAGGGCCTTCAAGTCACCTCCAAGCTCCTTGAATCTTGCTTGTGATTTTCCCCTTTTAGTGCTCCTTTGCTCCTTGAGGATGTGAGGAAAGGATCTCCAAAACACCAAAGGTTTTGTGTCTCTAAGTCTCCACACCAAGGGTTAAGTGTGAAGATGAAATGGATGACTTAGAGAAGAAAAGATTGCTAGATTAATCTCTCTAAGTGGCCGGCCTCTTTAGAGAAAATGAGAGAAAGTGTTTCACCTCATTTCACCAAGAAAAAACCCTAATGAGAAATAAAGCTATAAAGTTGATTTTATACTTCATTTCAAGTGAGTGGCAAACTTGTAATTAATCCAAGTTTGCTACCCTCACCCTTATGGCCGGCCTTACCTTTGTTATTGGGCTAATTGCTCATTTTGTTTTAGTTGTCATACAACTTAAACATAATGGGCCTTGTGGACCAAAACGCTTTTGAGCCCCGAAGCCCAAAACCAACTTAAAAGCCCAATACGAACCTTTCATAAAATTAATTAACTAATTAATTAATCTTGACCATTCTTCAATTAAACCATTTAATTGCATATCCATTTCATTTAATTTCTTCACTATCGCCCTTACTCGGTGTACGATCCATTAGGTTCCAATTAGCGAGGTAGTGGGCGATTGTTACTCTTAACGATCGATTGTGAATTGAAACCACATTTCAATTCTCCCTTAATGATTAGTGTTTGCTAATCATTTAGGGCTTCCACAAACCATGAGTGACACCTAGCAGTATGTCATGGTTACCCAAGCTAAGTAGAAGTGGTTGGAGAACCTATCCAGTTACAACTACAATGCAATACGGTCCTTCTCTAATACAATACTCTTAATCACATTGTTTAAGTGATAGTTTGTTTCATGTCTACTATCCAATGTGATACTTATCTATATGATTCCCTTGAATATGATTTGGAACAATGTTCCTAAGTCATATTCATATGCTTTGGCCAAAGACTTTAGAATCATATCTTAGAGTATTCTCCTTCCACCATGGAAGGTTAGAGATCCCTTGTTGTGCATTCATATGCCTACACGACTAGATAGCTTGACCCCAACAATGCCATGGACACTCCGATGGAATGCCGCTGACATGATCAAAGATCAAGAACCTAACCATTAGACATCTATGATGCCTCAGGTCAAAGGACTACTTTGCATATTGCAACTTTCGAGTTCTTACATGACATGTATGTTCGAACTCTCTTTTGATCGTTGTTCAGTGTACTCGATTACTCTTTCGAGCACCTATGTGTTTGTCTTAGTGTCCAACACCAAATGACTTGAGACTAGTCATACTCACGCTTGAGTCAACATAACACATACTAACCTTAACGGATTGTCAATGCCTAATTGGCAATCCTATGGCTAGGAACGTTTTAGGAATGAACATAAGATAATGGTCTCGATAATCTAACTCACTTAGATCACTTGTCTCTTAGATCAAATACATCCCTAGGATTCCCTTATTGCTTAAACACATGACACAATAAATAGTGATTAACAATAAGCTTTGCCCTTCATTAAACATATAAAAGTTTAATACATTAAGTATTCCAAAAAGCTATTACATCAAATGAGTGGCTTTGTGGGTATACTTCCAACAATAAGCCTGCTATGAGGGCTTCATATTTGGCCTTATTGTTCGACGCCTTGAATTTGAAACGAAGAGCATACTCCATCGCCACTTTGTCAGGGATCATAAGGACTAGTCCTGCTCCACAACCATGTTGGTTGGACGAGCCATCAACATATAGACTCCATGATGGGGCTGTTGGTTTTATTTTCTAAGCTTCCAAGGGTAATGAAACCACTTCTTTAGGCGTAGAAACAATGTCAACAGAATATGTGAAGTCGGCGATGAAGTCTGCCATTGCTTGGCCCTTCTCAGCTGGCTTTGGTTGGTAGGAGATGTCAAACTCACCCAATGCTATCGCCCATTTAATTATTCGCCCCGAAGTGTCAGGACTTTGGAGTATCTATCAAAGAGGATGATTGGTAAGCACGATGATGGAGTGTGCTTGGAAGTAAGGGCGAAGTTTTCGAGCAGACATGACCAATGCTAAAGCCAATTTCTCAATGTTGGAGTATCGTGTCTCTGCATCTTGTAAGGCCTTGCTAGCTTAGTAGATAGGCTGTTCGACATTATCATCATTTCGAATGAGAACGGAACTTACTGCTGAAGCCGATACCGACAGATAGATAATGAGAGTGTCACCAACCTCAGGTTTGGAGAGCATAGGGGCTTTACTCATGTAGTCTTTGAGGTTCTTGAGTGCCTCGGCACATTCATCAGTCCATGTAATGTACTTCTTACTTCCCTTAAGTGCTTTGAAGAAAGAAACACATCTGTCTGTGGCCTTAGAGATGAACCTAGTTAAGGCTGTCACTTTGCCAGTAGGGCTCTGGATGTCTTTTCAAGTTACATGTTCCTTCATGTCGAGGATTGCTTTGATCTTCTCGGGATTAGAATCAATGCCTCGTCGGCTTATCATGAAGCCTAAGAATTTGCCAAAGCCTACGCCGAAGGCACATTTATTGGGGTTCAACCTCATTCGATACCTCTTCATAATGGTGAAAGTTTCAGATGGGTTAGCAATGTGTTGGTCAGCATGTTTGCTCTTGACCAGCATATCTCAACGTAAACTTCCATGCTCTTCCCAATCTGTTCGACGAACATTGAATTGACTAGTCTCTGATTAGTCGCTCATGCATTCTTTAGGCCGAAGGGCATGACTATATAGCAATATAGTCCCCTGTCAGTAGTGAAGGCTGTGTGTTCTTGGTCCAGATGATTCATAAGGATTTGGTTGTATCCTGAGTAAGCATCCATGAAGCTCAAGAGTTCACACCCTACCATAGAGTCTATAAGTCTGTCAATGAGAGGAAGAGGAAAGCTATCATTTGGGCATCCTTTGTTTAGGTCGGTGTAATCGACACACATTCTCCAGAAGACCTTTTGGAGCAAGAGACTTTCTTTGGTCGGATTTTTCTTAACAATGACCATATTTGCTACCCATGTTGGGTAATTGACTTTGCGGACGAAGTTTATGCCTTTGAGTTTTTCAACTTCTGTCTTCATTGCTTCGTATCATTCAGTGTCATAAGATCTTCGCTTCTGTCTCACTAGCTTGGTCTTGGGGTCAATACTCAAGTGATAACATATGATATCGGGAGAAATGCCTGGCATGTCCTTGTATGACCAGGCAAAGACCTCAGTGTTCTCTTGCAAAAAAGAGATCAATGCCAACCGAATGGGTGGTGACAAGGTGGTGCTAATCTTCACCATGCGATCTGCATAATCTTTTGATATTGAAACATTCTCCAGTTATTCAGCGGGTTGTGCTTGCTGAGTGAAAGAGTCGTCTCGAGGATCGTCGGGTTGACTATTGCCACTGTGAAGATCCAAGTTGGCTTCGTCCGGGCTGGTCTTTATGACTTGGTCATGTATAAAAAGGGTTTCCTTAGGCACAGGTAGGTGTTGTTGCTTGACCGAAGTGTTGTAACATGATCGTGCACTAAGTTAATCTCCTCTGATGTAACCATTGCCATAGGGGGTTTGAAATTTCATCAACAACATATGTGTGGATACCATGGCCTTGAGATCATTGATGCATGTGCTTCCAAAGATGACATTGTATGTCATTGGGCAATTAACTACCAGCAAGAAAGTGGTAATGGTAGCTGTGTAAGGGCCTATACCAATGGTGAAAGGTAAGTGTATACTCCCTATAGGTTGCACGATATCACCGGAGAAGCTTATCAGAGGAGAAATCGAGCAATCGAGCAAGTGTTCAGCTACATTAAGTGCCCTGAAAGCTTCAACAAACATGATATTGACTGAAGCCAGGATTCGTCTTACTTCAAAGTTGGCTATGTGAGCCTTCACGATCAGTGAGTCGTTGTGAGGGTAGATGATACCTCTTTCTTCCTCAGGGTAGAAACATATTGGATCCCAGTTAGGCTTTTGATAATTACCTCCCCTGATGTCTTCCACGTGAAACACTTGATGGCCAGGCCTTAAAGCTCGTTCGCTGTTTTTCATGGCCCTATTGGAAGATTCAGATATGGGTGTGCCGCCGCTTATGGAATATATCACATTCACTTGGCGTTAGTTACGGTTATCCCTTGAAGGGTGAATGAGGAATCGATCAATTTTTCCTTCACGCGCCAAAGCTTCAATATGATCACGAAAGGTGATACACTTCTCGCCATCATTACCGTTATGTTCATGGTAGTAGCAAAACGTGCCCGTGTTCTTCGTGGGCTTGTAACCCGACTGCCTCAGCATTGGCTTCTGTATCAGGTGTGCTATGCTGGGGTAAATGGCCACGCATGTAGCGTTCAAATACGTGTATGTCTTATACCTCGGGGTTAACACGTGCTTGGCCCACTATGTTGACTGCCTAAGGGTGGGCATTATCGTGGCGATACCCTTGGTTATCGCGATAGTGTTCCTTACTCCTTTTACTAAAATGGAACTGATGAGGATGGAAATCTTTCCTTTTGCCCTGAGATTGATATGTATGTTGACTTGGCGAAGTATTAAGTAAGGCAGGAGGAGGCACCCCTACCGTTTGGAAGGTTGAGGTCTTCTCATTTGGGTGGGTCTGACTTCCACTTCCCACTTGTTGTTGGGGGTTTCTCTTGGTATGTCCTTGCCTCAGCAGAGGCATGGTTATAAGCATGCGTCATCACCTCAGAGTAAGTCTTCCAAGTGTTAGCATTGATCATGTACTTAAAGAAACAGTCACGTAGGCCTGCCGTGAAAGCTTTGAGGGCAGTTTTGTCATCTGCCTCGGCACAATGAGAATACTCATGGCTGAAGCGGTACATACGTAATGACTCGTCTGGCTTCTGGTGAATAGTGTACAAGTCATCCGCAGAGTGCAAGCAATCGGTCTGAAAAATATGTTGAGAAACAAACAGTTTCCTCAATTCCTCAAATGAGTCTACCGTCTCAGGTGGAAGACGGCAATACCAATTTAGAGCTCCGCCAGAAAGGGTGGAAGGGAAGAGAAGACATCGTTCTTCGTCGGTGTGCATCCGGTATGCCATGGTGGACTCAAAGAGGTTAAGGTGTTCAATCGGGTTCTCATTTCCAGTATAGAGCTGCAAGCCAAGCTTCTGCTTTGTCTTTGCTTGGAGAGGGTGTTGAGGATCCTCCTTGTATGAGGACCAGGCTTAGGTTGGTTCCAATCAGGTATCTCAGCTTATCGTTGGGCCTTCAACTTGTTTACTTCCTTAAGGAGCTGTAGGACAAGAGGGTCCTGAGTAGAGTCATGTACCACTGGAGTTTTCTTTCGTAAATCTCCATCTCCTCTTGGAAGTAGGAAGGTTTGATCAAGAGCATGTGATTTTTCCCTAGACTCGCCGTACTGACTTCCAAGGTATATCTGTCGGAACATTTATGAGTCCCCTATACCTTCGTGTTTCTTTAAGACTTGTTGCCCCTTCCCCAAATTGGTAGCCAACCTGGGACATGAGAGGGGACCGAGTCTTTCAAAGACCCTTGGGTCATTGATCTTCGAGCTTACATGGATGGGATTGTCTCGACGTTCCTTTAGGAAGTCTCAACAGTCGCGAAAGACGACTTTCGATCCTTCTACTCCTTCTATAAGGAGATGCCTTCATCCACTCCTCCGGCTTCGGGTTGAAGCAGCTGGGTTGAAAGAAGTCTCATGTTGGTCGCCATTTCGATGAGTAGCTCGCTCCTCAACAGGAATACCCATGTCGAGGGCAAATAACCTTCCGTGTTGGGGGGCACCCAGTTGATGGTTGACTTCCACAGGGGTGATGAGCTCGTGTGTTTTATTATATCTAGCCTCGTGGAGCATCTCAAAGACCTTCTCATACTACTCTTAGAGGATCTCATTCTTCATCGCTATCTGTTGTTCTGAGCCTACAGCTCATCGACTTTAGCCTAAAAATCAAACTTATTTTGTTCCTTCTTTCGTTGCTTCGCACCAGGTGCAAGAGGGGTGTCATTCTGTGTGCTGTGACTTCTTTCACTCCCCATGTTGGAAAGGGATGTCTGGTCAAAAGAGAGTGTATGAATGGTGGAAACCAGCTTAACAAAGTTGAAGAAAGTGAGAATAAGTGTCGTTCCCACAGACGGCGCCAAATGTTGATGCACAAAATCAGTGAGGACTTTGGTACAACAAAAAGTGTCAAGTTTGTGACCTTCACTAGATTGCTCCGGTCACTAGTGTGGATAAGTATGTAAATGGATAGAGACAGGGAAGCAAACACAAGATGTACGTGGTTCACCCAGATTGACTACGTCCACGGAGCAGAGGAGTTCTCATTAATTGTGAAGGGTTTACACAAGTACATAGGTTCAAGCTCTCCTTTAGTGAGTACTAGTGAATTTTAGTACAAATGACATTAAGAAATATTGTGGGAGAATGATCTCTTTTTATAGAAAAGTTTCTAGCTTTGTTCTGACATTGACACGTGTCGTGTTGTGATTGGCTTCTGATGTTGACACGTGTTGCGCTGTGATTGGCTTCTGATGTCGACACGTGTCGCACTGTGATTGGCCTCCTAGTTTGAGGGAAACTCTTCTAGGTCCTTGACGGTATAACGTTGACCAGTGCTCAGTAGTTTCGGGATTGGTCAAGTATGGTACAAACATAATTATTAATAAATTCTCTACGTGATTGCCATGATTTAAATTCACGTTTATAAGAAATGCCTTATTGTTCGGAAATGATGAATCAATTCCATGAGATGCACAGGTAAGTTTATTATTAACGGGATGCCTTAATTATATTTATGGTCATGAATAGTATTATAATGACTAGACTTGTTGAATTGCTATGGCATGATTATATTTAAGTTATTTGCTCATCATTGCTGCACTAGTGTTAGTACTCGCTCGGGCCAGGGCCAGGCTTCATGTGTATGTTCACATCGCACCGCACGCTCATCTTGGATCCATTGTAGGTGCCAGTCCTGCCATATAGGTTGCACCACACGCTTACCTTCGCCCTTCCAGGTTTTAGTAGCTAAGCTTTCGTATCGACGAGGATTCTTGGCAAATCTCAATATAGGTGGCTACCTTTAAGGGTATAATCTTTATCCTATCTTACTATACTTTACTTATGCTCTAACATCACATGTGAAATGGGTTCATTCTCACTCACCAGCGCACTTTTATATTTAAGCACTTTTAGGTTTAAATTTACTTTCATTTTCCATATCATTACACTTTATGGCTTCGTCACCTTCTAGGTGTTAGCCAGCACAACTCGATTCGAAGTCCAAGTGGACATTCTGGGTTAAGGTATGTCACCGTCCCCCCACAAGAAATCCCAAAAAGTTGCCTGATCTAACTCCAAAAGCACATTTCTTATGATTCATTTTCAACTTATGCATCCTAATTCTGGTCAAGGCTTTTCTGAGGTCTTCTAAGTGTTGCTCTTCAGTTTTAGATTTCACCACAATGTCATCAATGTACACTTCCATGCTATGGTCGATTAAGTCATGAAAAATGCCATTCATTGCTTTTTGATAGGTTGCACCAACATTTTTTAGCCTGAATGGCATGACTACATATTCATATGCTCCTCTATGTCCTGGGCACCTAAAATTTGTCTTATGTATATCTTCTTTAGCCATTTTTATCTGATTATAACTAGCATTCCCATATATAAAAGATAGAACTTTGTGTTTTGCAACTGCATCTATGGACGAGTTAGTCATTGGCATGGGATATTCATCTTCAGGTGTGGCTTCATTAATGTTTCTATAGTCAACACAACATTGAACTACATTAGTTACAACTTTTAATACGGGTACAATGTTGGCCAACCACCCGATGTACTTAGCAGGCCTAATAAACCCAGCTTTTACCAGCCTCTTGATTTCTTCTTTGACCTTTTCTTCTATCTCCTTTGACATTCTTTTGGGAGCTTGCTTCACAGGTTTATAATCCTCCTTAATAGGCATTTTGTGTTCTACTAAGGTGGAATCTAAACCTAGTATCTCACTGTAATGCCAAGCAAAATAATCTTTAAACTCATGCAAAAGGCTCACTATCTTTGCCCGATCACCAGCTTCTAACAAGCCACTAAGTTGTATGGACCTCAGATCCTAGGCTCTGATACCGCTTGAAGGAAATATTTGTGAAAACAAGTTCATTTGAGCAACATCTACAATATGCAATTAACAATTAAAGGTGGAATCATGCTTGTATGCACTCAAAAACAAAATTTTACCTATGAAATTCAAGGCCTAGTGAGTGTGGTGAACCAAGACTCAACTCAAAACCAAAGTGAGTTGAGAAATCTTGTACCTTTGTTGATTCCTATTTGCATAAGCAAAGGCTAATCACCCTTTCATTCCTTACTTCTTAGCTCCATGGATTTCTTGGATGAGGATGGTAGAATGGATTCTCCAAGTTCCCAAAATAGAGAACCTCTAAGTTTCCACACCAAGGAGAGCATTAATGAAGAGATGAGTGACCTAGGAAGATTTAGATGCTAGTAAAACCTTCCTAGGGTGGCCAGCCTCTTAGAGAGAAAAGGGAGCTTGTGTTCTCATGTTTTCTCCAAAAGCAACGCTAATGATGAAATGGCTATAAAGTTGCCTTTATACCACCTCACAATGGAGTGGCAAACTTGCAATTAAGGCAAGTTCACTACCCTTCTCTATATGGCCGGCCTTAAGGGTTTATTGGGCTTTCAAGCCCTTTGTGTTTTCAAGTTGTCATACAACTTGAGTTAATGGGCTTGAAGTTCAAATCCCATTGGGCCTTGCGGCCCAAAACTAACCTAAGACCTATAATGAACATATTTGTTTGATTAATTAACATATTTAATTAATCATAGGCTTAAATAATTAAACCATTTAATTATTCTTACTCATTTCTGTTGTTTCTTTAATCTATAGCTTACACAGTGTATGATCCATTAGGTTCCTTTTAGAGAGGCAGTGGGCGATTAGAACTCTTTAAATCGATTGTGAATTAAAACTTAATTTCAATTCTCCTTTTAGTGATTACTCACCTTTAGGGCTTCCACAAACCATGAGTGACACCTAGCAGTATATCATGGCTACCCAAGCTAATCAGAAGAGGTGGAGAACCTATTCAGTTTAGGATTACAATACAATACGGTATTTCTCTAATACAATACTCTTGATCACTTTGTTTGGTATGATAGTTTATTCATGTCTACTATCCAATGTGATTCTCTAACTTATATGATTACCTTGAATGTGACTTGGAACGACTTCCTAAATCTCATTCATACTCTGGCCAGAGATTCTTAATCATATCATAGAGTATTCTCCCTCAAACGATTTGAAGGTTAGAGATCCCTTGTTGCACATTCACTTGCCTCCATGGCTAAGTGGCTTAACCCCAACTACGTTGTGGACACCCTCTGATGAAGTAACTTTGACATGGTCAAAGATCAATGACCTAAACATAAGACAACTATAGTGCCTCAGGTCAAATGACTACTTTGCATTATCCCAACCTTAAGTTCTCATGTGATATGAGTATGAGAACTCCTCGTTGATCGTATTTAGTGGACTCATTCTCTATTGAGCACCTACATACTTGTCTTGGTGTCAGTCACACCAATGACTCGAGACCAGTCACTCCCTAAAAAAGACATAGCACATATTGATCTTAATGGACTGTCAATGCCTAATTGGTAATCCTATGATTAGCAACGTTTAGGATATGTATACGAAAGAGAATGGTCTCATGAATCTAACTTCTTTATATCATATTCTCCAGATTGCATATTCCTTGGACTTATTGTTTAAGCATATAACATTTATATGAGATAGCTTAAAACAATAATCTTTGCCCTTTATATTAAACTGGATTAGTTTAACATGTGAAATGTCTGTAAAGTATCATCATATGATTGGTTTTAGGGCACATTTCCAACATGGATCAGATAAGTATCCTACATCGGCATAACCAATAAGGCGAGAATCGACTCGAGATAAGGGGGTGTGGCATCACTCGAGGATCCGTAGGGATAAAACAAGCCCAAATCTGTAATACCCTTAAGGTAACAGAAGATGTCTATAACACTAGTCCAGTGTATGCGTGTTGGTGCATTATTGTATCTTGCCAAAAGATTAACAGCGAATGAGATATTGGGTCTAGTTCATTGAGCTAAGTACAATAAAGTTAAGGAACTTCAAGCTTCAAAATCTCTTCATCATCCTTCTTTGACGGAAGGGATCTCGTTTTGCATTTAGCAATTGAACGACCATAGGAGTACTCGAAGGCTTTGCTTTATCCTCATTAAAGCAGTGCAACACATTCTGGGTGTAATTTGATTAATGTACTAAGATTCCATCTGAACAGTGCTCTATCTTAAGGCTGAGACAATATCGAGTATTTCCTAGATCTTTCATCTCAAATTCTGACTTAAGGTGCGCAGCATTTCTCTTGAGCTCTTAAAGAGTTTCGCTGAGGTTTATGTCGTTGACATAAACTACAACAATCGCAAAATGATGTGAAAATTTCTTGACACACAAATTAAACCCTCTTTTTGACAATTGTAGTATAGATGTAAGTAGGGTATCGTTCTAGGCCGGGGATTAGGAGGGATTGCTAATCTATTCTAAATTAATTTAAAAATATTGAACAAGACTCAATGATACAAAACTAGGCTAAAAACTCTAATAACTCGAAACACACTTAGGATGACTCAAAATAATGAAAATAATCAAATTAAACACTAGGAACTGAAATGGATGGAAATTAAATTAAAAGACTAACAATAAAGAAAACTAAATAAATAATATAATTTAATAATGGATGGGTGTTTGGTTTTACGAGAAGTAAATTAAACTTAAATAAATTACAGAATTGACAAAAACATAAAATTAAGGTAAAATGATAAATGACGGACTAGCTAGAGGGTTCTTCTCCACACATGACACATAAGCAACCTAAATTGATTTTCAGTTGTTCTTTCAATAAATTGTGAATCTCAATACTCCAGATTAACCGTGAACAGCACTTTTTTAATCTTCAAGTTTTCCTTAAGTTATTGAATTGGACGGGAAAACGCATACAACAATTCAAAACATTCTTCAAAAGTCCCCTACGTGAAAAGCACAATAGAGATACAATCAAAGATCATTAAACTTTGTGAAAACTATAAGCATTGACGAGGCATTCGTAACTATGAAAAGCATGATACTCTTGCCAAGAATTTACTTAACGTGATTGTGACTAGCAACCTTTACTACTTGTGAAAATAAGTTCATAACGATTAGGTGAAATTCACTTATATTCTAGCATCAAATTCATGCATGTAAATTAAGCGTGCACTCTCAACCAACATACACAAATCAGTTTTTATACGAACGGATAAGTAAATTGAAATCACAACTTATGAAATCACAACCGAAGGTAATCAATTCATATTACAAATATATTCATAGTTTTGAATTAACCTCTAGCCAAGATAAATTTAATTACATATTATTAAAACAGAAATAAAATAGAAGTTTGGAAAGTTTAAACCGAGAGAGAGAGAACAGCTTGCAGCTTTCTTCACTCCCTGACTTCCTCGCGTATTTCTGGCACTGCAGCTTTGCTCTCCGTTTCCTGCGCCAGTCTCTCCCCGCGCTGCCCTTCATTTTATTCTTCTCTGCTTTTTATTTTTTTTTTTTTTCTTTTTCTTTCTGGCAGCCTTGCTGCCTTTCTGTCCGTGCTATCTGCTGCCGCAAGGCAGCTGTCTGCCTTTGGTTCTCCCTGACACCCCTCTCCCTGCGTTTCTGCGTGCTCTCTGCGAGCTGCCCAAAGGCAGCTCCCCCTCTCCCGCTCCCTGCGTTTCTGCGTGCTCTCTGCGAGCTTTTATTATGCGCATGTCTTTCACTTTGGCAGCCAGGCTGCCCTCCACTTTTCCAGCTTATTTTTATTCCCTTTGACCAGCTGCAAAGCAGCTTTCACCCTAGCTTTTGACTGTCATCACACAGCTGCCCACGCAGCTATTTCTTTTTCGTCACAGACAGCCCACCTGTCTCTCCGCAAGTCTATCTTTATTTTCTGCCATTCTTTTTGTTCCACTATTATTCCCCCGTGTCTCATGCCTTGGATTCTCCTTTTTCTTCTTATTTTTCCACTGCCCAAAGGCAGCTTCCCTTATTTTATTCTTTCACGTTTCCACCTTGGATTCCTTTCTTTCCAGCTGCAAAGCAACTTCCTGTTGTTTTCAGAAGTGAAGAATATGGGAGTCAACGAGGTAAAAAAAATATAAATCATGATGCTCTCTTGCTCCCTCATTGACCGACTCTCTCCATTTCTTTTGTTTATGCCGTGACATAATTCTACCAATAATCCATGACAGAATGAGAACGACTAGAGCAATTTTTGACGAATTTATTATTTAAAACTCATTTGTGCTATTTTTATTTTCTTTGCATAACAAATCCTATAAACACAAAAATAACGTAAATAGCTCAAAAATGTAAGGAACTAACTAAGAAAAGACGAGTGAATTTAAAGTAAAAATATATATAAATATGATCCGATCAAATACCCCCACACTTAACTTTTGCTAGTCCTCGAGCAAAACAAAGAAAACAAGAACAAGAAGTAACAAGAAAAACATTAGCTTCCCCCTATGTGACCCTCATGAATTTCATTTAAGAAAACAAATCATCAAGAACCATAGCTAGCACCAAACACGTTAATCCAAGTTCATCTTCCTAATTCAAATATTAGCAGTAATCTTTGAATCATCCTTGAAGTGTAGTGTGTGAGATAGCCATGCTAATGCAATTTCAAGTTTTTATTTTTAAAATCATCATATGCAAACTAGCGACCTTCTCACTGAATATTCACTCAATCACACATGTGTTTAGTTTTAATGTGTTTCGCTCAAAGAATCAAATGTGAAATTTCTACTATAAGCTTGCATAAAGATCTCATCTCCACAATCATAATTGCAAAACTTAAATCAAGAGGACTTTTATTGGATGTAATGAGGTTTAGGGAGAGGGTTATTGAAATGAAAGAATAGGAAAACACAAGTTCCAAGCTACATTGCAAGCAATTCTTTTCTTTAGATTCATAAAAACTCAAGCTCTCCAACGATTCTTCTAACACCTCCAACCACACCCTTAACTGAAACTTTAAAAACTTTTTATTTTCTTTTTATACAATCTTTATCTTTTTTTTTTTTTTTTTTTTTTTTTTTTTTAATTCACAAACATGAAATACCCCCACACTTATTCTTTTGCCAAACATCTTCACAGTATTTCACAAACGTTTCTCATAAGACAATCTCGCATTGCTCGCTTGGAAAGGGTAAGGAAAAATGTTTCAGGTATAAGGGTAGACATATCTGGTGATAAGAAATAAAAGGCTCAACAAACACGGCTCAAATTGGCAAACTAATGATATCATTTTTCTTTGGGAAACATGGTTATTTGGGCCATAGTGGTAAACCTAATGCCTCTATCATTTCCAAGTTCATGCAATCAATGACAAACATTTCGAAAGATCGTTACGCAAGTTCTAGAGATGTATCTCACATAAGTTCATCACACATGAAAGAATAGGAGTGTATGAAAAAAAATGCACACACTTTCAATCGGCTCAAAAACTCACATAGGATGTATATGGTCACTAAATTCACATATGAAGCTTTAAGTTATACTTTAGTTTCACATTAACAAGGCTATGTGCATTTGGTTTTTCAAAGATGATCAAACATGTACAAAACTAACAAGAGAATTAGGAATTTCACAAAACACATGTTAACTAAGTTCTTGATGATCATGGTTCAAATTTGATCCAATTATATCATTGGGTCGGGAAACTAACAAAAATCTAATTCAAAACAATAAGGGAAACAAGACAATATTTTTGGATTTTTAAATTTTCCGAAATTTTTTTTAATTTAAATTTTTTTTTTAAAAGAAAACAAAACTAATTAAGAACACAAAAAACAACAACACAGAGACAAATGAAATTCTGGAGATTTCTACCCCCACACTTAAACTTGACATTGTCCCCAATGTCAGAAAACACTATAATGCAAATAAAAATAAAATAAATAAATAATAAGAAACAAAATAAAACAATTGGACTGAAAACTTCCCTAATTTGCAGTAAAATCAAGCGATGACCCCCAAGCTAAAATTCTGCAATCAACTTCAAGGGTGGAAATAACCAAAAGTTCCTGCAAAGAAAAGGAAAAATTCAATTAAGTACGCAAGAAAATTAATTAAAAAAAAATTGCAAACGAAAAATTGAAAATTAAGATAAAAGATAATGAATAAAACTAATAAGTAATCATTGGTCGTGCTTGTTGACTTTCCACAGCTTTCCTCTTGAACGGGGTGACACTTAGCTTTTTACTATTTGATGATATTGTACGGCGGAGCTTTGCTCTTTGGTGATGTTGCAGTTCCTTATTTGTTCTCCAAGCAGATGTGGCAGCTTCTCTAGTTCTTCATCTCAGACTCCTTCTGCTGGGATGATTGTGCAAGCTGCATTCTTCTCTGCTTGTTTCCTCTGCATGGCGGGCAGGCACGAGGGAGAGGTGTTGGTCTGTTTCTTTCTTCAATCTTTCCAAGTGCCCACCTCTTGCTCTCTTTCTCCTTGTCCTTAGTTGAGGATGAATCAGCACGTTGTCTCCACATGCTTCGAGGTATCATCTTCACTTCCCTTATACGTGAGAGACAAAGCGAAAGCACAAGATGATGAGTACTCGAGAGCAGGTGCTGGCTGGAGAAAGGACAGGGAGAAAGCATGATATGAGATACTCTTGCTTTCAACCTTCATGATATGAAATACTTTTGCTTTGAATGGGTTGTTCGCAGGAGTATCCCAAGGAATGAGGAATACAGAGTGACTCGAGAGGGTTCTTTGGGAATGCATTTTCGGAGATGAAGAAGTGTTGAGAGGGTGTGCTGAGTGAGTGTGCTTTTGCTGTGGAAGGCGAAGGTAGAAACTTATAGGACTTGCCTTCACAACCGGAACTGTTCTCTCACTTAGTGTCGGCAGCCGGTGGATGGGTGAAGAATACAAATTACGCGCTTTCTGACAAAGCTGCCCGTAATTTCCGCAAAGCAGATTCCTCATTGATATCTGGAATCGGCGCTTCGAGCTCTGAGCATCGTCGATTGTAGAGGTAGCATGTGACACGTGCGAATAAATCTGGAAAAGAAGATTTGCCCGTGGGTTGAAGCCCAGCTTTTGAGAAAGCTAGCGTGTCTTTGACTATTGAATTTCCCTCTTCGATTTCTGAATTGGTGCTTCGACAAACTGCCCGTGATTTCCGCAAAGCTACCGGTTGCATGTGACGAGTGACAACACGTCTGGACAAAGTGATCTTTCGAAATCCGGGATTCGGCTCGTGGTTTCTGAGCAAGCCCAGCCTTTAAGAAATGAAACGCCTCTTTTGAGAAAAGAATCCGACTTTTGAGAAAGGAGACTCCGACTCTTCGATTTGCGAGAGGACGCTTCTCTGAGGAGCGCCTCTTTGATTTCTTCTTTTTATAGAGGCGTTAAGCTTGTTCCACAACACACTTGAGCACCCTCCTGTAAACACTCCCTTCTTGCACTTGTTTAATCTTGATCATTCCGACTCTCTTCTTTCTTCACCACCTCTGAAAAATGTCTGGCCCTTCCGATCGTCGTTTTGACTTGAACATTGGTGAAGAGGCAGCTCCGCCTTCACCAGACAATATATGGCGCCCATCCTTCATATCCCCTACCGGTCCTCTTACCGTGGGGGATTCGGTGATGAAAAATGACATGACTGCCGCGGTGGTGGCCCGGAACCTTGTCACCCCTAGAGATAACAGACTGCTCGCTAGGCGGTCTGATGAATTGGCGGTTAAGGAGTCTCTGGCTCTTAGCGTGCAGTGTGCCGGTTCCGTGTCCAACATGGCCCAACGCCTATTTGCCCGAACCCGTCATGTTGAATCGTTGGTGGCTGAAATACAGAGTCTCAAAGAGGAGATTAGAGGACTCAAGCATGAAAATAAACAATTGCACAAGCTTGCACACAACTATGCCACAACCATGAAGAGAAAGATTGACCAGATGCAGGACACCGATGGTCAAATTTTACTTGATCATCGGAGGTTTGTGGGTTTGTTCCAACCGCATCTGCCTTCGTCTTCTGGAGCGGCACCGCGTAGTGAAGCTCCAACTGATCAACCTCTGCTGCCTCCTCCTTTTGTGGCCCCGCCAATTGCTGAAGCCCCGCCTACTACCGAAGCACCACCCGACCAATGAATACTATTAGTTTACATTATTGTAAAATATTTGTACTTTTTTTTTTTTTTAAATTTTTTTTTTTTTTAAATTTTTAAATTTTTTTTTTTTTATGTACTTTTTTTTTTATCATTAATTTTAAATTTTATCTTTTTTTTTTTTTTTTTTTATGTAAATTAATGTAAAGAGACTTTGGTTAACCTTCCCCCACACTTAAACTAAATAACACAAACTCACAGAAATCAACCAAATAACACAACTAACTAAACAAAACAAAATGAAAGCAGTAAAGATAAGGGTGGAAGAATGCAAAGCTGATTGGGTTAGCAATTCCAAAGTCTCCCTTCGTTGAATGCTTGGGTTGCCTCCCAAGAAACGCTTGATTTAACGTCTTTAGCCGGACGCATCTTTCCTTTAAATTTCCCTCGGCTCCATTTGAACCTAAAATCAAAGAAAGAAAAATAAATCAAATATCAAAAGTAAAATACACAAACACCAATATAAACATAAACAAAAACAAAAATAAAAGGATTAGCAAAGTTGCTAATCCCCGGCAACGGCGCCAAAATTTGATGTGAAAATTTCTTGACACACAAATTAAACCCTCTTTTTGACAATTGTAGTATAGATGTAAGTAGGGTATCGTTCTAGGCCGGGGATTAGGAGGGATTGCTAATCTATTCTAAATTAATTTAAAAATATTGAACAAGACTCAATGATACAAAACTAGGCTAAAAACTCTAATAACTCGAAACACACTTAGGATGACTCAAAATAATGAAAATAATCAAATTAAACACTAGGAACTGAAATGGATGGAAATTAAATTAAAAGACTAACAATAAAGAAAACTAAATAAATAATATAATTTAATAATGGATGGGTGTTTGGTTTTACGAGAAGTAAATTAAACTTAAATAAATTACAGAATTGACAAAAACATAAAATTAAGGTAAAATGATAAATGACGGACTAGCTAGAGGGTTCTTCTCCACACATGACACATAAGCAACCTAAATTGATTTTCAGTTGTTCTTTCAATAAATTGTGAATCTCAATACTCCAGATTAACCGTGAACAGCACTTTTTTAATCTTCAAGTTTTCCTTAAGTTATTGAATTGGACGGGAAAACGCATACAACAATTCAAAACATTCTTCAAAAGTCCCCTACGTGAAAAGCACAATAGAGATACAATCAAAGATCATTAAACTTTGTGAAAACTATAAGCATTGACGAGGCATTCGTAACTATGAAAAGCATGATACTCTTGCCAAGAATTTACTTAACGTGATTGTGACTAGCAACCTTTACTACTTGTGAAAATAAGTTCATAACGATTAGGTGAAATTCACTTATATTCTAGCATCAAATTCATGCATGTAAATTAAGCGTGCACTCTCAACCAACATACACAAATCAGTTTTTATACGAACGGATAAGTAAATTGAAATCACAACTTATGAAATCACAACCGAAGGTAATCAATTCATATTACAAATATATTCATAGTTTTGAATTAACCTCTAGCCAAGATAAATTTAATTACATATTATTAAAACAGAAATAAAATAGAAGTTTGGAAAGTTTAAACCGAGAGAGAGAGAACAGCTTGCAGCTTTCTTCACTCCCTGACTTCCTCGCGTATTTCTGGCACTGCAGCTTTGCTCTCCGTTTCCTGCGCCAGTCTCTCCCCGCGCTGCCCTTCATTTTATTCTTCTCTGCTTTTTATTTTTTTTTTTTTTCTTTTTCTTTCTGGCAGCCTTGCTGCCTTTCTGTCCGTGCTATCTGCTGCCGCAAGGCAGCTGTCTGCCTTTGGTTCTCCCTGACACCCCTCTCCCTGCGTTTCTGCGTGCTCTCTGCGAGCTGCCCAAAGGCAGCTCCCCCTCTCCCGCTCCCTGCGTTTCTGCGTGCTCTCTGCGAGCTTTTATTATGCGCATGTCTTTCACTTTGGCAGCCAGGCTGCCCTCCACTTTTCCAGCTTATTTTTATTCCCTTTGACCAGCTGCAAAGCAGCTTTCACCCTAGCTTTTGACTGTCATCACACAGCTGCCCACGCAGCTATTTCTTTTTCGTCACAGACAGCCCACCTGTCTCTCCGCAAGTCTATCTTTATTTTCTGCCATTCTTTTTGTTCCACTATTATTCCCCCGTGTCTCATGCCTTGGATTCTCCTTTTTCTTCTTATTTTTCCACTGCCCAAAGGCAGCTTCCCTTATTTTATTCTTTCACGTTTCCACCTTGGATTCCTTTCTTTCCAGCTGCAAAGCAACTTCCTGTTGTTTTCAGAAGTGAAGAATATGGGAGTCAACGAGGTAAAAAAAATATAAATCATGATGCTCTCTTGCTCCCTCATTGACCGACTCTCTCCATTTCTTTTGTTTATGCCGTGACATAATTCTACCAATAATCCATGACAGAATGAGAACGACTAGAGCAATTTTTGACGAATTTATTATTTAAAACTCATTTGTGCTATTTTTATTTTCTTTGCATAACAAATCCTATAAACACAAAAATAACGTAAATAGCTCAAAAATGTAAGGAACTAACTAAGAAAAGACGAGTGAATTTAAAGTAAAAATATATATAAATATGATCCGATCAAATACCCCCACACTTAACTTTTGCTAGTCCTCGAGCAAAACAAAGAAAACAAGAACAAGAAGTAACAAGAAAAACATTAGCTTCCCCCTATGTGACCCTCATGAATTTCATTTAAGAAAACAAATCATCAAGAACCATAGCTAGCACCAAACACGTTAATCCAAGTTCATCTTCCTAATTCAAATATTAGCAGTAATCTTTGAATCATCCTTGAAGTGTAGTGTGTGAGATAGCCATGCTAATGCAATTTCAAGTTTTTATTTTTAAAATCATCATATGCAAACTAGCGACCTTCTCACTGAATATTCACTCAATCACACATGTGTTTAGTTTTAATGTGTTTCGCTCAAAGAATCAAATGTGAAATTTCTACTATAAGCTTGCATAAAGATCTCATCTCCACAATCATAATTGCAAAACTTAAATCAAGAGGACTTTTATTGGATGTAATGAGGTTTAGGGAGAGGGTTATTGAAATGAAAGAATAGGAAAACACAAGTTCCAAGCTACATTGCAAGCAATTCTTTTCTTTAGATTCATAAAAACTCAAGCTCTCCAACGATTCTTCTAACACCTCCAACCACACCCTTAACTGAAACTTTAAAAACTTTTTATTTTCTTTTTATACAATCTTTATCTTTTTTTTTTTTTTTTTTTTTTTTTTTTTAATTCACAAACATGAAATACCCCCACACTTATTCTTTTGCCAAACATCTTCACAGTATTTCACAAACGTTTCTCATAAGACAATCTCGCATTGCTCGCTTGGAAAGGGTAAGGAAAAATGTTTCAGGTATAAGGGTAGACATATCTGGTGATAAGAAATAAAAGGCTCAACAAACACGGCTCAAATTGGCAAACTAATGATATCATTTTTCTTTGGGAAACATGGTTATTTGGGCCATAGTGGTAAACCTAATGCCTCTATCATTTCCAAGTTCATGCAATCAATGACAAACATTTCGAAAGATCGTTACGCAAGTTCTAGAGATGTATCTCACATAAGTTCATCACACATGAAAGAATAGGAGTGTATGAAAAAAAATGCACACACTTTCAATCGGCTCAAAAACTCACATAGGATGTATATGGTCACTAAATTCACATATGAAGCTTTAAGTTATACTTTAGTTTCACATTAACAAGGCTATGTGCATTTGGTTTTTCAAAGATGATCAAACATGTACAAAACTAACAAGAGAATTAGGAATTTCACAAAACACATGTTAACTAAGTTCTTGATGATCATGGTTCAAATTTGATCCAATTATATCATTGGGTCGGGAAACTAACAAAAATCTAATTCAAAACAATAAGGGAAACAAGACAATATTTTTGGATTTTTAAATTTTCCGAAATTTTTTTTAATTTAAATTTTTTTTTTAAAAGAAAACAAAACTAATTAAGAACACAAAAAACAACAACACAGAGACAAATGAAATTCTGGAGATTTCTACCCCCACACTTAAACTTGACATTGTCCCCAATGTCAGAAAACACTATAATGCAAATAAAAATAAAATAAATAAATAATAAGAAACAAAATAAAACAATTGGACTGAAAACTTCCCTAATTTGCAGTAAAATCAAGCGATGACCCCCAAGCTAAAATTCTGCAATCAACTTCAAGGGTGGAAATAACCAAAAGTTCCTGCAAAGAAAAGGAAAAATTCAATTAAGTACGCAAGAAAATTAATTAAAAAAAAAATTGCAAACGAAAAATTGAAAATTAAGATAAAAGATAATGAATAAAACTAATAAGTAATCATTGGTCGTGCTTGTTGACTTTCCACAGCTTTCCTCTTGAACGGGGTGACACTTAGCTTTTTACTATTTGATGATATTGTACGGCGGAGCTTTGCTCTTTGGTGATGTTGCAGTTCCTTATTTGTTCTCCAAGCAGATGTGGCAGCTTCTCTAGTTCTTCATCTCAGACTCCTTCTGCTGGGATGATTGTGCAAGCTGCATTCTTCTCTGCTTGTTTCCTCTGCATGGCGGGCAGGCACGAGGGAGAGGTGTTGGTCTGTTTCTTTCTTCAATCTTTCCAAGTGCCCACCTCTTGCTCTCTTTCTCCTTGTCCTTAGTTGAGGATGAATCAGCACGTTGTCTCCACATGCTTCGAGGTATCATCTTCACTTCCCTTATACGTGAGAGACAAAGCGAAAGCACAAGATGATGAGTACTCGAGAGCAGGTGCTGGCTGGAGAAAGGACAGGGAGAAAGCATGATATGAGATACTCTTGCTTTCAACCTTCATGATATGAAATACTTTTGCTTTGAATGGGTTGTTCGCAGGAGTATCCCAAGGAATGAGGAATACAGAGTGACTCGAGAGGGTTCTTTGGGAATGCATTTTCGGAGATGAAGAAGTGTTGAGAGGGTGTGCTGAGTGAGTGTGCTTTTGCTGTGGAAGGCGAAGGTAGAAACTTATAGGACTTGCCTTCACAACCGGAACTGTTCTCTCACTTAGTGTCGGCAGCCGGTGGATGGGTGAAGAATACAAATTACGCGCTTTCTGACAAAGCTGCCCGTAATTTCCGCAAAGCAGATTCCTCATTGATATCTGGAATCGGCGCTTCGAGCTCTGAGCATCGTCGATTGTAGAGGTAGCATGTGACACGTGCGAATAAATCTGGAAAAGAAGATTTGCCCGTGGGTTGAAGCCCAGCTTTTGAGAAAGCTAGCGTGTCTTTGACTATTGAATTTCCCTCTTCGATTTCTGAATTGGTGCTTCGACAAACTGCCCGTGATTTCCGCAAAGCTACCGGTTGCATGTGACGAGTGACAACACGTCTGGACAAAGTGATCTTTCGAAATCCGGGATTCGGCTCGTGGTTTCTGAGCAAGCCCAGCCTTTAAGAAATGAAACGCCTCTTTTGAGAAAAGAATCCGACTTTTGAGAAAGGAGACTCCGACTCTTCGATTTGCGAGAGGACGCTTCTCTGAGGAGCGCCTCTTTGATTTCTTCTTTTTATAGAGGCGTTAAGCTTGTTCCACAACACACTTGAGCACCCTCCTGTAAACACTCCCTTCTTGCACTTGTTTAATCTTGATCATTCCGACTCTCTTCTTTCTTCACCACCTCTGAAAAATGTCTGGCCCTTCCGATCGTCGTTTTGACTTGAACATTGGTGAAGAGGCAGCTCCGCCTTCACCAGACAATATATGGCGCCCATCCTTCATATCCCCTACCGGTCCTCTTACCGTGGGGGATTCGGTGATGAAAAATGACATGACTGCCGCGGTGGTGGCCCGGAACCTTGTCACCCCTAGAGATAACAGACTGCTCGCTAGGCGGTCTGATGAATTGGCGGTTAAGGAGTCTCTGGCTCTTAGCGTGCAGTGTGCCGGTTCCGTGTCCAACATGGCCCAACGCCTATTTGCCCGAACCCGTCATGTTGAATCGTTGGTGGCTGAAATACAGAGTCTCAAAGAGGAGATTAGAGGACTCAAGCATGAAAATAAACAATTGCACAAGCTTGCACACAACTATGCCACAACCATGAAGAGAAAGATTGACCAGATGCAGGACACCGATGGTCAAATTTTACTTGATCATCGGAGGTTTGTGGGTTTGTTCCAACCGCATCTGCCTTCGTCTTCTGGAGCGGCACCGCGTAGTGAAGCTCCAACTGATCAACCTCTGCTGCCTCCTCCTTCTGTGGCCCCGCCAATTGCTGAAGCCCCGCCTACTACCGAAGCACCACCCGACCAATGAATACTATTAGTTTACATTATTGTAAAATATTTGTACTTTTTTTTTTTTTTTTAATTTTTTTTTTTTTTAAATTTTTAAATTTTTTTTTTTTTTATGTACTTTTTTTTTTATCATTAATTTTAAATTTTATCTTTTTTTTTTTTTTTTTTATATGTAAATTAATGTAAAGAGACTTTGGTTAACCTTCCCCCACACTTAAACTAAATAACACAAACTCACAGAAATCAACCAAATAACACAACTAACTAAACAAAACAAAATGAAAGCAGTAAAGATAAGGGTGGAAGAATGCAAAGCTGATTGGGTTAGCAATTCCAAAGTCTCCCTTCGTTGAATGCTTGGGTTGCCTCCCAAGAAGCGCTTGATTTAACGTCTTTAGCCGGACGCATCTTTCCTTTAAATTTCCCTCGGCTCCATTTGAACCTAAAATCAAAGAAAGAAAAATAAATCAAATATCAAAAGTAAAATACACAAACACCAATATAAACATAAACAAAAACAAAAATAAAAGGATTAGCAAAGTTGCTAATCCCCGGCAACGGCGCCAAAATTTGATGTGAAAATTTCTTGACACACAAATTAAACCCTCTTTTTGACAATTGTAGTATAGATGTAAGTAGGGTATCGTTCTAGGCCGGGGATTAGGAGGGATTGCTAATCTATTCTAAATTAATTTAAAAATATTGAACAAGACTCAATGATACAAAACTAGGCTAAAAACTCTAATAACTCGAAACACACTTAGGATGACTCAAAATAATGAAAATAATCAAATTAAACACTAGGAACTGAAATGGATGGAAATTAAATTAAAAGACTAACAATAAAGAAAACTAAATAAATAATATAATTTAATAATGGATGGGTGTTTGGTTTTACGAGAAGTAAATTAAACTTAAATAAATTACAGAATTGACAAAAACATAAAATTAAGGTAAAATGATAAATGACGGACTAGCTAGAGGGTTCTTCTCCACACATGACACATAAGCAACCTAAATTGATTTTCAGTTGTTCTTTCAATAAATTGTGAATCTCAATACTCCAGATTAACCGTGAACAGCACTTTTTTAATCTTCAAGTTTTCCTTAAGTTATTGAATTGGACGGGAAAACGCATACAACAATTCAAAACATTCTTCAAAAGTCCCCTACGTGAAAAGCACAATAGAGATACAATCAAAGATCATTAAACTTTGTGAAAACTATAAGCATTGACGAGGCATTCGTAACTATGAAAAGCATGATACTCTTGCCAAGAATTTACTTAACGTGATTGTGACTAGCAACCTTTACTACTTGTGAAAATAAGTTCATAACGATTAGGTGAAATTCACTTATATTCTAGCATCAAATTCATGCATGTAAATTAAGCGTGCACTCTCAACCAACATACACAAATCAGTTTTTATACGAACGGATAAGTAAATTGAAATCACAACTTATGAAATCACAACCGAAGGTAATCAATTCATATTACAAATATATTCATAGTTTTGAATTAACCTCTAGCCAAGATAAATTTAATTACATATTATTAAAACAGAAATAAAATAGAAGTTTGGAAAGTTTAAACCGAGAGAGAGAGAACAGCTTGCAGCTTTCTTCACTCCCTGACTTCCTCGCGTATTTCTGGCACTGCAGCTTTGCTCTCCGTTTCCTGCGCCAGTCTCTCCCCGCGCTGCCCTTCATTTTATTCTTCTCTGCTTTTTATTTTTTTTTTTTTCTTTTTCTTTCTGGCAGCCTTGCTGCCTTTCTGTCCGTGCTATCTGCTGCCGCAAGGCAGCTGTCTGCCTTTGGTTCTCCCTGACACCCCTCTCCCTGCGTTTCTGCGTGCTCTCTGCGAGCTGCCCAAAGGCAGCTCCCCCTCTCCCGCTCCCTGCGTTTCTGCGTGCTCTCTGCGAGCTTTTATTATGCGCATGTCTTTCACTTTGGCAGCCAGGCTGCCCTCCACTTTTCCAGCTTATTTTTATTCCCTTTGACCAGCTGCAAAGCAGCTTTCACCCTAGCTTTTGACTGTCATCACACAGCTGCCCACGCAGCTATTTCTTTTTCGTCACAGACAGCCCACCTGTCTCTCCGCAAGTCTATCTTTATTTTCTGCCATTCTTTTTGTTCCACTATTATTCCCCCGTGTCTCATGCCTTGGATTCTCCTTTTTCTTCTTATTTTTCCACTGCCCAAAGGCAGCTTCCCTTATTTTATTCTTTCACGTTTCCACCTTGGATTCCTTTCTTTCCAGCTGCAAAGCAACTTCCTGTTGTTTTCAGAAGTGAAGAATATGGGAGTCAACGAGGTAAAAAAAATATAAATCATGATGCTCTCTTGCTCCCTCATTGACCGACTCTCTCCATTTCTTTTGTTTATGCCGTGACATAATTCTACCAATAATCCATGACAGAATGAGAACGACTAGAGCAATTTTTGACGAATTTATTATTTAAAACTCATTTGTGCTATTTTTATTTTCTTTGCATAACAAATCCTATAAACACAAAAATAACGTAAATAGCTCAAAAATGTAAGGAACTAACTAAGAAAAGACGAGTGAATTTAAAGTAAAAATATATATAAATATGATCCGATCACAAAACCAGAATATGACTTCTTAATGAACACACAAGGGCATAGTTCATTGTTCACATATCATTGACTAGTCAAATACTCACTCAGATGGTTATACCACATTCTTCCAGATTGCTTCAAACCATAGAGTGAATGCCTCAGCCAGATTGAAAGCGTGTTCCGAGGTTTAGAAATATTTGATCCAATCAATGTAAGTTCTTCGGGAACTTTCATACTGTATCAATATCCCCATAAAGATACACAATTACTATGTCCATCAACTGCATACTCAGTTTTTCAAAAACTACCAAACTAATAAAGTAGCAAAAAGTAATCACATCCATAACGGGTGAATAAGTTTCGTCATAGTCAATCCAGGTGCGTTGTGAGAATCCTTGTGCAACAAGACGATCTTTGTAACACATAATTTCATTCTTCTCATTACGCTTCCAAAAAAAAAACCCAATTGTTGCCAACAGGCTTCACATGTGGAGGACTAGGAGTTATAGGTCCAAACACCTTACGTTTCACAAGCGAATCAAGTTCGACTTGGATTGCTTGTTTCTAGTTTGACCAATCAATTCTACATTAACATTCATCAACGGAATGGGGTTCATCGCTCAACATGACTTCAGTAGCTACTACATATGCTAATGCATCATTGATGATCATCTCATTTCTACACCAAACATCATCCAAGCTAGCATAATGGACCAAAATCTCTTGATTCTGGGGAGGTGGATTCCTCTCTTCAAGGACGCTTCAGTAATCTAGAATTTCCTCATGAGTTGGACAAAATGAGTAGGCAATAGTCGGACTCATGGTAGGCTTAAAAAGAGCCTGTGCCGTGGATTTCCTCTTCCGGGGTGTAAATCCTTTAAACTAAGTGGTCTGTCATGCAATCGTGTAGAGGCAGATGATTAGCTAGCCGCTAATGTACGTGGATCGGCCAAAGTGGCATCTCGAGCTTCCAAGAGGGAAATCCTTCGTACATTTAGTACATCCATCTTTGTAGGCACATTCGCAACTAGAATATGTGATATTGTCACTCACACTAGATCAGTAAAAGCATCTGACATGCTTTGAGCTACGCTCTGAATATCTAATATGCGTTGTACTTCAATTTCATTTTGAGCGGTACGGGGATATAAATGAGAAAAAGTGGGAACTGTCCACGATAATTCGCATCGTTCTTCAAGAACGGTGACATTCTTATCTCCTTCTAACGACGGAAAGATTGTCTCATAGAAGTGATAATTCACGAAACAAGCGATAAACAGATCACCTATCAAAGGTTCTAAGTAACGAATGATCGAAGGAGAATCATATCCAACATAGATTCTCATCCTTTGCTGAGGCCCTATTTCTGTATGTAAGGGCGACGAAATCGACAAATAGACAGCACAATCAAAAACATGCATATGCGATATGTCGGGTTTGTATCTGGTAACCAACTAAAGGCCATTATATGGTTGGGTCACAACAGGCCTTAGGCAGACCAACATGGCTACATGCAATATTACATGGCCCCAAGCAGTGATCGAGAGCTTGGTACGTATGACCAACGATCGAGCAATCATTTATAAGTGCTTAATGAATACCTCTGCCAGGCTGTTCTGGGTGTCAACATGAGGTACTAGATGTTCAACTTCAACTGCAACTAACATGTAATAGTCATCAAAAGCTTTAGATGTGAATTCTCTAACATTATCCAATCGAATAGATTTGATCGGATAATCAAGGTAGTGAAATCTGAGCTTGATAACCTGAGCCAACAATTTGGAGAATGCAGCGTTCCTTATGGACAACAAGAACACGTGTGACCAACGTGTGGAAGCATCAACCAAAACCATAAAATATCTAAATGGTCCGCAGGAAGGGTGAATTGGTCCACAAATGTCCCCCTAAATCCTTTGTAGAAAAATAGGAGAATTTGAACAAATCTTTTCATAAGAAGGCTTAATAATAAGTTTTCCCATTGAGCAGGTTTGGCATGTGATTCCTTGAATCGAACATAAACTTCAAGTTAGTGGATGCATGTGTGATGATTTAAGATATGGTGCATCGCTTCATCCAGGGTGTCCTAAACAATCATGCCAAAGTGTAATTTCGTGTGCGGTCCTACTGGTAGGGTTGGTCATTTAGTGGCATTCTATAAGGCGTATGGTTGTAGTATACAAACCAATCGAGGTACGCTCGATCTTCTCTAGAATGCACTTATGGCCATATTCGTAAGAAGTTATGCACATAAATTCAACTTCATTTTTTACATAGGTTTCAGCGTGGTAATTATTATCTCTAATGTCCTTGAAACTCAATAACGTTTTTCTAGAATGTGGAGAATAAAGTGCCTCATCAATGGTCAATATTGTACTATTGGACAACATTATACGTGCTTTATCGTATCTTTCGATCAAGTTGGATAGGTCTGGGAGGGTTGTCAGAGGTGCATTCTTAAGTATGAAACTAGTGAAACAAATGTGTTCATGCAAAATGGTGTGCGCGGTTGCACGATCTGCTAGATAACTAACTTTCCCACTAGTCATACCTAGAAATAAAAATTAATTTGAATTGGTCACATGCATAAAAGTTCTAAAAACAAATATCCATTCAAAATAATTTAAGTATTCAAGGATGGTAATTAAAAAAACACTTAATATCCAAAAAAAAAAAATTCACCAACAAATAATCCAAATATAAAGGAAAATTGTGTAAAATTAAACAAAAAACACGTTCATCCACTAGGTGGAATTCGGCCCCATTGTTCCAAATTTCAACTAAAAATAGTTTATGTCTAAAATTCTAATCTTCCATAAGGGTGGTATCCTTCTCAAAGTCAAAAACCTCCATCTTGGTACTCTCCGGTTCATCCACTTGCATAAAGTATGATTCAAACTTCTTACGACGAGAATGATATTCAACTACAACCTTCTGGGGAGCATGGCAAACAAGAGACCAATGGTCCTTTGAATCACAACGATAGCATATGTCCACATCCATGGTTTTAGGTGCTTTACCTTTATTCTTGAAGTTTGGGGCCTTGGGAGTGAGGTTAGGGCACTTCTGGGCTCGGTTTCCTCCCTTAGATGGCCTTGACTCTGTTGACCTTGACGGGGTGGCTTCTAGCCGCCCTGTTGGTTTATGCTATAATGTGCTTCAAGCAAAATTTACATTCAAAGAAGCAAGAATAAAGCTTGTAACAATTACAACATTCAAATCATAGACTACGAACTACAAAACCTAAAAGGATTCACCAACTACTAAACCTAGGCTCTAATACCACTTGAAGGAAATATTTGTAAAAACTAGTTTATTTGAGCAACATATATGCATGCAATTAACAATTAAAAGGTAGAATCATGCTTGTATGCACTCAAAACAAAACTTTACCCAAGAAATTCAAAGCCTAGTAGTTGTGGTGAACCAAGACTCAACTCAAAAACAAAGTGAGTTGATAAATCTTATACCTTTGTTGAATCCTCTTTGCATAAGCAAAGGCTAATCACCCAAGAGAGAGGGTCTTCATTGCTTTCTTCTTAGCTCCATGGATTTCTTGGAGGAGGATGGATGAATGGATTCTCCAAGTTCCCAAAATAGAGAACCTCTAAGTCTCCACACCAAAGAAAGCATTGATGAAGAAATGAGTGACCTAGGAAGAGATAGATGCTAGTAATCTCTTCCAAGAGTCAAGAGAGCTTTGTGTTCTCATATTTTCTCTAAAGAAAACCCTAAGGATGAAATGTCTATAAAGTTGCCTTTATACCACCTCACAATGGAGTGGCAAACTTGCAATTAAGCCAAATTCACTACCCCTCACTCTTATGGCCGGCCATATTGGGTTCTTTGGGCTTTGAGGCCCTTTGTGTTTAAAGTTGTCATACAACTTGAGTTATTGGACTTGACATTCAAATCCCATTGGGCCTTGCGGCCCAAAACTAACCCGAGGTCTATAACAAACTTATTCATTTGATTAATTAACACTAGCATATGGGCAAACACAAAGTGTGTGAGAAAAAATTTTATTTTTGTTTTTGAAATAGAAGGAGAGAGGAAGAGAGTGATAGAGAATGTCGAAGTAGGAAGTTTTTTTTTTTTTAATTAGAGATATCTTAGGATTACATGTAGGTGAGGCTTTGAAAAAACAAAATTTGGTTGTGTGAAATTACATTTCTACCCTATATTTCTTATTCATGTTCTGTTTTAATTAGAGGGTTAAACTGGTAATTTCATAAGATTTTGGTTGACAATGAGTGTTTTATTAATTAGTAGAGATATTAATTAATCCTAGCCATAAATAATCAAACCATTTACTTATCCTTACTCATCTCCGTTGTTTCTTCAATCTCTACCTCACATGGTGTACAATCTATTAGGTTCTTTTTTAGAGAGGCAATGGGCAATTAGAACTCTTCAAATCGATTGTGAATTGAAACATACTTTCAATTCTCCCTTTTGTGATTATACACCTTTAGGGCTTCCACAAACCATGAGTGACACCTGGCAGTATGTCATGGCTACCCAAGCTAATCAAAAGAGGTGGAGAACCTATTCAGTTTAGGATTACAATGCAATACGGTCTTTCTCTAATACAACACTCTTGACCACATTGTTTGGTTTGATAGTTTATTCATGTCTACTATCCAATGTGATTCTTTTACTTATATGATTACCTTGAATGTGATTTGGAACGACTTCCTAAATCTCATTCATACTCTGGCCAAAGATTCTTAATCATATCATAGAGTATTCTCCCTCAAATGGTTTGAAGGTTAGAGATCCCTTGTTGTGCATTCAGTTGCCTCCATGGCTAAATGGCGTAACCCCAACTATGCAGTGGACACCCTTTGATAGAGTGACTTTGACAAAGTCAAAGATCAAGGATCTAACCAGAAGACAACTATGATGCCTCAGGTCAAAGGACTGTTTTGCATTATCCCAACCATGAGTTCTCATGTGACATAAGTATGAGAACTCCTTGTTGATCATATTCAATGGACTCATTTTCTATTAAGCACTTACATGCTTGTCTTGGTGTCAGTCACACCAATGACTCGAGACCAATCACTCTCTCTAAGAGAAGACATAGCACGTACTGATCTTAACGGACTGTCAATGCCCAATTGGCAATCCTATGATCAAGAACGTTTAGGATATGTATACGAAAAAGAATGGTCTCATGAATCTAACTTCTTTAGATCACATTCTCCCAATTACACATTCCTTGGACTTATCATTTAAGCATATAACATTTATATGAGACAGCTTTAACAATAATCTTTGCCCTTTATATATATATATATATATATATATATATATATATATATATATATATATATTTATTTATTTAACATGTGAAATGTCCGTAAAGTATCATCATATGATTGGCTTTTAGAGCACATTTCCAACAATCTCCTACTTGCACTAGAGCCAATCAGCTTTGTCATCTGTGATGATACCTCTTCTGAATTCATTTCAAAAATGGCTGAGTAGTAGGCCTAGACAATGGACATCTATATGTTATCCATAGAAGCAACCTTGAGAATAATGACGTCACCATTATACATGATTCTCAATCATGTGGTTCAATCTCTCATTTGAGTTTGGATCTTGATGAGAGCTTGTTTCCCTGACTTAAGTTATCGTTCCATTAGTGTCATAGTGTCGGTACACTAAAGACACTTTCTAGTTGAAACCGAATGGTGAGTTCATAAATGAAC
This sequence comes from Malus domestica, assembly GCF_042453785.1. Taxonomy (NCBI): domain Eukaryota; kingdom Viridiplantae; phylum Streptophyta; class Magnoliopsida; order Rosales; family Rosaceae; genus Malus; species Malus domestica. The sequence continues at coordinate 13,895,853 of NC_091668.1, forward strand.
TTTCCCATCGAAACAACATTGTTGTAAGCTTCTATATGGCGATATATTTTGTATGCATGATGGAACACACTTAAGTCATTACTTATAACGTTTCCACCCAAATATCTCTTTAGTCATAATAAAGAGATATCTTATTATCTCTTCATTCATAATGTAGACATCCAATGATGGATATGATATTAGATTCATAATCCAATACATTTACGCTTCCATTGCGTTACTCTAATTCTTCCTCATTCTTGAGGAATCTATCCTTTAGTATTTCTTAAATACTTAATGACTCACTTGACAATTGCCATGGTTCTGATCCTAGGCTTGCACTAATATTGTCTTCTACCGTTCTTGGTACAACTTATATCAACGTTTTTCATACAATATGAAATATGTAAATCACCTTTCTGCGTATGCATAAAGGATTCTATTTACACATTATGCTTCTTTGCGAGTCAAAGGGGTACATTCCCTTTTAGAAAAGCAATTTCCCAGTCTGACTGGAATTGTCCTTTCATTTGAAGCTTATCATTCGAGAAACTTCCTACATCTATCGTCTATCAATAAGGATTGAGATAATCCAATTATATCTTGAAATTTATCATTATAGATTTTCATCCCATGTATATAGACTATGTCTCCCATATACATTATATCATTATAGAACGTTTAAAGTCATATCTTTAACGAAGAAGAATTCCTAAAATTAATATATCATATATATATGTTCAAATTTAGGAATATGATTAACTCCCTCTAATCTTTTGTAAACCTAGTAAACAAAAGATTCATTTACATCTTATGAGGAATCAAACGATTTGATCTTTCTCTCATAAGACACTTATAGCTCCCACTAGCTTGCAAAGATTCATGATGGATAGATCTCTACAACTTACAAGTCTTGTGATTCCTAGTATTAGACATATATTATCAAGACTATCTTGATAATGGTTTTGGAAACTCATATTATGTCCAAACATTGAATCACAATTTAATTGTAGTTAGCAACCTTTGAATTAACAGAAACCAAGACTACGTCAAAGATGGTTTCTTCCAAGTCAACCAATCTCTTTTATTGTAGTCACCTTAAGCTACCAATTAGCTACAAAGGTTTCACTATATCGGGTCAAATGGTACTATACCATTTCCTTGAGTATATGTCGTATATACACTCAATGTAGTCATAAGGATTTTCATTCTTGTTTCTTTCGAATTAAGAGGTGTAACTCTATGACATATTCATAAAGTTCAAACCAATCAACTGAGACGGTTTATAGATCATTCTTGACTACCTTGGAGCTAGTGGTGTAGGAACTGGTTTGTTATATTTGTTGATTATCATCTTGTCTCTCAAAGAACCCATTCTTTGAAGTCTATCTCTCATTCATTTGCTTTATCTTAGGCAAATCCCATTGTAGGATTACAATGAACTACCCAACAAATAACATTTGTTAGTTGGATTATAGAAGTGATATCCAAAGGTTGATTTAAGGATATCCCACAAGATTGTTCTCAAACCAATATTGCGTATTAGCACACAACCCCAAATCTTAACACGATTAAGACTTGTCCTTTCCAACTACATCCTATGGAGTCATGAAAATTTTGGAAGATCTTCTAATTGACAATCATATTGTCTTAGAAGTATACATCCTATATATGGGTAATTGATAACATCCAACGAACTGCATCTTATTCGAGTTCATTCTTCTCCCAATGGAGAAATCCATTATCTTATGATACTTCTTTCCTTGGTATCTTTCAAGGAAACTCATCTAAAGTGTTAGTTTTCCTTGGATCAAATCTAAGGAGGTAAATACTTTAGACGTCTTACTCATCAACTTACATTCTTGAATTCTTTGAAACCTTTTGCAAAGTTTTCGGACTTGTGTTTATTCAAAATAAACGATAGTCCAACCGAGAGCGATCTTCGGTGAATGTCATATAACATGAGTAGTATTATGTTGTGGACAAGTGCCACTAACATCTAAGTGAATTAACCTCAACAATTTTGTGATTCTTTCTTCTTTTCAAAAGAACAAAGATTTGAACATTTCGCCTCTATACAATTTTAACAAGAAGGCATTGGATCCGGATCAAACAATCGAAAGTATCCATCTATGACTAACTTGTAATTTATGTTTTAGAAGGAGTCACAACTCAGTGGGATTAGTCACTCCCTTGCAACCTTTTGGGTTTTAAGCGTCGTTATATTCTAAACAGTTAACACTACCGCATCATCTCTACTATAGAGACAATCAATTAGATTACAATAATCCAATCATTCATTAATAAAGAACAATATTTTGTCAAACAAAACATTCATCCATCTCTTATAATGACGGAATTAAGTTCCTTTATTCAAATTGAAATGTAAAGACAATCTTTGTTTTCCATTTTCATTGGTAGTTCATATGAGGAAGTAAGTACTATCTGCTTTCGCAGAGATTTATATTTGATTCACATTCCGAATGTGAAGTACTTTCTCTTCTCTCATTAATCTTCTACTTCTTATTAGCCACACTTTTACAACGATTGTAAAACATAGTTACTAATATGGAATCAAACATTCAAGTAGAAAAACCAATTGTTTTGAACTATTCAAGAACATTTTACAATACCTTAGAAATGTGTGTTCTTGACACTTGCAAGACATTTCTTGCAAATACCCCTTTCAATGTCCATCCTTTCATAAAGAAAGTTTGTTCCCTTGGAGTTTTTCGCCACCTTCATTTGACTTCTCCATTGACTACAATAGTCATGGTCCCTAAACTCCCATTATCTCTCTTGAAATGAACATAGAAAACACGTAGAGATAGTTTTACAAGAATTTATCAAGAATGAAATTGTAATTAGTAAAAATAAAATAGCATTAGAAAAGCAAGATATAGAATTTTTAGGAATGTATATTAAGTCAGACACAATACAATTACAAGATCATATAGCCAAGAAAGTTTTAGAATTTCCAAATAAGTTAGAAGATAAAAAAAAAAACAGTTATAAAGTAGTTTTAGGATAGTTAAATTATGCAAGAAATTTTATACCTAATTGAGGAAGAAAAATAGTAGTATAACAAAGTAAAACTAGTGAAATAGGACAAAAGTATTTTAATGGTGAAGTTATTAAATTAGTTCAAAATATAAAGGAAGAAATTGCTAAACTTAAGCCATTAACATTACCATTAGATGATTGTTACAACATAGTTGAATCAAATGCATCATCATTAGGATGGGTAGGAATACCATATCAGAAAAAGCATAAGGACTCACCAAAGTCTAATGAACAAGTTTGTAGATACTCATCTGAAAAATTTAGTGATGTACAGTCAAGATTACCAGCAACAGATTTAGAATTTTTAGGAATCATTAACTCACTTGAAGCATGTTCTTTATTTTTACACAATGAAGTATATACAATAAGAACAGACTGTCAAAATATAGTTTCTCAATAAAATAAGATACATACTAATAAATAGGTTGCTGATGATGGACCAATTTTATAGATTCAATTATAAGAAATGGTTTTAAACCAATTTTTGAACATATTAAAGGTAGTGATAATACATTACATGATATCTTATCAAGACTTATTCATTAAACAGGAATGGAATATCATGGACTATCATCCTCAAATAGCACAAAATCACAAGGCAGAATAACACATTTCAATAGTATAATGATGCATTATGGACCTCCACCATTCAGAGGATTCCAAAATAGCATAAGTAAACCAGCATCACCACCAGTACCCACCTTTAACTTTAATGTCACTATAGTTGAAGGAATCAGAAATCCAATTTTGAGGTATAGGCTAAGGGTACCAAGACTAGCTATTAGGCTGCATGTTATCTTAGATAATTTTTGGAATGTTCAAATTAAAAAGCCAAGAATGAGATAGGTCATGAAAAATTAATTAGAGCCTTAGAACAAGAGTTTGATAATTTAAATTTTAATTTCCACCAAAGTCAGCATTATACTCATTCTATATAACATAACCTCTAAGCCCTTTCTAGAGACCATGAATCATTGATTAACCAGTTCACCAAAATGAACCAAGAATTTCAATCTCTTAGAATGCAACAGAAGACAAGTAATACCCTGAAAAAGAGAATTGAAAATAGGCTTAGAAATTGATTAGCATAAGAATAAAGAAAAATAGGTTATTGAACCCATAGAACAAGAGGCTAATGAGCCCATAAAAGAGAGAGAGAGAGAGAGAGAGAGATTAAGATTGAGCTCTTAGAAGAAGTTGTTGAAATGCAGTAGCATCAGCATCTGTCAGACAAAGAAAAACAAGAAAGATATTAAAGATTTCTTAGGAATCTTCCATTAGAGTTAATAATAGATGATATCTTATTAAAAGAAATTTCAAAAACAAAATTAAGAATAATGCCACCAGTTAAGCGAAATGAGATCCTGAGCAAGCATCACAGTTCAAAAAAGAGTTACAATTACAATTACTTCTATCAGTTCATCTTTGATTCAAAACCAGGGATGGATATATCCACCAAGCCTTTTTGATAGTACAGAGAGTTGTATTTATAAACCAGAGATTTCAGACCATGACATTTTAGTTATGAACATCAAAAGACGCATAATGTAGTAGAAGTTACCCTAGCCTAACTATCAGAGTTTGGCTATCTTGATAAAATATTCATTAACCATAGTGCTCAATTAGAATCATTTCTTGAAAAGCTTATAAAAGTAATAGAAGATTGTCTAGAAGAGTGGAAAGAAATTTGTATAAGTTTTATTAGTAGTCCTTTATATTGGTATATACATATGCATAAGGAGAAAGCTAGGCATATAGCCATCATTAATAAAGAGTCCCTTTAGACTATCTTCTATCTCCCCACACAGATGAACTCCTTCGTACAAAAATATTCTGAGATTTTGAGGGATCCAAATGTTAGCCTTAGACGAGTTTGAAGATTTTAGATATGATATGATATTAGTAGTAAAAGAACAAGAAATGTGTATTTCCAGCAAGTCAAAATTTTGTCATCAACCTACTAGAAGCATCAGAGTTTCAAAGGAGAAACATCTAATATGTATTACAAAGTATTAAAAAAAGTTATAGAGAAAAAGAGGCAGAACTAATAGAAGGAGATGAACAGTACTGGAATAATTTGACAGAAGATAAGCTACACAACATTTGTGGGAGATGACTCATTGCAGTGCTTCTTTACTGGCAATTGCAAGATCATCAGAGGTGGTGCAGTCTTTTTCTCGTGATGCTATTATGTTGGTCCTACAACTTGCAAGATTGTTATCTTTCTTGTTGTTTAGATGGTTAGATATGGATCTTCGTGGTGGTTGGGGAATTGTATTGTATTCATGATGAGTCTGTAATTATGAAAGTTTTTTTATGTGTGTGACATGTCTGTCCTAGGTACATTCTTGATGATTTCTTAATAAATTCTTATTGCCTAAAACAAAAAAAATATCTGCGAGATTTTATTTTTCACACGTCACTCTCAATCAAGATATTATAATAGTATTCATTTATGTATTTTTGTAATTTTTATTTTATGTTATTTATCATTCACTGATTTGAAAAATCAACATTTAACTATTGTATACAATTTGTACTACTAGCCTGACACATCCTGATCCGGAATGTCCTCTTGGACTTCAAATCGATTTGTGCTAGCCAACACCAGAAGGTGACGAAGCCATAAAGTGTAGTGATGTGGAAAATTTAAATAAATTTAAATCTAAAAGTGTCATAAAGTGTAGCCATTTCACACGTGATGTCAGAATATAAGTATAGTACAAAAAGGTAGGATAAGATTTATACAATCGTGAGTATTTCCATAACAAAGCTTTGCCAGAAAGTCCTCGTCGACACGAAAGCTCTGCTACTAAAACCTAGAGGGGCGAAAAACAAGGGTAAGTGGGCCGAAAAATAAAGCTTTGTAAAAATCTTTTTGAAAACATAATAACCCTTCACTGTAAAACAAGTATAGTTTCCAAAATATACATACTACGTATAGTATGAAAATACTTCATGTAGCCTGCAATATCTCAAGAATTTAGTACATCACAATATTTCGTAAATAAACACCTAACATCCGGTTGCATAACAAATATATCATATCGAGTGCTCATTGACATATGTTGGCACACAAGTTCATGTAGAGATATTCTGACATGAACATGACTGGGTGTAAATAAATGATTTACGCTCTAGTACTACAATCACGTGAAGACTGGCACATCATATACGAGTCCTAATTGCCTATAGCAATCTAGGACATGACTGGCACCTACAATAGATCCAAGGTGAGTGTGCAGTGAGATGTGAACATACACGTGAAGCCTGCCCCTGGCTTGGGCGAGTACAAACACCAGTGTACCATATGATGAGCAGATAATGTAAATATAAATGTGCATGGTAATTCGATAATTCTAGTTGACATAAAACTATTCATAACTATAAATCTAATTAAGGCATCCCCTTATAGTAAGCTTACATGTGCATCCCGTATGATTATTTCATAATTTCCCAACAGTACGGCGTTTCTTATAAACGTTAATTTAATTATGGCAATCACGTAGGAACTTCATTATTAATTGTATATATGGAAACTAAACAAGTATATATATACAATATAAAAGAAAAGACTCACTCATAGATACTTGTGAAGTCGTAACAATTCAAAAGAAGGAAAGCCGGAGTCTCCGATAGTAATCACACCTAAGCATAATATTGGGACCCGTTAGTAAAATCCAACTAAAAAGATTAAATTTAGGAAAACGGAGTGTGGATTTGGAATCAGAGAATCTAAGAAGGCTCCCGGGCAATTTTTTGTAAAAATCAACAAAAAGTCAACAAAGATGCCAAGTCGGTCAACTATGTTAAAACTTCGAAATTTCACTAAATAGATGTCAAAAATAGACCCGGGGTGTCGAAATTAGCCAATGAGGGTTTCCAAGAAAATTTCAAAAAAGTCAACACAAGGAATACTCCAGAGAATATTCTAGATCCATTTCAAAATTGGGCCGGATCAGGTTAATAGGCTAAAGGTTTGGGCCAGCCCATGGATCTAGTTTTTGGGCCTCTTCTCTCTTTTTTTTCTTTTTTTCATTTTTTAAATTGGGTCGGATCTTATCCGATTGGGCTCGCGGGTCGTCAGACCTAAAGAATAAGAAGGCTGGAATTTTGGCCGGGAAAGCTTCCTGATCTCTATTCGAGCTCGAATCTCCACTATTTTCAGCAATCTATATATCAAATTGAAAGCTAAGGGAAAAGAGAATAAGGTTTTATCGACACGAAGCCTAGCCGTGGCCAAAAAGTGATCGGAAAAAACCTGCAATTCCGTGGACTTCGTCGGAAACTGGGTTTTAGTTCTAGGGGTGTTTCCTGCACTAATCATCACCATATTTCCTATGTAAGCTCAAAATCGAGCTAGTGATCGAAAGCTAAAACAATAAGGAAGAGTACGAGTCCTTACCGAATTGAGAAATGGAAGGAATCGTCAGGTTTTACTCCGGTGTTCATGTGTAGCGAACACAGAGGGAGAGTGAGTGTGACGAGGGTTTGCAAAGAGGGGAAGGGGGAGGTGCAAGGTCGATGGTGATGGCCGGTGGTGGAAGAGTTCGCTAGAGCGCCGAAGGCATGATAGCATTGATGTTGTTGTGTTTTTGTAAAGAGCAAAGATACTGGAGAAAGGTGAGGGAAGGTGAGGGAGGAGAAAGATCTAATTATTTTGGGGATAGGTGACACATGGCAAGAGTAGAAATGAGAGTTTGGTATTGTTGTCGGCCTCATAGGCCAGAAAATTATTAAAATATTAAAAATATCCTGTCAGAAAATAATAAAATACTCAAAATTCAAATTTCATAAAACACCCTCAAGTTTCGTAGTTCTATAAAATCTTCATCGTAGCTCCAAATTCGATTCCGCTTGCATCTACGTGTTCGTATCGTCAAGTCCTTTAAGGATACGATAAAATAATAGCTCATACACGTCCCAAAATGACAGTCAACAAAAGTCAACAATATCGTAAAATTAGGAACGGGTTGTTACATAACCAGTGTTTGAAATTTCTTCAATATGATCGATAATTATGTGGAATGAAAAAATCAAAGAACAAAATGAAAAAGGAGTGAAATATATAGAAACTCAAGAATATAGAGAAAGTTTGTTGTACTGAATATTCCTCTTCATTTCATTACGCCATAATTACAATGTATCATTGGTATATATAGTTTTGTATCAATCATGACAATTGCATAAAAGCCCCTAACTGATATAACAAACTACAAGATTACTCAAACAAACTATATTAACAACTACATAATATAACTAACTAACTTTAGTCTCTTTACACCCTGTCAAGCTGAACTTGATAGCATCAAATGGTCCAAGAGATAGCTTGGATTGAAAATACAGAAACCTATTTTTAGTGAGGGATTTTGTTTGAATATCTACTAACCGATCTTCACTGCACACATATTGGACTTTAATGAGACTGGCAAGTACTAGTTCTTGGATGTAGTTATAATCTATTTCCATATGCTTAGTTCGAGCATGAAAAATAGTATTAGAAGCAAGGAAAATAGCAGAGATGTTATCACACCAAAGTTTAAGAATTGTATACTGAAACCAATATCTTTGAACATTTTGCAGATCCAAGTAATTTCTGCTGCAGTATGAGCCAAGGAATGATAATTTGCCTCTGTTGAAGATCGAGCAACAATTGGTTGCTTCTTGGCCCTCCAACTAATTAGATTAGAACCAAGAAAGATATAATAGCCACTTGTAGATCTCCTGTTATAGGTACATCCTGCCCAGTCTGTATTAGAATATGTAGTAAGATCAATAGCACCTTTCTTGAACCACAAACCATGTGTGACTGACCATTTAAGAAACCTGAGTATACATTTAGCAGCTTAAAGGTGAGGTTCTCTAGTAGTGTACATAAATTGGCCTACTTGATTGACAGCAAATGAGATATCTGGTCTTGTTCGAGTTAGGTATTGTAAGGTTCCCACAATTGACCTATATTCAATGACATTGGTATAAGTGGACATGTGTTATCAAGCTTTTGTGTACTTAAAGGAGTGGAACAGGGTTTAGTACCCTCCATGTTAATCTTTTGAAGCAAGTTAAGTAAATACTTGCTTTGATGAAGAAAAATGCCTTCTGAAGACCTTTGAACTTCAAGACCCAAGAAATAGTGCAAAGGGCCTAACTCTTTGACAAGAAAGACTACACTTAACTTTTGAATGAAATGTTGACATAGAGAAGGATTAGGTCCTATTACCATTATGTTATCTACATATACCAAAACAATGACTGGAATAGATGCCTTGAGAATAAAAAGTAATGCATCAGATGAGGATTGTGTGAAGCCAAATGGCTACAGAGCTTGAAAAAGCTTAGGAAACCAAGCCTTGGGAGCTTGCTTTACCCTATAGACTGACTTTCTGAGCTTGTAAACATGAGTGGGTAAATTTGAATCACAAAAACCCGATGGTTGATGCATAAAGACCTCCTTTTTAAAGTCTCCATGGAGAAATGCATTGCTGATATCTAATTGGTTGAGAAACCAAATGTAAAACTGCTAATGATAATAAAATTCTGATGGTTACTAGCTTGGCAACTGGATTGGAGGTTTCCTTAAAATCAAGACCTTCATGTTAATGAAAACCCTTGGCTACAAGCCGAGCCATATACTTATCAATAGAACCATCAGAATTTTTCTTGATCATAAACACCTATTTACAACCAACTATGTTTTGATTAGGAGTGAAATGGACTAATGTCCAAGTGCCTGTAGATTGCAGAGCATTAAACTCTGCTTGCATTGCAAGTCTCCAGTGTGCATGCTTTGGAGCTTGAAGGTAGGTTGTAGGAACAAAATCCATAGAATTTGGAAGTTGATGCTTAGTAGTTGAGTAATCTTTAGGCTTAACTCGTTTCCCCCTTCTTTGGTTGGTCACCTTCTCCTCTATCCTCTCCTCATTCGTCCACCCTCTCTCTTTCTCTCCTTTCCGATTGGGCAGTACCCCCCCCCCCCTTTTTTTTTTCTTCTCTCTCATTCCCCCATTCTTGTTTCTCGTCTTTTTCCTCTTTTAAAAATAATTAAATGATAAATAAATATCAACATTATAAAAATATATAAAAATATATAAATAGTGACTAAAACAAAAGTACTTCTCGAGTTTACAGTTCCGTAAAATTTTAACTGTAACCCCAAATCCTCTTCTGCTTACGCCTACGAGTCCATAAGGTCGAGTACTTCAGGGAAATGCAAAAGGATTCATTCATACACCTCACTATACGCTGATCAACGAAAGTCAATACTCCTGCCTCTAGAGGCATTTTTGTAAAATCATGCTTTTAAAATTAATAAAAATGTAAAATTTTGGGACAGGTTGTCACAATGATACACGTCATCATCATGGATCGAAACACCTCTACCTCAAATAATCTAGCAGCACCTCTGACAATCGCCCAACGAGCTTGTAAGATACCAAAACAACGCTCCCCATCCTTCTTACACCCCTCTTGACATCTTGCAAAGTGTTTTTCCTTTTCACTTGTGGACGTGGTTTTGACAAATGATGTCCACCTTGGGTAAATGCCATTTGCTAGGTAGTATGCTCTGTCGTACATAGTTCCATTGACCCATTATGTGACTTTCAGCACTTTTCCTTGTAGCACCTCGTCGAACACTAAAGATTGGGCAAGGAATTTAAGGTCATTTTGAGCTTCTGGAACACCAAAAAAAGCATGCCAAATCCATGTATCAAATGATGCCACCGCTTCCAAAATGATACTTTTGGCTCATTTTCTATCACCATAAGCTCCTTGCCATGCACTTGGGCGGTTTTCCAAGTCCAGTGCATACAGTCAATGCTTCCAATCATGCCAGGAATGCCTCGCATCTCACCCTTCTTCAAAAGTCTTCGCAAGTCCATTGTTGTGGGTTTCTAGAGGTACTCATTAGTGTAAATAGCTTCTATTGCGGAACAAAACCTCATCAAGGACTTTAGAACAGTTGATTTTCCCATCCTTGTAATCTTATCCAGTTGATCTACAGATGCTCCATATGCAAGCATTTGCAAGCAGCAATAAATTTTTTGTTCAGGACGGAGACCTATAACATGAAAAGTATCATTTTTTTTGCACAAAGTATGCATCATGGTTGCAAACGCATGACACGACGGGAATGTGAGGCTCTATGCCTTCTAAGTTCATCATCCTCTTCCTCTTCCATTACGAACGCCTCATCTGTACCATCCTCGAGATTGAACAATTCTTCGTGTTCCTCAAATAATTTTTTCTCTTGCTCATCGATTTTATACAATCCCTTTAAAGAAGACATTGTAAAAAATTTATAAACTATGAAAAATGATTTTGAGCTAGTTTGAGTTTGGTGTATGAATTAGGATGGATAAGGTTTATATGGGCCCAAAAAAAAAAAAGGAATGGTGAGGTTGTAGATAATGCCACTTGGCACTACGTAATTGGTTGAAAATCTTATCGAAATCCATTATAAATGATTCTAAACAGATAGTGACACGTGGCATGACAGGATTGGTTCAAAATCTTATTCAAAATCTATCCATAAAATTCTTACAGAATCATGACATGTGGCACTGTGAAATTGGTTAGAATTCTACATTGAAATCTATCCACAAAAAATTGTACTTTCGGATAATGATATGTGGCATGACAAGATTAGTTAAAAATCCTATCCGAAATTAAAAATAAAATTATTTTTTATTAATTTAAAAAATAATAAAAATTTTATACGAATTGACTAGGCAATTCAGTATAGGAGTGGAGATACGCTTGGACAGTTACTATTCATTGCACTCAATAACTATTTATTTGGGTGGATTGAATTGACTATTGACTATGGGGTTTTTAGGGATGGAGTTGCTCTTAGAGAAGTGAAAAATGTAGGGTTAATTACACTAACACACCCTGAGGTTTTTCGTGTTTGTACAAAAACCTCTCACGTTTGAGAAATATCACTAACACCCCCTGATGTTTTAATTCACTTTCACATAACCTCTTTAAAAACAGATATACCCTAGTAATTAATTACTTAAAATAAAAAATCTTTATAAATAAATAAATAAGTCTAAAAAATTGTTAAATTAAATAAAATTACGTCAAAGCGTGAGCAGCACGCTTACTTCGGAGGGGACACCATTAAATAAAACAAAAGAAACCCTATGAAGCCATCTACTTATGAGATGCTTCAAGATCGGCATTCTTTTCAAAGAATCTAGTCCCCATACTTAAATCATCACCACAAATGGATCGCAAGAACATTCCAAAAACCCAACAACGATGCTGCACAGACCGGTTGCAACCTAACACATTTGCACGACAGTCAGCCAGATTATCCATTGTTCCTTAGCCACGATCGGATCAGAATCACCCTCGTTTAGTGAAGAAAACCCGCAGACCCAATGCACAGACCATTTTTATATTAATACACCCTTCAACCTGTTGTTCTTTATCGTGCAAGGTTTCCCTCGCCAACCACTGCAACTACTTCTTCAACACCGCCGCTTTGGCCACTACCGTCGTATCAGAGTGGAAAACACCCGTCTTTGCCATTCCGATTGTTTTTTGTTCTGTATTTTGGTGGATTTTTTAATTTCTGAGAATTAAAAATGATCAAATGAAATCTTTGTTTCCGGTAAATTATAAACATTATTAGGAGAATTTTTCGTTGTCATAGTATATGTTCTTCTTCCTTCTACTTCCATTCTCGCAAAGAGAGTGTGAATCAGACCAAAAACATATAAAGAAAAATAATTATGAAACTTGAAAATATTGAAGGAAGCCACCAATAGTCAAATACCAAAACCAAAAACCCAATACACACGCATCCCAGAATTCAAAGCCAAGAAGAATTCTACAATTTGGCCATTTTTAATGTTTAATGTGATTATTTTTTATTTCATTTCTTTTTCTATTTATTTATAAAGATTTTTTATTTTAAGTAATTAGCTACAAGGGTATAGACGTTTTTAGAAGGGTTAGGTGAAAGTGAATTAAAATCTCAAGGGGTATTAGTGATATTTATCAATCATAAGGGTTTTTGTGAAACACACAAAAAACCTCATGGGGTGTTAATGTAATTAACCCAAAAAAGATAATTAGACCTAGCATATTGAAGCTTTAGCACAAAACGGCACGAACCACGGTCGTTTGAATACACTTTAGACCATCTCCAAATGAGATATCAAGTTATAAGAGTCAAATTATAATTGATGGCTAATGTGGCAATCTGAAGCCTTATGTCAATTTTTGTACTTCTTCAACTGAATTGTCAAATATTATTTTATTATTTAAATAGAGTTTTAAATGATTTGTAATTATTAAAAAAAATTAAACAAAATTTTTAGTAGTTGAAATGTTAGTAGAATAAAGACCCACCATTAAAATGAATTAAAAATAAATTTGACATTGATGTCAAATTTATCTCCAAGTCACAAAACCTTCAAATCTAGTCAACAAATAACATTTTGGTTGGAGAGACTTTTGATGTCAAATATACACAATGGCATTCCATTTTGACATCTCCCAAATTTGACTCCAAATCACAAAGTCTAAACTACTATGCATATTTGATATCAAAAGTTTCTCCAACCGAAGTGTTATTTGCTGATTGGATATGAAGGCTTTGTAATTTGGAGTTAAATTTAACATCAATGTCAAATTTATTTTTAATTCATTTTAATGGTGAGTTCCTTATTTCACTAACATTTTAACCAATAAAAACTTTATTCCAACATTTTTTTTAATAATTACAAATCATTTAAAATTCTATTTAAATAATAAAAAATATTTGATAATTCAGTTAAAAAAGTATAAAATTTAAGAGATGTGATATCCACACACACTCCATTTTACTTTTTACACACATTTTTAATTTTTGGTCGTCGGATCGGATGAATTGAAGAAGATCAACGGACAAAAATTATCAAGGGTATGTAAGAAGTAAAATAAGATATGTGGATAGCACATCCCAAATTTAATATAAAACTTCACATCACTCGTCATTTACAAAAATTTTAGTAGAATAAAGACCCACCATTAAAATGAATTCAAAATAAATTTGGTATTGATGTCAAATTTGACTCCAAATCACAAAACCTTCAAATCTAGTCAACAAATAACATTTTGGTTGGAGAGACTTTTGATGTCAAATATACACAATGGCATTCCATTTTGACATCTCCCAAATTTGACTCCAAATCACAAAGTCTAAATTACTGTGCATATTTGATATCAAAAGTCTCTCCAACCGAAGTGTTATTTGTTTATTGGATTTGAAGGCTTTGTAATTTGGAGTTAAATTTAACATCAATGTCAAATTTATTTTTAATTCATTTTGACGATGAGTTCCTTATTTCACCAACATTTTAACCAATAAAAACTTTATTCCAACATTTTTTTTAATAATTACAAACCATTTAAATTTCTATTTAAATAATAAAAAAATTATTTGATAATTCAGTTTAAAAAGCATAAAATTTAATACAAAACTTCACATCACTCATTATTTATAATTTAACTTTTATAATTTGACATTTATAAATGGTTTAGACGCTTTACGCGGACACTGGAAATAAGTAGATAAACGACCTGAGCCAAGAGGCAGAAGGCGCCGCCTTTTTTATTCATCGGTGTTTGAGCTGGAAGCGGTGCGATTCTGCGACCTTTAAAACGGCACCGGTTGGCGGAAAACATTCCCATCCCATATTCTTCGCACCGACAGAAAAATGGCTTTCGCTTCCGCGCTCGACACGCCCAAGGGGCTTCACTTTCTACCGTTACCGTCTTCATCCCGCCACGAACGGTCACCCACCAATCTTGTTCTGCCACGGCACTTCCCGACTCGGTTCTCGTCCACCATCGCCTTGGCTCGCCGCCGGAACCACCGCGCCGAAGTGGCGCCCTCCAGAACGAAGATAAAGAAGGTAAGAACTAAGAAATGAGCTTGTTCAAAAAATTCCCTTTTTTTTGCTGAAATTGTGCTTTTGAATTGCGGTGAAATGTAGAGAAGTTTGGGGAATAAGGAAGTGAAGGAGGTGGAGGAGGAGGATGTGGATGAGGATGCGATTGATGCGCTGTTTAGGTTGCTGGAGGAGGATCTCAAGAATGACGACGCGTCATTTGACGACGAGGATTTAACGGAAGAAGAGCTTGCTAAGCTCGAGCAGGAAGTGGCAGAGGCACTGGGAGTTGACGGTGATGATGATGACGATGAGGAAGAGGAGGAGGAGGATGAAGACGATGACGGTGTTGTTGAGAGCTATGCCGAAGAAGATGAGGAGGTGGAGGAGGAAGAGGAAGAGGAAACTCCGGTGAAGCTGAAGACTTGGCAGATGCGGAGATTGGCTGCTGCTTTGAAAGTTGGTCGGCGCAAAACAAGCGTAAGTGTTTCGGTTTCTCTTTGAATTTGGGTTTTGTATTGATGAATCTTTGAAAACATTTACTGTCCTGAAGACGAAATTGAAGATATTGGATGCTTCATATCCTGTTTGATTGTGATTCTTTGATTCGAAATAAGTTTTCGATTTCTAAGGAGGCCGGGGAAATGTGGAGATTATATGTGTAGTCCTATTAATGTAAACTCCTGTTTAGTGTTGGTGAAAATGTGCTTCCCGTTATTTGGGGGTTTTTCGTTATGCTGGCAAGTACACTACTACAATCAATTTCAATTTTCGCTTCTTCTCTTTGTTGCAGATAAAAACTCTTGCAGCTGAGCTTTGTCTTGACAGGGCTGTTGTTCTCGAATTGCTTCGTGAGCCCCCTCCAAGTCTTTTGATCATGTGTGTTACTTTGCCTGATGAACCTGCGACAGTGGTATCTGTGTCCCAACCAAATTCTGTAGAAACTGTTGTGGAAACAACTGGAGAAACCGTGGTGGAAACGACTACAGATTCTGTAGAGCTTGAAAGTGCAGCGAAGGTGCCCGTTCATGCCAGACAACAAAAGTTTTCTGCTCAAAAGAGGCTGAAGAAAGCACAGGTTGAAACCCTTGAAGGCGTTTATAGAAAAACAAAGCGGCCCACTGTAAGTGAATAATTTTTGCTGAATGATTTCTAGATCTTGTTCAGGATTTCCTCATGCTCTGTGTGCATTGATATGTGATACAGAATGCGATGGTCAGCAGCATGGTGCACGTGACAAACCTGCCCCGCAAAAGAGTTGTGAAATGGTTTGAAGACAAACGTTCGGAGGATGGCGTTCCTGACTCTCGGCAACCATATCAGCGGCCTATCCCCAATACTGTCTTGTGAACCAACGTGTAAATCAGGTACTTCAATGTTGTTTATAATGACATCTGATGGGGTTTAGTCCCACCTCCTTTTTGTTTTTGTGGCATCTGTGTTAGCCTCGGCTAGCTCGGTGAAGAAGGGGTGGCGAAAGAATTTGGATTAGGATCAGATTAGCTCGGTTTGTGGTTTCGATCACATCCGATGTACCCAAAAGGAATATGAGTTGAATGAATTATTATTGCCTTCGTTCGAAATGATTTTATTTCAGAAATATTTGACTTCTCATCTTCTTTTGCCTAGAGTGAGGTAAGAGAGAGGGAGAGAACTTTGATCTTACGCTAAAAAGACAGAAACAGAATTTGTTTACACCCATACAGTATAAGCAACAACTTTAAGCATAAAATTAGACTAACCGAAAGCGCGTTATTCTCTTAAGCCATCTTAGGCCATCTCCAACTGGGCTGGCCAAAGGGTTATAAGTAGAAATATAGCTCGTTTTGACACAAAACTCATTTCTAATGAAAGTCTGGGTCAAAAATATTTGGGACCCATAGGGCTAAAATCCAACCAAATGGCCACCGAGCTAGGCAAACATAGGTAGCCAACCCGTGTAAGGGGCCCAAGCTGTCAGCAACCCACTTGCTAACTGACGTTAGCTAGCTGTTGGATTGTGATTTTTTTTATAAGACTAAATTTGAAAAAAATAATTAAAAATTCTAATTTTTTTTTTTTTTCAAATACTTAAGCTATTCATATACTATTTTTCACATCATTTTCACCTTTTATACTATATTACTTCATTTTATTTCAATTCTTCACATTCTATTCACAACAATCACTCTTTTAATATTTAAGGTGTTGTATTTCAAAATATGTTTAGAAATCTTATTTTAATATGATAGTTTAATTCAATTAACAAATCAAATTAAAGAACAAATTTAAATAATAAATTATTGAGGGAGAAAAAAAAAACCTCATTCTGTTGGAGATTGTATATAATATGACCTAGTGCCATTCATTAAAAAATAATTTTTCGCAGGGGTATAATCTAGACAAGGTTAAACATAGCCCTTTCAGTTTGAGATGGCCCTACTTGTCCCTTTGAATCTTCTCGTCCTCTCTTATATAAAACAGCCTAATCATCTAGATTGGTATTATCACAATTGCTGCACACACCAAAACCCAAAAATCATCACAACTTGTCGACTGATTGAGAGAGGCCATGGCAACATCAGCAAGGTCGGCCTCCACATTTAGGAGGCAAGGCTCGTCAGGGTTGATATGGTACGATAAGCCCCCGTAGCCATTCTGTCCCAACCAAGAACCCACATTCTTCCAAAAGCAAATTCTTGCCCGCAGCCATACTATTGCTCGTGCTCTTTTCAGGAAATCGACAACCCCTGCTTGTGGTGAGGACATGGTGGTATAAGCCCATCTCCATTTGCTCATGATTTGAAAGAAAAAGACGAAGTATTTAGCCGAAAAAGGGTCTAAAGCCCGTCTCTCCATTTCTGATATGTGTTGATAAATTGCAAGAGACCATTCGTTCATGTCATGAAGGATTTTGTACAAGGTTTGGTATAGTTTCTTTGGGTCCACCTCAAATATCGGTCTACCTACGAGTGATAGCATCTATTCGTAGAGTTCTCGTATACATCAATGTTTACGACGATACGTCGATACGTCTATGTATAGTATACATGAATTAGATCTATTCGTTTATTTTAGTTGGATTCTTCAATGCATATTAAACTGTCAAATTCAATAATATGTCATTTATATATACGTATTTTACAATTTGCACTATTGTTAGAGTAATCCATGGATAAAGTTGATTTTGAATACAACGAGATATAAACAAAGAGGTAGGAGATTTTAGATAACCGCAAAGTTAGCTACTCATAATAATTTGGTGGGAGTCTGACTAAAAATTCTTTGACAACACTTTGTTTTTTTTTAGTCTTTGACAACACTTTGTTTTTTTTTTCTCAAAAAGAGACTTGTAGGCAAATTTCTTTATTATTAAGGACACAGAGAACAATCTAGTCATATTATTTAATTTGGTAACAAATTTGACATCCATAAGACTTTTCACTTACAGGTGAATAAAAGAAGTACTAGATTGTAGTACCTAAACCGCATTTTCTTTGTCTTTTTTCCTTATAGTTGTGATCCAACGGTTGCATCTAAGACCCCAAAAATGAAGTTACATTGTTGTAAATTAGGAAGGCAACTTGGGACCTAACATCTCAAGTTGGTATCTTCAAAGGGGATATTTAGAGATTTCTAATGTCTTTTCTATGACGGTAGATTTATGTTCTAAAATCAAAAGGAAAACTCATGGTTCAAAAATCATGAATTTGCGGAGTTGTCAATCCTAACTGTTAATGGGCCATCTTCGAGTCCTTTCCCTCCACAACTTTCAAAAGATCTTGATCGTAATTCGTACGTGCTTGACAAGGAATATTCTACCATTCATCCAAAGAAATAAGGTAGCTTTGTATTCTACGACTCGATAATACGTACACGAATCATATCGACCATCTTCATTCAGTATACAAGTTGTTCGAGCCCATGGATATTACTTGTTTGTGCTCAACGTGCTCGTTAGCCTACTTTATTAGCACTGGTCTGATAGTGGCCATTTATTTCTTTTGAGGCGGTTTCACTCTTCTATATGTATTCAACGACTCAATAATATGCACATACATCGTAACAACTATCTTAATCCAGTATACATGTTGCTAGAGCACATATGTATATAATTTGTCCCTACAAACTGATTTGTAAGAAAAGATGTTAAACTCCGATGTGAAATCAAACTCTAGTAATAATTTTGAAACTACTGTTGGACTAATACTTGGCAGTCTATATCCAAAATTTATGCAGTTAGGCAATAGTCACATTAACAAAATTATAAGGTCAATAGAGATTTTTTTTTTTTTTTTTTTTTTGTTTGAAAAAGGAATAACTTGTATCAAACTGCTGTTATCCTTCTCTTTCAGGCCCACAGAGATTATGAAAAAGTGTTCATCATGCTAGTGACCATAATCAAACAAACTCATCAACTTGAAGCATCGAAAGTCGATAAAAATTAGCAAGTTATAGACATCATCATAAGTACTGGTTTGGTAAGTGCTTTTATAAAAAGTGGATATCAAAAGAGATTGAGCTCAAAAAGGTGTTTGGTGAACACTTAAAAACAACTTATTTTCACAGTTTTTTATTAAAAAAAAAAAAAACCTGAAAACGTGAAATAACAAAAATAAGTTTTTTCTCACATCACAACAAAAAACAATTTTTTTCAAAACACATTAATATCAAATCAACCCTAAAAGTGGGAGTGGTACAAAATTCCATGGCAAACGAACCCTCTGGATGCTTCCCCGTAACCAAGAAATACATGCATTTTCCATCCAGCACACAATGTGGTCCCACACTGTCCCAGTTCACTGCACCTCCCTCGCAACCCTCCACAAAACCCGTCCGATCAAACCCCAATCCAACGGTCTTTAAACCTCCACGCTACCTCCCTCCAAACCTTTGATTACTGCCACCCCTCATGGCTCAAAACCCTCCACGCTCACACTCCCACAACCCTCAGATCTGCACAGCCTTTGACGGCTGCTAATCCTCTCCCCTCTGTTACTTACTCGCTCAAACACTAATGTCCCGCTCTTTTAATTTTGTTCTGGCAGAAAATTCGGTTTTATTTCTCTCTCTCCGTTTGATTGGATTTAGCAGGTAGAAATGCAAGAGCAGGCGACGAGCTCCCTCGCTGCGAGCTCTCTGCCTTCCAGTAGCGAAAGGTCTTCGAGCTCTGCATTCCATCTTGAAGTTAAAGAAGGTTTGACTTTGATTTTTCAACTTGTTTTGTAGTTTTTTCAAGTTTCTTTTCCAGAAAGTATAGCTTTGTTTGTTTAAATTTGTGTACTTGTTTTTTAATCAGAAGAATTTCGAGATTTCCCACCTGGGTCTTGTAAAATCCAGGATTTTCTCAGCTGGGTTGTTGTTATTTCCCGGGAAAATGCTCTTTTTGGATGAAAAGTCTTCTATTTTTACATTGTCTCAGATAAAAAGGAGAAAGCTTTGTTCAATAAGTACAGCTTATTTTGTTCGTGGTCGACTGTTTATCTTTGCAAATTGGAAGAACTTCGAATTTTCTCATCTGGTTTTGTAGAATCGACAATTTTCTCAACAGGGTCGTTGTTTGTTTCCCGGGAAATGGATTTTTTATCCGCGAAAACTCTGTCCTGTTGCATTGTTTAAGACAAAAAGGAGCTGACCTTGTGTATTTGTTTATGCTTTTGTTCTTTTATTGGGTTCAAAAATTATATTTTGATTTGTCTAAATTTTAGGCATGGAAAGCGACGAGGAGATCGGAAGAGTACCGGAAATCGGCGGCGAATCGGCAGGAGCGTCGGCTTCCGCCCGGGAAAACGGCTTGTTGGCCGGTCCAGACCAGGTCCAAATGGCTGGTGAGAGTCAGAGAAAGAGAGGAAGAAATCCAGCAGACAAGGAAAGCAAGCGGCTGAAGAGGTGGGTTCAGATGCACTGCTTTCTGGATGATTTTACTGTTCTGCCCTTTTTATTGTGTGACGGGGTCATTGGTATTTTGGTGAATTTGTGTAATTTTGTGGGTGCAAAAATAACAGGTTGTTGAGGAACAGAGTTTCAGCACAGCAAGCAAGGGAGAGGAAGAAGGCATATTTGAATGATTTGGAAGTGAGAGTCAAAGAATTGGAGCAGAAGAATTCTGAGCTTGATGAGAGGCTTTCCACTTTGCAGAATGAGAATCAGATGCTTAGACATGTATGTTATATCATTCCCCATATATCGCTATGATATCGGTGTTTTATGGCATGTTTACTAATCCGTAATCGGGTGAGGAGGAATCCAATTTCACAAAACCAGGAATTAGTATACTACCCCCATCCAATAATCCAATTCCTTCAAAACTAGCGAGACTCGCTACCATACTTAAGTACTTAATACTATCACAATCTGACGGCCAGATATGCTCTTTGGACAACATATCTTATCGTTAGATGGTAATTGTACTAGTACTTGTAAGTATTGTAGCCAACTCCAAGAATTTGATTCCATTGCTTAAAGCTAGTGATGCTAGCCCAGGTGCATACAAATCTCTGTTTCCAATCAACATAGAATCATTAGTGAGAATTTGTTAATATGTGACAGATGAAAGATTTGGGTTTAGGGAGGGGTATTTTAGGAAAGATGATTTGATGGGATAAATGTACAATTCTGTTGAGGAGGGGCCTTCTTGGTTTCATCTTATCACTTCATATCAAAAGTGGAAAGTGTAGTGAATTGGGTATTAGGGTAGGGGCTGCGGGGTCAACTCCACCAAATCCATTACTTCTTTGCTTGATAATCAAAAAGGTTGCCGTAAGTGTTGGGACTTTATATAATAGAATTATAAATGTGATGGTGTCCACTGATTAGTGGCTTGAAAATTATCCCAGTTAACGTGTTTTGAGTAGGTTACAATGGTAATTCATAGTTAATATGTGATTTTACTTGCAGTAAAAGATATCAGAAATTTGTTTTTTTTGCACATCATACCATGTTGGGACGGGAGTAATGTTCCCGTGCTTAGAGCCAAATGGTACTCTTTTTGTTATCTAAAGTTGTGATGTAGTTTATTGCCCGTGACATTCTTGTCGCATGTCAAACCAATTCATAAGCTATACACATGCCGATTTTCAAAGTTTAGGCTGCTTGAACATCAGTATGAGTCCCAGATTTTGCGCCTAATCATTGTTTGAATTGGAAAATACTGAGTAATACCTAACTTCTTTGCATGATTGGAAAGTATTCATCCTTCGTAAACCTAGACAGAGTTCGGAAACAATTCTAGAACTGCCACTAGGCTTATGCTTTTACTGAAAGTCTTGATTGTTTACCAGACAGAGGTTATATATGCTAACATTTTTATATTCCATTTTATGTAATTCACGTCGAGTTTGGTGTAATGTGGCATTTACTTACCGGTATTTGTTGCAGATATTGAAGAACACAACGGCAAGCCGGAGAGGAACAGATGGTGGTGCAAATGCGGATTGATCCTTGTAGGACATGGCATGAGATCGGAGTGTTCATAAGACGTTGCGAGTGCAAAAGTGGAGGCGATACAACTTGAAAGAACTTAGGCATGCTTAATCTTAGATTGGATTTCCTATAAGTAATCTTCACTAGTACTTCTTGTTCTTTTCTGTCAGCGATATGGTGCAGGTTTTGAGCCAATTGCGTCGACAGCGGTGGGTATGGTGGGTAGCAGAGGTGTAAGGACTGTAAGCCCAAGAAAGGTGTTTCATATGATGGATAAGTACAGAGCTAATGGAAATGGTTGTGGTTTTAGCCTTTGTGAAAATGTAATGGGGTTGTTAGTGGAGTTGTCTCTAATTATTTTTTTGTCCAAATGTAGTTAAGTTTTATGGGAGGTCATATGCCCATCTTCAAATGGAATGGGAAACATAAAGAAAAATTACTTATAAAAAAATAAAAATAAAAATATGAGCAACGGATATATTTATATTAAGGTTTTTTAGCTAAAATGATCTTGAGATTTGTATAACTGCTCATTTTGGTTTTTAATATTTGAAATCAATAGAATTGGTTCTTGAGTTTGTTCATAATCAATTATTTTGGTTATTTCGTGAAAAATTTCTATAAAACAAGGATGAAATGACAAAAATGCTCTCAATTTTTGTCAAAATATTTTAGCCTATTGTTTATGAAATTAGGGTAATTTTGTCATTTTGAATCTTATTTAACATATTTTTTCACTGAAAGATCAAAATGATTGATGGTGGACAATCTCAGGGATTACTTCTATTGATTTCAAATCTTAGGGGCTAAAGTGAAGTGTCACGTCCCGATCTCGATATACGTTTAGAATCGACACATGACGTTATCAAATACTCGTATATCTCACATACCCCATCTTTGGGATATGGCAAATCACAACTCGAGAATCAAATTGCAAAGTAATTTTTCGTTTACTTTATGGCTGCATCTAACCTCCTCATTAGACTGCCTACGTACCCTCAATAGGGATCAAGTCATTCGTAGTTCATTATCACAAAAATTAGACGTTTATTCCACTAAGCTCAAGCAGAAAAGCATAACATTCCTCAATCATTTATTATAACCTGAATGCATGAAATTCCTGGTCTCATCCCATAAAAACATGATTTCTCTCCCATCAAACATATAAATCATTATGTCTCATCATGATATCGCAATTCACAACATACATCATATTTAAGAACCGACAAAACACAAAATCATTCTCTAATTTGATCAAAGTAATAACAATCATTCTCATATCTTCTAAATTCATACCGTATGAAATCATAATCGAATTGTAGCAAATCCCGAATGAGTTAACCAGACTTCCAACATCTTTTCTAACTCAATTCACAAGATTCTCAAGACCATTTTCACAAATATATATAAAACTAAGACTAGATTGACACAATTAGGTCAAGCCTACTTCTCCAAATAATGGGATTTTAGACCACTCCACGAAATCCAACAACCTAGGGTTCCTAACCACTCAACGGAACCAAACTAAATATGATCGACTATCAAATGTACCAAGTACAACTAATCATCATCACCTCTAGAATGCATATGGTCCCCCATTGTGGATATACCAAGCAGAATCATAGGCATAATCTCATCGTACAGGCAGTGATCACCCATCGCGAATATACCAAGCATGATTACCCTTGAATACATATGGTCCCCCATCGCAGATATACCAAGCAGGACCACATCCTAGCTCTAGGTAGTGACCACCCATTGCGAATATACCAAGCATGATCACTCCTAGCATGCGTATGGTTCCCCGTCGCGGATATACCAAGCAGAACCGTATGCATAGTCTAATATTGTAGGCAATGATCACCCATCGCGGATATAACAAGCATAATCACCCCTAGCAGTCCCCCATCGCGGATATACCAAGCAGGACTGTATCATATAGCTCTCAGTAGTGATCACCCAACGCAGATATACCAAGCATTATCACTCCTAGCATGCGTATGGTCCCCCATCGCGGATATACCAAGCAGGACCATCCATGTACCACTACTACATGGTGCAGTCTCATCATCACACATTATACATAATTATATGCATACACGCTATCGATTTCACATATCAACCAGCATCTAGTCATATGGAGCACAACACAAAGAATTCCTTTAATCACTATTTTTCCTAAAGATCTAATAAAGTACCTAACTCATCTCCTGACTTTCATCTCCATCTTATGCTAGGTAGTAAAGCCAAGTTCAAATAGGTATTCAGTTGGCAATCATATCCAAATATTTATCAAACAATATGTCAATCCCATAATTGCCATAACATTCATCATAATTATCATTCACATTATTAAAAAGATAATTAAACACATATATATCACAAACATCATCAGTACACAAGCCAAATCATATTTAATAAGCATATGTTTATGGCTAAATATATAAAAAATCACATTTCAATAGAAATCATATTTATAAGACCAATTCATATTCACAATGTCATTAATATAAGAAATTAAGATAATAATCATATCTCATATATTCAAGTCACTATCTAACCAATATAGGCCCATTAGACTTCAATTAGTCATGTAGTACTAATTCTAGTATCTAGAACATTTCGAGACATGTTGACCAAAAGTCAACTCTCGGTCAACTGTAGGGTCCACAACTCTACGTAATTCGATCCGAAAGATCTGCCCATCGGATTTTGGATCCGTAACTTCCTAATGTCCTCATTATACTCATAGAACATCATACTAAAGTCTCACCACAATCCAACGGTCAGATATCTACCAATCACAATTTTTAGTGGCGGTCAACGTTTTATTTTACGAACTTACAAACCCAATTCGGGAAGATCCGAACGTTGGATTCCCAATCCATAACTTCCTAGTGTCCTCAAATATTATGTATTATAACCTATTAAAGTTTGGTGACGATCCAACGGTCAGATCATCGATTCACTTAAGGTCCAAGGGGCGGTCTTTATCCAAACTATAGTCATACGATGAGATTCCGTCAATCAAACTTCACATATGGAATCATGATATCCAAATTAGTCTAGAAAGGGCAGGTGGGGGTCTCGGTCCATGCGCAGCAGCACGTGGCGGCTGGCCGCCCCGACTTGCCGGAAAATTCCAACTATTTCTAAAAATTACCAAATTTTATAAGGAACTAGATCTCAGTGAGGGGAGCAATTTTCATACCTGGGCCGAAGTCCAATTCGGCCAAGAAACACCTAAAATTGCCCACGAATCACTGGAACCTATAATTGGGTGTGCTCCGATTCGACCTCAAAACATGCTCTGACGCCCCAACCACTAATTAGGCTTTGTTCCTGAGGTTGAGGGATGTATTTTGGTGGTGATAATCGATGGAGTGAGCTTTAGAAATGGCGGATCACCACCTAGACGCCATCGCACCCATCGGTGCATTTCTTGCGAATCCAAGGCCAAATTGCATGAATTTTGGGATGGAATTGGTAGAGGGTAGGCTAGGAAGTTTTTTCCAAGTGGTGATTTGGCTCGATTTTCCGTGAAAATCCATGAATGGCGTCGGGAAGCATGGTGTGCCGCCGGTCGGGTCAAACCAAAACGGGTTAGGGATCCGATCTCGTGCGTCCCCTCTCCCTCCTTTCCCTCTTTTCTTTCTTCCCTGATTCGTTCTCCTTCTTCCTCTCTCCTCTTCTGATCCGTCCCCCTCCCTCATTGTTCCTCATGTTCCTCCCCTTTTCCCCCCTTCTCGCTGCCATCAGGCAACCTCTCTTTTATTCTTTTTTCTTTTTCCTTCCCCTATAAATTAATTTATCCACTACCATATAAAGAAAGAAATTATAGATTTATGCACGGTTGCCAACTATATATAAAATTCTTTAAAAATAAATCTTGAAATTAATAATACTAAAATATGTAACTTAAATAGTGAAATTCGGGAATAGGATTTCACATGAAGAGTTAGACAAATCTCAAAGATTATTTTAGCTAAAAAACCTTATATTAAATAGTGAGGGAATAAAATTGATATTAAACTCGTCTTCTACGAGATTTGAAGTAACGTGTGCTTCTTTCATAAGAAATGTAAAAATTCGTCAAACAAAAAGAATACGTATGAGAGGATGGTACATTGTATGGTAGTGGCCTTATCAAAACTTTGTTAGGGCTTTTAACCCTTAATTAAAGGAAAATTATTAATGCCCCCTAAGACCAACTCCAACCATGACTTGTAACCTAAAATTTCCCTCCCCCCTCCCCCCCCCCCCCCAAAAGCCCACTCCAACCCATAACCTAAAATAAACCTAAAACCCAAATGAAGGTCAAATTCCGGCCCAATTTTAGGCCACAAAGTAAAATGGGCCCCACGGTCTGAGACTGAAACTAGGGTTGTGAAGCCCACTTGCCCTCTGCCACGCCCAGGGTTCAAACTGCATTCAACCGAGGTGGACCCCACCCACGTGGGTGTGTCCCCCGGTTTGTCAGCCTTGTCATGTAGCCAACGGCTACTTTTCTTCATCGTGTGGTTGTGGTAATTGGGCCGTTGGTTAATCCAACGGTCTAGGTTCAATTTTTTGTTTTGTTTTATATTTATATATTTATTGAATCCAACGGCTTACATCAAATATAATCAAATATAACGGTAAAAAAAAAGATCTAACAGTCCAAATTTAAATCCAACAGCTAGAATAATTTTAAATTTTTTTTTAACTTAAAATCAACCAAAAACTCTATAAATACATATGTATTTGTTCAAACATCCACACAAAACTCATTTTTCTCCTACAATTCTTCCAATTTTTCTTTCTACCATTTCTTCTCATTTCCAAAATTTTCAAGATGACAAAAGAGCATGTTAGAGGTCGTAATGGACCTTTGATGAATATATTGCTTTATGTTTGGCATGGATTTTTGTTAGTGAAGATGGTGTCGTCGGCACCAATCAAAATAGAAAGGATTTGTGGGGTAAAATCATTGATAAGTTCCATGAAAACTCCAATGCCGGTCGAAGGGAAGTTTGTGGTGTTTATGATCGGTGGAAGATTATCAACAAAGCGTGCACTTTGTGAAAGGGAAGCTTGGAGAGAGTCATGGTTGATATGTCTAGTGGAAGGGGTGCTTCAGAAATTGTGAGTTTCTTTGTTGATATTTTACTTGTCATGTACATAATAGTATTTTGCAACTAATTATTTTTATGTATTTGTTGCATAGGGTGACAAAGAAATGACAATTTACAAGACAAGAACTACACCAAAAAATCAAGCTTTTAAGTTGCATCATGCTTGGAACATCCTCAAGGATTGTCCGAGGTAAGGAACCGATGCAAATCAACAATGTGGAAGATTATTTCATAATGAAGCCCCACCCCCAAATGATGTCAATGAAGGTGTGAATTTTGCCGACAATGAAGGTATCGACCAAATGAGCCCAACTACTTCTTTGCCAAGGCCCTCGGGTAGAGATAAGCAAAAAGAAGCAAAGAGAAAAGGGAGTCCCAAGATCCGATACGTGCACAATTTGCTAGCGAAATGGCAAGAATGAACGAAAACTAGTGTCGTCGGCAAGAAGAATCGGCCCAAAATGTTTTTGGCCATGAAGCAAGAAGGGGATAGGGAGCAAGAAAGGTACGAAACTAATTTGCTAATGGAGGACCTCGACAAATACACTCCAGAGAGGAAGAGATACTTACGTGGTACGCAAAAAGAAATTTTACGAAGGAATGCCACAAGGAGTATATTTCAAGATGATGATTCATCTCAAGACTATCACCCAAGTTCACCACCAAGTCAAGATGGTGGATATCATTATTAAGTTTATGTAGTCTATGAGTTTTCGATTGTATTAAGTTTATGTGGTTTATTAATTGTCTTTTTTTTTTTTTAAAGTTTATGTGGTTTATCATGATTTTCATGTATTGATTTAGTGATTTTTCAAATTTATCGGAATTTAAATATTTTTAGGTTAAAATGTTCATAAAATTAATTTAGGATAGTCTACATAATTTTTTTTTAAAGTTAATTTTAAAAAAATTAGCCTTAATTCATTTTTTGATAATCTGGGGCTAAAATTTTAGGCCAAAAGGGTTGGAGTAGAAAAACTGTTTCTGGGCTAAAACCTAAATTTTTTGGGGTAAATATTTTTAGGTTTTAGGTCAGGGTTGGATATGGTTGATAGAAGCATATTTATGCGACTGAGTTAGCTTGTTCTCATGCATTTATATTGTTATTTCTTAGTTAATTATGTATTTTAAGCTATTTTCATGTGTTTATAGGTCCATAGGCCTTATAAAGCAATAAGGTGCATTTTGGAGCAGTTTTGGGCTTGGAATGGATAGCACATGCATGTAGCAAGGTGGATAGACGAAATTGAAGACTAAAGAGGCTAAGAATGTGTTAAAGAGAAAGAAGAATTAATTTAAAAAGGACAAAGAGCTCAGCAACCAAAGAAGAAACATGAGTCAAGATTACCTTATTTTGATTTAACATTTCTTAATCCTAATCCAACTAAAATCCAACCACAAGGAGGGTTCCCCAAAGAAATTAGGACACTAAATAAAGGATTCTAGAAGCCTTAATCTCAGCCACAAAGGGGTGTCACTCCACCTTTCACCTTCCATGCCGTGCCATCATCATTGTCCCCTTCATGTTCCCTCCTTGCACTCATTTGATGCACCATTCCACTTCCTTTCCTTTGTCCACCATATGCACAATATTCTTGTCCACTCATTTGCACTCATTGATGCACCACTCTTCACCTTTCCACCCATGTCGTGCATCATCATCATTGTCCCCTTCATGCACTCATTTCATGCACTCATTTCATGCACCATTTCATGCACTCATTGCTGCACTATTCCTTGTTCCCTCCATCATATCAGATTTCATGCATCATTTCATCACCTTAACCTCCACTCCATGCACTCATTCTGCACCATCACTCTATTTTAACTCCCCATGCCGTGCATCATTCATGTCCCCTTCAATGAATCATTTCTGCACCACTTCATTGAATCATTGATGCACCATCCCTCACCTTTCACCCTCCATGCTGTGCATCATTAACCTCTCATCCTTGCACTCATTGCTGCACACACCACTCCCTTTTCTTTCCCTAGCTGTGCACTCCTTCTATAAAAGGAAGTGTGTGTAACAGCCATAAGTGTTCAGATTTTGATCCATCCTCCACCATCATTCAACACAACCAAAAACACATCAAACCATCCCTTGCTGCATCTAACCTTCATCCATACACATCCATTCATCTTCTTAGCCATTCTTCCATACAAATCACCACCCAAACCTTACACCAAACCTTGTGCCGTGAGTAAAGAAAGAAGGGAGTACTCTTGGATATTCAAACTTGATTGTTGAAGCATTCAAGGTGTAATTCGTTCTATATTTACAATGTTTAAATTATTTTTCTTTTGTTTTGCTGTAAACATAAGTGGCTAAACCCCTCTTGGCTAGGGGTGATTTCAAAGCCATGATTATGTGTGCAATATGATTTGATAAATTCCAGTTACGAATTATTGAATCATGAATGCAATTGGCTTAACTGTTTAATTGATAACTTATTTGTGTTTGTTAATTGAGGGTCGACACTTAATTGGCATGCATAAATCTGATGCTATAGTATAAGGAAGTTTCACATAATCGTTACAAACTTATATTCATATGTAGTGAAGGTTGTTGATCACGATCGCGTTAAGTTTAATTCCTAGCATGAGTGACATGATGTCATAGTTGCAAGTGCTTTGTCAATGCTTATGATTTTCATTGAACGTAATGATCTTTGATCGTATCTCTATTATGATGTCATGTAGGGAACTTTTGAAGAATACTTTGGGTTGTCGAATGATGTCATCCAATCTAAAAAGAAAGGAAAATCTGAGGGTTAACTAGTGATGTCACGATTAATTTGGAGCATTGTCGTTCATAATTCAATGAAGTAGTAACTGGAAATCAAGTTGTTTGCATACATGTCTTGTGTGGAGGAAAAGCCTCTAGTTATCCCATCATCCATCTAATTTCCTAAAATTGTTTTCAAACCTGTTTTTAAGTGACAACATGTTTTGTTATTTTAAGTTCGTCCAAAACAAAACCTTCCCCCCTTTACTTTTTGTTTCAAATTGTTTTAAACTTGTTTTGTTTGTGTTCTAAGTGTTTTGAGTCAAGCCCAAACCTTACTTTCGTCCAAAATTGTGTTTAGTGTCAGAAACTGCCTAGTTGGTGTTTTAAGGCAGTTTTGAGTGTTTTTATCTTATTTTGAGTCTTGTGAACTAGTTTTGAGTCTTTTGAATCTACCCTATCGTTTTTAAGTTTGTTTTTGTGTCTTTAAGTCAGTTTAGAATCAATTAGCAATCCATCCTAATCCCCGGCCTAGAACGATCCCTACTTATACATATACTACAATTGTCAAAAGAGGGTTTAATTGTGTGTTAAGTATAATTTTCACATCAATGGTCTGAGACCATCTCCAACCATGGGCTAAATGCCAAATTTTCCCCCTATTCCCCCCCCCCAAACCCAACCCAACCCAACCCAACCCAAGCCAAATCTTTGGGCTAAAAGCTAAAAGCCAAACCTAAGCCAAATTCCCCTCAAAATTTAGCCCAAGATTCAGTGTGGGCCTCACCGAAATGAGTGAAACCTGGCATTTGTGCGCCAATCCCCCCCCCCCACCCACTTGCCTGACGCGCATGATGCGCAACCCTTCAACAGATAAGGCCCCACCCATGTGGGCCTGTCGACCACCTTTCCCAGGCGCCCCAATGGCTACTTTGATCCGACGATCGCGATCAAAAGGGCGTTGGTTGATCCAACAACCTAGATTCAAATTTATATATATATTTTTATATTTATATATTTATTGAATCCAACGGCTGAGATTGAATATAATCAAATCTAATGGTAAAAAAAAGATCTAACGGCCCAAATTTAAATCCAACGACTAAAATAATTAAAAAAATTATTTAACTCAAAATTTATCAAAAAACTCTGTAAATACCTATGTATTTGTTCAAACATCCACACAAAACTCACTTTTCTCATACAATTATGCTCTGACATTGTGAAAGGGGTTCATTCCCGCTCACATGCACACTTTTGCATTTAGTCACTTTTATGTTTAAATTTATTCATATTTTCCACATCACTACACTATTGGTTTCGTCACATTTTTGGTGTCAGTCAACACAGTTCGATTCGGAATCCAGGTGGACATTCTGGGTAGCGGTGTGTCATAGAATATTTTGTACAATGAGCAGTTCAACATTGCTCTAAACTTGCTAAACATTCTAAACCCCGCCCTTGGACACCTATTTTGTTCCTTATTGTAAGTGGGATTGTAAATAGATTTCCACATGTATGTAAATAGTATTGTCTATCGTATACATATTTAGAACTTTCTACATATTTTATATGATTTTAAAACTCACAGCATAGCGGGGGAATTGCTAGGTTCATCTAAGAATTAAAATTTAGTAAATTGTTACACAAATGATATTGAGGAAGAGAGATTCGAAAGAGAATCCTGGGTGCATGGTAAACAATTTTAACCATTTAAATTACAAGTTTTGTGCAAAGTTTAGTATCTTTGAAAAAGATCTTGTGTTGTTAAAAATTGAAAATCTAGTCAGTGGTTACATACTGCTGAAGAATACAAGAATCTCAAGCTGAAAAGGTGAAAAGATTAAAATACAATATATAATGACTGATTTCATTCATAACAGACATGTTTTTTTGTAGGCAGTAAAATGTACTTTGGAAGCGATATCAGTATGTTGTAATAAATAGTTGACATGATTCTCTGAAATCTTGGCATGATATTTGTGCGTGTTGATTTACTGCTTTGTATTGCTTATGCACTTGAATGATCTGTGGCCAACTAGGCCACTATATACTAGTACCACATGAATAAGCATGTCGAAGAATATATAAATGGGAACTTTAATGAAAAACATCCGGTACTGTTCATTTTAACGAAAAATCACTTTTTACACTAAAAAGTCAATCATGGGACTATTCATTTTACCCTTTATTTTGTCGTTATCATTAAAACTCAAAGTTTTCAAGCCATTTTTATTAATTTTCTTTATATAAATTCTACATTGGAAAATGGATTGCATAAAATACAATATATGATCAGTAACAGTAGTTTTACACCGTTGTCGTTTGTGATGAAGCTCTTGCACGGACTTTTCGGTTTCTCCCATGTCCTATTGAGCTTCGGCCTTGAGCCGTTTGATGTAAGGGCTTCCAGTTCTCGTTGAAGAAGATTTACTTTGACTCCGGCCAGCGAGCCGCTGTAAAAAAGGGGAGGAATTAAGCCACCGACAGCAGCCACTTGCACTCCTCCTCCCACTACAGCCTAGTACCAGCAAATAATAAATTACAGAAAATTAAGACTAAAAATACACAACAAACGTTGATAGAGACCACCCAACCGGTAGCGTACACGTGCCCCTGTTCAATTGGACGTAACATTTTGAAGTCAACAAAGCAGCTCAATTTGGAATTTTTATAAACAACTGCATGCTTGCTGTTACGTTGCATTATTACAATCACATCATTTTTAAATAAACAAAAATAATTAGGAATGCTGTTATAACTAGGCGCATCTCTTCATGTAATAATCTTATTATTTCTCAACCACCATCCAAATTAACAAGGTTTTGTGAAATTGTTTGTGTAAATAGTAATGACCTTTTCGCCAAAAGAAACCACAATACAATTATTCAAAAGCGAATACGATCAGGAATAGATCCATCTTAGTTCAAGGTGGGTCAGCTTACTTCTCTCAAACTCAGACATCTTTCATGGAAGAGTTGGGTGTTGTATTTTGAAAATCTTAGATTCTCTTGAAAGTCATCCTCTAACTTCTTGACGAATTGCCACTACGGTCACTGGGCAAGGTAGTTGATAGCCTCATGCCTTTGTAAGCAGTATCTGCCCATAAGGCTCACTTGGAATATGTTGGCATCTGCCAACATACTCACTCTATTGACATCAGTCGACATACTCGCTCAAAAGTTGTTGGCATCTATCAACATGCTTGCAATATGAAATGACAAATGGCCTCAGGCCTACCAATTAAGGCTTGATGAAATGTCAATTTGCATGATACTCCGCCCAAAAAAATTTGTGCAATGTGCGAGTTATTCTTACTGACCTCCATAATCTTTCTTGAATCCGTCATTGTATACTATTATACGCCTATTTACTATAATCGTAATGACTATTGATGATGGAGTTACTGTCATTGTGTTGGTGTTACATAGAAGGGAAAAAAAAAAAGAGATAGTCCATGTTTACTTTGTCATGCTTTTAGATAATCTAAGATTTTATTTACTAGTTTTTAGTTGTTATGAGGATTTAATAGAATTCAATTCATGGTAATTACCCTCTAACTAAAAGCATTGAACTGAATGCCAACAAAAATATTGAGAATCTACATGAAACTTATATAATTTCTTTTGTACAAGCAATAGTGAAGGGATGAGAGCTGAAATTTTCAAACGTTAAAACTACATAAATATGTGTATAATATATGTGATTTTTAAATAAAGTACCACAACATGGAATTCATGTATTATACATGTTTTTTTTTCTTTGGTACAATGGCTAATTTTATTACCAACCAAAACAAAATTCATATGGTAGAGGCCCCAAAGAAATACACAAAGAAAACGCGGGCGTGCAAAACAAAACACCAAGAGCCCAACCAAAAGATTAGGCTCACAAATAGAAACAAACTAAAAGAAAAAGAAAATCCTATCCTTCTGCAACAACAACCACCACAACACCTTTCGATCAACACGAGCCATCGACCCCAACGACCACCATAAATCAGGCTAAACAATGCCTCAGAGATGGAAGGAAGGAAAACTCCATCATCCAACAAAGAAATCTTGTCCGATTGCAGCCACCAAGTAGGTAAAATAAAAAAGCAAGTAGTAAACCCACATGAATTTACTAATTACAAACAAAAAAAATGCATAAATGTATAAAGATAAGCCAAAAATAAAAAAACATTTTGATATTAATACGATTGATACGATAAAACTAAATACAATATCAAAATAATAAAATGTGAAATGCTTCATTATTAAATTGTCAATTTGAATCACTAACTTCGAAATTGAATTATAACATAGTGGAAAATAAAAAAACATATGATGTAAGACTAAAATGCTATGTCAAATGGTAGGTGCAAAAATATCATTTATATTTAACTCCCCCCATAAAAATAAAATAAAAAAATAAAAAAAATCTCCCAACAGAGGATAAAAAACAAGAAGAAATAATTCCACTCAAATAATAAATAAATAAAAAAACACGTGAATTCAAGAAAAATGGGATCAGCAAGCTGGGTGTTGTGTTATGACAGCGGCAACCGGTCGATCCGGTAAAAATAAATAAATAAAAAAATACAGAAAATATAGTGATAAAAAGGACACGCAAAGAGAAAGGAAAGCTGTCATGAGTAGAGAGAGAGATCAGAGATGTCGTAGTGAACGGGCGACGAATTTCACAGCTTCTTTTGCCTACACAGATCTCCCTCCTTTCTGATATCCCCAGACCACTGAATCGAAATCCCAACAAAGCTTAAGCATTGAGCGCGGCAGCTGCCATGGAAGCCAATGCAGGACTGGTGGCCGGCTCTTACAAGAGGAACGAGCTCGTTCGGATTCGCCACGATTCTGATAGCTCGGTAATTTGTGTTTATGGAGTTACCCATTTCGATATTTTTTATTATTTATGTTGTTTGGAATGTGGGTTTTGGCTTTTGTGTATTGTGTGGATCTGGTGGGACTTAGATTTCAGTGAATTTTTGTGGGTTTTTTTTACTGAATCGGAAGTGGGTAGGTTTTGGAATTGGATTTTGAGTGATTGAGACTAGGGGGAGGGAATATTGCAGTCAAAGTTGGGGATTTGAGTTTGGATTGGTCGAAGCTTTGATTTTTTGTTGAAATTTGTTTGCTTTCTGAATAATTAGGGAATGGTAAATGTAATTTCAGTCAGATCTTAGAAATGTTTGATCTTTGATGTTTGTAGTTGGATTTGCCGACACTTGTTGACAATCCAATCTAATTACTATTAGCTTTGTAAGGATTGTTTTGTAGTTTGATGGTTATCTTATTTTTCGACAGTCAATCTAAGATTATGATGCTTCAACCTCTATTCTCGGTGATCGCAAAATCGCAGTTGAATTAAGCTCAAATCCACTAAACAAAACTCCCCCAATGAAATATCAGCTTGATAACACGTCATCCCCGAGATCTGTTTTCATAACTCAACTGAGCTTTGAGCTGAACTGCTTGTTGTGCTTCGTGGTTTACGTTACAATGTCAGTTTAACTTATATTAACTTAACATTTCTTGAAATGAAATTCTATATTATTGATGGTTTAGACTTTGATCATGGTAATTGTGTGCATTCTTGAGTTTCATTATTTCAACATATTGCTTTTAAAACAGAACCTCTTAATTTGCTAAAAGCCTGAAATATCCGCATAAGTATCAGATTCCTTGCTACTTTTAATGAATTGCCTTTTAACGACTTTGTACTTTGTCATATGTAATGCAGTCCAAACCCGTAAAGAATCTGAACGGGCAGATATGTCAGATCTGTGGTGATACTGTTGGTCTTACAGCCACTGGTGATGTCTTTGTTGCCTGCAATGAGTGTGCCTTTCCAGTCTGTCGACCTTGTTATGAGTATGAGAGGAAAGATGGAAACCAGGCTTGCCCACAGTGCAAGACTAGATATAAAAGGCACAAAGGTTCACTTGCTTTTCTCATTATGTGAATAGAATTCCTACTGTTTTGACTTATAGATATAATTCTTGCAATGAATTTAACAAAAACTGATGTCCTTTAGGGAGTCCTCGAGTGGATGGAGATGACGATGAGGATGACATTGATGATCTGGAGAATGAGTTCAATTATACACAAGGAACTAGCAATGCCAGGCGCCAGTGGCAAGGAGAAGATGCTGATCTCTCATCTTCCTCGAGACATGAATCTCAACAGCCGATTCCCCTTTTAACCAATGGGCAGTCGGTAAGTGATTAGCAATGGAACTTCTTCATATCTCTCATTTATCACTAAAAGATTAAAAATAAAAAATTCAAAACTCTCATGTTCATGGAGATGAGCTGATTGATTCTCTAGCTCTTCTTTTAATTTGATACTACAAGTAAATCTGTGAACGGAAGTGTTCCTAGCTCCTCATATCACTTGGGGTATTTCTATCTTTAGCTGAAATTACTGCTTGTAACTACGGCTATTATTGCAAGTCTTGTATGGTTGTGCATCTTGTTAATCTTTGTTTTGCACTTATGCTCATAATTTCATTAGGTGTCTGGTGAGATTCCTTGTGCCACACCGGACAACCAGTCTGTGCGAACTACATCAGGTCCTTTGGATCCACGACAGCCAGGTACAAATTAATTACATTCATACAAATTTCCTCTGACAAATGGTTTGTTTGAATAGTTATTTAATTCTGCAATTTATTTTTACAGTTCCAGTGAGAATAGTGGACCCGTCAAAGGACTTGAATTCTTATGGGCTAGGAAATGTTGACTGGAAAGAAAGGGTTGAAGGCTGGAAACTCAAAC
Organism: Malus domestica; assembly: GCF_042453785.1. Lineage (NCBI taxonomy): Eukaryota > Viridiplantae > Streptophyta > Magnoliopsida > Rosales > Rosaceae > Malus > Malus domestica. The sequence continues at coordinate 13,932,798 of NC_091668.1, forward strand.
AGGACAAAAGTATGATGCAGATGACTAGTAGATACGCTGAAGGAAAGGGGGACATGGAAGGCACTGGTTCAAATGGTGAAGAACTCCAAATGTGAGCTTCTGGAGTAAAACTTTACTTAGAAAGCATTTTGCCTTTGCATTATAGAGAATGGGAATTAGAAGTGTTTCATATGATGTACATTTCCTTGATAACGACATTGTCCTTTTTCTTTTGTCTTCATCTCAGGGCTGATGATGCTAGACAACCTTTGAGTCGCATTGTGCCTATTTCTTCATCCCATTTGACACCTTACCGTGTTGTGATCATACTCCGGCTAATTATTCTGGGTTTCTTCTTGCAATACCGTGCAACTCACCCAGTGAAAGATGCATATCCATTATGGTTAACATCAGTCATCTGTGAGATTTGGTTTGCTTTATCCTGGCTTCTGGATCAGTTTCCGAAATGGTTTCCCATTAACCGTGAGACCTATCTTGATAGGCTCACACTGAGGTTGGCCAACTTCACACAATCTATAGTTGTTGAGGTTTTAAAATTTGTTTCATTATCATTTTTATTTGCCTTAACATAGTTTCCACCATGCAGGTATGATCGTGATGGGGAGCCATCCCAGTTAGCCCCCATAGATGTGTTCGTCAGTACAGTGGATCCCATGAAAGAGCCTCCTCTGGTTACGGCTAACACTGTTTTGTCCATACTTTCTGTGGATTACCCAGTGGACAAAGTCTCTTGCTATGTGTCTGATGATGGGTCCGCAATGCTAACATTTGAATCCCTTTCTGAAACTGCGGAGTTTGCTAGGAAGTGGGTGCCTTTTTGCAAGAAACACAACATTGAACCTAGAGCCCCTGAGTTTTATTTTGCCCAAAAGATTGATTACTTAAAGGACAAGATACAGCCTTCTTTCGTAAAAGAGCGTAGAGCAATGAAGGTGAGTGAATGCAAGTCCAATATGTTGCATGGGTTTCTAAAAAGAAGTTAATAAATGATTATTTCTTCTATGACCATTTCAAACAGGAGGATTATTTCAATTTTTTGCAAATCTTGCCTGCTTTAAATAACATAATCCATCCTTTTAGTGGTGCCTTACTTTTAAAGCAATATAAATCCCTATCTGGTTTTCGGCTTTAAAACATCAATTGATCACCTCTATAGTTTGCATTATTTATCATTCAAACAAGACGATTACTTCAATTTTTTGATAGGTAGACTCCGGATTATCAATTTCTTTGTTATCAAAACTTGAGTTTGACGCAAGTGCGCAAAAGGAAAATGAAAAATGGTGTTATGCTTTGGTAGTTATTTCTGTAATCTGTTCAAATAGTTTAAAATTTGAAATCGTAAGACTGATTATACCTAGGAGAGTTAAGGGATGTTTAGAGAGCAGATTGTGGTAAACTTACATACATATGTAGCACTATGAAGAGAGTCTAAATGCATATTGGTTTTGCCCACAGAGAGAGTATGAAGAATTCAAGGTTCGGATCAATGCCCTAGTTGCCAAGGCACAGAAGATGCCTGAAGAAGGTTGGACAATGCAGGATGGGACTCCATGGCCTGGGAACAACCCTAGAGACCATCCAGGAATGATCCAGGTACTTGCATTTTTATCTAGTGCTTTTGGGTTTCTACCTCCTCTTCTGTCTTTCATGCTAATTTAGTTTTCCATCATGTGGAAGAACAGGTCTTCTTAGGCCACAGTGGTGGCCTTGATACTGATGGCAATGAACTGCCTCGACTTGTTTATGTTTCTCGTGAGAAGCGACCTGGATTCCAGCATCACAAGAAAGCTGGAGCAATGAATGCATTGGTTTGTTTCCCCTCAAATTAATTAAAATATAATTGTTTTTTTTTTCTTAGCAGTATGTTCAGTGGTTTGACTTGTTTGGAACTATATTTTGTCAACATTTCTGCTAAAGCTGGACAAATTCTAAATTGACCAGTTAGAACCCTCAATATTTCTTTGACCAAGTAAGGTCCTCAATGTTTTCTTTGCCAATTAGGATCCACAAAATTTCCTTGACCAGTTAGAATCCTCAATATTTCTTTGGCCAAGTAAGATCCTCAATACTTTTCTTTGCTAATTAGGATCCTCAAAATTTCCTTGACCAGTTAGAACTCTCAATGTTTCCTTAGCCTAGTAAGATCCTCATTATTTTCTTTGCCATTTAGGATCCTCAAAATTTCCTTGACCAGTTAGAACCCTCAATGTTTCCTTGGCTAACTACACCATGACACATTTTATGGTACAAAATGTCATTGTCTCTTAAACAAGTGTTGTAAGATAAGATTGTTCCCTGATGAATTGAAGTCGGTACCAAAACCATTTTGATTTTCTAACTTGGTTCACCATATGCCATGTAGATTCGAGTTTCAGCCGTTCTGACAAACGGTGCATATCTTTTAAACGTCGATTGTGATCACTACTTCAATAACAGTAAAGCTCTTAAGGAAGCCATGTGTTTCATGATGGACCCAGCTTATGGGAAGAAGACCTGCTATGTCCAGTTCCCTCAGCGATTTGATGGCATTGATTTGCACGATAGATATGCCAATCGGAACATTGTCTTCTTTGATGTATGTGCTACTTGATTTATAACCACCAATTAGTCAATTACTAATATCATTCTATGTGACAGTGTGGATACACTCTGGAAAATATATTCTTATTTCGTCTTACTTGCAGATCAACTTGAAAGGGCTGGATGGCATCCAGGGTCCAGTCTATGTGGGAACTGGTTGCTGTTTCAACAGACAAGCTCTGTATGGGTATGATCCGGTTTTGACCGAGGAAGATTTGCAGCCAAACATTATTGTCAAGAGTTGTTGTGGTTCAAGAAAGAAGAACAAGACTAGCAATAAGAAGTATATTGACAAGAAGAGGGCGGTCAAAAGAACAGAATCCACCATTCCCATTTTCAATATGGAAGACATTGAGGAGGGTGTTGAAGGTAGATTCTTATATTATATTTTTTTCAAGTTCTTTTCTCCAAATATCTTGCCACGTACATTAATGTTGTAAGTTATTCATGAAAGTGCTTCCATCGCATGATCGCATCACATGTAACAAGGAAACTTTTAACAAGTTTGCTCATTTGACAAACCTTAAAAAGAAAAAGAAAGAAAAAAATCATTCAGAGTGTTATTGACCAAAATTAACAGAAAACCAAAATGATGTTTGATGCATCCATGCTTTGCAAATTTGACTGAGATAACTTAATCTTCTGCAGGTTATGATGATGAGAGGACTCTTCTTATGTCTCAGAAGAGCTTAGAGAAGCGTTTTGGTCAATCACCAGTTTTTATTGCAGCCACATTCATGGAACAAGGAGGCATTCCACCTACAACCAATCCTGCAACTCTTTTGAAGGAAGCCATACATGTTATTAGCTGTGGATATGAAGACAAGAGTGAATGGGGAAAAGAGGTCAGTATAGCAATATAGGTCCTAGCCTCCCTTATTCCGAAAATACTTAATGAATGAATTTGTGATTTTAAATTCACAATAATTGACATTTTATTTTATCACCAGATTGGATGGATCTATGGCTCTGTGACTGAAGATATTTTAACTGGGTTTAAGATGCATGCTCGTGGTTGGATATCAGTCTATTGCATGCCTCCCCGCCCAGCATTTAAAGGTTCTGCTCCCATCAATCTTTCTGATCGTTTGAACCAAGTGCTTCGATGGGCCTTGGGTTCCATTGAAATTCTGCTCAGCAGGCATTGTCCCATATGGTATGGCTACAATGGGAAGTTGAAGCTTTTGGAGAGACTTGCATACATCAATACCATCGTTTACCCTCTCACATCCATACCACTGATTGCCTACTGTTTGCTTCCTGCCTTTTGCCTGCTCACAGAAAAGTTTATCATTCCTGAGGTAAGTACTGGTTCTGCATTGTTCTTACTCAAAACAAACAAAAAAATACACTAGTTCTGCAACTTTTGAAAGAATTCATTAACATGATTCCTTGAAGTGTGCAAGGTTCGTCCCATCAATGTGGGATTCATTCTCAACAGCACTGTCATGGGACCTTTCTTTAGGCTTTTCACACTCTAGATTATCATTCTGGGCAGTCACTAAATTTGTTGAATGTTTAATTGTTTATGCAGATAAGTAACTTTGCTAGCATGTGGTTCATTCTGCTCTTTGTTTCCATTATTGCAACCGGTATTCTTGAGCTAAGGTGGAGTGGAGTCAGTATTGATGACTGGTGGAGAAATGAACAGTTCTGGATCATTGGTGGAACATCAGCTCATCTCTTCGCTGTCTTCCAAGGTCTCCTGAAAGTTCTTGCTGGGATTGATACCAACTTCACTGTCACGTCAAAGTCATCTGATGAGGATGGGGATTTTGCTGAGCTCTACGTGTTCAAATGGACATCACTGCTCATCCCTCCAACCACGGTTCTTCTTGTGAACATAGTAGGTATTGTGGCTGGTGTTTCATATGCCATAAATAGCGGTTACCAATCTTGGGGTCCACTTTTTGGCAAACTGTTTTTCGCCTTATGGGTCGTAGCACATCTGTATCCATTCTTGAAGGGTCTGTTGGGTCGGCAAAATCGTACCCCTACAATTGTCATCGTGTGGTCTATCCTTCTTGCTTCAATATTTTCCTTGTTATGGGTGCGCATCGACCCATTCACTTCAGACAAAACAAAAGCTGCAACAAACGGTCAATGTGGCATCAACTGTTAGTTCGTTTCAAGGACTAATTTTTTGGAACTGGCATCTCTCTCCACGCCATCTGTGTGTATATACTATATACAAGAAATCAGGTAAATTCGTCTACTGAACTTCTACGTATGGTCTCCACGTCCAGAAGGGAGTCGGGTGGAAGAACAATGAGAGAACGCCTTGTGTATCGGTTATGTTGCCCCGTTGTCAAGTATTTATTGTTTGCTATTGAAATGTGTTTTCTTGAACTTTGATGATCTTGGTCATTGATGTGCAGTATTATTGTTATGGTTGTTGTCAAGAGGGAGGATACAAAAAGCTATTTATTTCATTACTTGGTCTGTATTTTTAGGACAAACTTTGTTTTGGTCGATGTATGCAAGCATTGTTACTACAATTGAAATACAGATTCTTTCATTAAACAAACAGCCTCTGTTACTAAGTTTATTTATTGAGCACATTTTCTATAATCTTACATCTACACTTATTTGGAGCCCATTTTTTATGCAATATGTTCACATGAATGATAATATGATGAAGCATGGGGAAAAACTTTGGTAGTACGACCTGACCAGTTGGACGAACGGATCCAAGCGAGTACTACGCAATACAATGTAACAACTTCCATTGCACATGAATTCACTGCTTGTTGAGAATGATTTCACTAGCTGATTGATTGGGTTGCTTTACTCTAGTTTTTCTCGATCATACCATATTACCATCATTCAAATAGCTAGAAAAAAAAAAATTGATACGATATTTTCCAAGGATATATATGTAGTTCACAAAAATGCGTGTGTCATGAACATCCTAATCGATCAGTTTCAATCTTCTTCACCTAAATTGGATTCAGTTTTACTTGATTGCAGTAAATTGGACTGTGTTGAAGAACACCTCAAACTTGCAAACACAATAAATTCCAATCTAAACATGATCTTCTTATGCATCCAAGTTTGAATCTTTCGTTGTGCAAGGGGTATGATATCCACATACCTTTTTAATTTTCGGTCGAATCATATAAATTAAAGAAGATTAAAAGACAAAAATTAAGCAGGAGTGTTTGAGAAGTATAAATTGATGCGTGGATAACACACCCCATTGTGCAATTAGATTAACAATTAGTTCAAAGTTGAAAATCGCTTTTATTATTAAAACTTAAAAAGTAAGAAATTGGGAGGATAAAAATGTTATTTCAGCAAGATGAGATTACATGTCCCACTTCAAACCAATTATGTATAATACGACAGCGTATTGACTTGCAGAAGCCACCAGAGAGAATTCGGAGGCACCGTTGAGACCAAATTAGGGTTTTGTCTTCTCTCTCAGCAGGACCAACCAAGAAGGAAGAAGCAATGGAGGGTCTCGCAGAAGGAGTGAACAACTTGCGAATTACAGACGCATCATACAACAAGAAGAAGAATCGCATCCAAGTCTCCAACACCAAAAAGCCCCTCTTCTTCTACGTCAATCTCGCCAAGGTAACAAAAACCAAATGTCCACCTTTCTCCTTTTGAGAAACCCCATTATTTACAAAACCAGAAGCTACTGAGTTTTGAGTGATTCAGTGGTTTTATATCTGGATTTGCAGAGGTACATGCAGCACAACAATGAGGTGGAGCTCTCCGCTCTTGGAATGGGTATTGTTTTCTTCACCTTAGCCCGGTATTTTTTCTGGTTCGAGTGATTATTGGGTTGCAGATACTTTTGTCTTCGTTTTGCCTACTCTTTCTCCTCTCGCGAGTGTGGTTATGGATTAGAATCCTACTGCTGCCTAGGCATTGGCTTGTCCACAATTCTTTCTCGGCTATGTCAATTGTTGAATATGTTCGGTGTAATTGAGGTGAAGGCTTTGTGTCTTTTTTGTACTAACTACCATGGCTTCCCAATTTGTTGTATATCTACAGCTATTGCCACAGTTGTTACCATTGCTGAGATTCTGAAGAACAATGGATTGGCTTTGGAGAAGAGTATGATTCTTGCGCCTTCTCGATACTCTTTTTTTTCTTTTCTTTTTGTTAGATATTTATTTTGTGGTAATTGTTACTCATGTATGTTTTAACTTGCTGTTGTTATATACAGGAATCATGACTTCTACAATTGACATGAGGGAAGATGCAGGAGGGCGGCCCATTCAAAAGGCAAAGGTACATTTTAATCATGTATTAGCTTTGAAACTTTCTGGTATCTGCATTGGCATTTCATTAACCTAAGTCGGCAGAATGGGGACGTAATGCGCCAAAATTCAGGGTCCTTGAAACATTATTTGATGTTAACAACAAATCTTTCTTAGATGTTAGCAAGGTCTATGGGAACGTACTTCATCATTGTTTAACTGAAAATGGGGTTCATATTAGTCAAAAAGTGCTCATTGACGAAAATGAGGCACGTGCTTTTCAAAGTCTGCTTGTTTCTATATCTATACAATTACTTGTGTCTGCATGATGGTCGGCCCATTCTTTGCGGGTCATGGTGTTTGAGTAATTTATAGGTGCTTCTATACCTGAACACTTAAGTGCCGGCGCCAAATAATCGGACTGTCCAGATAGCTTATTCAATTTAGTTGAATTGTTAGACCTTGAAAGCAAAATGTGGGTTTAGTTTTGTTGGATCATAAGTATTTGTTTTGGTTGTCTTTTTGTTCAAGTGCTTGTTTAACCAGGGTTGATTCTACAGGGTTGTTTTTCAATTTAGTTATAAGTTTCAGGGCTGGTTTGCTCACTCTACACTTTCATTTTCTCATAACTTGGATGATGTAACGATTTATTTTGGACATCACAATGCATTACATTACTTTAGTTAAGTAATTTATTACTGTACCTTTGTCTTGGAGATTGATGATGGTATCATATGATTTTCTTTGTTATTTAGATTGAAATACTGCTTGGAAAGTCAGAGAAGTTCGACGAGATAATGGCTGCTGATGCTGATGCTGATGCAGCTGCTGCGGCCGAGGAAGGCATTGAGTATGAGTAGAGTTGAAATGTGTTGTTTCTGATATCTAGCTTGGTGCATGCACTAGTAGGTTTCTTTAAAACCAGTGGATGTCTTGACTTTTGTTACTAGATTCGTCTCTCTAGTGGCATTTTGTTTAGCTGCGATAAAATTTCTTTTAGGGATTGTTGTAGAAAAGCGTTATCTCTGCTACCAAAAGATTAAAATTTATTCCTAGGTTAATTATCTAAGCTAACATGTGTGTTAGGATGTTATGAATTTATTGCTTCTTTCTGCAGGAGCAAGGAATTAATTTAGCTTTCGCGATTTCAATGTAATGCACTGATGATAACACACTATTGGTCGGGAACTAAATCAAATGATATAATCAATTTACGTGTTATAATACAAGTGAATGACGGGCTTATGCTTCAAGGTATTTTTGTACCACACAATAATTTCTTCCCTGGCAATAGGTAATAAAATATTAGTATTTTATTTATTTATAATAAAATCCAAAAAGACAATTATTGGTGATGGATTTTCGATAAGATTTTTAATTGTTATTGTTGCATCACATGTCATTATTCGAAAAGTTATAAAATAATACAAAATAATTTTATTTGTAATTTCGGATAAGATTTTTAATCGTTCTTGTTGCGCCACGTGTCATAAAATCAGAAAAGACAATTATAGGTGATGGATTTCCGATAAGATTTTTAATCGTACTTGTTGCGACACATGTCATTATCTGAAAATACAATTATTGGTGATTGATTTCTGATAATATTATTAACCAATTACGTTGCGCCATGTGTCACAATCTTTTAGAATAGATTTCCATTAGATTTTTAACGAATGACGGCATGCCACGTAGCATTATCTACAACCTAATCCTTTCTGAATCCTCCATATAATCCACCATCTATCCTAACAAATCTCACCAATTGTCTCAAGATCTTTATCATTATTCATAGTTTTTGCTTCCTTTTTCACCAAAATCTCTCTCATTATTCATAGTTTCTGCTTCATTTTTACATTGTTTTCTTCTTTAAGGATGATGTGGGAAATCGATTAGCAAGTGGAACAATTGTTTAACCAATCATAAGGAATGTTCAATCTCCAGATGGCCCAAAATGAGAGGGAAGAGGATGAGGAGCGTAGAAGGAGAGATGACGAAGCAAGAATGGGTAGAGCCTCACATTCCCGTCAAATCATCCAAGCTGTGGGTCAGATCTACAGGCCTTGCCATTCTGAAAATCTTGATAGAAGCAGGCAACGACGAGGTACGGAACTCTTGGATGATTATTTTGTGTGCATTCCTTGATACGTACTTTATACGTCGTTTTACAATGGAACGACATTTGTGCTCATGACACCACCGAAAAACCGGTGCAACATGAGCCATTAGAAAGGGATGGACGTTACAATGAATTGATCATTCAACGATATACTGCACTTCAAAGGCCATATATGCACAATGCCCCGCAAATTGATCTGATACAGTGGGAATTGATACAATAAATTGGTGTGTTTTTTTTAGTTCATTTAGTGAGTTTTTTATTATTTGGTATGTTTATGTAATTTTATTTGGTGTGTTTCAATGTCTTTTGAATAAACATTCCCACCGGTTGAATGATTTATTTTTGCTTTTGGTTTTGGTACCATACCAAGCTTGTGCTTGAAGTTGCTACACTATACGGGATAAGAAATAATTATAATGAAAGTAGGTAACAAATAAATAATACAAACAAATAATTATAACGAAAGTAGGTAACAAATAAATTGTAACATCCCACATCGCCCAGGGGAGTGATCCTTAAATGTATATTCACATCCCTACCTAGCACGAGGCTTTTTGGGAGCTCACTGGCTTCGGGTTCCGTAGGAACTCCGAAGTTAAGCGAGAAGGATGCCAGAGCACTCCTAGGATGGGTGACCTACTGGGAAGTTGCTCGTGAATTCCCAAAAATAAAACCGTGAGGGAATGGTAAGCCCAAAGCGGACAATATCGTGCTACGGTGGTGGAGCGGGCCCTGGAAGTGATCCGCCCCGAGCCGGGATGTGACAAATGATATTAGAGCCAATTCCTGGTCGGAAGTGTGCCGACGAGGACGTCGGGCCCCTAAGGGGGGGTGGATTGTAACATCCCACATCGCCCAAGGGAGTGATCCTTAAATGTATATTCACATCCCTACCTAGCACGAGGCCTTTAGGGAGCTCACTGGCTTCGGGTTCCGTAGGAACTCCGAAGTTAAGCGAGAAGAAGGCCAGAGCACTCCCTGGATAGGTGACCCACTGGGAAGTTGCTCGTGAGTTTCCAAAAACAAAACCGTGAGGGAATGGTAAGCCCAAAGCGGACAATATCGTGCTACGGTGGTGGAGCGGGCTTGGGATGTGGTGCACCCTGAGTCGGGATGTGACATAAATAATACAAACAAATAATTATAATGTAAATTTGGGTATAGTACAAACAAATAAATAATATATTGTTACCTGATTCGCGTAATTTTTCCCACTTCGAAGATTAGTATTAGTTTGTGCCAAGGCGTCTCTCCACGTACTAAAAGATTGGCTAAGTAATTTTCAACGACTGGACATCGATTCTTTGGTTCTTTTCCCACCCATTTTCTCAAGATAATTGGTATGAATAACTTCAACCCATTTTCTCCACATTTCTCGTAACTGCATCTCATTACCCGTAAGCAAACTATGAATAACTTCAACCCAACTACTACACAACACAACATCTTCAACAAGTGTCCAATTCGTACCTGTATTAGTAGTCATTTTGTTGAAAAAAAATTTGGATTGAAACTTTGAGAGAAAGATAAGAATGTGGTTGAAAATGGTTGAGAAAATATGAAATTGTGGTGTAAAATAAATGATAATGAGAAGGTATTTATTGAAAAGTAAAAACAATTTTTTTAAAAAATTTTTAAAATTTTTTTTCGGATTTTTAAAATTTTTAAAATTTTTTTATTCAGCTAAATAATTTCTACTATTGGATTTAAAAAAAAAATTTAATTCCAACACTCTAGATTGTGCCACGTGGCACAACGGTAACATTTTTTAATTTTAAAACTATTTTTTTATTTATAAAGGAGAATAATATCAACCGTTGATCTCAAATCCAACCGTTGATATTAAATAAGATTTTTTTATTTTTTTACAGTTGAAAATCTGACGGTCCACATTTTCTTGACGTTGAGATCCAACGGACCATGGGAAGCCATGTGGCTTCCCAACGGTAACAATTTGGAACTGCGCCGCGGGCCCCATTCATTGAAACATGTCAGGTGACGCGCCCCCATGCACGGGTGCAATGCACACACCTGACAAAAAAAAATAAAAAAAGGGGCTGACATCAGCCTTGCGTCAGATAGCCTTCGGGCTTGGGAGTTGGCAATTCGTGATAGGCCTGGTGCTCGGGCCTGCCCTGTCCCTCGGGCTCCCACACACTGGAGTCAATAGGCCGGGCTCTCGGGCCCTGTTTGCTGGCCTGTCCCCCGAGCTCCAGCCAACGCTGGAAATGCTCTAACCAATATTAGGGTAACATGAGCATTGTGCAAGGACATGATAGCAATGGGAATTGGTAGCAAAACCTCCAAGGCAATAAATAAGGCGCCCGACAAAGAAATGCATATGTACAATGTGCATACCTTTGGAGCTGCAGCCGCATTCGGAGGACTTAATTGAACTGAGATCCACATGGTGATAGACTCGTTCCATGCAAATTGTTCTCTCACTTATGACACATCAAGCCAAAACACTAAGCCAAATGCCATTTAAATTAATCCTCAAAAACATCAAGTCTAACCTCAGGAAAAACAAGGCTCCCTCAACCGAGTTGCAAAATGTAAAGGAACAAAAAAAATATCCAGCAATCAAAAAGAAAAGGGGCAAGTAAACCCATGTCGAAGATAAGTTCTCCCATATCTTTCCTTTCTGCTGCAACCATGTAATGTCATTTATTTCTCATGAAAGTATTCTATTCTTCCTCTTTTCCTTCTACCAGTATCCTCTTGCATGCTTCGTAGCACATGAATGAAATCCCTGCTGCAGGCACCAACTTCATGCAGCTCGGCCCTAGCCCCTTGTATAAACCCTGAACCCCCTCATGCTCAAGTATACTGGCGAGGGCGTGAAGCACATTCGTATACTGCCTCCCACCGAGGGCTCCTACCTGCATCTGTTTGCGTGCCACTTCAAGTGGGAAAGTTGCAGTACTTGAAATAGCACCGGCTGCTGATCCAATTAAAAGGGTTTCAATGTTTCCAATCTTCTCCTGTTTGAGAAACTTGCGATAGGCTTTCCGTAATGTATCATAAGCAAAGTAATTGGTGGCAGCATATGGAATTACTCCAATAAGACTAGGGGCAAGACCTCTGTAAAGCTCTCCCGGTCCCTCTTCTCGCACTATTTTTAAGAATGCATCCAAAAGGCCATCATAAACGCCTCTCTGCAGATATAACAACATTATTATGTGATGCAACAGCCATACTTGAGATAGGCACACACTCGTGCTAGTCCTTACAATACCTGAATGGTTAGCCGCGTCTTAAGTAACTCAAGAGGGTATGTGCAAATTGTTGAGCTCACTCCAGCACAAGCACCTGCAATTAATGAGGCAGGAATTGGAAGTTTGGGCTGCTCTCCAGGTTTTGGTTGCAGTTGCTTGTTAACCGTATCATAAGCAAACAGCTGCAAATAGAAAAAGGTAGCACAAACAAAACCAATTACACATGCAGATTTGAAATCCTTCAAATCTTTGTAACGAATATCATATTCATGCAGGGAACTTCCAAAGATTTTCTCGCCAATTTTGAGTTAACATAACATGTACACTCCAAAACAATACAACAGCTACTGTACACTGGACAGGTGCCTTAAATCTCTTTATCTGTTTGTACACACTATAAACAAATGTTTTCTTGGCCACCAAAAAAACAGACTAGGCCAGTTCAAACACGGTACATCAAAAGGAAGTTGTTTTCTGCATGAAGCAAGCTTCATCTTTTCTGTATCGAACAGAAGCTAGATGGGTCTTCTCCTTTAACATTATAGTGCTTCTCCTCAATGATCGAAGATGCTATAACTAAAAAAAGAACTAAATGGAGAACTGATTAGCACGTTAAATCAACAATTTGCAGCAGCATTTTCCATACTATAACTAATGCAGAACACCGTACCACGAATTCAATTTCTCCAATTCACACAAGGTTCCTCCTTGAGGTCCTGAATAAGGTAGTTTACCGTACCTTGCAGATCATTTGACTAGAATGAAAAAGCACTACCATGTGCAACTAAAAGCAGCATCATACCAAAGGATTGGCAGGTTCCGAACTAAATGATCTAGCAATCTAAGCATGGGCTGACTCATAGGTGCAAGGCACTTTAACTAAGATTGTTGCATATACATCCCAGTGAAGGAAAAAAGCTGAAAACAGACCTGTGATCCCATAGAAAAACATCATGATACCTTGTGGAAGCCAAAGACCAAGCTTTTCGGATTAAATCAGAAATGTTCTCAATTATAAATTTCACAGACAGCTCAATTCGTATTGGACGCACTTGATATGTTCAGAGAAACAAAATACCACATGAAAAAGTATGAAACTTGACTTACTCCTAGCTTCAACAAACAAAGGGCAAAATTAATTTACATGCAATGCTAACAACCAACAGAGGCCATACTACATCTAAAAGAACTTGTCACTAAGACATTAATTACACCTAAAAAAGAATAAGTCAAATCACTAACCATAGTAACATCACCAAGATGACAAGCAAAGCACAAAAAAGTCGAAGATATCAGACATGTCTTAATCCACCATAACCCAAAATAAGTTGATACGAAAGAAATCTTCCTACCTCTATCGCCTTGCTCGGTGCAACCCGAATCACATTGACTAGATTTCCTCTAAACAACCCCTTCCACCCATCAGTCTTCATTATATTATTGAACACCTCAGTAGTAGAATGCCCACTACTCCCGACCATCAAATGCGTCCTTATCGTCTCCAAGGGCGCCACAGCCGTGCGTGAAACTGCCCCGGCTACTGCACCACTTATTAGTCTCCTCAGTGAAGGGTTTGCAATCTTAATCTTCAATTTGAGACCACCCTTCTTATTCTTCACCACCCCTTTCTCTTCCCCAACCCCAAAATTCTTAATCCCCTCCACATACTTCATGTACTGCTCGGCATACGGAAGCTTCACGGCCCCGCCATCACTGCGTGGATTGGGAGGGTCCGGCGAGACCCCAAACCCCACCCCCACTTGGCTAACGCTTGCAAATAAGCCTCCGGGATGGTAACCCCCCTCTTGGGGACTCCATTGAAATCCCAAATTTCCCAAATTGCCAACAGAGAGAAACCCATCACTCTTATCATCGAAAACTTGAATTTGCTTCCTAACCATTGTTCGAAACCTAAAGTAAAACGCTTTCTTCTAAAATTTAGTAGCAGATAAAAGCATTTTTGGCTACGGTTTCAAGCGGATTCACAGTGCTTGAGAGGCAAAGATTCGATTTTGGGCAAATGGGTAATCGAAGAATCCATTTTAATAGATGCGTACGAGGAACAACAGCGAAGAAGGAAAAAAATTGGGTGGATACAGAATTGGGTTTTGTTTTGATTCGGGAAGGAGGCGATGAAAACGAAAGGGGGAAGAGTAAAAGAGGAAGAGAAAACCTAAGAGGAGAGAGGAGAGGTAGGTGGGAACTGGATTCTCTCTGCTTGTCTCCCACACGTAGTCGCAGCTCCCTCTCTCCTATTCTGTGGTTTGGTGGTGGGGGTGGTGGTGGTGGCCGTGCGGGAAGGGGAAGGGGAAGGGGAAGGGGAAGAGGGAGTTAGTTTTGTATCCAGGTTAGTAACGTACAAAGCTACTTGTGCCACTGAACCCTCCCCAAAGAAAGAATCCTTTGTCACTTGTGTAAGCAAAGGTTGCGTTTCGGTCGCTCGAGGATTTGAATACGTTTCTTCATTTTTTATTTTTTTTTTCATAAATGCTTGGCTTTTAAACAGTTAATTTTGGCCATAAGTATTTTCATTTAAAAAAAATGCGTTGAAATTTATTAGACCATCTCTAATTCTTAGGTTAAAATTCAGAAACAACTTTTTTGTTCCAAACCTTAAAATCTAAATTTTTAGCCTCATATTATTAAAGAATGAATATAAAACAAAAACATTAATTAAATTAAATGTGGACCCGTTGGATAACTAACGACCATTTGAATGTGAGCAGTTGATCACAAAAAGAGCCGTTGGGCTCAACTTTATTGCCGACAAGTGTCCAACTGTTGACCCTAAAAACTACCAAGCCTACGTGGCGCGTAGGCCGAGTAATCTATAAGTTAACTACGTCCTTCGGTGAATGCGGGACGTGCCAACTCGTCGGCCGAGCTCGGCCGAGGAGTAAAATTTGTTGATGTTGCGTTGGGTGCGCGGCTGACTTCTGTGTCTTGCGATTGCGGCCGAGAAAGGAACACGTCTCGGCCTCTTGGGCTCTCGAACCTGAAGACAAGGTTACTATTCTTACGAAGTTCAATATCAAATTCGGTTTTCAATGTGCCGAATGTAATAACTGTAACACCTCACTTTGCCGAGAAGGCTAATGAGATGACCTCGAGCAATAAGGATTCAGAAATCCTTCTCGACCGAGACTTCGATAGGTAATCAACCGTCCTCGCCGCAGTGCTGTTGATGCCAACGGAAGATGCTGCGAGACCGGCTGATTCTACGGTGACAGAGCTATCTATGCCGACTTAAGATATCACCGGTTGCTTTCACAGTGCTGTTGATGCCAATGGAAGATGTGTCAGCGAAAAGAGAAAATAAAAAATCTCAAAGTTGTTGAGAGAGTTTGCGCAGGGCAGTTTTGTGTGTTGAATTGGAGGTCCCTTTCCATTGTTTGTAGCCTTGTATTTATAGGAACGAGCATGCCTGACGTGGCTTGATCTTCAAAGAATTGTATTTGATCTGTGGCGTGGTTTGCATGTGCAGATTAAACTCCCATCAGCCCTTATCTCAAATTGGATCATTACCAATTTAAAAAGACCATGAAAAAGCATCCATGTTTGACGGGATCAAACAAATATAATCGCATGAGGTCATCATGCAGTTATCCAACCAAATAAAACTTTGTTTAATTCAAAACTCCACATCCTTATTGGTCCTTGGCCGTAGGATTTGATGGAGTCAGCCAACCAATTTGCATATATTAGCATATATTTTTATGCTAATAATTATCCCATCTAGGATATGAGCGGCTCCATTATCAGAGATTTCATCTTGGCATCCCACGCATAGAAGAAAACCATGTATCTTGACAATTCTAATCACACCCATCATGTTATCCCAATCTGATAACAAGAATTCCAAGCCCACTTGAACTGTACTGCTTGCTTGAAAATATAATAAGAATATGCCAAGAGTAATTAATATTAACGGATAAATATTACGATAAAAATCATAATACTATCCTTTAAAATTGCTTACCCGACGACCTCGATTACTTGGGCCGATGGTGTAAAATCGGGTCCAAACACCAACACAACTCACGTGGGTGGGGGTTGCCACCTTTAGCAGGCGCTGGAGAGTTGGGAGAGTATGGCGCGTCAGTTGGGAAAGTGATCTCCAATTGCTGGTTTCCCACTCGCACAAGTGGGCCAGCTCACTAATTTTGGCTTAAATCTTGGCTGGAATTTGACTTTTTTTTTTTTTTAGTTCTAATACTTTTAACCCCATTTTAGAATAAGGATTGGAATGAAATGTTTTGGAGGGGTAGGGGGAGAATAGAAGGGAAAATTTGATACTTACTCCATGTGTTTTTTTAGAAAACACTATTATGATCATTAACCACTTTTGATTTTTTGAGATTTTCGTCCAATTTATCATGACTTTTTATTTCGGTCAATTATTCTCTAAATCTTTACAAATCGTCAATTACATTCTCACTGTCCTATTTGATTTACACATGACTCATCTAAATGCTGAACATAACGATATAATCCTATTAAATGGCTCACTTATTGTGCACATAATAAATATGGACCAAAGAATGACGGAAAGTTTTTAAGAAGAAATTAGATGATGGTGAGGTAATTGGATGTTTATAAAAAGTTTAGGGTGGGAAATCGACTTGACTTAAAAGTTTATGAGGGTAAATAGGCGAAAACGTCTACATTTTTTTTTACCAATTGTAGTCGGAATCTATTTTGGTTGTTAGAAAGTGATTCCAGCCCTTCGAAAAGCAGTCCCATGAGATATTAGTTTCATATCCCTACCTAACAGCCACATCATCCCATTCACTTTAGAGGACTTACCAACAACTTCAAGACGATACAATGACATTGTAGACTAATAACACAACACAACATGTTTAAAGTTTCAAACATGACGTAACATAACTGGTTTGCGAATTGATTTCAGATTTACTTAGATTAAGAATTTCTCATATCTAAAATTTTGAATGCGAATCTCACATTCCCGTTGCAAAACCAACATGTCATAGCCTCGTCCTTGGTAGAACTAAACCGATGTTGAACTGTTTGGTTCTCATCACTTAGTTAATCAAAATGCGTGATCACACGATTTGAATCGAATTATTTGACAAACAGTTCGGATTTTTTTGACATAATTAATCAAAGGAGAAAAGAAAGGCACAAGTTGAGGGAATTAAGTAATTAATAAAAAAATTTGAATTTGTAAAAAAAAAAAATTTGATTCAGCAGTGAATTGGGCAGGCCCGGCCCAGGCCCAGGCCCAATGCAGTTAGGTCGAAAAAATTGGGGGCACCAAAATTATTAGGCGGTATATTTATATATGTTTTTATAAGAGTATAAATTTATAAAATTTGGTTTAGTGACAAAGAAATTTAAATAGAACTAGTGGTTTTATTGTTTAAAATTAATAAGGAGGTCTTAGGTTCAAAACACCATGTATACTTATTTACATTCCATTTTTTATAAAATTTTTTAACAGTATAAATTTATAAAATTTGGCTAAATGATGAAGAAGTTTAATTGGAAGCAATGATTTTTGTTGTTTAAAATTAACGACAGGTCTTAAGTTTGAAATGCCATGTGCATGTTTATTTTTTTCAATTTTTACAATTTTTTGTTTTGTTGTTAATTTATTTACTAGCTAGTAGCTATGTAGGTTGCTATTTTTAAATATCTGTTCCAATTCAAGTCTAATCTTCAATAAAGAGTAACGCGTAGACTAAATTTTTAGACCAAATTTGCAAATAATATTACGTGTTATCAAAATGTTTAATTTAGTATTCATTCATTACTTATACATATCCTTAAAAACTCGAAAACATTATTATTATTTTAGTATTATATCAACAAGGTTAGTAAATAAGATAAAAATACCTCACGATTTATACAAAAACACTTTAAAAGTTCAGATGGAAAACAAAACTCATAATCTATCTACTTGTAAACCCGAAGTTTTTTTGTTCCCTTTTCTCAATACAAAATAAATTAGTTATTTTGTATTTCTAAATTATTAAGTTTGAAGTGTTTTCTAAATATAATTTTATTGATGTCTTACGTGTGAAAATAAATAATTTTTTTTTATATGAAGTGAGGGCACATTTTTTAGCGTTGCCCCGCGTCTCAAAAATCTCTGGACCGACCCTGGATTTGGGTTTCCAATAAAACAACTAAATTTTAAGAGGCACAATAAGATTGCAATTAATTAAGGGAGCATATAAATAATTAATCGCTTTATAGATAATCCAATTTTATTTTCATTAATTTAAAATTGTAGTTAGTTACAAAGTTTAATTTTTCGTAATTACTCATTAATTAGACCTTTCACGGTCAATCTTAGTATTTTTGGATAGAGCTCGATTCTACAAATGCGTATGCGAAAACAATCTATGAAACGAAGTTGCAACGAAGGATAAATAAGCGAGCAAAGGCATTGGTAAAATGGTCATTTGGGCCTCTATAAATAGAATGCTTCAACAAAGTTAGAGCACACTTTCTTGTTTTGGAAAGCTGATCTATGTGTGTTGACTCGACCAGGCAACGCGACCCACTTAAGCAGAAAGTTTTCAATGTGGATTCACGACTTTTTTCGACGAATCAATCATCATCACCACCACCACCACCACCAAATTATAGTCCTTGGCTTCCTGATCACAACCCACCCAAAAGTTAACTCCGCTGGGCCTCCGTTCGCAGTGGTTCATGCTGAGTTTTTCCTCGATAGCTGCCGGTTTCTCACCACTTTCCAGCAATTTCTCTTAACGGTGATGGTCACCACCACCGAGGTTGGACTCGCCTCGACACCAGCTTCAAATCCTAGTTCTTAGATCGTCTATTAGACATTGGATGGTGGTGCGTCATGGGTGCATCATTCAAGGTCACGAGGCTTCACCGGCGATTTTCACTGTCTTCCAACCACAACCAGGCTCTAGCCCAGGCATAAAACTTACTCCCCTTGTTGTTTACTAAGTTTTTGTGTATTTTGAGCATGCTTTGGATTTGGCTGGATTCTGGCCAAGGTTAACCAGCCCATTGCCGCATGCAACGTCATGTGAGCCAGATAGGCTAACTTTGTTTTCCTAAGCTAATTTCGATGACCTAAACTCAATTTTAATGTCCATCTGATAAGATTCCATCGTTTGACCCTTGTTTCGTAAATGGCCCTCACTCGTCTTGAAATTGTAGTATGTTGTTGTGGAGTGACGTGACGACCTTAGAAATTTATGGATCAAAAATCCAATTTGTTGATCTTCCGGATTTGGGTTACGTAGTGCTGTGACCCTACCATTGACCATGTTAACCAAGAGTTGACTTTTGGTCAACATGTTATGAAGTATTGTTAAGAATTGAAGTTAACATTACTAGAGATACGATAAATCTTAGTGGGCCTATTTTGGTTAGCAGGCCACCTGGGGTATGAGACCTTAGCTTGCGTGTGAGTGGCACCTTACCTGAATTTACAGGTTTATTCAGCTCCTAGGTGAGATAAATGATATGTGCAATTTTTAGTGTGAGGAAATGAGTCGGAGACCAGTTAGTAGAAATTGTACGTTGTGTGACTAGTTAATTGGTTATGATCATATGACGTATGATGTATTATGTGTGATGAACTGGGTATGTTCTTGCAATGCAAATCTTGTGGGTGATGCATTTTGCATGATGTATGATGTATGATGTATGATGTATGATGTATGATGGTTGATGGTTGATGCCTGATGTGTGATAATGAGATTGCACCATGTATCAATATGGTACATGGATGATCTTGCCTGGTTAATCCGCATTGGGATCATACTCATCCTAGGGGTGACTCTGCCTAGTTAATCCATAATTGTGGATCACTGCCTACTTGGTCACATTACTTCTGTGGGTAGTCTCACTTGATTAATCCGCAATGGGGGATCAAACTATTGGACCCTTGCCTATAGTCCCGCCTGGTTAATCCGCATTGGGGGGACTATATGCATTCAAGGGGTGACTACACTTGGTTAAGGGATCACTGCCTACTTGGTTACTTGTTTGCATATGTGATCCTGCCTGGTTAATTCACATTCAGGAACTACACTATTAAATAGATGCCTATGATCCTGTTGGTTAATCTGCATTGGGGGACCATACGCATTGAGTTGGTTCGAAATCCCACTTCCTATTTGGTTCCAATGAGTTGGTTTAGAATCCTGGATTCTTGTGAATACAATTGCTTAAGGTGGATTCTTGTGTTTGTAATGAGATTACAATGTCATTGTTTTGGAACCCAGGTAAGGAAATGAGGTAGATCTATATGGAGATTGGCCCTATTAATTTTGTGAGGTGACATTTGATCGTATTGGCTGATCAATGTTGTTAGATGTTAATATTGTACCGCTTTGGATCATTGAATTGTTAATTGTTGCTGATTGTGGAATTGTCGGTAGAAAGCATTGTGATGTATGTAAAAGATGAAATGACATTTGTAGCATCACTCCGCATTGGGAGTTGTCTAGAACTTAATGTTTGCTGCTAGTTAATATCATGAGAAGTCTTGAAAGCCATCGTGAATACAACACTTTGGAGCTTAACAAAATGGAAAACTACGAATAACTTGATCCTGTCTTAGGGTATATAGACAGTCTAACCCAAGAGGTGTACATAAACAATCTAACCCAAGGGTTAGATGCAACCATAAAATAAACAAGAGGATGCTACGTTGTTGAACTACTGGCTTTGTTAGTCAGGTGCTCTGGTTATGTATTTATTGAAGTACTGAACCTAGCTTGGTTATTTGTGGCTGTCCCAATATGGCTCGACGTCACGAATCCCGAAAATTGGTGTGAACGAATCATATAACAAAAGCAAATGTTTTACAAACCTGAAGAATCTAACCAAACTTTTGTTCCTTCCAAGTGTTGTTCACTTTAATATACACAATACATAAGTTATGCAAGATATTATCTGTGAAATTTATTATACAAAGCACTCTATTCTATCTATTTTGTTTATATAGGTGCTTTTATCTTAAGTTAGAATAGAAACTGAGAGTGTCCCAATGCCTACACCACATTCCTAGTGTCTATTTATCCAGTTCAAAGGCCTGAACAAACTTGGGTGCAACTTGGAATACTGACGAAATTCTTACCGGAACGCCAGGTATGGTTTCAGCCTTCGTTATTGTATCCTTCATCTATAATACCAGGTAGATCCAATGCAAATCTTTTTCTGCAACACTTATGAGCAAGCTTAGAGGTCGCACTTGGTGCGATGGCAAGTGCCTTCGCCCATGAGCGGTAGGTCTCGGGTTCGAGACTTGGGAGCAGCCTCTTCATAAATGGGGGTAAGGCTAGCCGACATTCACCTCTCCCAGACCCTGCGTAAAGCGGGAGCCTTGTGCACTGGGTACGACGACTTATGAGCAAGCTTATATTTTTCAGTTCTCGCCGGAACTTTAATCCATATTTTTCACTAATAACTTGAAACTTTACAAAACCTAAAAGGAAACAAAAAGTTGTCTGTGTGAGATTATGATGAGAAAAGAATGAGACTATCAAACAAAGGCTGGGGAAGGAAGCATTAACTTCAAAATCATTTGAACACCACTTATCGTTTTGAGTTGTTTTCACAGGGAGTTTGATGGTCAGAGAGAAGCTTCGAATCTCGATTTTTTTCCTATTTTAATATTTCTCCACAGCAATATAAACCTTATATTAAAAAATTAGTATTTAAGACTACAAATTTATTTAGATATGGCCGCAGTTTTGAGCTTCCATATAGGGAAGAGCAAGTCAAGGGAGAACTCCCATATTGACCATCAGTAGTTATACATAACACTTTATATACCTTGCACAAAGCATACACATCGTCGAGCTTAGTAATGCAAGCTTGTAACCCGAGTGGGGACATCAGGGTGTTGGAACGTTGGTTCGGCCTCAGCGGGTTGGGTTTGTTTGTCATGGCTTCATTCTGGTCCCCCCATATCAAGCTGGGAGTTGGGCCACGGGGTTTGGGTGAAAGCTCATGCTTCACGGTTCCTAGAGTGGAGGGCACCCTAAGGCTGGTTTCACAGAGCAACGATCACCTCCCCCTCTCAGCAGTGGAGGGATAACGGGTTAACCATTAAGGGAAAATAAAATTAAAAAAAAAAAGTAATTTATTTGAGCTATTTGGTACTTATTTATGCTTTGGTGGTGATGGTCCTGCTGATTTTGGCCTTGCCAAGCTAGCAATTGTGCTGCAACAAAGCTTCGAACAAGTAATTGAACTTGCTGAAAACATATAATTTGCACAATCATCTTCCATTTCGACAATGGCCTAGCTGCAGTCTTGTTGAACGGCGACTTTTCGAGTCCAGTAAGATACGCAAATCTCATGGTAACAAGTTGCAGAAGCAGTGTGGTAAGCTCCAAGGCAGTTTAGCTTAGGATCAGGGTGCCAACATGAGTACACTGGAGCAGCTGCACGCGTTTTGGGTGTTCAAAGGCCTGCACAAACTTGGATGCAAACTGGAACATTGACGGACATTCTTACCGGAATACCAGGTTGTTTCAGCCCTGCTAGCTAGTGCCAGCTGCACTTTTATCTCCCAACTTGTTTTCCTTGTCGTGTCCATATCATCTAGAATACCAGGCTGGTCTAATGGTGATTTTTTTTTGGAAAACACTTCAAGTAATCTCATTTCTTTCAGTCCTTGCTGGAACTTTAATCGCGATATATCACTCATCACTCGGAACTTTACAGAAAATAAAAATAAATAAAATGGCGTTCGTGTGAGAATGTGATGAGAAAAGAATGAGGCAATCAAACAAGGCCGGGGGGAGGAAGCATTAACTTTCATAGGGAGTGTGACAGTGGAAGATGGAGAGGCTTCAAACTCTCGATTTTTTCTTATTTTAATGTTTCTCCACAACAAGGTAGACCTTAACTCCCGTAACTTCTCTTGCATATACAATTTTTTGATTTAGATATGGCCATAGTTTTGAGCTTCCAAAAAGGGAAGAGCAAGTCAAGAGAGAAGCACCAACTACAATTAGTCCCACATCGACCATCAGCGGCTAAATAAAGCACTTTATATAACTTGCCCAAAGCTAAGGCACCGTCGAGCTTATTAACTCAAGCTTGTAACCCGAGTGGGGATATCAAAGTGTTGGAACGTTGGTTCGGCCTCAGCGGGTCGGCTCTGTCGTGGCTCTATTCTAACCCGCCCGTTCCAAGCCAGGAGTTGTGCCGTGGAGTTTGGGCGAAGGCTCATGCTTCACGGCTCCTAGAGCGGAGGGCACCGCGGAAGGCTGGCTTCACAGAGCAACGACCACCTCCCGCTCTTGGCAGTGGAAGGATAACGGGTTGGTGCCACTCGGATCCGACATGGCCTGCTGCACTGTCCCAATTGGACCTACATTTTTTCATCCTCTTTTTATTGTTCTTATCATTTTTTTTTTTTGGTTGCTTTTTTAACGAGCAAGGGATTTGAATTGGTCGGAAGAGATTCGAATTGGTTAATTTCTACTTGTCCAACGGTACGATATAATTTGTATAACTACTGCTTTTGACATTGTTGATTTCCAAGTTGTATAAACAATCATTGACAAATGTTTTGAACGAGTTTGAGATTTGAATTGGTCGGAAGAGATTCGAATTGGACAATTAAACTTGTCCAACTGTATGATAGAATTTGTATAACTACTACTTTTAACATTGTCAATTCCAAGCTACATAAACTATCATTGACAGATGTTTGTTAAATCAATTAGTTAAGTAATGCGCTCGTTCCGTTGTACTCAAGTTTGAGTTTGTTTCCTCGTAAATTATAGTTTAAAATATTGTTTTGTTAATTAAAAAAGAAAGTTTGAAAGGCTGCCTTAATTAGCGGGCTTGGTCATTTGATTTCTAAGCAATTCTTTAGGGAACATTCTATCACGTTCATTTGCGGTGCTTAGTCAACCAAGGTAGGAAATAAAATGTCCAATTTGTCATGAAGTGCAAAATTTTGGCAGGTAAAGATAACAATCACCAATTGATGATGCAATTTGAGTTTACAGCCACAATTTGCGTTCCGCCGATTAATATCGGCATTCGCAAAAGCAAAATGAAAATTTGTAAAGTGCTTCTCAACTTCTCACGCGTTTTTTTCTTCTAAAAAAACAGCTTCTCATTACTTTTATGTGATTTTTTTTACTTGACATGATGAGACTTCGCACTTAATTGGCTCATATTTTCTTAGGTAATTAATACCCTTTTCTGAAACAACCCCATGACAACTTTAAAAGGCTCATCTCCAAAAGGAGAATAAGGACTACACACACTCGCGCGATGTTAATGTCATTACAAAGGAGAATAAGAACCACATGCACTCTCGGGATGTTAATGTCATTACAGGAATTCTAACGGGTGCATGTAAGTTTCTCGCATCTATAAGATATTAAACTTTGACTTGAATTTCCAATTATGTACATGATTCTTATCCTTCGCCGAAGATTTTTAAAAAGTAGTTAAACTTTTTGAGATCTAGAGAGAGAGAGAGAGAGAGAGAGAGAGAGAGAGAGAGAGGAGCCCCAATGCCATTATATGTGTAGTCATGCCCCCTAAACAAATGCATATATTTTCTAACTTTGTTGTGAACATGAGACTCTTATTCATGTCAATAGTGTTAAGCTTATTATGCAGAGAACTAAGGCTCGTTTCCAGTGATATCGGCACAGCAACGTCTTACGGTCCTCCTTATATACGTGAGCAAACAACATATTCTTCTCTCTATATGCTTATACAATGAATATATAAAGATATTTAATAAATTATGTCGTCAGAAATTATGAATTAGAGAACTACGTACACATTCATATATATATATATGTGTGTGTGTGTGTGTGTGTGGATTATAGTTAATGTTTTTCAATGGCATATTGTAATTGTGGTGCAGCTACAAAGTGCTTTGGAAGTAGGCAAGACCAGTTCCCTCCGGGGAATCTGTTTGTGGCGGTGAGTGAAGGCTTGTGGGACAATGGTGCTGCGTGTGGAAGGCGGTATAGACTGAGGTGCCTGAGTGGACGTAATAAGCCCTGCAAGGGTGGTGCTACCGTGGACGTGAAGGTGGTTGATCTTTGTCGAGATTCAACCTGCCCTTCTACCGTAGTCATGTCAACTGATGCTTTTGCAGCCATTTCACACTCTCCTTCTACAAGAATCAACGTCGAATATGTCCAGTAAATAACTATATAATTTTGCATTCTTTTATAGTTCTACTATTATTTTCCTTATATCTACATATATACTAATATGTCGATCGTTTGATCTACAGGATATGAAATCAGCTGAACCAGATATATGATGACCAATTACAGCTGAGAATATCATCAATTATATTGACTTTGTAGTTCACGTTGGACTCAGGTTTATAATGATATCGAGAAGCATTGTAATAATAATTAATATGATGCTACATTTTCTTAATTTGTACTACACTAGTCTTCAATAAAATGACACGCAGAGTTATTTTTTTATTTTTTTATTTTTTTATTTTTTTATTTTTTTATTTTTTATCCAAGAAGCACCATCTACATGCCAATAAAAGAAAAAATAACATTACTTCTTTCACATTTACTGATCATATATAATGTAAACTACGCTCCCGATTTTTGTTCTTTTAATTTGCTTATAATTAAATAAGAAAATGATATAACAACATACCTCACATTAGGCCTGGCAATTCCTGACACGACCCGATAACCCGACACGACACGACACGAAATTAACAGGTGTTCGGGTTACACGATAACGAAACGGGTCGTTATCGGGTAACCCGATAAGCACCTGTTAAGATAACGGGTTTGTTCGGGTATACACGTGGGTAACACGATACACGATAAGCAGAATATTAATTTAATAATTTATAACCCTAAAAAAATACTATAATAATTATATATATATATATATATATATTAATTTAACAATTTTATACCCCTAAAAACTATAATAATTATATATATATATATATATATATTAAATTAACTATAATAATTATAATAATTATATATACTATAATAATTATACCCAAAATATTAACTATAATAATTATATATATATATATATATATTAAATTTTATACCCCTAAAAACTATAATAATTATACATACAAAATAAATAGATTTAAATCTACTTAATAAATAAATATATATATATATATACACACACACACCATTGAACTTCATGGGATACGAATTATACGAAACTAATTTCAACGATCCAACCGTCAAACATGTTTGTATATACTTCGAGATCGCATACACCAAAAATTGCAAAAAACAAACATTCAAAGAGCAAGTAACGGGACAAAACTTTTTGACGGTTATAAACAAAAAATCACGATTTAACGGTCATTTTAACTCCGATTTTGATGATTTTTTACAACCACACTCCTTGACCCTATATGAATACAATGATTAAATTCAATCTTCAATTTAAAATATTTACACTAGTGGATACCACAAAATCTTATGTTATACTTAATAAAAGTATGAATAAACTCTTAAGTATTAGTGAATCTATTGTTTTGATGGGATGCTCATTCTACAAAACTAGTTTCAATGATCCAACCGTCAAACATGTTTGTATATACTTCGAGATCGCATACGCCAAAAATTGCAAAAAACAAACATTCAGAGATCAAGTAATGGGACAAAAGTTTTCGACGGTTATAAACGAAAAATCAAGATTTAACGGTTATTTTAACTCCGATTTTGATGATTTTTTACAACTACACTCCTTGACCCTATATGAATACAAGTAATGAATTCGATCTTCAATTTAAAATATTTACACTAGTGGATACCACAAAATCTTATGTTATACTTAATAAAAGTATGAATAAACTATTAAGTATTAGTGAATCTATTGTTTTGATAGGATACTCATTCTACGAAACTAGTTTCAAAGATCCAACCGTCAAACATGTTTGTATATACTTCGAGATCGCATACGTCAAAAATTACAAAAAACAAACATTCAGAGATCAATTAACGGGGCAAAACTTTTCGACGGTTATAAAAAGAAAAATCACGATTTAACGGTCATTTTAACTCCGATTTTGATGTTTTTTTACAACCACACTCCTTGACCTTATATGAATACAATGATTGAATTCGATCTTCAATTTAAAATATTTACACTAGTGGATACCACAAAATCTTATATTATACTTAATAAAAGTATGAATAAACTATTAAGTATTAGTGAATCTATTGTTTTGATGGGATACTCATTCTACGAAACTAGTTTCAATGATCCAACCGTCAAACATGTTTATATATACTTCGAGATCGCATACGCCAAAAATTGCAAAAAACAAACATTCAGAGATCAAGTAACGGGACAAAACATTTCGACCGTTATAAACGAAAAATCACGATTTAACGGTCATTTTAACTCCGATTTTGATGTTTTTTTACAACCACACTCCTTGACCCTATATGAATACAATGATTGAATTCGATCTTCAATTTAAAATATTTACACTAGATACCACAAAATCTTATGTTATACTTAATAAAAGTACGAATAAACTCTTAAGTATTATTGAATATATTGTTTTGATGGGATACTCATTATACGAAACTATTTTCAATGATCCAACCGTTAAACATGTTTTTATATATTTCGAGATCGCATACGCCAAAAATTGCAAAAAACAAACATTCAGAGAGCAAGTAACGGGACAAAACTTTTCGACGGTTATAAACGAAAAATCACGATTTAACGGTTAATTTAACTCCGATTTTGATGATTTTTTACAACTACACTCCTTGACCTTATATGAATACAATGATTGAATTCGATCTTCAATTTAAAATATTTACACTAGTGGATACCACAAAATCTTATGTTATACTTAATAAAAGTATGAATAAACTCTTAAATATTAGTGAATCTATTGTTTTAATGGGATACTCATTCTACGAAACTAGTTTCAATGATCCAACCGTCAAACATGTTTTTATATATTTCGAGATCGCATACGCCAAAAATTGCAAAAAACAAACATTCAGAGAGCAAGTAACGGGACAAAACTTTTCGACGGTTATAAACAAAAAATCACGATTTAACGGTTAATTTAACTCCGATTTTGATGATTTTTTACAACTACACTCCTTGACCTTATATGAATACAATGATTGAATTCGATCTTCAATTTAAAATATTTACACTAGTGGATACCACAAAATCTTATGTTATACTTAATAAAAGTATGAATAAACTATTAAGTATTAGTGAATCTATTGTTTTGATGGGATACTCATTCTACGAAACTAGTTTCAAAGATCCAATCGTCAAACATGTTTGTATATACTTCGAGATCGCATACGTCAAAAATTACAAAAAACAAACATTCAGAGATCAATTAACGGGACAAAACTTTTCGACGGTTATAAAAAGAAAAATCACGATTTAACGGTCATTTTAACTCTGATTTTGATGATTTTTTGCAGCTACACTCCTTGACCTTATATGAATACAATGATTGAATTCGATCTTCAATTTAAAATATTTACACTAGTGGAAACCACAAAATCTTATATTATACTTAATAAAAGTATGAATAAACTATTACGTATTAGTGAATCAATTGTTTTGATGGGATACTCATTCTACGAAACTAGTTTCAAAGATCCAACCGTCAAACATGTTTGTATATACTTCAAGATCGCATACGTCAAAAATTACAAAAAACAAACATTCAGAGATCAAGTAACGGGACAAAACTTTCCGGTTATAAACGAAAAATCACGATTTAACGGTCATTTTAACTCCGATTTTGATGTTTTTTTCCAACCACACTCCTTGACCCTATATGAATACAATGATTGAATTCAATCTTTAATTAAAATATTTACACTAGTGGATACCACAAAATCTTATACTATACTTAATAAAAGTATGAATAAACTATTAAGTATTAGTGAATCTATTGTTTTGATGGGATACTCATTCTACGAAACTAGTTTCAATGATCCAACCGTCAAACATGTTTATATATACTTCGAGATTGCATACGCCAAAAATTGCAAAAAACAAACATTCAGAGATCAAGTAACGGGACAAAACTTTTCGACGGTTATAAACGAAAAATCATGATTTAACGGTCATTTTAACTCCGATTTTGATGATTTTTTACAACTACACTCCTTGACCCTATATGAATACAATGATTGAATTCGATCTTCAATTTAAAATATTTACACTAGTGGATACCACAAAATCTTATGTTATACTTAATAAAAGTATGAATAAACTCTTAAGTATTAGTGAATCTATTGTTTTGATGGGATACTCATTCTACGAAACTAGTTTCAATGATCCAACCGTCAAACATGTTTGTATATATTTCGAGATCGCATACGCCAAAAATTGCAAAAAACAAACATTCAGAGAGCACGTAGCGGGACAAAACTTTTCGACGGTTATAAACGAAAAATCACGATTTAACGGTTAATTTAACTCCGATTTTGATGATTTTTTACAACTACACTCCTTGACCTTATTTGAATACAATGATTGAATTCGATCTTCAATTTAAAATATTTATACTAGTGGATACCACAAAATCTTATGTTTATACTTAATAAAAGTATGGTATAGTACTATTGTTTTATTTTTTTTCATAATTATTTTGGTAAACTTCTCATAATTTGAATGATTTTTAATGTTTGGTTTTGCTATGCTTAGTTTATGCAGAAGATAGTTATGACGTGGAAAACCTTACTGAAAACATCATCAACATAACTCTTGAAGGCAATAGATCAAGCCAAAGTTCCAATGCAATTTCATGATGATCGATGTAAATCGAGGATTTTGTAAATTGAGGTTTAAACTTTTGAGAAAGATTTCACAACCTTGAAAACAAAAACTGTTTCATTTTGCATATCCTTGAACATTTAAAATTTGTAATAGATTAATACTGTATGTATTATTTTTTTATTAGGCTCTTATTTTCGAGTGTAGATGTAGTACTTAAACGACAAATGTGTTTTAATGTTTTGAAGTAATATTTATGTGGCAATGTGTGGTATGTGCAAATTTAAGAAAAAATATATATTTTTCTTAACGGGTCATAACGGGTCGGGTCACTTTATCCGTTGGGTAAAGTGACACGACCTGTTAAGGACCCGTTAAGATAACGGGTGTGACACAACACGACCCGTTAAGATAACAGGTGTTACACGAAAACGACACGAACACGACTGACACGACCCGTTTGCCAGGCCTACCTCACATACACTCCTCTGTTTTTTTTTTTTTTTTGGCCCTCAATTATGATAGAGATGTTTCCGAGCCTTTGCATTTGGAAATGAGACTAGACTACAGTCTGCAGATGCAAAATCTAATTACCTCTTAGTGCATGCACATATATTATATTGCAATGTTCATCATTATTAATGTAATGGGAAATACTCTCTTTTTTTTTTCAATTAATTTTGAGTTGGATGTCTAGTTATGTTCTACTCAATTGTTTTGTAGCCCTTAAACACGCTTCATTTAGCACCTAATCAACAATACCTATCCGACTTACCCATTATAGTCATTATGCAGTATTGACTTTCCTTCGTACATACAAGTGAGTTATCACAGTACCATATTTCAAATCAATCACATATTATCATGTGTTATAATTTTTTTTATATAAATAGTACAATTAACTTGAAATACAACAACAATAACATCCCTTGAAAGTTTTTGTCTCCACTTTGAGCCATGAGTGGGATCTATCTATTTTAGCCAGCTGCACCTTATCGAAATGGAACCTCCACTGAGTCAAGATATAAAACAACTAATGGTCGTTAACAAAACGGAATGTGCATGGTTTTGTAGCCTTTCCAACCAGCTACGCCTTTTATTAGAACTCAACAACTGTATCATAAGTGATGAGTGGGCTGATGTGTAGTGTATTATCATGTCCACTATTGCAACTAAGAACTAATCGATCTCATCAGCTTACAAATTATTTTTTACATCTCTTCTTCTGGTATATGACCACTAATCATGAACTTTAGATGCATGCTACTTTTTCACCAATGCTTGAATTAATTAATTATGTAATTTCACAAGATTCGAAAGACTATGTACTCGTACTGAATGTATTCGATAATATACATATAAAAGTGTAAAACTGTACGAGGATGTCACGTACAATTGAATCCCTATTACGAGAACATTGAATTCCTATTCTAGGTACATTAACTCAGGTCAACACACATTAAATCTCTGTGGTACATTGATTCACGCTTACATATATACATGGAATCCCTGTGGTATTGACTCACGCCAACATATACAATATTTTCTTTATCACAATCCCTACTCCCAAACATGCCGCTCCTTGCTCGTGTTGGATTGGGCTTAGGGCCAAACCTGTTGTACTTAGGGATAGAAGGTTGTGCTTCTTTAAATAAATCTTTTTTTTTTTTTTGAAGAACTTCAAATAAATTGTGTAACATCCCACATTGTCCAGAGGAGTGGATCATGTAAGCCTTATATGTATATTTCTATCTCTACCTAGCACGAGGCCTTTTGGGAGCTCACTGGCTTCGGGTTCCATCGGAACTTCGAAGTTAAATGAGTTTGGGCGAGAGCATTCCTAGGATGGGTGACCCACTAGGAAGTTCTCGTCTGAGTTCCCAGAAACAAAACCATGAAGGCGTGGTCGGGGCCCAAAGCGGATAATATCGTGCTACGGTGGAGTCGAGCCCGGGATGTGGTGGGGGCTCGGGTTGGGATGTGACAATTTGGTATCAGAGCCAATCCTTAGCCGGAAGTGTGCCGACGAGGAAGTGGGGCCCCTAAGGGGGGTGGATTGTAACGTCCCACATTGACAATATCGTGCTACGTTGAAATCGAGCCCGGAATATGATGGAGGCCCGAGTCAGAATGTGACAAATTATTTGTCGTATTTGTATTCGTTCATTTATGTATAATAGTATGATTTGGTTTAGTTAGTAGCATCGCAGTCCCAATGTAAACTGAAGTCAAGACAAAATTGAAACGAGGAATTCCTATAGTACCTTAATAAGGTTTTATTTACAACAATATGAATTTGAGATACATTAGATTAGATTTATGAAAATAAGAGATTTATTTTTCCCCTTTTTAATCAAGAATATGATGAATGATGAAATGTTTTAGATATATAATAAGGATATGAAGAAGAGCCTAATTTAAAGTGAAGCCCAAAGTACATGTTTTGTTTGTCTTTCCTCTATGCCGCCATTGTGCAATCCAAAAATCTCAATTGCTTGATTATCTCTTACTTAAACAAGGTAGTGTGAAATCTTCTTTATTGACCTTGTAAGTTTGA
The DNA here is from genome assembly GCF_042453785.1 of Malus domestica. Lineage (NCBI taxonomy): Eukaryota > Viridiplantae > Streptophyta > Magnoliopsida > Rosales > Rosaceae > Malus > Malus domestica. The sequence continues at coordinate 13,965,228 of NC_091668.1, forward strand.
TATTGATCTGAAGAGGGATATTCTATTATAAGTGGTGAGAGGATTGAGCCAGACTGCAATAGGTCAGCTACTTATTATTGAATTCATCACAAATATAATATGCTATTTTCATCGACGTCAGTCGAATATGAGACATCTCATTTACTAATGAAGAAAAATATTCCTATAGATTGTAGTTTAGTTGGTAAAGTATATAAAAAAAAAAATTGTTCGTACCATTCATTTGTATCATCTGTCTAATAGAAATGGAATCCACATGAGTTCATAGGCCCTACCTTTATTTAAGAGAAAATATAAATAGATGATAAGTGTAACATTATTCAAAGTATAATTACTCATCGAGCCGCCAAACAATTAAATAATGGAGACAAATCATTATATCCTATTAAATAAGAAAAGTGTTATTAGCACTCTAAAAATCTTATTTTACACTCTTTATAAGTGTATTTTTCTTTCTTAATATAAAAAGTTTGGAATGTAAAATAAGAGTTATGGAGTGCTAATAACAATTCCTTTAAATAATTGAGATTAACTTGAAGTCATCATATTCAGAGAATCATGATTCAGCATAAAAACATGGAAAATGTCTTATCGACTTCGAAAGCAAAGTGGCATGGTAGTTATCTCGTAACTGAGGATCAATCATCTCTTACTAGTCGTAAGAATCCTAATAAATAATTTATTTATTTATTAATTTTCTTATAAACTGCGAGTTCAAAGAGTCAAAGATGATAACAACTCAAGAGTGACAAAGCAAAACAAAATTTCTTTTTCTCATCTACTTATAGTTAAATGAAAATAATGTGTAATTGAAAATTGTCCAAATTTCCTCTATAACTATTATTCTTCATTCCTCTATAATTATTATAAAGGTCGCACTTGATGCGATGGCAAGTGCCTTCGCCCATGAACGGTAGGTCTCGGGTTAGAGACTTGGGAGCAGCCTCTCCATAAATGGGGGTAAGGCTAGCTGACATTCATCTCTCCCAGACCCTACGTAAAGCGGGAGCCTTGTGTACTGGGTACGACATGACATGAGGATAATGTTCTTATGACAGAGTTTTGGACTATTACTTTTTGTGCAGATAAGTTTGAGTCACACGCAATGGCGGAGCTAGGAATTTAAGACAATAGGGTCAAAAAATAGCTTTAAAAAATCTATCACACTTTCATTTATAATTGTCCACGACGTGTTCTCATATTTTGAAAATGTCGTATTACAACATCATTATCAATAAAATCAAATACCTCTTTCTCAATGTATACAACCAAAATATCATTCAACCATTGATCACCCATCCTATTACGATGTGGATTCTTCACAATTTTCACCACCGAAAAAGCTCTTTCAACTAAAACAGGAGCAACAAGTAAATCAATACTAATTTCACTAGCAAGTACACTAATTTGGATCACATGTGGGTTCACATGTTCCATGTTGAGTGAGCCAACTTGGGTCAATATTTGTTGGCCATTGTGGCCCACGCAACCAAGATTACTTACAATAGCAACTTTCTATTGTGAGTGATGTTGCAGCGCTGCTACTACAGTGCTATTATAAGGGTCAATTAGCAGCGCTATTATAAGGGTCAATTTTTTTTAAAGGGTTTCGTTCACAAAGTTATTGGGGGTCAAAGGGAGCCCAATGCCCCCCCCCTCCCAACATTGGCTCCACTAGTGGTCACACAACGATTCAGTTGGATGGCTCCACTAGTGGTCACACAACCCCCCCCCCCCCCGGGCCTCCCCCAACATTGGCTCCACTAGTGGTCACACAACGATTTAGTTGGATGGTTATATTCTAGAGAGAACAAGTCAAGAAATAACGCACTGGTTCGTGAAATTTTATCAAACCGTAGTGTGCTTTCCTTAAAGAGAGATACTCACACCACAACCTAATTGTCTATGCACTTCTTAGAAGAAAATTTCAATTTTCTTGTAATTTTCCCAAGATAACCTAAAATGTACCAACTGACGATAACCTAAAAAATATTTTGTAATTAATGACAACAAATTTTGTATTTTTTTATGTTTTAAAGGGACAATATATAGTTTTAACATTAATCTACGAGGATTCAAACTTAGTTGCAATGAATCATTTCAGAACCAAGGTCCTTGTTTTGTTAGTTTATTTGTTTTGTTGAAGATTTGTATGACACTGTGTTGTAATTGTCACTCCAAAAATGTCATACGCACCGTTCCCTTTCACGTACAAATTCTCTCCTCATAAAATTATATTGAAATTGGTACCAGGCGGAATATTCTATAATTAAAAATCAATATATGCTAGATTGAATAGTCAACGACACCGGTCAACTAAGTTCAGATTTACTAGTTTACCAAAAGCGAATTAATCAGTTAAACTTAGATTACTTAAGTGATCCAAATTAACTAAAGTCTAGTTCAATGCTCATGGTAACTTTGATAAACTTAGTCATAAACATAAATATATTTGCAAGCCATAGAAATAAAATATCACAAGCAAATGAACAAGATATGCAAACAAGAAAAACAATCAACAACACACGAAGTTTTTGGCCAAAAAAGCCCACATCTGGATTAAAAAACAAGGGACTTTACTGAGTCCAATTTGCTAGTGGAAATAAGGTTCGTACAAATTATCACATCAAGCTCATTTCCTAGATCTAATCTAAGGAACAATTTTACCTTTATGCAACCTTACTTTGCATATGATGGAGATGTCTTTAGTCTTCATTAGGAGGCAGCTCTAACCTTGAACTCTTCTTCTTGTGGCACTAAGACCAACACAATCAATGTAAATGATATTATGATGATGATAATGTGAAATATGGATATAAAAGATCAGTCAGTTTCTCCAATCAAATAATTGAAAGAAGAAATCTATATGAATCTGAAAACTAGGTTTAAATGAAGATTTGAAACTTAAGGGACCATGAAAATAGTGCAAATCTATTTCTCAATGATGGGGAATTTTATGCATGGAAATCAGTTTGGCAGATAAGGTTTCAAGTGAAAAACACAAGAGGAAGCTTAAAGTTTTTTTAATGCAATCTTAAAAAATCTAGACTTTTTAACCAAAAGAACAAATGAACCCTAGGACCTGTTTTTAAGGAAGGCATGCATGTTTCAAACAAAGAGAACCCGGAGACATGTGTCAAGAGCAAAAGCAATCTTTACAAATCTAGGGTGGAAAATTCACTCTCAGGAAAAATGTGTCAGTTGGCTCATGTGAGATGTCTTAAAGTGTGTGCCTAACTTGCGTGAAAGCAGTGACCAATTATGATGAGACAACACAACTAGACAGAATGGATTGGAAAATTAAGCATGAAATGCATATGCATGAACAAACCTTTGAGGAGACAAAACCAAACGATTGAGTGATTATTTCTAGCAGTATGATCACATAAGTGACAAGGATCGTCGTGCTGGAAATTGCAGATAAGAAAGAACGAATGAAATATCAAATTTCTTTATTAAAACACACTCACAATCTTGACATTGTGTGTTAACTGTCAAGTAACGGCAAGTTCAGACTTCTTTGGATTTTCTCCTTAGTTCATACCGTAAGGAGATACAAATGAATGGAAAATTATAAATGGACAGGAAGAAGTAACATTGGTACAACAATTCTGCTGCTTAATATGACAACTGCGGCTGTATGTTTCGTGAAGATATACTTTCAAATCCCCGGCGTTGTTTCTGGAAATACGGATGAAGACTGTGGACTCCCTCCAAATATACGGGCGTCTGCATTTCAATCAAGCGCGACACCTACACATACGGATCATCCATTCAGAATATTGGAAGATTAATCTGTCTGGCCAGAAACCACAAGAAAATCCAGAATAAATAAAAGCCCTGAAGTTTCTACATTAACTCATCGCTTTCATTGGACCGCCTAAACTGTTATGAGAGCCAAAGAACGAAATCAGAAACAAAGTGGTCTGGAGAAACAAAGAACCACTTACTGCTCTGCGGAAAGCAAACATCTCTTCTTGACCAGATAGCATGGATATTATACCAGTTGGGGCACCTCCTGAACTAACATTACCTTCTGCTAAAACATCGCGACGAAGCTTTGAACCTTCTGTCTCTGTTTCAAACTGGAAACTGAAAGCAAGCAAGTACACATGTTTAGACTGAAATACTGACAACCATAACAATACTAAAAGAACCATTGAATCAGAATTGCTAGTACTATTAAGCAAATGTATCTCCTTAAGCCCTTGACGGTACAAGAATCTTTCAAGAATGTATCCAAGTCAATTGATATTTCCTGCACGTTGCGCTCTTATAACTGAGCTGATATTTTGATGACAGTTTCCCCAACCACCGATGAATTTGCACAAATGCAATAAATTGTGTGTGCAAGCAGGAGAAAGTAATTTTTACATGCATCTATCGAGGATATGCAAAACCTATCCGAGAGTATCGGGCAAGTATTGGATACGGGATACAGGACCAAACAGAAGTATCCGTGCATCATAGTGCAAAACATATGCGAAAGGAATACAAGTCAGAAACAAAGCAATGAGCGGTAAGTCCTGATCCAGAATGATGAATCTCAAAGCCCCGAGATTTCTTGATATAAAATTAATAAGAAATGAACAAAAACGGACACTCACCTCTCCAGATCAAAAAGAGTACCCTCTTCAGTTCCTTGAAATAATTCATCAATAGAAGATGCTGCAGAACAAAATAGACGGCAATGATGATTGTATAATTCATCAATGAGGGTAATAAACCGCCGTGCCTGAAAAATTGGAAGAAAAAAAAATTATTTAGTTTATGTCAAATGTATACTCATTTGAACTAAAATTAAATGTGAGATATAGTTTTTGAGACATTCGGATGTTTGTATTAATCTCGTACAATACATATGCATGCATGTCAATCCAGTTATCATTGACAGGATTGGGACATGATGACTACTTAATGCTTTCATTTTCTGTTTCTTTTTTTCAAGCATTAACCTGAATAACTGCAGATATATGTTCAAAGTGGTGGAAAGTCACCCCCCCCCCCCGACTCACATTACCAGATAAAACTAAACCCACTTTGCATACAATGTTTTAGTCCTTATTGTCCGATGAAGCTTCACCAACTTATGTGGAACCCGAACATGAAACATGCCAAACAAAAAACTAGAGAAGTTGAGTAGTACCTTATCACGGATACGCATACTCATCATTGGAATGTCAGATATAAATATAGTGTGATAATTTTCTGCAACTGCAATATAATCAGCTGCACCTACCTAAATTCAATAACAAAAGCAGAGAGAAAATATAAAACAATCATCAGATATAGAAAATAGATGTAAGATATAACACGAAACTTGCAAACACAGACAAAGGCAAGAGTAATACCGGCCGACCACAGAGATAATCAAATGCGAACCGTGCCGCTCCATTAGAGCATTCGGGAACCTCCAGTGTTCTGATTTACGAACCAAGTGTCTTTAATTACATAATGGATTATGACAAATAAATTGTTATTTCAAATTTTAGAAGTACCTCCCGAACATCACTCGAATAGTATCCGAGGCAATCTGTCCCCCTATTTGGTTTGTGACTTCATGCCACTTCTTCTCAAATTTCTCCATAGCAACGCTGTCTGAGGGCCAGAAGTAGTGAACCTGTATGTTTAAGCTGGTCAAGTTTTACGCGACAGTATTATCTATATGCCTTTTCTAACTACTAGATGGAAACAACTACTCCAAAATGCAAGAGAGTAGGAACTCTGTTTCTATAATTTAAAAAAAAAAAAAAAAACAAGATACAGAATTGTGAATGGACTGATGAGTCAGTGAAGCATATCCATCAAATACATGAAGAACAACTAAAGAATGACGGGAAAATAGCCATGACTTACAGCACTCATATATGAAGCTGTTGTCAACGAGTGCAACGAAATAGAAGTAATATTTCACATGTATTTGCCAAAAAAGAAAATGCTTCATGCTTACCTGGTCTGCAGATCTTTGACTTTGAGCTATAACACGACGATAATCAATCTCACTTCCAATGAGAACAGTCTCACAGTGCTCATTCAGTTTGCGAACAAACTTTTGGAAGATCTCCCGCTGCATACCATCCTGCATAAGAAATTTTTGTTTCAAAAGAAAAAGGTAGAGAAATGTTGGTCCAAGAAAAAAGGATGAAAACTTCTTATCAACATAACAATCAAGTTGCTAAATAATTCAAAGATCGGTTACAAAGTATTGATTTTAGGCCATCTTCATCACTCCTTACCCATGAAGTTACATGAATAGGCACAATGCCAAAGGATTATCGAGAGAAATAAATTGGCAGGGAATATGGATGGTTTATCACAGTATTAAAGAAACACACATGTGCACCTGATTTAAGTCTGTTGGCGCTCGATTACTGGTGGCAACAAAAACAGTTCCGGTACTTAACAATCTGCTAACAATTCCAGATAAGGCCACAATAGCAAATACATCAACAGTCTGAAATAGAAAGAAAGAAATTCCAAGTCACAAGATGAGCAGCAGAACATTTAAGCTAGGTTTTCCCCCAGCGTGTTGTAGAAAATACGGAACCATTATTGATACATGAATGCCAAGTTGATCCTATTTAAGTTTAACTTAACAAGTTTAATTCAACCTTGCGATTAGAAAAAAAATGATCACAAACTGCAATAAACAATAAATAAAGGACAAAACAGCAAGACCTAAAAACATTAAATCTTGACTGACTGATCCATTAGAAACTTTACGATCATTTCTGTAAGGCATTATAGGCTACATATAAGCTATGGACTAGGATCCTTCAAGCTTGATTTGAGACAGCAAATACTAGCTCTATTTAATTGGTAATAGGTTACAAGTCATACATGTGTCCCCGATTAAATCTGTTAGCCCACATTAATCTGACCTGTATTTCGTCAAAACAGAGAATGCTACCACCCTTTTGATTTGCCTGCCGGTCTATGAGCAGCTTATCTGCTACAGCTGGAAGGATGTTTTTCATCTGAACCTCTTGCTTATATCTCTCTTCAGCAGCGACCCACTCCTTCACCCTCGAATCAAAGGGAAGATTCATTACCCAATTGGAAAGGCTTGAATGCAAAGACTTTTCCTCCACTTGGCTTTTCCAAATCTGATGCATTTGTTCGTTAATCTTTAACATTGCCTGCAAGTAAAGATGTTAAAAGAATAACTTGCATTCTCATGGTCAACTTGGGTAGAAGATGATCCACATATTTCAAGGACGTACGGTTCGAAATAAAATGCGTATGATCAGTTAATGTCATCCAAAATTTGTCGAATCACACTCAAAAGCTCACCTCGTGAAAGTGATATCTCTTTCGATGCTTAACTATTCCTTCAGTGGCACTAAAAAACATGTCCATAAGCATCGTCTTTCCTGAATAGAAGTACCGAATTTCGATTCAAGCTGGCACACATTTGCTTTACAGATGATACACATACAAAAAACATAGCAACATACCACTTCCAACATTGCCGTAAATATACAGTCCCTTGGGAGCCGGAGGAGCAGTTGGGCGGCGACCAACGCGTGAATCTAACTTCCTCTCTCGATTAAGATACGAAACCCATTTCCCCACTCCGGGTTCTGCTTTATCAGGTTTCTTCCTGAGCCAAACAGAATCACAACATTGACATTCAGAAAACAGTAAAAAGAAACCGAAAATCTCTAAGCTTTTTCGACAAGCAATGGTATATGCCTATGCCTTACCGGGACAGCCATCTCTGCACAAACTTATTGCGCTGGTTGGTGACTGATGTCCATACATCATCTTTCTGCTGGCTCTCAGCTTCCTCCATTAAAAGCTTCCGCCGCTCGTCCTCTCTCCGCCTCTCCCAAATCGCAAGCTTTTCCTGCAAAATGTGAAGAAAATTTCAAAATTCTCCGACCAGTTCTCAAATTACAACTTTGAATTCAAATGTAGGAGCTGAAAATTAACGATTTTTTCACATGATAATCCTCCATTTCTCTCTCGTACTGCTCCAATCTCCCGAGCAACTCCTCCAATTGAAAAGCCACCGTCTCTTGCTTCGGATCATGCTGCAGCTTCCCTTCCTCGACGAGGCTCTTGTACTGCGTTAGTGGCCCTGAAAGCACAAGGATTCCAATTGAATTTCTAGAGAGAGAAATTCGATTTGAAATTCTAGAGAGAGAGAGAGAGAGAGAGAGAGAGAGAGAGGAACCTGGACCTGGAGGCTTAATAGAGGAAGGTTGGGCTCGATCACAGTGAAAACGCACCGCATTGAAGCACCGGAGCTTGGAGGTTGTTTGGCCTCGAACAAACCCTAGAAACAAACGCGCTGAGATCGACGACGCTTTTCTCATTCTTCCACCCAGCTAATTGGATTGGAATTATCAAACTCTGGAGTGGCGTTATTGATTTCTCACCAACTGTTAACGAAACATCAGAAACCAGAAAAGCGTACCAGTAAGTCGAGAGGTAGAAGACGACGTGACGTGGCCACAAATTCCACCAGCCACGTGGAAAAGCGGAAAGTGCGGGAGGATCCATTGTCGTTTTGTTAAATCCTGCTTTTGCTTTTATGTTTTTTATTTACCGTTAACCGTTGGGAGCTTTTGAAATGCAAAGGCTCGTCAAGACCGCCATTTTTACCGCCAACAGAAGAGAAGCAGAGCAGAGCTGCTTGGCGCTCCTCCAAGGGTGCGACGCCGTTTCAAAGCTCTCCCAGATCCACGCCCACGTGTTGAAATCGGGGCTCCAAAACAATCCGCTAGTACTCACCAAGTTCGCCGCCACGGCCTCCGACCTTAAAGCCATCGACTACGCCTCCTCCTTCCTCTTCTCCGGCGACGCCGATACGCATCTTTACGATTCGTTCCTCTTCAATACTGTAATTAGAGCTTACGCGCAGACCAGCCATGAAAAGCATAAAGCTTTGTGCTTTTACAATGTTATGGTTCAAGGTTCTGTTTTGCCTAATAAATTCACCTACCCTTTTGTCCTCAAGGCCTGTGCTGGAATTGGGGACTTGAATTTGGGGAAGTCGGTTCATGGGTCGGTGGTGAAATTCGGGTTCGATGCCGATGTTCATGTTTGTAACACTATGGTTCATATGTATTGTTGTTGTGGAGGAGGGATTGAGTTTGCCCGGAAGGTGTTTGATGAAATGCCCAAGTTGGACTCTGTTTCATGGAGTGCGATGATTGGCGGGTATGTGCGTGTGGGGTGGTCGACGGATTCAGTTGAGTTGTTTAGGGAAATGCAGATGGCGGGAGTTAAGCCGGATGAGATAACTATGGTCTCCGTTCTGTCTGCGTGTACGGATTTAGGTGCACTTGAGCTTGGGAAGTGGGTTGAGTCTTACATTGAGAAAGAAGGGATTCATAAATCTGTGGAGCTTTGTAATGCGCTCATCGACATGTTTGCAAAGTGCGGGAATGTGGATAAAGCTTTGAAATTGTTTAGAAACATGAGTGGGAGAACAATTGTTTCTTGGACTTCTGTGATTGATGGTCTGGCAATGCACGGCCGCGGAATGGAAGCCATTGCTTTGTTCGAGGAAATGATTGGGACTGGGGTAGCACCTGATGATGTTGCTTTCTTAGGGTTGCTTTCTGCGTGTAGTCATTCTGGGCTAGTTGAAAAGGGTAAGAGGTACTTCAGTTCAATGGTAGAAAAGTTTCAAATTGTACCTAAGATAGAACACTATGGATGCATGGTGGATATGTTTTGCAGGGCCGGACATGTCAAAGAAGCATCGGAGTTTATCCAAAAGATGCCGATTGAGCCAAACCCTATAGTCATGCGAACCCTGATCAGTGCTTGTCATGCACACGGTGAACTCAAGCTTGGAGAGAGTATCACCAAGCAGTTAATCAGGAGTGAACCTATGCAGGAGTCAAACTATGTCCTGCTTTCCAACATTTATGCAAAAATGAACCATTGGGACAAGAAAACCAAGATTAGAGAGGCGATGGACAAGAAGGGGATGAAAAAGATCCCTGGGAGCACTATGATCGAGCTAGACCACGAAATTTACGAATTTGTGGCTGGAGATAAATCGCATAGACAGTCCAAAGAGATTTACGAGATGGTAGAGGAGATGGGGAGGAAGATGAAGAAAGCTGGATATGTTCCCACTACATCAGAGGTCTTGCTAGATATCAATGAAGAAGATAAAGAGGATGCTTTGAATAGGCATAGTGAAAAGTTAGCCATTGCTTTTGCCCTCCTGAATACGCCTCCAGGAACTCCTATTCGAATAGTGAAGAACTTACGAGTTTGCGATGATTGCCACTCTGCTACTAAGTTCATCTCTAAAGTTTATAATCGAGAAATAGTGGTGAGGGATAGAAACAGGTTTCACCATTTCAAGGATGGTATGTGTTCTTGTAGAGATTTCTGGTGACAAGCATATCAGAAATGGTTCCAAATGGGAGCTTATGAGCATATTTTACAATGAAAATTCCTTACAAAGAATGGCAATTGATCACAGCCACAAAACAACTTGCTGTTGGTATAGCTCATCATTTTGCTTTATTAAGTGAAGTTTTAACATCTAATTAGCTGTAAGGGATTGTTTTGTTTATTTTATGTACTATTGGATCACCTTTTGCTTTACTAAAAAGCTAACGCATAAAATCAAGCTCTGAGTGACTTAATTTTTAAAACTTGTTTATCTTTTATGTTTGGAAATCTAAGCCTTTTCTGGATGAATCTTAAGCCACTTGTACTTGCACAGAGCTCACCATTGTGGTATGTATTATTGACAGAACTTGTACTACAACTAGCGGAGGAGCATACAATCTGCATTCAGCTTTTCTAGTCATAGCAGGTGCAAATCTATCTCCTCAAAAAATTTTCATCTTTTATTTATTTTAAATTCATAATCACTTGTTTTGTTTTATGTTTCCACATATCCATTTGCTTGAAGCTTTTAATCTCTTATGTTTGGTGGTTATATGTTTTGATTGACGAATACGATTTAGGGATATGGATGTATAAGACCAGATGTGAATCTCAACCTATTAAGAAACAGTCTCCTTCTTGCCTACCAAAAAAAATAAGGGAAGTGATTTCACCCTGTTTGTCCCCCTGATTATTTCTCATGAAATATGAGGAAATCATTTACCTAAAATTAAAAACGTCTATAAATTTTCACATATGGTTATACAGAGTTAAAACATGTGAAACTGGCAGCTCCCACTACCGTGCTATGACCAAGCAGGGTAAAGGAATAGCATTACTACTTGTTAGGGAGACTCCTATATATGTCGACCTCCATCCCCAACGGACAGGCAGACCTGCAAAAATGCTCAACCCTTCATCATATCTGAGAGGGCACTCCCAACGAAGCCTTTCGAAATATTCAGCTTTCTTTCCCCCCGATAATACCTCTGCAAACAAGCTATACTAGAGCAAGAATATCTCATATCATCAGGGTTAAAAGCAAGAGTATCCCATATCATGCTTTTTCCCTGTCTTTTCCTTTGGCCTTGTTTTTACCTGCAAGACAAGGAGAAAGAGAGCAATCAGTCAGCACTTGGAATCAAGCTTCCAGCCAGGAACTGACTGCCTGGAACCCCTTACCTGATTACTTACCTGACATTGCTCTCGAGTACTCATCTTCAACATCTTATGTTTCCAGGGAAGATTCCGCATCTGCTTGAGGAACAGATAGGGCAAGTGCGAAGGATACAAGGAAGCATGTGGAGACAAGCGTAACAACACACGTGCCGATACATCCATTACTCTGTCAAAAGCAAAAGTATCCCATATCAGCAGGGTGGAACGTACTCTAGATTTGATGGACTTGTTTTGACCCTCAAATTCTTCAGTCGGCCTTATACTCTAGAGGAAACCAGAAAACCCTCCAGCTCAGTTCAAGAATAAGCCTGTGGAAAGTTACTTCTTCAAAAGCAAAAGTATCTCATATCATCTCTTCTCATTTTTCTTCTCTTTATCCTTCATGCTGCTGCAAGATGGGGAGAAGGTGAACAATCAGTCGGAGCTCTGATTGCTTACCTTGTCTGTCACCTCTTTCAGCAGACCCCCTAGCTCGGCGACTTGGGGGACTCCTACTACATGGTTTGTATCGCGCTTGACCAAGCCTGAAACTACAAGTAAGCTTCAAGTGAAATTGATACATTACCTTGTGCATCTCCACCAGTTGAAGATACCACCCCTGGATGGAGGAAGAGTACTTCCAGAGAAGATGCCACATCTACCTATGAGACAGATAAGGCAAGTCAAGACGACACCACATTCCGATACTTAGAAGTTTCGTGATTACGAGATCATTCTCCCACAATATTTCCTAATGTCATTTGTACTAAATCATTCACTTGTACTCACTAAAGGAGAGCTTGAACCTATGTACTTGTGTAAACCCTTCACAATTAATGAGAACTCTTCTATTCCGTGGACGTAGCCAATCTGGGTGAACCACGTACATCTTGTGTTTGCTTTCCTATCTCTATCCATTTATATACTTATCCACACTAATGACCGGAGCAATCTAGCGAAGATCACAAAAAGCGACCGTTTTCGCTACCTAGGATCTATCTTGCAAGAGAACGGAGAATTAGATGGAGATCTCAACCATGGAATACGAGCTGGATGGATGAAGTGTAAGAGTGCATCCGGCGTGTTGTGTGACCGTCGTAGGCCACTGAAGCTCAAGGGAAAATTTTATAGGACGGCAATAAGGCCAGCAATGTTGTATGGCACAGAATGTTGGGCGGTGAAGCATCAACACGTACACAAAATGGGTGTAGCGGAGATGAGGATGCTTCGTGGGATGTGTGGGCACACGAGAAAGGATAAGATTGGGAATGAGGATATCCGAGGTAAAGTAGGAGTAGCCGAAATTGTAGGAAAGATGAGAGAAAATCGGCTCCGGTGATTTGGACATGTGCAAAGAAGGCCGACTGACGCTCCGGTTCGAAGATGTGACTACGGGACAGAGGTTCAGGGCCGAAGGGGTAGAGGAAGACCTAGGAAAACTTTGGAAGAGACTCTAAGAAAAGACTTAGAGTACTTGGATCTAACGGAGGACATGACACAAAACCGAGCGCAATGGCGTTCTAGGATTCATATAGCCGACCCCACTTAGTGGGAAAAGGCTTTGTTGTTGTTGTGGTTATACAGAAGATATTTACTACTCATAACTCATGGCAAGGCCTTTAGAATTAGCCGTTGGATTGAAAGGCGGTGGTTTCAAATTCTTTTCTTTTTTGGTAATTGTTTATTTTCTTATTATTTTAGTTTTCGGTCATATCAAATCTTGGAATGTAACGAACGAAAGATAGTTTGTTGACTGTGAGTGAACAGTGATCAGCTGTAATCATCCCTGTGGTCGTAGCACATCAAAAGGAAAATGGAAGGAAGCAACCAAGTTGCTCCGGATGAAACAAAAGCCTCTCAGATAGCAACCTTCCATCTATTCTATTATTCGACTCTTTGTAAAGACCTGAACACGCATTGCAAGTCGTCCTGGAAGTCTGGAACCTGTTTTCAAGGCAAATTTGAGACAGAATTACTTCAACACACCTTGGGCGGCTATTTCTGTCAGTGCAGCTGTTTTTCTCCTCCTCCTCTTCACGATCATGCAAACCGTGTGGTCTGTCATTTCTATTACTTAATCAATCAGCAGTAAGTCTTTCCTTCTCTGTGTCTAGTCTTGTTTCTTTTTGATCAACTCTCTCTGTCTAGTCTTTGAGAGAGCAATCTGTATTGAGACCCCGAGTAATTTGTGTACGTACCCGCGTACGTACATAGAAGTACACGCGTATCGTACGTCGAAGAGTAATAGCTCTTTAATTTTTCTGTGAAAGTTGGCTGTGTGTATTGAGTGAACATTTGAAGTAATAATTCCACTGCTTGTTTTGTTGGTTTCATTCTTTTCTTTTTGGCACTGGATTACTTCACGCGTTTTCGACGAGGAAATCTTGAGGTTGCATATTAGAACTCATTAAGGTCCAATTCGTATCATTAAGCTCGATAAAAGGAGATAAAAATCGGAGACAGATGTACTTCGAAGCCCTACATTAATCTATACTAACTGAATGAGCAGAGGGTTTGAAAATGGCCACCTTACAATTTTTTTACTATGTCCTTTTTTACTCAATTTTTTTTAACATGTTACGAAACGGGCCCTAAATTGTTGGATGAATTTTGACGAGTATCTCGCCAGTTGGTAGAGAGTTCATCACATGAGAATTTTGATAGTGTTCACGTGCATACTATTGTTTGTTTAATATGTTGATATCGTCATGTTCTCCTAGGCTCTAGTGACCAAGAAAATGGTGGTCACTCACCTTAGATCTTAATGCAACGATGCAAAAACAAAAAGTTAAATGGAAACCAATTGTTGGATTAAGATCTAATGGCGGGTGACCAACAGTTTCTATTGGAATCTAGGAGAACAAGTCTGTACTGACAATATCTTTAGCACAACCTTGTACAACCATTAGTTGAGGACTCAAAAGTTCATGTAAATTAATAAAACGCACAGCAAAAGTATGCATGCCATTATAATTAGGCTAGCTACAATTAAGCACTGAATCACAATATATATATTTCAAAAAATGGGATTAGTTGTAGGGTCCACGTCATATCTAACTCTAATGATCTAAATCGTTTATTTTTCAAATTGCACCTCTTAGATCATCTTTGCAAAATATTAGTCAATCAGAAATATTTGAGACATCTAATTGAGTTCAAAGAAATTGAAACAATGAAATTTTATTGTGATAATTAAATAGACAAATAGTTTCAGATTGAATTCAATTTTTGCAAGAATGATTTATGAATCCAGACTTAAAAGATGGACGGTTCGGATCATTGAAGTTTGATAAGGAGCGGATCCCGCAACTAATCCCCTTTTTTTTTTAAAAAAAAAAAGAAAAAGGGGGGACTCCTTCCCTTAAAAAGCCTTCTATATATGTAGTCATTGTATGATGAGTAGGGGTGGAAAAAATTCCCAAAAATCCCGAACCAAACCGAAAAAATCCCGATCCCAAACCAAAAATTTCCCAAACCGAAATTCCCGAAATTTTTGGGATGCTATCCCTAACCGATCCCGAAATTTTGGTATGGGATTCGGGATTGGCTTCTCGATATTTCGGGAATCCCATACCAAACCGAAAATATATATTATTAATTATTATATATATATATATATATTTATACATATATATTATTCTTTTATAATTGATTATGGACTTTATGGTTTGAACTTATTACAGAGAATGGAATATGTTATGAATTATGATATGACATAAGCAATGTTGTTTCATTTATGTTGAAACCAAGAATGTTGGATCAACTAGTTACTATGCTTGAGTCTCTTTACTGTTTACACCAATAAATGGAGCTTGTTGGCATTGTAAATATGTATTTTACATATGCAGATTACTGGTAAATGGACAACAAAGTAGCGCAAGGTAGCAATGCTTGTCAGTCAGGTTAAGAGTCTTCAAGCAAAGTTTACAATTTGCAATCCAATGCTTGTGCCCCGATATGAGATTATATTTGCATTTAAACTAGCAAGAGATGCAATAGATTCTCAGTCTCAGACTAACCAGCCTGCACAATCTATCACTTCCAAGAATGTGAATGAGACTTGCTTGATATGTTTGCACAATCTAACAATTCATTCAATGAGTTACATAAGCATAATATGTCAAATTTTAGTCCAAAAGCCCAAAAGCCCAAAAGCCCAAAACCATTTCGGGATTCCCGATTTGTCCCGAAATCCATAAACTATTTCGGGATTCCCGAAAATTAGGATTCCCGAAAATTTGGTTTGGGATCGGTATTCAAATTGGGATTCCCGAAAAATTTGGTTTGGGAATCGGGACAAGGGTTTTGGTATGGGATCCCATACCGAACCACCCCTAATGATTAGTCACAACTTTTTATCATAATCATTGCAAATATTTTATCGCACGGCATATTTTATTAGTTTTTGGAGCCGAACTTGACCTGCCCTGGGCCTACATGTTGCTTTATGTGAAGCCAAACTTAGTCTGGTTCTTTTAGCCTGATTTTCTTTAGCCTTTTGGCTGGTGATCGATTTTGTCAATTTTAGGACGAAATGTGCCTGTAACTCTTGACCGGAGATGACCTAAGTTTCATTATTTGAGATTAAGACCGTGTAAAAGGTTGTCAATGGAGATAAGCTTGTTGATTTATTAATTAGTGAGATTTATTTATTATGTCGAATAGTTTTATATTTCGATGTCCATAACTGGATGAGGTAGAAAGTGGAAGATGTGTGGGTTAGGGTTGTTGGTACCTTGGAGGTAATAAAACTATATCCATTTTGATGAGACAAAAGAAGGTGATTGTTCATATCAAAATCTTGGTATGTAATAAAAATCAAAGACTATCAATTTGCTAATTGTGAGTGACCATTGAGCTGCCTGCCTCCAATCATCAACTGGAAATTAATGGAAGAAGTTAATCCAGGTGCTTCAAAAGCCAACTATGTTCCATTAGAAAATCTAATGAAAGAGGAGCTGGATAGCTTGTCTCCCCCTTCCTCTGAGTACAATATCTACATAGTTCCCGATAGCATACATCATGTGAATCAAAACATTTTCGAAGAAGATGTCAAAAAGTCGACGTCAACAATAACAGTAAAAAAATAGACAACATTAGTGAAAGAACATGGCAGATAATTAAGTGTATGACCCGTTCATTTAGACTGTTTAATGAAACACACTTTCCCTGACAATAATAAAATAGTAGTAATCCCCATGATGCACCTGATAGGCTGATAGAATCGCTCTGCAATTTCAATCTTATTTCTTAGCAATTCATATAAGGGTAATGTTAGGGAGATTACACTTGTAGACAAAATTTTGTAAACTAAATGACATATAAATTAATTATTAAATTATTAATTAAGCATTGATTAACGTGCTCAGTTCTCTTGGTGACGCATTATTTAGTTTGCTAACTTTGTCAACAAATTTAATCTCTCTAGCATTACCCTTCATATAATAATAACACTAAGGAATGAAAGTGTGCATACGTACGTAGAAGTACACATGAATCAGAATATCTTCAAAAGAGATGTTAAAAAGTACACATGAAGATTTGTCTCCCCCTTCCTCTGAGTGTAGTATCTACATAGTTCCCGGATAGCATATGCCATGTGAATCAAAATATCTTCAAAAAAGATGTCAAAAAGTCGACTTCAGCAATAACAGTAAAAAAAACAACAATAGTGAAAGGACACGCGATAGATAATTAGGTGTATGGCAGTTCATTTAGACTCTTTAAGGAAATACACTTTCTCTGACAATAATAAAACAACATAAGCCATATCATGCACCAGATAGGCTGATAGAATCGCTCTGAAGTTTCAATTTTTTTTTATAACAAACGATAGTATCTACACTAAGAAGGTGGGGAATAGACTAAGCCTTACAATGGACTCGCCATAATAATGTGGTTCAACTTTGCTTTTGGCAAGAATTGAACCTAAGATCTCTCACTTAAAAATGAAGAGAAATACTACTACACCGTAATACTAAGTGACTCTATTTCTTAACAATTCATATAATAATAACATTGAGGAATGAGGAAGTGGGAATTTGATCATGGGCCTCTAGAGAAAAGTGGCTTAATGGGCCTTATGACCATACATATAGAAATGTTGGGATCCACAAGGCCCGATTCCTTACTTTGTACTGATATTGTATTCATTCAATTACCCATTTGGCCCTACAATTTTTAATCACAAATCGTTGCCCTACAAAGTTCAAATAACCGGCCAAATGAAGCCGGCATTCCAAAATTATAATATTGCTCAAGACGTGACACCTTACTTCATTTGTATTGTTGTAAGCATCTAACACAAAAACGGTATATGCTTGTCAATGTTACATTTTTGGGAATACAAAGTAATATTTCGTAGTCGGCAAATGATATCTAAACCGTCAGGGTATGAGATTAACGTATTCATTTTTTACACCAAATGACGCGTATCATGTTTTTTACACCAAAAACGGTATATGCTTGACAACGTCTCACACCAAATGACGCGTATCATTTTTTTACACAAACAACAAAATGTTTAATGTCTATAAAACTATATATTTTTTATTTGAGAAATGTAGCACAATATTTTATAATATTGACATAGAAATTAAATTTAAAAATGAGGTGGTAAAAATTTATAGAGTCCTGTTTTCCATCTTTAATTTCTTAGTAGTTTTACACTTAGGCCATCTCCAATGAAGATAGCTAAAAGTCCAAAAGTCAAAAAATGGTCTGATTTGTCAAAAAACTCATTTCCAACCGATGGCTAGACTATAATTCTATGGAGACCACCATACTATTACTTGGCCGAAGAGGCATCAGGTTGGCCAAATGTAGCCCCCTCTTAGCCCCTTTTTTTGTCCAGCTCTACAGTTGCAATAATTGATTCAAATTCAACAATTATATATTTAAAAACATCAAACAATAGTTTAACCAAATTAATCAATAAATTTAAAGTATAAACTTAAAACAAATGAATTATTGAGGGGGCTATGTTTAGCCCCTTCAGTTTCAGTTGAAGATGATATATGAGCATGTCCTAACATTGTTCATATAAAAATAATTTTGTGTAGGGCTATAATTCTGGATGGAACTATGTTTAACTCTTTCGGTTGGAGATGACCTTATCATCTACTTGTACCATCATTTGTATTATCTTTCTAATAGATGTAGATATTGCCAAGACATGTAGATCTCATCTTTATTGGAGAAATGATATAAATAATAGCATTTTTGTTAATTTCTAGCTAAAAGGCTTAAGAATTTTTTTCCCCAAACAAATAAACAAATAACACGTGTCATTTGAAAAAGTGAAAAGATTCACAAAGGTTACTAGCATTCCTTTTATTTGTTTAAATATATGTTGATATCGAAAAACTGTTTTATTCCATGAATATGCAATGGAGTCAACTCTTTAAAAGCAAAAAAAGACCCTTCTGCTAAAATATGGATTCCATACGGATCCAAATTATGAGGGCCCTAGGAATGTGGAGATCTCTAGGATCCGAAGAGGATCCGAAGAGGATGATTATCTCTCCTGCAAACTAAACCCAATTAATTAACAATTATTTAATCATAACAACTTTGCACAACCTCGTGTCGTGTCAGGAGTTGAGGGATTCGCATACGTTTTTGGGATCGACAAGGTTTCTTTGAACGACATACTGATACGAACTTCTTCAGACTCCACAGACAAGATTCAAGCTTCAGGTGTTAAAGCAAGGTACAACACAAAGAACAAGCAAACCCGCCCGGTAAGAGGATAACCCGAATCTACGCTGTCCTGGTCTATTTTGATCGAGGGTTGGTGGATCGGATTGCACTGAGAGCGTAGGACCAGTCAGGCGTTTAAGTACTAATAAGGTTTAACTGAGGATGGCAGCTTGGGGCTAATTTTCTAGCGCTTACCTAACTTAATCCTAGTTTGGGAGTGAGGTGCTTAAAAAAAAAACACCTATGAAAAAAAGCTGTGAGGGTTTTAGGCGTTTGGTAAACTGAAAAAAAAATGGCTTATTTTGGAAGTTGCTGTGAGAATAAGCTGAAATCAAAGGAAAAAACTGAAGCTGCTATTTGTAGCTTTGGAAAACTGGTTTTTTTTCAAAGCACTCGAAGCTACAATGCTTCTTTAATGAAAAGACCCACTATTAGACTGCTTTTTTTTCCAAAAGCACTTTTACAAAAAAATTTATCAAACACTCTGCTGATTTATTTCACAGCCGCTTATTCTCACAGCACATCCGCTTATTCTCACAGCAGCTTTTTTTCAAAGCACAGCAATACCAAACCAGCCCTTAGTGACTCGTATACCCACAGGACCCCAATTGCCATAACTAGCGAATAAAAGTAGGGTTGGATGTGCGATGAAGGATCCAACGGCCAAAAACCCCGCTGTATACTATACTCTGTATCCCAACATCCGAGAAACCAAAATGTGATCAAAATTATGATGTAGTATTCATCCACAACAACCCATTGAGACTGAAAAGATAATGAATATGAAAAAATAAGCATTAAAGCTAAATAAAAAAAAAATTAAATAAATAAAAAAAACAGGGCATCTGAGATTCTTAGTCTACTAACATACATGATTTGGCAGTATCAGCAACAGTTGCAGAATCTCAAACCCCTTAAACATCACTAAATATTGCTAATCAGAAGAAACCCGAATTCTAGAACAACGTACCGAAAACCCGAATTCTTTCTTCATCTTCAAGAAGGAGAAGGAAGCCGAATTTCCTCCGCCTCCGAATCGAACCCGTTTTAAGCTCTTCCACCACCCACATTCCCACTTTTGTTCTTATTATCGTAATCTAGCTCAAATCAGATGAGGCTCTGGATCAAATCCGAGGACTTGGAAAGAATCAGTTCTGCGATTCGTTCCTCTTCCCAATTCCTTCCCCTTCCCTCTCCTCCATGAGCCTACTGGCCTCCTCGTCCTGCTGCGCCGTCTTCTTCTGCGCCTCTTTGGCCTTCAGAGCCTGCAATTTGGAGTTGTTGTAGTAGGCAACGCCCAAAAACGCCAGGCCGTAGCCGAACAGGTTGATCGGGGTCACGGTGTCCTTGATCACGGACCACGAAAAGGCGATCAGGAGCCAGTCTTTCACCACTCCGGCCACATTCATCGTCAGCGCCGAGGTCTTTCCGACCAGCAAGAACACGGCCAGATTCAGAGCAAATGCGCAGATAGAATTGGTCCCAAAAATCAAGAAATCGAAATGGAAGCTCGACGAATCGCGCAGAACCGGGTACTCGACGAAGATCCAGGGGACGAAGAGGAAAGCCAAGCAGCAAGGCGCGACGTAGTAGAGAGATGTGATGGGGTTAAGGGTAATGCCTTTGGATGTGAGGAGGATCTGGATCAAGACAAGGCGGGTGGCCTCAAATGCGACGGCGCCGAGCTGGAGGATGACGCCCCAGGTGTCGAATCGGGCCTCGCCGTAGGCGGCGATGGCGACGCCGATGGAGATGGAGATCATGTTGACCATGGTGTCGGTCTTGAAGGACTCTTTTTTGAAGGAGACGCCGATGGAGTAGACAGCGACGGGCATGAGGGCCTTGAGCATCTGGATGAAGGAGACGGAGAGGTAAATGTAGGCGGAGTTGGAGAGCCAGAGGGAGAGGGAGTAGAGGGCGCCGATGGGGACGACGGAGGAGAGGTAGAGGTCGCGGGACATGGTGACGGGCTCGACGAGGCGGAAGACGCGGACGAGGAGGAAGGCGAGGGAGGCGCAGAAGGACATGTGGATCATGGTGAGGGAAATGGGGAAGGGCCAGTTGTACATCTTCTTGTCGAGGATGTATTTGTTGTAGATGATGACGCTGAAGGAGAGGAAGATCCAGATGGCGACATAGGTGTAGGAGAGGAGGATCTTTTTTATCACGCTCTCGCTCAGGGAGCCACCCTTGCCCATTTTTGAGGTGGGTTTTCGGCGGTGGAGGGGGTAGTTGCGGTGGCGCCTGTGGTGGTGGGGAAGTAGGGGAGAGAAGGGTGGTGTTGGGGGGGGGGGATGTTAAGGAGGAGGAGGAAGAAGTCAGATTCAAAGTGATAGAGGAAGGGAGTGAGAGCTGGACTTAGAAATGGGGTAAATATAATATTAAATTTGGGAGTGTATTTGGTTTAGGAGTTTGTGGGAGTCTGATAGGATGGGGTCATGGGTATACTGAGGTTTATATGGTGTGGAGTTAGATGGGGAAGGGACCCAAGGGTTGAAGTGGTATTTGGCCTTTCAAATGGATTGAATTTCCTGATTTTTATTTGTAACAAACGATAATATTTATATTAAATATATAGAAGAGTCGACTAAATTTTACAATAAATTTGTCTTAAAAAATGTTATTCAACTTCGTTTTTATCAACTTAAAACCTCTCACTTATAAGTGAAGAGAAATATTATTGAACCGTAATACTAAGTTGTGAATTTCTTGTTCTATTAAGTAGGAAAAATAAAATGTCCTGTATTTTTGTTTGTTATCTACTTATTTGAACTTTCATGGAATTTTTTAATTTGATCCATGTACAATTTTTTTTTCTACAAACAGTATTATTATTGAGTTAACTTGTTAGTTATTAAGAAGGAAGTCGATCGAACTTGCATAAGGGTTTATGGGCATATTATTTTTTGTCATTATGGTAAAATACGTACGAAAATGTTTTTTTATTTATTGTACAATTATGCATTCGATGTAGTCACGATTTTTGGGGATTTGGATTTAATTTGTACTTTTATCGTGGGACTGTGGGGAGGGTGGAGAGTTGGTAATATGAAACTTTGAAACGTATATATATTATTATTGGGGTTGCATCAATCTAAAGATAACGTATCATTATATAGTGCAACTGCTAATGGGAGTTTCTGCATCTATTAGTGGCATGTATATATAAACTAACATAAGATATTGTCATATAAAATCTAACATAACATGTTTTATTTGTTTGTATTGATGCATCTTATGATAAATACAAAACAAAAATAAAAAATGCTACACACTTTACGATTTGTGATTTAATTTGAGCATCTTGTATCTTTTTCCCAAGTAAAAGCCTCCTTGTTACTATAATAATAAAGTCAATATTTCTTGTTCATAATGTGGATGTGTTTTTAAGTTTGTAACCTATTTAGTACTACGGTCTAATAATTTTCCTTTAGGTTGAATTTGAACTACATTATTACTAGCCTATTGTGAAGCTTAGCATACTCTCCCATTTTTTTAGTATAGATAATATCGTTTGTTTTAAAAACAAAATTCCACTTAATAATACGGTTTAATGGTTTTTTTTTTTTTTTACTTATAAGTAAAAGGTCTTACGTTCGAATTTTGAAAATAGCAAATTCCCAACCAATTTATTATCACATCCTCTCAGTATAAATATATCGTTGTATTAAAGAAATTGTTCTATCATTGCTATTATTCTTAACATTTATCCTTTTGTATTTATCTATAGCTATCCTTTCAACAAACATAAAATTACTTTGCAAAAGTATGTGTCCAATACTTTAGTAGATAGGGTGTTGAGTTTCAAACCATGTCAACTCCCCCACCTCTAAATTAAAGAGAGAATAGAGTGAGAGATGTCGCTTGTGTAGATGATGTATTATTTCTCTTACGCAGTGCCTTTATTTATAGTAATAAGGGAGGGAAGAATCTTTCTCATCTAAGAAATACAAGTCCTCATAGAGAATAATAACTAATATCAAATCTAATCTCGGATTTACACAATCACACTTTAATACAATGTTTATAACATGTAATACTTTCGAATCCTCTCGCCCATTCCCCACTTTAGCTCATGTCTTTTTTTATTAAAAAAAAAAAAAAACTTAGCTCATGTCTTACGTTCGTTCTCTCTTCCCTAGTATGATTTGTATAAAAAAAAAAGTGAACTTTAACGAAAAGCTCCCGGTACTGTTTATTTTAACGAAAAGAATTGTAACTATGGTCCCTTAACTTTAACTCAATTGGAGCAATGGTCCCTCAACTAAAAATTCATTACCATTGGTCCCTCATCTCATCAAAACATGTAGCTATGGTCCTTCAACTAAAAATACATTACCATTGGTCCCTCAACTTTAATTCAATTGGAGAAATGGTCCCTTAACTTTAACCCAATTGTAGCAATGATCCTTTCAACATAACTCATTTTGACAAAAATTTTGACATAATTGACGAAAATGACCATAATTACACACTTTGATGAGTTGAATGACCCTAATTATATAAATGGTTATTCCAACATAACTTATTTTGACAAAATTTTGACGAAATTGATGAAAATGACTATAGCTACACATTTTGATAAGTTGAGGGACCAATGGTAATGGATTTTTAGTTTAGGGATCATTGCTCCAATTTGATTAAAGTTGAAGGACCATTGCTACAATTTACTCTAACGAAAAACCATATTTTTATACTAAAAAGTCAATCATGGTATTATTCACTTTACCCTTTATTTTATCTTTATCGTTAAAACTCAAAATTTTCAAGTCATTTTCATTAGTTTTCCTTAAAAATAATTGTGTAATTCAGTAAATAGAATTATTTATTCATTCTTAATATAAATCACAATGAAAAAAAAGGATATTTTTCATTATGGTGTAAGAAAAAGGTTTTATTTGTAATTTTATTATTTGTTGCAAACTTTGTTACTACCTAAACTGCACCAATAAAAGGTTAAAGGTTTAATTTAAGACACCTTGAGTTAAAAGAAAAAAGACCTTGTTGAATTGGGCAACCCACCACTTATGGTTTTCAAAAAGTTCCTAGTAAATGCTATTGGACATAAAAAAAAAATTTGCCAAACAAGTTTGGTATATGGTAGAGTAGCATGGTACAGAAAATAAAGAAAAGTTACGGGACCAACAAAATATTATAAATGGATTACCTTGATATAACTTATAAGTAATTATTTAATATTCGTCACTTGGTACTATGATCTAGTGATAATTTTCTTCATTTGTAAGTGAGAGGTCTTAGATTCGATTATCACCAAAGACGAATTTAAACTATATTATTGTTAGCCCATTGTGAGACTTAGTCAATTCCCTCACCCTGTTAGTGTAAATATTATCGATTGTTTACAAAAAAATTATTTAATATTCGATTAGAAAAATATCTAATGAATACCAAATGTCCAAAACAAAGGAAAGAGATCATCTCCAGATCTCTTCTATCAAAGTCATCGGATCAAGTGATCCGGACCCTTGAAATTTGATCCAACGACTAAAGTTATTATAACTTTTAAAATGATATATTGTATCAAATAATAATAATAAATGCATTATAAAAATCATTTTATGTTGTCATTTTTTTAAACAATTGATATTATTTACACTAAGGAGGAGGGGTAGACTTAACCTAACAATGGGCTAGCAATAATGTGATTCAAATTCGGCCTTTAGCGATAATCGAATCTAAAATTTCTTAATTATAAGTGAAGAAGAAAACTACTAGATTATAATACTAAGTGGCATTTAATGTTGTCACTTAATATTGCAGTTTAGTGGCATTTTTCTTACTTTTGATTGAGATATCTTGAGTTTAATTCTTGTCAAAACGAATTTGAATAAAATTATTATGGCTAGCTTATTGTGAAGTTTAGTCTACTCTCCTACCTATCAAATGCATTAAAAAAATCATTTAGTACTAGAGTCTAGTGGTACTCCTCTACATTTATAAATGAAAAATCGTAGGCTCAAATCTCGTGAACGATAAGTTCGATACTAATTATTTTATCACCTAATCGAGTAATTATATCGTTATATAAAAAGAAAGCATGTCTAAAATCAAAAGATTTGAAATATATATATATATATATATATATATATATATATATTGTTGTAGGCCAATTTCACTGAACTATTCTAAGGGACTAGAGAGAGGGAGGCCGGCGGCAATAAGAGAGAAAATAGAGAGATTTAATTGTGAAGTGTGTGCAATATCACCCCATTGTGCCTTTATTTGTAATATTAGGATATGTTAAATCCTTAACCTTTTAGAATTACAACTCTAATAGGATATTAACTACTAAAGGGAATATTCAAAGATATCCCTAAATGCACTAGGATCTACATAATCACATTCCTATTCTAAATATGACTGCAACATATATATATATATGGGTAAATTACATAGTAGCCCCTCAGGTTTGAGGTCTATTACAACCCCATACAACATCTTTAAAACATTTCATTTTCATATCTCACGTACTATTTTATTTCAAAATAATACATCAGTTACATTTTCCATCCATTAATCTGTTAAGTGCTGATGTGGCTGCCAAATGTGTGCCACGTGACAAAAAATAATAATTTTAATTTTTTTTTAAAAAAAAACCTAAATCTTCTATATAAAAATTATTAAAAAAAAACCCAAAATAAATGTTGAAACCTACAACCCAGCAAACCCACTTCCTTTCTCTACACACCACACTCCTTAAATTCACACTCATTCCTCCCATTTTCACCTCATGAACCCAAGGACAGGATCTGGTTTTTTTTTTTTTTCCTGGGTTGCAGGTAGGGGGTCGAGGGAAGAAGATGAAGATGGGGGAGAAGAGAGGGGAGGAGGAGGGGGGAGACGAATTGAAGGGGTTTTTTTTTTCCCTGGGTTGTAAGGGGAAGAAGACGAAGATCGGGGAGGAGGAGAGGGTGGAGGAGGGGGGGGGAAGACGAACTAAAGGTTTAGGTTTAGGTTTTTTTTTTTTTTAAATTTTTATTTAGAAGATTTAGGTTTTTTTTAAAAAAAAATTTAATTTTTTTTGCCATGTGGCAGACATTTGGCAGCCACGTGGCACAAATGTGGTAGCCACGTTAGCGCTTAACAGATCAATGGATGAAAAATGTAACGGATGTAATATTTTGAAATAAAATAGTACGTGAGGTATGAAAGTGAAATGTTTTAAAGATGTTGTATGAGGTTGTAATAGACCTCAAACCTGAGGGGCTACTATGTAATTTACCCTATATATATAATCCTTTGATGTGTACTTTAATTCATATTAATATTCATATTCTTTTAACACATATTCATAAGAAACATATTAAATAATTAAATTTATTAATATACACATTTTCATATTGAAACATAATTGTAAGATCCCACATCGCCCAAGGGAGTGAATCCTGTAAGCCTTATAAGTATATTCCCATCTCTACCTAGCACGAGACCTTTTGGGAGCTCACTAGCTTCGGGTTCCATCGGAACTCCGAAGTTAAGCGAGTTCGTGCGAGAGCAATCCCATTATGGGTGACCCACTGGGAAGTTCTCGTGTGAGTTCCCAGAAACCAAACCGTGAGGGCGTGGTTGGGGCCCAAAGCGGATAATATCACGCTACGGTGGAGTCGAGCCTTGAATGTGGTGGGAGCCTGGGCAGGATGTGACAATGATGCTAAATTATGTATTTATTATAATTGTGCTTTAATGTGTATAATATTCAATATCTTTCATTAAATAATTAAATTTATTAAAATACACATTTTCATTTATTAACTTTATTTAAATTCCTCCAATTATAACTTTATAAATGTACCTAAATAAAAAATATTCAAAAATAAATAAATAGTGAAACATAGGAAACATATGTAAATGCATAAGTGTACTGTAATAAATTGGTATACCTAAATGTCTATTTCGGAATCCATGTGGGTTACCACTCATAAATAATGAAGAATTAGGCTTGATTATTTATTTTACAAGTGAGTCTTACAATTATTAATTAAATAAGAAAAAAAATATATGGATTGAAGCAAAAGGAAATTTATCATTGCTACATTGGCATTCTAACTTATATTTGCCATTTTTTTTACACCTCCACTGCACTTGCTCTTATACATTTTCCTATATTTTTTTTCAAAATCATTAATTCTCTGTTTCACTTTGCATAGTTTGAAACATATTTCATGACTGTTATTCATATAATTAATAGTAGATAACAAATAAGTAATTAGGAGTATATTAGACATCTAAAAATACAACTGTCACTTACTATTATGGTTTAATGATATTCCTCTTCACTTATAAGTGAGATGTCTTATGTTCGATTCTTGCCAAAGGTAAATTTGAACCACATTATTGCTAACCCATTGTGAAGTTTAGCTCACTCTCTCACTTCTTAGTGTAGATAATATCGTTTGTTAAATAAAAAAACATATTGTGTAAAATCAAACTTAATAAAACTATTTACTTAGGTGAATCCTAATCACTAAGTGTTAGTAAAAAAACTAATTCATGTGAGGTTAAGTAAGAAATTTAAATTTCAAAAGCCAAAATCATTTTTTTTTCTAAAATCATATTTTGATTATAAAAAAAAGTCACATCAAAATTTCCCGTGCACATAATTAAACGCCCTCCCAAGCAAGTGGCTCTCTACCAATAGTAGAGAGGAGTGCTGCCTTTGTATCATGGTGTAGATTCATAGTATGTTGGTTCTTTAACCTACCAATCTATCTGTTTGGGCCCAAAATAATAGTTTGGGCCGAGTATAGAATCATTCTCAGCTCGGAAGGCCTTGCGACAAGAATGCCGTGGATCGTTCAGTACGTGGGCCTCCAAACCTAGGTCGGCTAGGTCATAACGCAAGAAGTCGAGTCCTAGTGCAATGAGGAGTCTCGACAGGACTAATAACCCGGAAGCGAATCCAGCTCGGTTAGGGACTAGGTTCACAATCCTAGTGAAAATAGGACTGGTCGAGTTGGTGTTGATCAGGAGGAGAAGACCTAGTCCGAGTAGGGTTTTAACTCGGATTCAAAAAGATCCAGTGCTATAAATAGGGGAGGCTGTGCATCATTCAAACCCCCTGCAAATCAATACAAAACTGCCCTGCGCAAGCTCTCAACAACTTGAGATTTTTTCTTTCTTTTTCGCTGACACATCTTCCGTTGGCATCAACAGCACTGTGGAAGCAACCGGTGATATCTTAAGTCGGCATAGATAGCTCTGTCACCGTAGAATCAATCGATCTCGCAGTATCTTCCGTTGGCATCAACAACACTGCGGCGAAAACGGTTGGTTACCTATCCAAGTCTCGGTCGAGGAGGATTTCCGGGTCCTTATTGATTGAGGTCATCTCGTTAGCCTTCTCGGTGAAGTGAGGTGTTACGATATATCGAGCTCGGCGCATTGCACGCCGAGTTGTTTTATGATTGGATACTCCCAAGTAAGATTTAGAGTTCGGCATTCGGACGGCCGAACCACATTCACCATCAAGACTTATATCTGTTTTGAGTATTTGTGCCCTTACACTTTGGTGTCAATTCGGCGTGAGTTTACTCTGACGAATAACATCACTGTGGATGCAAATTTCTTCCTCCTCGATCTTGGACGATTTTGCACCTACAAAACAATTAACACCTTAGGTTAAGGCCAAGAGCCTTACGTGCCCACGATGAATGGGGGGGGGCTTTGGCCGAAGAACCTCCGATGCCAAAGTTAGAATTTAGAGAGAAAGAGTGTTTAGAGAATTTTTGGATTTTTGCCAAAGTGTTGGAATTAGCTTTTTGGTGAGAATGGGAGTATATTTATAGGGATAGGAGGTGGCTAGGGTTTTTAGGTTTAATTAGCCAATTTATTTGGCTATTAAACATAAGATGAATGTTTTGGTGGTTTTTGAATTTATTGGGTAATAAAAAGGAAGAAATGGTGAAAAAGGTAGAAAAAAGTGATGGATTAGGTTTTGAAATGGGGATAGCCGGCCATGTGGTGTTTTAGGGTTGAATTGGATGTATTTTGTAGTTATTTGGATATAATGGATGGTTTAATTGACAATTAATGGGTTAATTAGGCAATAAACCCATCAATTAGCCAATTAACATAATTTAAAAGGAATGTGTTTGGGAATTACCTTGTAGAAAGGATTTGATGAGATGGACTTTGAATTGTTACCTATTTTGGGCACTTCTGTCTTGGTTGAAAGAGGGTTGCCCGCTGCTTGCGCGTAGGAACCTCGTTGTACTGCAAGGGTATTTTTGTCATTTTTGTCCAAAAATCCATGTGTCGCCCTGTGAATATTTTTGGCTCCACAATCACTGTGACTGAATCCGACGATGACGACTCGTGAACTTTGTAAGAATAGTAACCTTGTCTTCAGGTTCGAGAACCCAAAAGGCCGAGATGCGTTCCTTCCTCGGTCGCAATCGCAAGATGCAGGAGTCAGCCGCGCACCCAACGCAACATCAAAAAATTTACTCCTCGGCCGAGCTCGGCCGACGAGTTGGCACGCCCTCCCAAAACTGAAAACTGAAAAACAAACGACGCCGAGCGTGTGGAATGAATTCTGAACTGAACAAAGAGAGAGCATAGATTCGGATTTAAGGAAGCAGCACAAGTACCGTCAAGTCGAGGGAATCGTCACGTGGTCCTGCACGTTGACGATCTACGCCACGTGACCTCAGTATTCAATTCCCAAATAATGGGAGGGGACATATGCCTCATTGAAGATTTGTTGCATTCTTAGGAAAACTAATGAAAAATGAGTTTTAAAGATAAAGAAAAAAATAAAGGGTAAAGTAAATAGTACCATGATCTACTTTTTAATGTAAAAATGTAATTTTTCATTAAAATGAACAATATTTGAAGTTTTCCTTAAAATTCTATTTATTCTTCTACCTACCCCGCATAAAATAAAAGACAAATAAAATTTGTATTTTCTATCAAATTTTGAAAAAAAAGTGCCAACCAACAAAATTGAGAATTTCATTTCTTTGGTCACTCCGGTGATTAAGAATGGTTGCTCATATTGAATTGATATCATGAGTTGCGATTACAACATTTGCATACTAATTTATTTTTTACTCTAATATCAAATCCAAAAGTAAGTGACCATACATTTTTTTGATCACTTGGTAACCAATAGAACATTCTTAACAAAATTGAATTCATAATGTAGTGTGTTTTTTTATGTACAATAAACCACACAATGACTTGGTCATAATTTGGTATCAAATTCATCGTATTTGAGAGTCGAAGTTAATACTTCTCACTTATAAATAAAGAAAAATAATACTACAGTATAGTACTAGTGACTAATACATAATGTAGTTTAACTTATGAGATTAAGTCCAACATATTGGATGGTTTTGAGTCTTCCGAGTTGAGTTTTGTGGGCATTTTAATTATAAAACAAGGGCCAAATACAATGATTAGATGAGCGTAACAGTGATGAAATACTCTAATCTCAGCTCACTAGAAGTGGAAAATATGAGCATCTATTTAACAATATATAGACATACCTTTCTTTTTAGGTCTTGGATTACATAGAGTTTCACCTAGTTTGGTCATTTTATGTAAGGGTAAAAAGTTAGGGTTTGAGTGGATTCAGAAATTTTTCGATTCATAGATCAGCCTTGCAAATATTCAATTTAATTCGAAATCATTTGCCTATTGAATTATCACAATGAAATTTTATTGTTTATTATAGAACAAAGTATTCGTCAATTTATTTGAACTCAATTAGATGTCTCAAATATTTTCAATTTGGCTAGTATTTTGTAAGGATGATCTTAAGAGGTGCAACTTGGAAAATAAAGGATTCGGATCGTTGAAGTTCGATGTGGTGTGAGTCTCACAATTAATCCCTATTTATATATATATATATATATGGGAATCCCTTCCCTTCAAGGCCTCTTTTTAGAGAGTTTTAACGAAAATCTCACGGTACTGTTCACTTTAACAAAAAACCACATTTTTACACTAAAAAATCAAATCTGGTACTATTCACTTTACCCTTTATTTTGTCCTTATCATTACAACTCAAAGTTTTCAAGCCCTTTTCATTAGTTTTCCTTATTTATTACATGTCACCTGATGAAAGAAGATAAACACAATATAATTGTCTATAAATGTATTTTTTTATCATATACATTGTCTTATCTCGCTTTTGCTCATTAATTTTTTTAGAACAATTATCGTATACATGCTAGGAAGAATTGAGTGTGGGTGAAAAGTTGCATACAATAATCCCACCAAAATGGTGCTACGACAATAATTATACCCCAAAAGAACACAAGAAAATGGGAATTGATATTTTAGTACAAAGCATGGGTTTAGTATCAGCTATCACAATCGTTGTTGCAGTTGGGAGAAAGTTGGAATTTTGGTTCAAAGTACAAGACAAGACATTGGTTCCTACGTTCAAATAATCTTTAAAGCAATTTGATGCTCATTGGAGCTGCATGTAATGGAAGTAATACTTTCAAAAAACATGTCAAAAGACAATTGGTACATGCATTGTGGACATGGCTTTAGTTGCCCAATTTACAGGAAAGTTGAAATACCATGTTCATAAACTTGCTAACTAATCAATTCATTGTTTCCTCTTATTTTTGGTTGATGAATGTTCGTAAAGCCATAATTTGGTGGAAGTAGACAATATGTGGGCTGTTTTATTGTGTATATATAAAATTTGACTTGGTAGTTAGAGGGAAATATAGGACCCTTTTGGTATTGGAATTTTTTTTTTCCACAAAAAACTGCTTCATTTTAAAGTTACACAATAAAAAAGTGTTTGGTAAAAATGGAATATTCTGCTTATTTTAAAGTAATGACCTTCCGAAGACAGATTTTAAAATCAGATTGTATGTTGCTTTTAAAAGCTACTTTTATAAAAAGAAGAGTTGAGCCACTTAGTATTACGGTTTAGTAGTATTGCTCTTCAATTGTAAGTGAGAGGTCTTAGATTTGTTTCTTGTCAAATGCAAAGTTAAACCACATTATATGGGAAATCCACTCTCTCATCCCCTTAGTGTAGCTACTATAGTTTGTTCAAAAAAAAAAAAAAAAAAAAAGAAGGGAGTTGAGACTTTAATGCATATCATCAATTCTTGTAATACCCCCATTAGTTTTTGAAAATTACATTGTTTATCCTTCTATATAGAGTCCATTTCTTGGAGAACAAAGTGAACGCCATCACCTACCACTACAAACACCAACTTTACACCACAACTGCAACTACCATCATTGGCGCCACCACCTACCACTTCAACAAGAACTTTACACCACAACTGCAACCACCATCATTGGCGCCACCACCACCACCATAACCACAGCCGCTACCACCATCGATCCCACCGCCTGTACCACCATTATTACCTTTACACCGCGACCACTATAGACTATTAGCACCACCATTATACCCCCACCACATCCGCCACCAACACAACCACTACTGCCTTGTTGCTATCATCCTCCCCAACAACCTCATTAGCATATCCATTATTGTCATTATATATAGCAATATCACTTTTGCATTAAAATTTACAAAAAGCTTTACACTACTTTTCATACTCAGAACACTTTTAAAACTACAATATCAAATGATCATGCATTATTTTACTATTGATTATTCTTAAAGCACATTAGAAGTAATTTTTATTTAAAGCACAACAATCCCAAATTGACCAATAGTGTAGCATTGGGTTGAAGTATTGAAATAATCACATTCTCAAATGTTAAGGTATTATAAGTAGAGTTCTATATTATTATTGTTATTTTTTTTTTGTTGAAGTAGATAATATTAAAAATGTATTAGATGAAGCTGAAACTGAAATGTTCATGGATGCATGACAAAATCAGAGAATGTTCAATTAGTTAATTGACCATAATTTCCTAATGACTAGCTGCCCACCAAAACCCTTGTATTCTTTCTCCCATTATTTCATTTGAAAACTCGAACCTGGATTTTGACATCTAACCAATTTTGTGATACGGATAGATCCCCTAGTGCTTCTTAGTTATTAAGTTCTCAATTTAGGATTATTAATCGTCGAGCAAATATGTGTGTCTTTCTGATTACTTTTTCTAATACAGTTATAATAAAAGTGCTTAATCCAGAAGTACTTTTAAACATACTAGAGCTACTATAAGTGTAACGACCCGTACTGGATTTTATGAAACATCGAGGGCAAGTTTGTAATTTCATTTTGGTTGGAAGATATTTTGTCATGGTTGTTTTTTTTTTTGGGTCTTATTTGGTGTGCCAATGGGGCCCACCCATTTGGTTTTGGTTCCCCGGCCCACTCCCTCTTCTCCTCTCCCTTTCCCCGTGTCTTTCCCTAAAAAAAAACCTCACAATTCTCTCTCTCAAACTCTTTCACAGCTATCTCTCTCATCTATCTCTATTATTCTCTCCTTCCCTCTGAGCAACACCCACACACACAGAGACCACCACCATCACCTCACCCTTCTCCACACCTACTCAAGGCTAGGAACCTCAGACAGAATGCTGGATCAAACCGAGAATCGGGCACCGTGAAATCCGTTGGCTTTCGAGGCATTTTTCGACCAAACCACGACGAGTTAGCCATCGAGAAAGTTTACCCAGTTTCCGGTGACCTCCGAGGCTTTTGAGGCTTTTTCCGGCCAAACCACGACGAGTTAGCCGTCGTGCAAGGTGCATTTGTTAGTGGTGTTTCCGTCTTCTCTAGTTTGCGCGACTCTTCGACGATGGAGTAAAGTGAGTGGACCCCTTCTAAATTGCATATTTTACTATTAGAAATGCATACATGAAAATCATGATTTAATGGTTATGTTTTATGAAACGTTTATGAGTAAATTGGTTTTATGCCTTATGATATTTCATGCTTTATTGAATTTACGTTCTTTGTGGTATATATGATGAATGACTATACACTATGAAGATGTTTTAAGATATGATGTTTGAGCTACTGAGCTCCGTTGAGATATATGTACTTATGTTTGGAAATATTATGTTCAATGTTTTTTGTGCTTATCCAGTGGGCACTATGTTCTGCCTACGGGGCGTATGATTTGCCTACGGGCGAATGACCTGCCTTCGGGCGATACTAATACCACTATTTAGCACTCTATATACGATATATGTTTTATTGAAAGGTTTTATGGCATGCTAGGGTTTTCGGAAAACCTATTACTTATTATGCGATATGAGTTTTCAGAAACTTTGGGGGTTAGTACGTTGTTGAATAATTATGTTAGTATTACTTATATATCAACTTGGTCAACTCATGTTTTGTTTTGTGCCCCCTAAGGACTTAGAATCGAGGCATACAATCCCGGCATCAAGGCACTCCCGCATCGGCATCTTCAAGTCCTCTTAGTGTAAGTCCCATCCTTTTGTTCGTTCAATTTTATATTATTCCTTTCTAGTGTCTCGAATTAGTTGTATATTCTGAACACGTTCCATAATTACATAATCATTGTATTTAAATTTATAAGTATTGTCTATATTTGTTATTTCTCATCCATCCTAATATGGCTTCGTCACCTTCGGGTGTTTGCCAGCATGTGCTTACCCTGGTGTTTGATGAATATCAGGGTCGGGCATGTCAATTTGGTATCAGAGCGTGGTTTGTTCAGAGCGTACTTAGGATGTTTTGTTACTGTAGTTGTGTGTCGGTCATGACATCATTTAGGTCTCACGACTTCCGAATTTGATGCCATTCGACATAGTCGTCTAAACCTTTCTCTGTTTGAATTGTCACCTTCTGGTTGAAAATAAGAATTCGTGTCGGGATTGTGCCTCATCGGTGACGAAACGGATTGTTGGATGACTTTCAACATCGAACTGATACTTTGCAACATGCATTCCTTAGGAATTGCGCACAAAGTTGGTTTTGCATTGAAGTGACATGGATTAGAAATCTCAATAAGAGAAAGTCTAGTTAAGACAGCGGAAGATCCGAGATAGCGATGCCACTCTGCGACATGCGTTCCCTAGGAATTACGGGCAGAGTCGGATCTACATATGAGTGTTTGGAAAAGGAAAGTTTTTTTTAATGGTATGAGTTGGTTAAGATCAACTGGAGACCCGAAATGGTGATGCTACTTTGCAACATGCATTCCTTAGGAATTGCGGGCAGAGTCGTATCTACATAGGAGTGTGGTGAAATAGAAAAAAACTAAGTGGTTTGAGTTTGGAAGATCTGAATTGGTGATGTCACTCTGCGACATGCTTTCCCTAGGAATTACAGGTGGAGTCACATCTATATGGAATTTTCTTGAAACATTCGAAGTTTGTGTTGGAGAGAGCGAGTAAGCGTTAGATGTTGTGAAGTTTAATAAGTGTTAGTTTTGTGGGATCGAATCAATGTCCTCGGACTTGCTTTTGCCGAGAAAATTCGTGTGGTTTTTTAAAACAATTCTCATCGATTGTTCTATCGATAACCTTCTTACTTACTCCAACCATGAGGTCAAGTTCACTAAACATCGACGGTCAGTTGTACGTCAAATTCTTCGAGTGTTTTATTTTATTTTAGAGTATATACTTTTCTTGGGAGTTTCTTTGGTAGCAGACGTTATTCTTATCAATTTCCAAAATGGGTTATGACCGTTGGAAATTGAAAATCCTCACAAGATGTTGTGAAATATGAAATGTCTTTCATCTTGTCAAATTCTATCAGTAGTTCTTAACTATTCTTTGAGCTTAGACCTACTTCCTTTTTGGCTAAGAAACTAGTCAACCTTATTGCGATGCTGACGACGAACGAAGTTTTTGACAACGGGGTATTGTCTCATCTGATTGTAGCATTTACACTTTCGAATTTCTGCAGTGGTGTATTATTAAATGTTTGGCTGCATGCTGATGCAGCAGGATCAAGTCACGTGTGTGCCTCTTGACGATTGAAACTGCATGATGTGAACCATCCTATCTTTGACCTAGAGCTGATAATGATTTTTCTTGTTGTAAAATTTGGTGACGTTTTCTCTACAGTGAGAAATGTTGTATCCTTTTTTACCAAAAAAATTGTAGTGTGTTTTCACATAGAAATAGTTGAGTTTATGACTAAAGAGGTGGATGAAACTCATCGGTGAGTTGATTGCACCTTTGAGTACCATCATGGTCAGGCAACTGTCATAACTGATGCTCTTAGTCAAAAATCCCATGGACAGTTTACCTCTATCCGAGCTATCCACATCCCACTATTGTTTTCTCTCTGAAGAATTAGTTTTACTTTGGCGTTCGACCCACGGTGAGTATTGTCGGCTCACATTTCAGCATATGCCATGCATGTTGGTAGTATTAAATTGTACCACTGTTTTTATCCACTTTATTACTGGCATTATATGAATGGGATGTCATTGAATATGTGAGTAGATGTCTGATTTATTGGTAAGTGGAAACGGTGAGATGGAAGCCATTGGACTTATCTCAATTTCTTTATATTCTTGTTTAGAGGTGGGAAGAAATTCCCATGATTATCTTTCTTGGGTTGTGGAGGACCCATTAAAGATGTGAATGGAAATGGGTGAATGTCACCATAGATTTCCGGTACAAACCATCTTGTACACGTGGAGACTATGATGACGTTTCAGTATTTGTTGATCAACTCACTCGTCATATTATCTACCAATCCGTGAGGATCACAGTTTCGACCATTTGGCAAAAAATTTCATTATAGTCTTTGTTAGACTGATGTCTCGATTACCATCGATTTCGACCTTGATCTCAGTTTCACCTCTTGGTACTAGAAAGCATTTTAGTCAACTTTGGATTCTTGCTTACCTTACGACACTTCATATATTTTCACTTCGTATAGTTTCTATAACAGATAGACTGTTTAGGAGAACCATTAAGATCCGAAAGTTTTAACCAGAACCATCAGTCATTCAACCACCCATTAACATCCTATCGATCGAATCATTACCACTGGTGTTTGATCATCCTTGAGTTTATCGTTGTAACAA
Source organism: Malus domestica (assembly GCF_042453785.1). Classification (NCBI taxonomy): domain Eukaryota; kingdom Viridiplantae; phylum Streptophyta; class Magnoliopsida; order Rosales; family Rosaceae; genus Malus; species Malus domestica. Next base: position 14,002,392 of record NC_091668.1, read on the forward strand.
GTTGTTGTGAAAGTTAGAATGGGGAAAAAGTTTGAGTTCCCGTCTATCAGATTACTTTAGACTACCACCCGAGTCAAGTCCACATTCAACCATCTTAACCTGCCACCACATAATCAAGTTAGGTACTTACACGTTGTTTGTACCATACTTGACCAATTCCGAAACTACTGAGCACCGATCAACGTTATACCATCAAGGACCCAGAAGAGTTTCCCTCCAACCAGGAGGCCAATCACAGCGTGACACGTGTCGACATCAGAAGCCAATCATATCAGAAGCTAATCACAACACGACACGTGTCAATGTCAGAATGAAACTAGAAACTCTTCTATAAATAGAGATCATTCTCTCACAATATTTCATAATGTCATTTGTACTAAATCATTCACTAGTACTCATTAAAGGAGAGCTTGAACCTATGTACTTGTGTAAACCCTTCACAATTAATGAGAACTTCTCTACTTTGTGGATGTAGACAATCTAGGTGAACCATGTACATCTTGTGACCAGAGCAATCTAGCGAAGGTCATAAACTTAACACTTTATATTGTACCAAAGTCATCATTGATTTTGTGCATTAACATTTGGCGTCGTCTGTGGGAACGACACTTATTCCCACTTTCTTCAGCTTTGTTAAGCTGGTTTCCACTATTCGTACACTCTCTCTTGACCAGGCATCCGTCTCCAACATGGGGAGCGAAGGAAGCCACAGCACGCAGAATGACACCCTTCTTGCACTTGGTGCGAGTCAACAAAAGAAGGAAGGAAAAAGGGTTGCAAAGTCGATGAGCTAGAAACTCAGAACAACAAGATAGCAATGAAGAATTAGGTCCTCCATGAGCAGTATGAAAAGCTCTTTGAGACGCTCCACGAAACTAGGCTTACTCGAACACGCGAGCTCGTTACCCCTATGGACATCAACCATCATCTGGATGCCCCCCAACACGGAGGGTTGCCTTCCTTCGACATGGGTATCCCTGATGAGGAACGAACTAATCATCAAAACATTGATCAACATGAAACTTCTCTCAACCCAGCTGCTTTGACCCGAAGTAGGAGAAGTGGAGGAAGACACCTCCTTACAGAAGGAGTGGAAGGATCGAAAGCCGTCTTTCGCGACTGTCGAGATTTCCTAAAGCAACATCGAGACAATCCCATCCATGTAAGCTCGAAGATCAATGACCCAAGGGTCTCTGAAAGACTCGGTCCCCTCTCATGTCCTAGGTCGACTACCAATTTGGGGAAGGGGCAACAAGTCCTAGAGAAACACGAAGGTAAACGGGACTCAGAGATGTTCCGACAGACATACCTTGGAAGTCAGTACAGCAAGTCCAAGGAAAAACCACACGTTCTTGATCAAACCTTCATACTTCTAAGAGGATATGGAGATTTATGAAAGAAAGCTCCAGTGTTACATGACTCCACTCAGGACCCTCTTGTCCTATAACTTCTTAAGGAAGTAAACAAGTTGAAGGCCGAACGACAAGCTGAGATACCTGATTGGAACCAACCTAGGCCTGACCCTCTTATAAGAAGAATCCTCGACACCCCCCTTTAAGCGAAGACAAAACAAAAGCTTGGTTTACAACTTTATACTGGAAAGGAGGACCTAATTAAACACATTAACCTCTTTGAGTCCACCATGGCATATCAGATGCACACCGATGAAGAGCGATGTCTTCTCTTCCCCTCCACCCTCTTTGGCGGAGCTCTAAACTGGTATTGCTGTCTTCTACCTGAGACAGTAGACTCATTTGAGGAACTGAGGAAATTGTTTTTCTCTCAACATATCTTTCAGACCGATCGCTTGCATTCTGCAGATGACTTGTACACTATTCGCTAGAAGCTAGACGAGTCACTACAAAAGTATGCTGGTCGTTTCAGCCATGAGTATTCTCGCTGCGCTGAGGCAGATAACAAAACCGCTCTCAAGGCCTTCACGGCAGGCCTACGTGATTGTTTATTCAAGTACATGATCAATACCAACACTTGGAAGACTTACTCTGAGGTGATGGCACAGGCTTACAACCATGCCTCCGCCGAGGCAAGGACATATCAAGGGAAACTTCCCACAACCACCCCTTATCAGCAAGTAGGGAGTGAAAGCTAGATCCAACCAAATGAGAAGACCTCGACTTTCTAAACGGTAGCGGTGCCTCCCCCTGCCTTACTTAATACTTTGCCAAGTCAATAGACATATTAATCTCAGTGCAAAATGAATGATTTCCATCCTCATCAGTTTCATTTTAGTAGAAGGAGTAAGGGACACTACTGTGATAACCAAGGGTATCACCATGATATCCCCGACCCCAGGCAGTCAACATAGTGGGTCAAGCACGTGTCAGGACAGCCCCTACCTCGAGGTATGAGGCATACACACCTTTGAACGCCACATGTGTGGCCATTTACCCCAGTATAGCACACCTGATACCGAAGCCAAAGTCGAGGCACCTGGATTACAAGCCCACGAAGAACATGGGCACGTTTTGTTGCTACCACGAGCATAATGGCCATGACGGCGAGAAATGTATCACCCTTTGTAATCATATTAAAGCTTTGGCACGTGAAGGAAAAATTGATCAATTCCTCCTTCACCCTTCAAGGGGTAACCGTAACCAACACCAGGTGAATGTGATATATTCCATAAGTGGTGGCACACCCATATCTAAATCTTCCAATAGGGCTATGAAAAATAGTGAACGAGCTTTAAGGTCTGGCCACCAAGTGTTTCACGTGGAAGACATCAGGGGAGGTAAGTATCAAAAGCCTAACTGTGATCCAATATGTTTCTACCCTGAGGAAGAAAGAGGTATCATCTACCCTCACAACGACCCACTGATTGTGGAAGCTCACATAGCCAACTTTGAAGTACGACGAATACTGGTAGACACGGGGGCTTCGGTCAATATCATGTGTGCTGAAGCTTTCAGGGCACTTAATGTAGCTGAACACTTGCTTGATCGCTCGATTTCCCCTCTGATAAGCTTCTCCGATGATATCATGCAACCTTTGGGGAGTATACACTTACTTATCACCATTGGTACAGGCTCTTACACAGCTACCATTACCACTAACTTCCTGGTGGTTGATTGCCCAACGGCATACAATGTCATCTTCGGACGCACATGCATCAATGATCTCAAGGCCATGGTATCCACACATATGTTGTTGATGAAATTTCCGACCCTCTATGGAAATGGTTACATAAGAGGAGATCAACTTAGTGCACGATCATGTTACAACACTTCAGTCAAGCAACAACACTTGTCTGTGCCCAAGGAAACCCTTTCTATACATGACCAAGTCATAAAGACCAGCCCAGACGAAGCCAACTTGGATTTTCACGGTGGCAACAGTCAACCCGATGATCCTCGAGATGACTCTTTCACCCAGTAAGCACAACCCGCTGAAGAGTTGGAAAAGGTCTCTATCTTAAAAGATTATCCGGATCGCATGTTGAAGATTGACACCACCTTGTCACCACCCATTCGGTTGTCATTGATCTATTTTTTGCAAGAGAACACTGAGGTCTTCGCCTGGTCATACGAGGACATGCCAGGCATCTCTCCCGATATTATCTGTCATCGCTTAAGTATTGACCCCAAGACCAAGCCAGTGAGACAAAAGTGAAGATCTTATGACGCTGAACGGTACGAGGCAATGAAGGCAGAAGGTGAAAAACTCAAAGTCATAGGCTTCGTCTGCGAAGTTAACTACCCAACATGGGTAGCAAATGTTGTCTTTGTTAAGAAGAATCCGACCAAGGAAAGTCTCCTGTTCCAAAAGGTCTTGTGGAGAATATGTGTCGATTACACCGACCTAAACAAAGGATGCCCGAAAGATAGCTTTGCTCTTCCTTTCACAGACAGACTTATAGACTCTACGACAGGGTGTGAACTTTTGAGCTTTATGGATGCTTACTCAGGATACAATCAAATCCTCATGAACCTTCTGGACCAAGAACACATAGCCTTCACTACTGACAGGGGACTATATTGCTATAAAGTCATGCTCTTCAGCCTAAAGAATGCAGGAGCAACTTATCAGAGACTGGTCAATTCAATGTTCGCCGAACAGATTGGGAAGAGCATGGAAGTTTATGTTGATGATATGCTAGTCAAGAGCAAACATGCTGACCAACACATCACCAACCTATATGAAACTTTCACCATTTTGAAGAGGTATCAAATGAGGTTGATCCCCAATAAATGTACTTTCGGCGTAGGCTCTAACAAATTCTTAGGCTTCAACGAGGCATTGAGGCTAATCCCGAGAAGATCAAAGCAATCATCGACATGAAGGAATCGGTAACTTCAAAAGACATCCAAAACCTTACTGGCAATATGGCAGCGTTAACTAGGTTCATCTCCAAGGCCACAGACAGATGTGCTCATTTCTTCAAAGCACTTAAGGGAAGTAAGAAGTACATTACATGGACTGATGAATGTGCTGAGGCATTCAAGAACCTCAAAGACTACATGAGTAAAGCCCATCTGCTTTCCAAACCTGAGGTTGGTGACACTCTCATTATCTATCTGTCGGTATCAGCTTCAGTAAAAAGTTCCATTCTCATTCAAAAGGATGGTAATGTCGAACGGTCTGTCTACTACACTAGCAAGGCCTTACAAGATGCAGAGACACGATACTCCAACATTGAGAAATTGGCTCTAGCATTGGTCATGTCTGCTCGAAAACTTCGCCATTACTTCCAAGCACACTCCATCATTGCGCTTACTAATCATCCTCTTCGACAGATACTCCAAAGTCTTGACACTTCCGAGCAAATGATCAAATGGGCGATAACATTGGGTGAGTTTAACATCTCATACCAACCAAAGCCAGCTGAGAAGGGCCAACAGTGGCAGACTTCATCGCCGACTTCACATATCCTGTTGACATTGTTTCTACGCCTAAAGAAGTGGTTTCATTACCATCAGAAGCTCAGAAAATAGAACCAATAGGCCCAACATGGAGTCTATATGTTGATGGCTCGTCCAACTAACAGGGTTGTGGAGCAGGACTAGTCCTTACGACCCCTGACAAAGTGGCGATGGAGTATGCTCTTCGTTTCAAATTTAAGGCGTCGAACAATAAGGCAGAATATGAAGCCCTCATAGCAGGCTTACGTTTGGCCAAACACTTTGGGGTTAAACGAATTGATATCTTCAGTGACTCTCAATTGGTGGTTAACCAGGTCACCAACAACTTTGACGCTAAGGATAACTTCATGGCAGCATATCTGGCACAAACACAATTGTTGCTCAAGCACTTCCACTACCAAATCACCTAAATTCCTCGAGCGGTAAACAGTCATGCAGATGCTTTGGCTCGCCTCGCCTCAGCGGTGGAAGACAAGATTGGGAGAAAAATTTAGGTCGAATTGTTGGCAGCACCAAGCACCATGACTGCGGAAGTGTGCAACTTACAACATGGGGATTGTTGGATTACTCCGATTTATATATTCCTTGCTCATGGCACCCTTCCAAATGACAAAGTCTAAGCTAAGCATATTCGATACAAGGCTACCCGTTACTTGATCATTAATGACCAACTCTACAAGCGGGGTTTTAACCTACCATACTTAAGATGCCTTACGCCCACAGAGGCGGAAATTGTCCTTCGGGAAATACATGAAGGAGTTTGCGGAAATCATGTTGGATCTCGATCCCTAGCACACAAGGCTTTTCGCCAAGGATATTACTGGCCAACACTCCACCAAGATGCCACCAGAATATCCTGCTCATGTGATAAGTGTCAACGCTACGCAACTATTCCTCACTCCCCTCCCAAACCGCTCACTCCTATGATCAGCCCTTGGTCCTTTGCCCAATGGGGACTTAATTTGATCAGCCCAATGCCTACAGAAAAGGGTAAGGTTCGCTATGCAATCGTTGCAGTTGACTACTTCACTTGGGGGACTCCTACCATATGCTACTGCACCTTGATACTCAGAAGTCTCACGACCACTCAATGACGTGGATTTTTCAAGTCTCCAACCGAGAAGTTTTCCTCACTCGAGAAATTAAGGGAGCACTACCTCAACATATATGCTTCACTCTCAAAGCTTCAACATACAAGCTTCAACAAAAGAAAAAATTCAAAGAATTTAGTGAAGAAGGCCTTGGTGTATTTAACACAATACGTTGAAATGAAGCAAAGCTTGTTTATTGATATCTCCGATAAGTTACAAATATGTAAATATACATGAATCAAAATAAACAAACAAGAGGGAGCCTTCACAAAGGTTGCTCATGAGAAGTCTCAGCAGTAGCCAAAACCCTATAAAGAGTAGGCACCGGAGTGTGATCATTCGGAGCCTCAGTACTGGGCAGAACCCCAAAAGGAGGAGGCACCAAAGGATGATCATTTGGAGCTTCATTACGCGGTACAGCCCCAGAAGACGAAGGCAATAAATGCCTTTGGAACAAACCCACAAACCTCTGATGATCAAGTAAAATCTGACCATCAGATTCTTGCAGCTGGTCAAGCTTCCTCTTCATGTTTGTAGCATAGTCATGTGTGAGCCTGTGCAACTTTTTATTCTCATGCTTGAGCCCTTTGATCTCTTGTTTGAGACATATCACTTCAGCCGCCAATGATTCAACTTGGTGGGTTCGAGCAAATAGGCGTTGGGCCATATTAGACACAGAACCTACACACTGAACACTGAGAGCCAGAAAATCCTTAACAACCAACTCATCAGACCGTTTGGAAAGTAGTCTGTTATCTTTAGGTGTAAGAAGGTTCCTAACCACCACCGCAGCGGTCATATCATTCTTCATCACAGAGTCCCCAACGGTAAGAAAACCAGTAGGGAATAAGAAGGATGGGCACCATATGTTGTCTTGAGAAGGCATGGGTGCCTCTTCACCAAAGTTCAAGTCAAGACGACGATCGGATGGGCCAGACATTCTCAGAAATGATGAAGGAGAAATGAGGTGCAATAAATCTCTTAAGTACAAAAATAAGGGGAAAATTCCTACAAGCAATAACTTTTTGAATGTACTTCTTGCACACAATTGGTGCCCTTATAAAAAAAAGGGTAACAAGGCCGTTGGTTCAAAAATCGAAGAGGCACCACTCTCCATACGCAACATCAGTTCCTCTGGTACCACAAATAACTTTGCCAAAGATCTTTGACAAAGTTTAGACATATAAATTTTAAAGGTCCAGCTACCCTACTATTACCCACAAGGGTAAAGTAACAGCACCACTACTTGATAACTGAAAAGTTCCTATGTGTGTCAACCTCCGTGCTCTGTGGCAAGGTAGACTGGCAAAAATACCCAACCTTTACTCACATTCGAGAAAACCCTCACAACATGATTACTTTTTTAAAAAATCGAAGAGGCACCACTTTCCGAATCTCAAGAGCCAGACTCCCAACAGGATTGCTTTCTCAAAAATCGAAGAGGCACCGTTCTCTGAATCTCGAGAGCCAGATCCCCGACAGGATTGCTTGTTCGAAAACGGAAGAGGCATTGCTCTCCGAACTTCGAGAGCCAGATTTCCTTGGATAAAGCTTGTCTGCAATCTTCATACGCAACATCAGCTTTCCAGATACTATATACCACTTTTTCCAAGTGCTCTGGCAAAGTTAAAACACGTGAAGCTTGCAGCTCCCATTACATTGCTACGACCAAGAAGGGTAAAAAAATAGCATTATTACTTGCTCAAAAATTGAAGAGGCACCGTCATCCGAATCTCGAGAGCCAGACTTCCAACAGGATTACTTTCTCAAAAATCAAAGAGGCACCGTCATCCGAATCTCGAGAGCCAGACTTCCAACAGGATTACTTTCTCAAAAATCAAAGAGGCACCGTTCTCCGAATCTTGAGAGCCAGATCCCTGACAGGATTGCTTGTTCGAAAACCGAAGAGGCATCGCTTTTCGAACTTTGAGAGCCAGATTTCCTTGGATAAAGCATGTTTGCAATCTTCACATGCAACATCAGCTTTCCAGATACCACATACCATTTTTTCAAAGTGCTCTGACAAAGTTAAAACACGTGAAGCTTGTAGCTTCCACTACATTGCTATGACCAAGAAGGGTAAATGAATAGCATTACTACTTGTTGTTAGGAAGACTCCTATATATGTCGACCTCTATCCTCCATGGACAGGCAGACCTGCAAAAATGCTCAACCCTTCCTCATATCTGAGAGGGCACTTCCAACGAAGCCTCTCGAAATACTCAGCTTTCTTCCCCCTAATAATACACATGCAAACCAACCACACCAGAGCAAGAGTATCTCATATCATCAGGGTCAAAAGAAAGAGTATCCCATATCATGCTTTTTCCCTGTCTTTTCCTTTGCTCTTATTCTTACCTGTAAGACAAGGAGAAAAAGAGCAATCAGTCAGCACTTGGAAACAAGCTTCCAATTAGGAACTGAATGCTTGGAACCCCTTGCCTGATTACTTACCTAACATTCCTCTCGAGTACTCATCTTCAACATCTTATGCTTCCAGAAAAGATACCACATTTGCCTGAGGAACAGATAAGGCAAGTGAGATGGATACAAGGAAGCATGTGGAGACAAGCGTAATAGAACACGTGCCGATTCATCTATTACTTCGTCAACAGCAAAAGTATCCCATATCATCAAGGTCAAATGCACTCTTGATTTGATGGACTTATTTTGACCCTCAAATTCTTGAGTCGGCCTTATACTCTCGAGGAAACCAGAAAACCCTCCATCCCAATTCAAGAATAAGCATATGGAAAGTTACTTCTTCAAAAGCAAAAGTATCTCATATCATCTCTTCTCTATTTGCTTCTCCTTATCCTTGTTGTTGTTTACGACACAAGGAGAATGAGAACAATCAACCGGAAGCAGAAGTCGAACCTCCGATCTAGGTTGCTTGCTTGGAAGTCTGATTGCTTACCTTGTCTGTTACCTCTTTCGGAAAATCTCCTAGCTCGGCGACTTGAGGGATTTCTACTATAGGGTTTTGTATCGCACTTGACCAAGCCCGAAACTACAAGTAAGCTTCAAGTGAAATTGATACATTACCTTGTGCATCTTTATCGGTTAAAGATACCACCCCTGGATGGAGGAAAAGCACTTCCAGAGAAGATGCCACATCTACGTATGAGACAGATAAGGCAAGTGAAAATGATACCACACTTCGGTACTTAGAGGTTTCGTGATTACTCAATAGCTTGGATCTTGCAAGTCCCCAACCAATGAGCTTCTCTCACTTGGGAACTTAGGGGAGCACTGTTTGTACCATACTTGACCAATCCCGAAACTACTAAGCACCGGTCAACGTTATACCGTCAATGACCTAGAAGAGTTTTCCTCCAACCAGGAGGTCAATCACAGCTTGACACGTGTCGACATCAGAAGCTAATTATAGCGCGACACGTGTCAACATCAGAAGCCAATCACAACACGACACGTGTCAATGTCAGAATGAAACTAGAAACTCTCTTCTATAAATAGAGATCATTCTCTCACAATATTTCATAATGTCATTTGTACTAAATCATTCACTAGTACTCACTAAAGGAGAGCTTGAACTTATGTACTTGTGTAAACCCTTCACAATTAATGAGAACTCCTATACTCCGTGGACATAGCCAATCTGGGTGAACCACGTATATCTTATGTTTGCTTCCATGTCTCTATCCATTTACATAGACTGGAGCAATCTAGAGAAGGACACAAACTTAACACTTTCTGTTGTACCAAAGTCCTCAATGATTTTGTGCATCAACACACGTATTCTTGCATCAAAGCTACGCTTTCATTCCAATTATCCTATGGTTTAGATTTGTTGGACTTATTTTGACCCTTAAATTTATGAGTGTTCACTTAGCTTTCTCGGCATAACTATTCGCTAAATCTGAGAGAAAACTTTTCAATGAATCAGCTTGTGTAGGCGTTGTGAATTTCATTGTTCTGGTTCTCGGTGTATCATCACTTTTGTACCTCATCGTGATGCGCGTTTCACTTCTAAGTCTTGTGAAGTTTTCGTGAAGGTCTTAAGTACTAAGTTGTTTGTCTTGTATCGCATTTTTATTTGCAGACTGTTGGACAGTCTTGAACGAACTATCTAGATCTTGAAAGACGTGTTGCGTTTTTTAAAATTTATTTATGATTTTTGATTGATTAGATTTTGCACCGATTTCTTTTAGAGTAGTTACGACAATAGTTTTATTTTAGTTTGTGTATGGCACTATTTTATACTTGGTATGCTTGCACCCTTAGGAAATTACTACTTGCTTATCGAGACAACAATGTGTTGTCGATATCGCGGGCGGTCGACTGTAATATCGATGGCTTATTTGTTGGATTCGTCAAGCAAGTGGACAGGTAGACCCGTCTACGATAGTTGGTACTGTTTAGTTATTGTTAGGGCTCAACCTAAAGACACACCTGTTCTCGGAGTACGTGACGTTATGAATGCTTAGGCGAGACCCCACTTCCACTATCGACTTTAATTTTTAGTACAAGTATTTTAACTTGCCTTATTATAGTAATATATTTGTATTTTTCATGTTACAAATGTTGGGTTGAGTCTTTTCCACTTTTAGTTTTAAGTTAAGTACTAGTTTTCGACCTTTATGTTAGTATGTACCTATTTTGACGTTATCATATTATACTTATCTATTCTTAACCTTACGTCATTATGTATTTTCGACTTTATATATTTATAAAGAATGTTTCTACTCTTATACTGATGGGGGAAGAAGGTATGAGCCTGGATGCATCAAAGAGGAACCATTGCAACCTGCTTGCGACGGTGTGGCATTTTCTCTTTGATGCAACCACTCTGACTTGATTTCTTCTTATATTTATATTCTTCTTCTTATCTTCGATATATTTATGTATAGCAAGTTATTTCAAATTTCGAGGATGAAATTTTCTTAACGGGGTTAGATTGTAAAGACCTGTACCGGATTTTACGAAACATCGAGGGCAAGTTTGTAATTTTATTTTGGTTGGGAGATATTTTGTCATGGTTGTTTTTTTTGGTCTTTTTTGGTGTGCCAATGGGGCCCACCCTTTTGTTTTTGGTCCCCTGGCCCACTCCCTTTTCTCATCTCACTCTCCTCGTGTCTTTCCCTAAAAAAAACCTCACAACCCTCTCTCTTAAACTCTTTCATAGCTATGTCTCTCATCTCTCTCTATTATTCTCTCATTCCTTTTGAGCAACACCCACACACACAGAGACCACAACCATTACCTCAACCTTCTCTACACCTACTCGAGGCTAGGAACCTTAGACGAAATGTCAGATCAAACCGAGAATCGGGCACCGTGAAATCCGATGGCTTTCGAGGTATTTTCCAACCAAACCACGGCAAGTTAGCTGTTGAGAAAGTTTATCCAGTTTTCGACGACCTCCGAGGCTTTCAAGGTGTTTTCCGACCAAACCACGGTGAGTTAGCCGCCATGCAAGGTGCATTTGTTAGTGGCGTTTCCATCTTTTCTAGTTTGCGCGGCTCTTCGATGACGGAGTAAGGTGAGTGGACCCCTTCTATATTGCATAGTTTACTATTAGAAATGAATACATGAAAAACATGATTTCATGGTTACGTTTTATGGAACGTTTATGAGTAAATTGGTTTTACGCTTTATGATATTTCATACTTTATCAAATTTATGTTCTTTGTCGTATATATGATGGATGACTATATACTATGAAGATGTTTTAAGATATGATGTTTGAGCTACTGAGCTCCGTTGAGATATATGTACTTATGTTTGGAAATATTATGTTAAATGATTTTTGTGCTTATCTAGTGATCACTATGTTCTGCCTACGGGCATATGTTTTGCCTATGGGCTAATAACCTACCTTCAGGCGATACTGATACCACTATTTAGCACACTATATACGATATATGTTTTATTGAAAGGTTTTATGGCATGCTAGGGTTTTCGGAAAACCTATTACTTTTTATGCGATATGAGATTTCAGAAACTTTGGGGGTTAGTAGGTTGTTGAATAATTATGTTAGTATTACTTAGATATCAACTTGGTCCACTCATGTTTTGTTTTGCGCCCCCTCATGACTTAGAATTGAGGCATACAATCTCAGTGTCAAGGCACTCTCACATCAGCATCTTTGAGTCCTCTCGGTGTATGACCCATCTCTTTGTTTGTTCAATTTTATATTATTCTTTTCTAGCATCCCGGATTAGTTGTATGCTCTGAACACGTTCCATAATTGGATAATCATTGTATTTAAATTTATAAGTATTGTCTATATTTATTATTTCTCTTGCATCCTAATATGGCTTCGTCACCTTTGGGTGTCGACCAGCACGTGCCTACCCTAGTGTTTGGTGAATATTAGGGTCGGGCGTGTCAATAAGGTTATTGATCGTGAAATATCACTTGCTACAAAATTATATGATAACTATTGCTCTTTGATGAGTTTTTATGTTAGAGATTTTCAAAGAAGCAACGTGAATGTACTAGTAATGGCTTTCTAATTAAGAATTTTAAGTATGGTTTATAGACTTAATTAGTGCTTCTCAGAATTAATGTGGAATTCACTAGACATCCATTACTCAAACAAATCCAAAATTTTAGATGTTAGAACAAATGAAAGTGAAAGATACGCTAAAGAAAGTTGCAGAGCTTAATTAATTAGACTTTGGAAATGTGTGTTATGTAGGGGAGACGAAATGGTAGTATTCTTGGGTTAGAATTTGGGAACTTTAACAAAAAGCTCCCGGTACTGTTCACTTTAACTAAAAACCATATTTTACTAAAAAGTCGGTTCTGGTACTATTCACTTACAACACTTTTTGTCTTTTTCGTTAAAACTCAAAGTTTTCAAGCATTTTTCATTAGTTTTCCTTTAGAATTTTGGGTTATAAGTTAAATATGTAATAATATATGGGGAGTTGTTATTGATACTGTAAAAAAGTTAGCTTAGACTCATAATAGTTGCGAAGATGTGAAGACATAAGGAGAAATTACACTTTGTATACTGAATTTTTTAGAGTGCTAATAGCAATTGTGAATATGTGAAGAAATGTTTTACATCAGAAAGTTAAGAGTATTACAACGACTTAAAAACTGGTCAAATTACCAGACTTTGTTGTTCTGTTCTCAAATTATTTATTTGATTGTATTTGTAAGAAGTTACAATATGTTTACTTACAAGGAATTGATTTGTAAGAAATAAGCAATGATTTCCATTCATGTGTTTACTAAAGTAATGGTAAATATAAGGACACATTACTAGGGCTGGTTCGGTATGGGATATCGAATTGAAAACCATATCCCGATTCCCAAACCAAAATTTTTGGGAATTCCAATTTCAAGACCAATCCCAAACCAAATATTTGGGAATCCCAAATTTCGAGAATCCCGAAATAGTTTTAGGATTTTGGGACAAATTGGGATTCAATTTTGATTTTGGGCATTTGGGTTGTTGGGCTGAAACTTGACATATTGGGCTTTTGGGCTAAAATTTAGCCTTTTATATTGAAATTGTCAGCCCAATTTTGTTAATACCAATCTGTCATACATAGAAATATGTCATATGTGCGTTTGTGCAATCTATTTTGAGCCACCAATGCAATCTATTTTGAACCTTTAACTTCATACATACCAATCTGTGTAATCATATATTTATAGCCCTAATTGAAATATGAAATTATGAATTGTTTTTCAAATATATTTTACTACACATGCATGCAACAAAAATAAATTAAGTAACAAACCGAAAAGCAAAAAAATACAAGCCAAAGTTTCAAAATAAATTAAGTTACAAACCAAAAGAAAAAAGAAAAACTTAAAGTTTATGAAGATTGTTGGCCTCTTTGCCACTTTGGCCCCTTGATCTTGTTGATGGTTGTGGTTGCTCCCTTCTTGTTGGTACTCTTCCCCTTGATGTTGATGGTTGAGCCCTTCCCCTTAAAATGGGTGCTCGTGGAGGTAGTGATTGATTTTGATGTTGTTGAACTTCAACTTGAGGTGGTCCAGGAAATGGAGGTGGCATTTCATTTCCTTGTGTTGTATTCTCCTCACCTCCCAAATTAGCCGTGCCTAAAACAATAAACCACAAATCATTTAGATTGAATTATAGAAATATATAATAAATACTAAGAAAATAAAAGAGGAAATTAAATTATTTACTTACTTTTTTTCTAAGCGTTCAAGTTCTTTGTAGAAATTGAATTCGTCGAGTGTAGGCTCTTTGTAGAAACAAACTTCATTTCCTCTAAGCCAATCATTTGTACACACTAAAGCCTCAACCGTTTTAGGTGTTGAGGAAACTCTAAAATGATCAACAACTCTCCCACTAAGACTAAAGGCATTCTCACTAGTAACGATGCTACTAGGAAGGGCCAATACATCCTAAGCAACTTTACTAAGAGTTACATATGTACCACTATTTCCTTTCCACCAATCCAAAAGATTGAAATCCTCATATGTTATGCTTTGATGTAGATCATTGAAGTACATATCCACTTCATTGGCTATCTTAAATTATTGTGCCGTCGCTCTCTTTTGATGGATCCTCCACATCCGGATCATTATCCCAACAATCTTCATAATAATCATCATGCAAATAATCTTGAGGTGAGGGAGTGCCTAGTTGAAGGTACCACTAGGTTGGTTTTGTTTTCGTTTTCCTAATACCGAGACCATAGATGTACTAGATTGGCTACTAGTCCCATCCATCCTAACAAATATAATAACAATGCACATTAATATATCACAACCACAATTTAGCATATATCCAGATTCCAATACAATACATCACATATCCAATTCAAATGCAATAACATATTCAATATGTGCAAGGTACGTACAACATTAAATTTTAAATCTATGCATGCTAAATGGCATTTCTTAAGAGGAAACAATTAAAGAGAATTCTCAAATCATATCTATTTGGATAGAGTACTAAGGTAACAATTAAGGAGAATTCTCAAATCAAATAATATATATTCTCAAATCAAATCATATTACAACAAACTTTCAAATACGCATAGTTAGAACAGATCAAGGAAGAAAAGGACATTCAAAATCTATTGCAACTCCCTAAACCTTCTCAGAGCAACGCAAAAGAGATTCTTCTTCAACAAGCTTTGCTTGCATTCAAAGAATGAGGTAACAGATGGTGACCTCACTTTTGTCAGGTAACATATGCCTTTCTAGTTTTTAATAAAAAAGACATCAACCCAAAGCAACATCAAACTCGAATTCCTTTAAATTTAGTGGTATTATAGACTATCTTGGCGCAACCATGATCAAGCCAATAATTTCAATTCTCTTTGTATGCAACAAATAAAGGATAACTTATCCAACCTAGTCACTGTGTAACTCAACACTATAAAATTCACCGAAACAAATGAATTGCTCTACCCACATAATAAACAATGAAGACTCAGAAGCTGGAGAATTTCAAATGCGATTATGTAAACAAGAAGGAAGAGAGAGAAAAAAATCTTTACAAGAATATATTCTCAAACATATAACGTATACAGGTTTTCAATTACCTGCTAGCACTAAAATTTTCAATAAAGATACCATAAAACATCAGAAGTTTCAGCAAAAGTTTCAACTTCCAAGAATCAAAACATCGGAGCCATGTACATCATTGTTTAAGCATAATGCAACATCAACTGGACTACACTAGACTGCTCAACCCCCATTACATATCTTCTACTTCATGACCCTCAAAACAGAACTCGGCAACACAAACTCAGCACAACTATTACACAAAATAACAAAATCTAGGGCTGCAATTCACCCAAGCACAATTCTTTTCAATGCTAATTCAACCACATCAGCAACAAAAATACAAGAATTCTTCTTTATTTTTCGATGTAATTATCGAATAAATATCATATACACAATCTAAAATATCCTCATCCACATCCGGATATATACTCAGCATTAACATCAAATCTTAATTTCCCGTAACCAAACAAGAGGCTAAATCAAATAATGGACCCAAAAAAAAGTTGAGTTTGAGAGATGATTTTTGACATACCGGATCATTAACCTCAGGTTCAAGTTTCAACGATCTCTTTCTTTACTCTGCTTGGTAAAGGCTAACTGTATAAACCATAAATCATCAACCTCCATATCAGTATCTTCCAAGTGCTAAATTTCACAAACCCTAATCTAGAATTCGAACCCTAAATTAATTCCAAAATTTACCTGATTTGGGGGAGAATCGGTACACCATGGATGAAGAAGTCGAGAGAGAGAGAGAGAGAGAAAGAGATCAGAGAGGTGAGCGGCATTGGTGGCCGTGGCTCTGCCTCTGTGTCATGAAGGAAGACTTCTCCATAGTGAGGGATGAGAAGTCGAGAGAGAGAGAGATCAGAGAGGTGATAGGTCAGTCAAGAGAGAGGTGAGTCACTTGTGTGATGTGTGTATGGCCAGATTCGAAGACGGAGAGAGAAATCGGCGAGGGTGGTGAGGTGAGGTCGAGTCAAGAGACGGAGAAAGAAAGTGATTAAGTTTTAAGGGTTTGATTTGTATTCAATGGTTGAGATTAAATCTCAACCAAATCCGACATCTATTACAATTCCAAATATATATTTAAAATTAAATAATATATATATTTTTATTTCGGTTCTGTTCGGGATTACCGAATGAATGAAAATGTGAGACTGATTCCCGTACCGAAATTTCGAGATTGGTTCGGTATTGGGTACTGAAATTTTTGGTATTTTCGGTTCGGTTTGGAATATTCGGTATTTTTTCCACCCCTACACGTTACGTAAGGGTAATTGGAATAGAAAAGCGGAATTGAATTTTGATTATGGGATAGTCCGGTGTTTATCAAATATTGGGAAATCAAAAATTCGGTTGACTTACGTAAATTTTGGAAATTTGAGGAACTGGACTCCCTATAGTTTGATGGTACTTGGATTCCGGATTGCTGGGATAATTGGAATTGACTTTCTCTCCCAATTATGCCCTTATTTATTCTTAAATTTTCAAAATTGCCCTTCCTATTAACCCATCATAACCCTAGGGTTATCTCACTTTCTCTTTAGTGCATCTCCATTTCTCTTCATCTGCAACTCTTATCAAATTTACGTACAGTTTAACCCTGTTTGTCTTCTGCGTTTTCATCCCTATATTGATTATGGTTACGTAAACAGGCCATAAATTCATCTACTGGGTATCTCATTCTTTCTCATGGTAAGTAAACATGCACTTAAAAGATTAAACCTATGATCTACCACTCCGTAATGTTACTTGAGTTGACTCTTAAACATATTAAAATACATTAATTTAGAGTAATGTTAGGTAGATTAAATTTGTAAACTAAATGATGTGTCACCAATTAAAAATAAGCATATTAATCAACACTTCAGTAATAATCCAATCGTAAACTTGAATGTCATTTAGTTTATAAAATTTAGTCTCCCTAACATTACCCTTAGAACAAATGTAAATACTAAACCTTAGATGCAAAAGTAAACACTGTCAACCCTCAATTTAGAACTTAGAAGTAATTTGCCATACAAAAATGTATATATAAGCCACTTAGTACTACAATATGATGATATTTATCTTCACTTATAAGTGAGAGGTTTTAGATTCAATTCTGCCAAAGTTAGCTTACTCCTCCATTCTTTTAACGTAAAGAATATCGTTTGTTAAAAAAAAAGTATATATAAAAAAGAAACTTTTTACACAAGTCAAATTTCAATGGACCATCACTAAATTTATTAAGTTTTGATCCATAAACAGATGCACGAGACATTGACCATAGCCTATTAATTGGAAAATAAAGTAACTTCATTAACTACAAAGTAATGTACATTATACCTATATACCAAATATTAATACCTTTTTCCAAAATCAAACACACAAACACATGCAAAACATAATACCCTAGAAAATACGTTACCATTAACATTATAAAATCACTGACAGTTAAAATACGTTTTTCTTAGGGACTTGGTCCAAACCGACCCTTATTTTTATGTCACATTTTTTCTTACTTTATTCTATAATTATTGTCATTCAGTTTATGAATTATTGACTCTTGTTGTTGGACTCCCTTCACTTGTTTTGTTCTGCAGGTCTTGCAGATCTCTCAAACTGTGAGACTGAGTTTGTTACGGCAGTTGCCTCATTCTCGGCTCCCCGGAGCCGATCTTTATTGTTGTAATTAAATTATATTAGAATATAGTTCGAATAAATAAAATTGAATTTAAGAAAATAAAATATTCTTTGTTTACAATGATAATTATTCTAATTAAGGTCGATCGTACAACAAAATTCTACACAATAATAGATATATTTGTATAATTGCAATTCATTCACAATAATTATCACTTTTATTATTATTTGGTGAAAAATGTAACTCAACAAGTAATACTTTATTACTGTAAAGTTTTTTTTTTTTTTAAGTGTAGAACAATAGAAGTTATGTATGTCTGACCAAAAACAAAAAAGTTGGATGAATATCCTCTTTAGATTTTCTTTGTGAGGATACTAGGGATCAACTCCTCTCAGTCTTTCATTACATTATGCAGTTAACTTTATTAAGTACTGTTTGTGTTCAATTTTATATAAAAAATTCAAAATGATTTCTGACCGTATGATGACTAATGAATAAATACGATAAACCCTTAGGATTCTCACAAAGAGAATCCAAATAGCACCCTGTTCCAAAAAAGTTGGCTATGTTGACCAGATTGTGTTAAGCTACCTACCTTTGTACAGTAATGTAGACGACCCAAATGCCCCAAACCATGAAAGCCTTTGAAAGGTCCTCCTCCTCCCCCTCCATAGACAAATGAAGCCTCTCTCTCCCCCTACAATATTTTGTGGTCTCCCTATTTATATATATATAATTCCTATACCAAAACTCAAACTGTTCACGGACAGTGGAGTGGCGAAAATGCCCCCCAAAATGATCTTCTTAGTGTTATTTTCCCACTTTTGCACAGAAAAATGGCGATTTTGCCCATCGTCTCCGCCGGGTCGACCATCGCTGGGATTCCTGTTCAACTTCTTTGCTTTTTGTTTTTCTGATTTCCATCTCTCTTGTCTCTCGCGATTCTTATTTTGCAAGCTGCATCTTTTTCTATCTCACACTCCCTTTTTTCCTTGTCCAGCCTTTGCATATTTCTGGCCTCCGTTCCCAACTTCTGTTTGGTAAATTTTCTCAATTCTACGAATTTATTTGTGCCCTTTTTGGATTCCATTGGAATCCGTTTTTTACCCACATAACCTAACGTTTTCTGGTAAGCTTTCTAGCCTTTTCAGTCTACTCGATTAATTTTTTATGGTGGTTTGCATGTGGCTATCTGATCTAGTTTGATTTTTGCTTGCAGGAAACATTGGTCTTCGAATTTTGGGGGTTTTTGTATGCAAGCTTGCACGCCCTTTGTGATCAAGGTATATAATTTTTGTTTTTCGTATTGAATCTTTCCTTGAACAAGTTTTTTTTTTTTGTGTGTGTGTTTCATTTCTGAGTGTGGGTGTATGATTTTGTTGGCCGTGTTCTGTTCGCAAATTCGTTAGCTGTAAAAGATAAATAAATAAATTTGGGGTTTTTGTTTGTGTGTTCGGATTTGAATGTTGGTGTATGATTTGGTATGCTTCCGGACTTCCAGTCCACAGTTGAGAGACAAGGAAGTTTCAAGATATGAAAGTTTAGGGTTTTTGTTTCGCCACGAAGTAAAGGTAAGTCTTTTCTGGATTTTACCATTTGTGGTATTACTATTTTCTTCTCAATTTTAATTGTTTATAGCAATCAATTTTCCCTAATTTTCCTTCGGTTTTCTCTTATGAGTATTTTTTATTAGGCTTTTTGTGTCCTAATTCCTTAGTCACCTTTCACCAACTAATTGGTTTTGCTATGGTAGTCCTTCGTCTATTTATATATCCTAATCATTTTTTCTGTTTATCCTAATCATTTTTCTGTTTATCCTAATTATTTTTGTGTTCTATCTTTTCTGATTCGGATCATATTGACGAAATTACATAGCAATACGACAAGTGACCACATGAATTACAATCTGATGAATTACAATCCAATGAATGAGTTAGAAACTAAAAATACATTAGTTTCATCAATATGTTGATCAAATGAATGAGTTAGAAGCTGAAAATTACATTAGTTTCTTACTGCTTTTATTACTGAACATATTTTGTGTATATGTAGTGCTTTATTTTCAAGGTTTTTTCTTTCAACACCATGTGAATGTATGAATGGTGATTTGAGGAAAATGTAGACATGGCTTTCACCATATTTCGATGTTTAATTATGCAGTGGTATTGAAGCTAAGGAACCTAACTCAGCCATTAAAAATTGTGCTCGAGCTTAGTGTATTAAGAATGGGGAAGGAGTTTAAGGTCGAAGTGGAAGTGAATGGCCATGTTCGCCATAAGAATTTATTGAGGTTGCTTGGTTATTCAACTGAAGGAGCTCATAGGTAATTTTTATATTCATTTACTATATCCTGTAATCTTTCGAGTTTTGATCTTTTACCAAGTTGTGTTTTGTTTTTTAAATGCTTCAAGTTCATGGTGATGAAAGCTACTATATTTAAAATCGCCACTTTTTATTTCTTTCCATTTTTCAATGTATAAGACAACTTGGTTCTAAGATTAGTACATATTTTATCTTTCAGATTTAAAAACAACGATTGGGCAGTTCTCTCTGGTAATTGTGTGGATGGAGTTGGTTTCCTTTCTCCACTTTTACTAATTTTATTTAAGTTCATCTATGCCATATAATTGTTTTGGGAGTTATTTGGAATTTAATTCAACTCTTCTGTGTTTCATTTAACGAAGATTTGAAATTTATTCAATAGTTTACTAATTTTGTGTGTTTTTTTCCTTAAAACATGTGACCCAACTTTTTCTCTTAGGAGCGAAGAACATGCATTCACTTTACTTAGGGTTGTCCGCAATAGAAACTTACAGGTTAGTTCATTTCATTAGTATTTCATTTTACTTGAAACATCTCGACATTATATTATTTAGCGAGATAACACATTCTTTGTTTTTGCAGAAACCTTTGGCCTAGGCTTGAAAATTTTGTCTTTGGCTGACTGATCAATGCTGACAGGTAAAGTTATAGTTATTTATAAGAACTTCTTGAATATTCTTAGATCTCAGGTCTATTTGGGGCGGGTGTTTTGCCAGTTGGAGTTCATTTTGGGAATTGATTGACGGTTTTGGTTTTAGGAGAGAGCGGCCCCTGTTTTCTGGGATGAATCCTCCTGCCTTGCCGTATTCATTGCAATATCATTGAAGGGTCAATATTTCTAGTATTTTTGTTTTTGTTTTTGCTACATGTTGATGCATGTTAAGCCTGCTTTCTTCCAACCTTAAATACATCCTCTATTCTATTTGACGAACTATTGATTTACACACACACACACACACACACACATATATATATATATATAATTTTGCTTTGGCTACATCATGATGCATGTTTGTTCTTTGCGATTTTTTTGTTGGGGCTAAGGTAAGTGATTTGTTGAGTTGTAATTTTTGTTGGGGGTATGTTCGTGTCATACAAACAGTAAAATCACAAAAGACTCTATATTGTAAACCATTTTAATAGTAGATTGTTACTAGATTTATCTAATTGCAAAAGTTTGAGATTTTTATTTTCTGAGTTAAGCATTTAGCTCCTGGTTTCCACAAAATCAGTATTTAAATAAATTTTTTTCTATAAGAATGCGGTGATGATATTTTTTTCCCAACA
This sequence comes from Malus domestica, assembly GCF_042453785.1. Taxonomy (NCBI): domain Eukaryota; kingdom Viridiplantae; phylum Streptophyta; class Magnoliopsida; order Rosales; family Rosaceae; genus Malus; species Malus domestica. The sequence continues at coordinate 14,024,073 of NC_091668.1, forward strand.
AATTTACATTTGTATGTGGTTGTGATGAATATGCCTTATATGTTGTGTTGTAGATTATTTGGGTCGGTATTGGAATACATCTTTTGTAATCTGAAGCCTATTACTGATTTAGCATTTGCAAATGGGTATTCTGCTTAAATTTACTTTATTTTATTTTATGATTTTGAATGTTTTCTTTGTACCTTCCAATCTTGCATGTAGGTGTATAATTTGGTTTTGTCATTAAGATGAGCAATTTCAAATGCTTCCTTTGGGTTTTCTCAAACAAATAGTTGAAATATCTTATATTAGTTAATGTTATTACGTTGATTGTTGTTCATATTATTTGCTTGCATTTCCTTTTCTTATGATTTATTTAAAAAGATAAATTTGCTTAAATTAGTTTGGTTACTTTACAAGAAATCTTATATGGATTTTTAATCGACGAATTCCAGTTTCTAACACTGCATTTTCTTCAATTGTAGGTATTTGAACGTTATATGTCTAAATTTTGTTCAATAATTAGAAAGAACCTTTTGTTCACTAGGTAAAAGCCTATTGCTTGTATAGCATAAAACTATTCTTACACAATCAAAGTATACAGTGTCTACATATGCAGGAGATACGTTGGAAATAAAGTACAATATAAAATATTTTTGTTTTATTGATTAATTGACTAACTTCGTGATGGTCATTTGAGGCTATACAAACTAAATTTGTTGTAGGTAAGCTCATATTTAGGTAAGAACCATGAATGTCTCATCGTTGTCAATTTTTGCTTATTCCAGCTTCACATTATTCTAAAGCCGTAATTATGGAAAGAAAAAAAAGTTTCCAACTATGACACCCAAGAAAGGTAGTAGCTTCTCTTTCTTTGTTAACTTGTTAAAAATGATTTCCTAAGCAGTTTTGTTTTTAATTTATTCATTTGCAGTGTGGAAAATTTGTGATTATCTCATTGAGCCCTCCCTTTACTGCCCGCACAAGTGGTCGACGTTCCGAATCGCTTTTTGTAAGTAATGTTTTAGTCTTTGTAATATTTTACTCTTTAAATTATTGTTGTGATGTTCTAAATCATCAAATTAGGTATAAGATCAGTGGATCTGCTGAATTTGATAATATCATGCAACAATGTGGTGAGCTTTTTCACATTGCATTATAATATTTAATATATAGAATTAAGCATTGTAACTTTCAGTAATCTTTTTCTTTTGAGTGATGTATTTCATATATTGTCTCCTCCAACTAAGCTCTTGAAAAGCTTTTCTATAAAACTTATAGTTGTGTAAAGTGTCTTATCCATCCATTAATCCTTTACCAAAATAAGCAAATCATTTTAATTAGTTTATGCCAGATCATATGAATTATGAGGTTACTATTTTGATTGTTTAATTACCCATGTTTCTAACACTGCATTCCTTTTTTTTTAATAAATGTGCTTCATTTTTTGTTCTGAAATGTAGTTTACAAAGGAAAATCCATATGCAAACTAATCTACTACAACTCAAAGTTGAAGATCAGGAAGAGCTCATGAAAGAAGCAGTGACAAGCATTTTACAAACGTCTCGTAGTTTTCATTCAACAATCAAGGCGTATACAGTCACTGGGTTGGAATTTATATGCGTCTTATGTTTCTACTCCCTGGTTTGGTAAAGAAGAAACTTATATTTTGTTTTACATTTAACTCAGTATAAATTTTAGGGGTTGTGTTTTTAGTATTTTCGGGTCTGAGTTCTGTATATATCAGAATAACAGTAACTTTTTGTATGTTTTGTGAATTTGTTGTTATTCTAGCAGGAACTGCCATGGTGGCAGGGAACAAACATAAAAGCAGTGTTATTCCAGAATTTGATAATATTATTCAACAATGTGGTGAGCTTTCTCATTACATTGGGTACGATTGTTAAAACTTTCAATTCATTGTACCTATATTGAAACAATTTTTTATGATACAATCTTTTTATATATTTCGAATATAATCTTTCATACAATTTCTAATTCCACAGCAATGCGCTGGTAGTAATTTGTAGTATATATCTAAGTGTTATTTATTTTTTATGTAAATTGAATAAATTTTACAAAAATAAAGAAACAAAAATAAACGATATGTGCAGAAGAACAAAAACCATTTATTTCTGTCTTTGACCAATTAACCCTGTAAAGTTGTGTTTGAATGGTATATTTTAGTTTTGTGGCTTTTGTTTTGTCACCACAATCATTTTCCATGTACTGAGTGTTTATTTTTTACCTTAGATTTGGTAGCTTTTTTGAAAAGAAACCTATGAGGAGGGTCCATTTGGATAAACCAGGCACTTCAAAACACAAACCAAATTATAGAAATTTACTGATTGTTTTTCATATAAATTCCATGTAATGTGGGAGGATTCCAATTTCTCAGTTACATGTGTCTAGAATTATAACATGTTTACTTCTCAACACGAGTGGAGGTAGGGGGCAATGCATGCTTCTGACCCCAACAAAATGCATGTGTTAACTACAATCCTCTTAGTTCATCTCATTCTTGGTTTTGAGAGTACTTGATTACTGATTAAGGTGGGTTTAGGAAAATTAGGGCTCATTTAGATGTGCTTTTAAAATGACTGAAAGTGCTTTTAGAGAAAATGTTTTTTGGTTCCAAAAGCACTTAAAGTGTTTTTCCAGAATTTACTTGCATTTTTACTAAGGATTGATTCCAAAAAAAAAAAAATCACTAAAAACGCTTTCAGTCATTTTAAAAGCACATCCAAACAAGCTTTTAATTGTTATACTGATTTTACAACATTTAAGCATTAAAAGAACTAATCTAAAAAAATGGTGGGTCTATAAAATCATATAAGTGTGATATCATGGGTCTAATAGAGGGTCAGATCCGATTGGCAATCACGATTTACTTTTTGATCATTTGAGAGCATCTCTAAAGGAGATATCAAATATAATATGTTAAAATTTTGGTTGATGGCTGATGTGATTAATTGAATACAAATGTTAAGTCTTCTTCATTTTTAATGGATGTGTCAAATATTTATTTTATTATTATGTTGGACCACATAATTACATTAACTATTAAAAAAGTATTAAAAATAATTTTAGTTTTTATTATATTGGTTGTCAATGAGACTCATACAATAAAAAATTAAATAAAAATATTTGATTCGTTTGTTCATTGTCAAAAAAGACAGCTAGAAAGCAATAAGTCAAATGGCTTAGTTGCCATGTCATATATGGCATCTCAATTGGAGAACTGTGACGACCCGTCCCTAATTTTCTATGTAATTTCTCGCCGAGTGTGTAAATTGACATTTTTTTCCTGGTTGGCAATGTGACGTGGATGTAGTATTCAGTGTTTATTTTATTTTTCCTAGTAGCATAATTAAATAGTACCCGTTGTTACGAACGCATGAGTGCGAGTTAGACCTGAATCGGAGCTATAACGAAAAAGTTGCGCTCAGTCAAAATACGTTAACAGCAGGTAGAATTGTGCACACATGTGTGCTAATTTATCAGTGTTGGAAACATTGTTTTTGATAAGGAGACGGATTTTTGTGTACGACTTATTGTACCAAAATCTGAAAACCTTATCATTTTCTTCTTTTAAAAACTGTCCCGTGTGCCCTAAAACTTCACAACCAATCTTTTTCCCTCATTTTGCTGTTCACCAATCAACATCTCTCCACAATTCCTTCACCAATCAGAGAACTCACTCCTCTCACCTCTCCGCCAATCAGAACACACTCATTCTTTTTCTCTCTTCTCTCTCTCACCCTGTAACCTCTTTTCTCTCTGCAACTCCCTTAAACAATCACCAAATCTCTTAGATCGAGCTCACAAACACCACCATTGTACTCCTCTCGAACCCGTGAACCCAGCCGATGGTGAAATGATTGAGTTTTGACTCGCCATCACGGAAGCTTCGACTCAGTGAGTTTTCCTCCAATGAGTTTTAGGCCGAGTTACAAGGTTTTAGGATGTATGGAAGCTTCTACACAACTCCCTAGGGTCCCTGGACTAAGTTTGGAGTCGAGTTGACATCAAAACAAGCGAGTTCGAGGAGTTGAAGTTTAGGCCAAACCTTTTGAGGCTTTTTCAAGCCATTTCCTGTCCATTTTTAGACTTTTGAAAGGTACAATCTTGTTCTACTCTTCACAAGCTTCATTTTCATATAAAGTGCATAAAAAATGGTTGAGAAATAAAGAAGATATGAAGCTTTGAAAATTTTCCCAGTTTCTGGCAAAAATTTGCAATTTTCGACGAAACCAGACGGCGGTGACCGGCAGAAGCTCATTGGAGAAGACGAAGAATATTCCGGCAAAGTTGACGGAATATTCTAACAGCGTTAGGTAACTTCGTTACTATTTAACGGAATATTCCGTCAATTCTGACGAAATATTCCTAACGTCCGTCAGTCACTGTCAGGTGCATGGGCTTGCGCGTGGGCGCACGTGTGGTCGTGGGCTAGGCGGTGCATAAGGGCGCGTCCATGACTTTGTGTAGATCATTTTCGTTTATTCAAACCTTCCATTTGAGCAAAGTATGGGAGATTTACCTAGCCTTTTTGAATAAGTCCTATTTAATTTATTAGTTTAGTTATTTCACATATAGGTGAAAATTATCCCGAGGACGTACGAGGTCAAGTGAGGCTAGGTGGCTACGATCCAACCATGTACCAGTGAGTGGACATTTTATTTTCGTATATATATATATACCTTATAGTTTCAACAAATGCTTTTGAATTGATTTATGCATATCATGCCACTATGGTTTTTAGATTGATATTATGCCTATTATGCCTTGATTAAATATGTTATAAGAAATGTTATATTGCTATGAAATGCCAAAATAATCCTATGGGATGCACATGTACGTTTATTATGTTGACTAGAATTATTGAATGGTTATGGCATGTTTATATTTATGCATGTAGTCTGCTCATCATTGCTACACCCCGGTATTAGTGCTTGCTCAGGGCCAGGGCTAGTCTTTCACGTGTATGTTCACCTCTGCACTGCACGCTCCCCTTGGATCCAAGTAGGTGCCAGTCATGTCATACAAGTTGCATTAGATAACTCTGACTCATAGATGACTGCGATTATCACTATTCTTCATTTGATTGTAGCACTAGAGTGTACTTATACATTACACCGCAGTCTTGTTCATGTCAGAAACTATCTGCATGAACTCGTGTGCTACCGTAGATTGATGAGCAACCTATTTTCATTATGCTATTGTTGAGATATTGTAGTTTGACATATGTCTGGCATCATTGTTATTTACAGTTGTTTTCATACTTATACGTAGTATGATTTTCTGGAAACTATACACGATTTACAATGAGGGGTTAGTATGTTCGGAAAATAAATGTGTTTTATAAACCTTTGTTTTTGTGCCCACTCACCCTTCTATTTTTTCGCCCCTCCAGGTCTTAGACAACCGAATTCTGTGTGGCATACAAGAAAACTCTGGCGGGTTCTGACATATCTAAATAAATGTAGGGAGCCTTTCTTGGTTGTGTATTAAGCACTATAATTAGTTCTGATTGCACACTTTTGTTACCTATGCTCTAAATATTTGTATTCTATGAGTTCTACCCACTACTGCGCACTCACTTTATTAGTTAAATAAGTTCTAGTTTCGGTTTTAAATTATTCACATTATTTCATCACTTATAGTTTTGGTTACATCACCTTCGGGTGACGGTCAACATGCCTTGACTTCGGTCAGGGTGTGTCAAGAACACGAATGTCTTTTAATCTTATTTGGCATATTTGACATGCCCCTGAATTTTCATTTAGTCTTAATTTATCCCTTAAAACTGGTTTTGTCTCAATTTGCCTTGTAACTGACATTTTTCATTCTTTTGGTCTCACTTCACCCATTGTTTCGTTAAAGAAACGTTAAAATTGAAGTGCATTTTGGACACTTCATTTTTACACACCTCTTAAAAAATGTAAGTTAAAGTCGAAATTCTAATTATTTATTGCCAATTAGAGTAAGTGACTAAGGAATGTGAAGCCTTTGGTTAAAAAATGTGCACATTTGCCTTAGATAACTTTTTTGTTTAGGTTTTTGGGTTTGCATTAGAAGTATTTTGGACATAGTAGCTTAATGGTTTTTTTATTTATTACTAGCAAAGGTCACCTACTCTTAGTGTTGACAAAGATATTTTTTCTATTTTTAAATATTTGTTTTTTAATTTTTTTATGAGAGGAGTTATTTGTTTTTAATAGGTTGGTAAGCATAAAAAAAAAATAGGGGTTGGCAGAGAGAGAGAGAGAGAGAGAGAGAGAGAGAGAGAGTTGGGAGGGTATTGATAAAGTGACATGGTTGTGAGTGAGTTGGGAGGGTATTGATAAAGAGAGAGAGAGAGTTGCGAGGGTATTGATAAAGTGACATAGTTGTGAATTTTTTTTTTTAAAAAGTAAAAACTTAGTTGTACAAAATTACTTTAATGCCCACATTGTTTTCTATTCTATTATCTTCTTTCAATTTTGTATTAAAGGGTATAGTAGTAATTTTATTAGTTTTTGGTTGACAAACAATATTTTATTAATATGTAGTTTAGATTATATATGATGCAATTGTTCTAAGATCAATTTTTTATGGTGAAACTTGTGATTAGGCCAACTTTGATTAGAAATATATTTGTGAATAGGTTGATCATGTTTTCTTTATGATGAGTATTTTTCAAGTGCAAAATTTCCATTGAGCCAGTACATGGATGTTTGGCAAATGAAGCGACCCTAGGAACAAAATTGTAACCTTTATTTTGGTTGATATAATGATTATGCTGCATTAATTTTTTTCTATTGATTGAATAATTTATTTTTAAAAAGTGAAATGTCCAAACCTTTTAATTTAATATTTCTTTGGCAGAATTGGGTGAAGTGAGATCAAAAGAGTTAAAATGTCAGTTTCAAGGGGTAAAGTGAGACAAAATGTAAGTAAACTGAGACTAAATGTCAATTTCAGATGGTAAACTTAGACTAAATGTTAGTTTCAATGAACATTTCAACTAATAAGCCATTATGATAAAATAGTCTTCTCATACCCATTATGGGCAAGTAAATATGTTATATTACTGTTGTAAGCCATAGTGCAATATACGTATTTTCCACTTGGCAGTTTATCTTGAGTGATGCTATCTACACACTTATTTTTACATCCCACACATCTACATTAATTTTTGTTTTTTAATCTTCTTCATTATTCGATATGATAGACGGTCAATTAAGAAGAGTGTGTAGAAGATCAAAAAAGGTGTGTGGATAGCACCACTCTTTATCTTTAGGAGATGCACCCCTAGTTAATCTGGCTTTATTTTATCGTTAAATAAAACTATGAATACTATTTAACACCAAGCGTTTGTAGTCCAACGGTTAGGATAATTGCCTTCCAAGCAATAGACCCGGGTTCGACTCCCGGCAAACGCATTATCTCATTTGTTTATTTTGTTTATTTATTTATTTATTTTTATCTCAACTTCGCATGTGTTGAATTGGGTTCCATAGATTCCCCCAACAAAAAGGAAAAGGAATGTTCCACTGCCAGCCAGGAGTAGACATGATATTCGTGTCGTGTTTTCCATGTTTGTGTCGTTTTCATGTCATACCCAATATTTTAACGGGTCATGTCGTGTAATAACAGTTAAAATAAACGGATAAAATGACCCGACCTAAAATCGACCTAATAATATTAATAGGTAATATGACCCGACCTGTTACATGTTAAGGAAAATATATTTTAAACCAATAAATAATAAAATGAAAAACATGATACTAAATAAGTATATACATACCATATTATCACATTCAAAACATAAAAACGCATTTGTCTTTCAAATATTATATATTTACATACCCAAAATAAGAGCATAAAAAAAAAAAATTAGAACATTACAAAATATCAAACGTTCAAAAGATTTGCAAAATTAAGGGAGTTATGTTTCAAGGTTTGGAACCTTGCACATTTTCTTACAATCAAATTCTTCAATTTTCATCAATCACCATGGGAAACGGTATTGGAACTTTGGCTTGATATATTGTCTTCAAGAGTTATATTTATGATATTTTCAGTGAGGCTTTCTACATTAACACTCTCTTCTCATTTATCCTATGACTATTGTTTAAGTAAAGTATTTAATAGTTTTTTAATTAATGTAGAAGTGTGAAAAATATAGAAAAAAATATATAAATGCTCATAATGACAAACTTTACAACTTTCATGAATGGCTTAACTTTGAAATGTGCCACTATAATCATATATATCATAGATCAAAATTTAACAGTCGATTATTGTTTACATTTATACTTCATTTTTCTCACCAAATTTTGTTTTTTCAGATTTTGTTTTTTGAAAACATGATGTATTAGAGGATATAGGAAGATGAACAGTTCGGATCGTTGATATTATGTTCAGAGTTTTACCGTTAGTGAAAATATTGCTTGGTGTTTATAAAATCTCTACAAACTATATAAGATCGACTCATATTTCAATTAACCGTAAATATCGGGACATGATATTAAAGATCCGAACCGTTTATCTTCCTACATCCCCTAGAAGATCATGTTTTCAAAAAAGAAAATTTTAAAAATGAAATTCAATATAAAGAATAAAGCCTAAACAACAATTGACGATTATACACAAATTTAAGATTCATGAATTATAGTGTCAGATTTCGAAATTGACCCATTCACGAAAGTTGTAAAGCTTTTCAATACGAGTGATTGTATATATATATATATATATATATATATATATATATATATATATATATATATTACAATTCTTACACTTCTACAATAATTTATTAATTTTATTACTTTTACACTCAAATAAAAAACACTATTCATGATGGTTTAGAGGGTTTTAAAAATCTAAACGATAATGTAAGTGTAACCATTGTTTACTCGTGGAGGAATGATGAATCACGAGTGTTTATATATTCTTTCACATTTTTCATACTTGTAGGGATGTCTTATTGCCTATACTAATACTATACTAGTTGATTTTAATTTTGGACAACAACATGTTAAGAAAAATTTATCCTATTAATGATAATAAGAAACTCTCATAATAAAAATAAATAAATGAATAAAACTTAATTTTTTTTAACTTATATAGAATAATAATACAAAATATATTTAATATAGAATATACCAATATATACAATATGGCTATTGTATTTTATAATAATTTTTTTAGTAATTAAACTTTAAAATTACAATATATTTTTTTTAACGCGTTACCCGTGTGTATACCCATTAAGAACCCATTAACGGGTCACCTGATAATGACCCGATTAATTATCGTGTTGACCTGAAACCCATTATTTTCGTGTCGTGTAAGAAAATGTTGAATCTAGCTAGGAGTACAAACCGGATGTTGTTTAGACAAATTCCAAAAAAATTTCCGCTGCCGGGAGTCGAACCCGGATTAGACAAATTCCGATTTAAATTTGCTACAGCGGATTGTTGTTCTATTATCTTCAATTATTAAATTTATATTATCATGTAAGCAAAATAGTTTTTTTTTCCTCATAAAGAAAAGAAATGAATGAAAAATAATTTTCTATTGCCAGAGTCGAACCCGTATTAGACAGATTTTCCAATTTTAATTTTCTATAGCAAATTGTTGTTCTATTATCTTCAATTGTTTGTTTATAGTTCCTCACACCATTACACAGGCCCGAACTCAAAATTTATAAACAAATTAACTGTTCAAAGCCAGCAAGAATCCGTTGTAGAAAAATAAAACTGGATTATTTGATTAAAGGGTAAATCGCCAAAATGGTCCTTAAGATTTGCCTAACTCATCACTTTGGTCTCTGAGAGTCTAAATCGATAAAAGTGGTCTCTGAGATTGTCCACCATCCATCATTTTGGTCATTCCGTTAAAAACTCTGTTAAGTGGAGCTCTTGGCTGGAAGTTTGGGCAATTTCAAAGTTTCATAACTCAATCGTTTCTGAACCAAATTCGACCCATAATATATCAAAATGAAGATAGGAAAGTGTAGAATAAGATTATATCTATTTTGAAGCCCAATGGTTGCCAGAGATTGCCGGAAAATAGCCTCAAAGTTGACTGGTCCGAAAACTTGAAAACTCGCCGGAAATTGGGTAAACTTTAAACGTTCATAACTTCTTCAATACTCAACGAAATCAAGTGATTCAAAAACAAAAATCATACTTCTCAACTAAAAAAAGAGAATGGCATATTTTATGATGGCTAAATCTCTGTGGTTTGATCAGAAAATGGCTCGAAAGTAGCTGTCTTGGTCTCGAGTTAGTCACTTTCGAGCCATTTTCCGGCCAAAAAGCCGCGAATTAGCCGTCAAAAAAGGTATCATTATTTTCATCTCATCAAGAAGTATGATTTTCATTTTTGAATCACTTGATTTCGTTGAGTATTGAAGAAGTTATGAACGTTTAAAGTTTACCCAGTTTCCGGTGAGTTTTCAAGTTTTCACTCGAACCAGTCAAATTTGAGGCTATTTTCCGGCCATTGCTGGCAACCATTGGGATTTGAAATAGGTATAATCTTATTCTACCATTTCCTATCTTCATTTTGATATATTATAAGTCGAATTTGGTTACGAAACGATTGAGTTATGAAGCTTTGAAAATTGCCCAAACTTCCTGCCAAGAGCTCCTGGACACTTAACGGAATGACCAAAATGATGGATGATGGACAATCTCAGGGGCCACTTTTATCAATTTGGAATCTCAGGGACCAAAATGATGAGTTATGCAAATCTCAGGGACCATTTTGGAGATTTACCCTTGATTAAAAGGCGGGTTTGACTCCCGGCAGCGGAATTATTTTTTTCATGAAATAAGACTTCTCTTTAGCTCTAAAATGTCAATCAAGATGAAACATATATGGTATTTTTTTTTTTTAATACACATTTACATCACTCTGTCGTGAATACATCACCAAAGTATTGACGAAATATACCAAAAAAGTATAGCTTAAAAAACCTAATCAAATTGAAAAATTGGACTTCAATCTTATGAGGCAGTGTATGAGGTATTTCTAGAGCCAAATTCAGTTGTTGGAGCAGAAGAAGATACTGATAAGTAAACCGCACTCGCCCTCGGCCCTGGCCTCGTATCCTGCAATTTGAATAGCTTCCCATTAGGATTCATAAGAATTTGCGCCACCTTCCTCATCTTTGGTCTCAGCATAGAATATGTGTGCAAGCATGCAAGCCCTGCAATCAATGTCCTCTTCACTTGTTCCTCCTCAAATTTTCTGTCCAACGTTTGGTCCACACAATCAAGCAACGCATTTTTCGAATACGAATTCCAAACGTGTTCTACTATACTGTAATCGTCCATGAACCCTTTTGATCTTCTCCCACATACTACTTCTAGTACCACCATTCCAAAGCTGCATACATCTGACTTTGGAGTAGCTTTTGCAGAAAACCCTAGTCTTCCGGGGCAATGTACGTGGGAGTTCCTGCCAAATGGATTGTAATTGATGAGTCTTGGTGCATTAGTCTAGCTAGCCTGAAATCGCCTAGATGAGCATTGTAACCGGAGTCCAACATCACATTATTTGGTTTAATGTCTCTGTGCACCACAGGGTTGTCACACTCTTAGAGTAATGCTGATGCCAATCCTGTTAAGATCTTGTACCTTGTTCTCCAATCAAGGTATGGTTTTCCAATGTATTGACCAAGGCTTCTATTAGGCATGTATTCGTAGACCAGAAAATGATGGCCGTATTCGTGACACCAACCTTGTAGTTGCACTATGTTCTTGTGCCTTAGGCACCCAATGGTACATATTTCTGCTAAGTGCTCCCTTTCACCTGTTGTGGATTTTTGACAAAAAAAATTGTCTCAGTAAACAGAAATCGAAAGAAATTATTAGGAAAATAATTGCAGTACCCAAACAAAAAAGTGTTACATTGGTTATATTTGTGTACCATATTGGTGTAACTTTTTGTGAATTATAAAACAATGCAAATAGAACAAACCTTTTTTGGAGGCTGCTGAAATCTTCTTGACAGCAACAATTTTATGAGGATGTGATGAGAGGATGCCTTTGTAAACAACTCCAAATGCACTTGCACCCAGCAGATTTTCATTACTGAAGTTCTGAGTGGCAACTAAAATATGTTTGTAAGTGAACATTTCCGGAGCATTTGCAGTTGTTCTTGACTGGCTTTCTATATCCTCTCCATCCCTATGATTTCTCTTTACAACTTTCGAAATCAAGGGGTAAGTGCAGGCTATCAAAATTGCTACACCCAAGAAAATAGGAAGATTAACGGCTCATATGTTCTTTATATTTTTGTGATGACCTTTCTCAGCAGGCCCTAAGGGTATTCCTGGCAATTCAACTGATGTGAAAACCCAATCAAGGACTTGATGGGTCTCTGGGAGGGCCCTAGTGGAGGCGGTGAAGCCAACATAAATTGTGAGCTTGGGACAATTTTAGACATGTCAATTGACTGGTTGAGGATGCTTATCAGTGCTGCTGGGTTATCAGTGTACCCAGCAGAAATTTGGAGGATCTGACTCCAACCATCATAGGCAATTGTGAATCTGATGTCTCTTCCACTCTTGGGATGAATTCCTGAGGTGTTGAGACTCTTTGCCACAACTGGGTTCGTTATGCTTGTTGTGTCAATCACTTTGTGATTCCCATCTGGATCATCAAACTCATTGTTCATGAAAGTATCTATAGCTCAATTGCCATTTGTTTAACCACCCCACCTAATTTTTAGACAACATCAAATAAATTTGAAAAATTAATATACCAAAGTTGCCAAATTCAGCAATTCTAGCAATATATTATGAAACGTTAAATGTGGTTAGTAGTGGTATGATGGTGGGTAGAGTGATGGACATGAATATGATAAGTTTAGGTTCGAAACCTTCCGATAAGACAAAAGAAGAAAATCAATCATGAAATGTTTAGTAGTAAGCCACATTATGTGACTTGCAATGAGTTTCATTAACAATTGACAAACTAATGTAACTAATAAATGTGGTCATTCTAGCATTAGTTTAAAAAGAAATTATGTGTGCCTTGCCAATCAAGAAATAGAACTTTAACAGGAAATATTAACTAACCTTGAGTTGATCTATCAAGGAGTCCAAGCAATGAGCCATAGCTATCAGGAGGAGAAGGACTAGTGTTTTGTGCAAAAATAAAAGCCATTCCGTCTCCAGCTCCAGTTGTATTTGGAAAGGTAGAAATCCTAACAATGAAGGTGGTGGAGATAAACACCGGCCATGCGAGCATCGGGAGGCAATACAAAACCCTTCCAATTAGGGGTGGGTTGGAAAAACAGAAAACCGAAAAAAAACTAGACCGAAAACCAAACCGAGGCCGAAGAAATCGAACCAAAAAAAAAAAAACGAACCAAATCTGGTTGGTTTGATTTCGGTTTCTGGGGTTCAAAAACCAAACCGAACCGTGTAATTATTTTATTAATTAATAATCCTATCCGAGAATGTCGTCGTTTATTGTGTAACCCTGCGTATTCCTGATTCCTCTTTCCCATTTTCTTAGTTCGACTTCGCGCAGCCCCCTGACCCTCCTCCTCTCTCTCTCGATCTTCAATCCCTGATCCTCCTATCTTTCTGTCTTCAATCACTTATTCAAAGACTCAAACTCTCTGCCTCTCATTCCCAGTGACGACCCGTGACGGCGTGACCCTTGACGGTGCGACCCTTCTCAGTTCTCACTCTCAATCTCTCACACCTCGCCGTGAGTCTACCATTTCGCCGTCAACTTCTTCTTGCCATTTTGAGTCTCAACAGAAAACGGTTAGTCTCACACTCTCATTTCTTGTAATTTAGATTAATGCATGTAGAATTGGAGAATACCCATGTTTTAGAAATTGTAATATTTGATCGATTATTCTTTGTCTTGATTGAAGACTTTGATGGTTTTCTGGGATTTTGAGAACCTGTTTGTGGGTATTGCTTTGAATTTTAGATGTATATATACACAATAAAACTATTGGTGGTTACTATTATCTGATTTCCTGCTCTGCACTCTTGTTTTAAGTTCATCCAAATCATTCATTGAAATTTATACTCACGGGAGAGGTTTACAGTTTACACTATGTATTTTGGAATCCTATGGGAATCTGTAACTGGTCTTTTATTATGCAATTAGGTGGACCAATATGCAGAACCATAATTATAGTAAAAACATATTCATTCGACCACAATATTACCCACCAACAACAAAATTAACAAGCTTATCTTGCTTAATTGTTAAAGAAATAATAGTAATAATGCGTCTTTCAACTATTTTTGAGAAAATGGAAGACAATTTTATCTTATTTTTAGCATATTTGATCTTCCAAGAGAGAATTAAGATATAAAATGAATGACGGTTTGTTTGAGGGTATTTAATGTGAAGTAATCACAGCGATATGAAATGTAGAGAGGTATGAACAGATGAGGGCATTGAACTGTGCTAGTTGTGCCTACCCAATTTTGGGTTTGACCTTCGACAAAGGATTTTCTTTTATGTTCTTTCCTTGTTGGTTATACATGTTGATTTTGATTTGATGTTAAAGTTACTTTAATATAAGAACTGGTGAAGTATTCTAGTTATGGAAAGTTCGATTAGCATGGGGTTAACTACAAACTGCAAAGCAAATGGTGAGGTATTATATGAGTTGTCTGTCTGGTAGATATGTTAAACCAGGGTGTTGTCATTTCTTCGAGTCAGATTTTGTGCAGGGGTTTTAGTGTTAAGTGGATTTTACATATTATTTGATATATGTTTGATTTCATTTGGTTTATCACGATATACACCTCGTAGGTTTGTTCTGTCTTATTCTTGTGGCATTTTTATATAAATTTTATACCAATAACCGAATCTGCACCAGTAACTGAATCTGCACCAATTTACTTTTGTACAAGTTTGTAGTACTAACTACTATCCTCTTATTATTTTGTGTGAATTAGATGAAGTCAAAGGTCTCAAGGTCCTCAAGCTCAAGTTCAAGCTCAATGTCATCAAAATCAAATAACCCTCAGGATCAAACGAACTCATCTTCGAGTAGAAATTTGGAATGCTTATTTTATCGATTATGTTGAAATGGGATTTTCATTTTATTTATACTCCTCTGGAAGTTGTATTACAAAATGGCTGTAAGTTGTTTTCTTAGATTTTTTTTTTTGTTGCTACTGGAAAAAAAAAACTGAATCGAGCAAAAACAGTACCGAGAAAAACCGAACCGCATACAAACCGAACTAAACACAAATCGATAGAAAACCGAACCGAACAGTAATTTTGGTTCAGTTTCCGGTTTTGGCAAAAAACCAAACCGAATCGAACCGAAACCATGCATACTTCTAACCTTATACAATGGTGAAGAAGAAGATGATGAACTACTTAAATTGTCTTGTTGTGGGTTGTGGCTCTGGTGTGAGGCTCAAATACCCATTACTTGCTGTCACTGAGCCCATGCATAATAGGTCACCATTGCTACAGCTTTGAGGAGTGAAGGTGGAGAACGAGAAAGTGGTACGTGTTTGATCGTTCATGGAGTGCACAGAGGCTTGGCTGCTGATGAGAAAGGTAGAGAAGAAGAGAAGAAAAAACATGAACTGTAAATTGGAGGGAGCCATAGAGGCTTTGACTTAAAATTGTGTGGATACTCGTATCATATGTGCATAATTATATAGGAAAATAAAGTTAATTGCTATTTTATTTTGGAGTCATATACTGCTACTGAATTTTATGTTGTTTTTAGTTAATGTTTTCTTTCTAGTTTTGTGATAGGGAAACTTTGAATGGAGTTTTGGGTAATATTAAAATATTCCATTGTTTGTATATGGTTTACTAAATTCTATTTGTACATGGTTTTTTTCATGATTTGGATTCCATCCGGATCCTCTTTGTGAGGATCCCTTACATTCTATCCACTCATCGTACATCGGGCAATCATAAATTATTTTGAATTTTTTTTATTTAAAATTAACACAAATAGTACCTAATGAAAACTGATTGCACGATGTAAGATGAACGGATAGGATGTGAGGATCCTAGGATCCCTAAGATCCTCACAAAGAGAATTGGAAGAGGATGCTCTTCCGTTTTTTCAACTCAATTTATATATATATTTTTTATGTTAAAAGGATGTTACTAGCCTTTTTATTATTCCGACCTTCTTGTTTTACCTCTCAACTTTTATGTTCATTTTAAAATGTCGCTTCATTTCATAATTATCTAATTGCTAACTCATTATTTAAAAATCAATTATTCAAAAATTAACTAAAACAAAAATATTTAGTTGAACTCTTTGATTAACATTTTCAAAATTTCGATGTTAAGTCAAAAACATCATTCATATATTTATTGGATAACAATTAAATGACTAAATGATTTTGAATCTAGGTAGTGTTTTTGTAAAGATAATCGTTAAAAAGTGTCTAAAAAAATTAACAGTTTGAATTATCATTTAATATTACAAAACAAGGATAATGAGTTGTAAATTAAAACGAGAAGGTTGCTAATAGTTCCATCTTTCAAATCCTCTTTGTATATGGTTTTGGTGGGTGCACATAGAGGAGACAAATTAATACATTGAGTTAATAGGTATTTGTTAAAACCCGTTTAACTTAACATCATCATAATAGAGAGTTAAGTTGATAATAGTGACGAAGGTGTAAGATGAAATCAAACCAAATAGTTCTTAATAGATGTCTATTAACAACTCAATATATTAATTTGTCACCTCTAATGTAAGATGAAATCAAACCAAATAGTTCTTAATAGATGTCTATTAACAACTCAATAGATTAATTTGTCACCTCTAATTGCCAATACAACAAGATTTAACTGTTACATTAAGTAAAATTTTGACCAATGAACAAACTTTTGAAAAGTAAATTTTTGACTAATGAACAAATTTTTGTCTTTCTAACTAGCAGAAAAAGACAGAAATTTGTTCAAAAGTAGCTCCAAAAACTTTATCACCAAAGAAAAGCGGTAAGCGGTAAGACCCCGCTGGTAATACAAAACAAGCCAAAGAATAAAAAGGTCTTATTCTATCTTTCATTTTACTTTCTTGAGTATTACAACATTTATTATTTATTTGTATTATTTTTTAATAAAAGTTGGGAACCACTAAAACATATGATTTTCATCTCTATTAAAAAAATAATAAAATGATTATACTAAGAATATAGCATTTTTGTTTTCTTTTTTCCTTTTGGTTCTCTGATGGTGGTCGTACTGTGCCCACCTGGTTTACATGCAAAAAAGCTGAAACATGATAATCACGACTGTTAAAATACTTAGTTAACATGCAAAAATGTGTGAAAAAAGATGATCCAACTTAGCACATATAATTCATCACACTTGGTATATACATACGACCATGACTTTGTATGTTCTTGCAATGTTGCGAGAGATGCCGGGGCCACGGGGGAGAGGGAGAAAAAAGTGATTAAAATTAACACATAGATGAAGAGTACTTTAAGTGGTATTACTATATCACATAGTTTGTTTAACTGCTCAAAAGAAGGGCATTCAAATAATGATGTTAAAATTTTGCTTGTGAATTGATAGATAGAAGGAATTTGATATATCCTGTAGATTGAAGCCCAAAAGCTTATTTGTTGTTCGGTTTCAAAAGATAATATTTCTTTGAACCATTAATCATATCACACTTCTATAGTATGATAACGCAGTATAACTGTCCGTCAAAGGTTTTTCATACGTATTAATGATTATCGTTAGATATAGTTGCTATTCGAGAAAGGGAAATATGCCATTTTATTTTTTATGCGTTGTTTTTGTACGCTGTGTCATATAGAAATTTGAGCGCTAAAATGCACACTATTAAATGAGAAATTCCTAATATCGTATGTCTTCGCTAGCATTACGTTATATAGAAAAAAAATATATATATATATATAGAGAAAGTAAATTCTAGCATTCCAATGAATGATATTAATTCTAATCCATAATTTTTTTTTAAACAAACGATATTATCTACGCTAATTAAGGGGAGGGGGTGGGTTTAGCCTTATAAAGGGCTAGCAATAATATGGTTCAAATTGCATTTGGCGAGAATCGAACCTAAGGCCTCTCACTTACAAGTGAAGAAGAATACTACTCGACCGTAGTACTAAGTGTCAATTCTAATCCATAATTAAGCAAATAAAAAAAAAATGTCACACTAACAAATAAGAGACTATGAACATTAAAGTTAGAAGTTTAAGTCTTTGGTTTGTAATTTTTTGTTTTCTTCTTTCTTGACATCATTAGCATACAAGTTAATTAGATGTTTGTGAGGGTTCAAAATATACTACAATTCAGAATATGGTAGAACATGGGGAAGTAAAATCAGGAATTGCATAGACTAAATCTGAAAAACTTAATCCATAAACGAAGCATTTTATTTTCATCCTTATATGACTTAAGTACAATGTCACAGCTCTCATGGCAAAAAGATGCAAGAAAAACCAGTAAACTTAAACATCAGAAACTGTGGCGCTGTGTCCTTTGGGGTGATCACCTCTACTCCCTTCGTTCATACTTCCTCGCCCAAATGTGTTTTCTGTTGATCCTGAACTTCGAAACTCGAGTCCCTCTCAGAACACGATCAACATAAACGACGGTACTCAACACCAGTTTAGCATACAAAGGTTGTTTATTAGGAGGAACATTTGCCATTTGCACACGTTCCACACAGGTTTCAGATCCCAAAAGTTCCATGAATAACTCCTTGACCTCATCCTGTGACACAGGGAAGCCTCTCGAAAATGTTAGGAACATAGTCCTATCATCCACTGACAGTTCAAGGAAAGGGCTCCAACCCCATATCCCTCCGGTAGGAACACCGTGGTTGATGGAGCTGTTGGGGTTAACTATTTTCACGCTACCAAACAGCCGGTTAGGAAATAATGGGATTACAAAAGTATCCTCCGGACTAAAATGTACGTAGGAGCGCGGAAACAAAATCCGCTGCAAAATGTCAGTAAAAATTCTAGCACAGACATTGGTAACGAAATTTTTTACCCCACTGATTAATGTGTATCGGTTTATGCTGACGATTTGGAGTGAAATTTCCTTCCCCAGGAGCCTTTTAGTGAGGAGCAGGCTACCACAATTGGGTGCAGTTCTTGAAATGGTTCTAGGGCAATTGGTAGACTCTAAGCACTTCAAGCATTGGACAGCTTCATTAGCTAAACCATTGAGTACAGCGTTTGAAAGCCTCACCATCTTGTACACGAATTTGTTGTAGCCCTTCTCCTGGAGAAAGAGCCACATCGCCATAATCATCAAGGATTCTGCTAAGTCACGACGGAGAACGAGTACCAAACGAGAAAAAATTTCTCGATTGGTGGTGTTGATAATGTGGAGCGCCTCTTGGCTAATTACAACGGAGGAGGACATTTTGACTGTGAGGTGGTATGTATCTAAGAGAAGAACTAAGAAAGTTGTGTGGTAAATAACTGGTACAAAGCTATATTATATAGGAGAAAAAAGTGTTAGGGTCCTTCATGTCACGTGACAATGCCTCATTCACGTGACACTTACATACACCAAATAATTTAATTAAAAGATGTCATATGTTTAAAGTTGATAGTCACGTTAGGTAAGTTTTGTAACACCACGAAGCACACTAAGATATTTCCTAATTTCAAAATTTTCGATTGGGATTATGCAAGCACATGTAGATGCATGACAATTGTTTTTCGAGTGCAGAAGTTTATATAACCTCCCATATATGATGTTTTTTGTGGCATCCGTTCTTTAAACTCACAACAACTCCTATCACTTTGATTGGATTTCGTTCACGACATCCATATCCGGTGTGATTAATGTATTTAAATCACCTTTGGAGAGATGACATGCCA
Organism: Malus domestica; assembly: GCF_042453785.1. Lineage (NCBI taxonomy): Eukaryota > Viridiplantae > Streptophyta > Magnoliopsida > Rosales > Rosaceae > Malus > Malus domestica. Next base: position 14,043,898 of record NC_091668.1, read on the forward strand.
AGTGAGAAGCGTTACTGTTGTTGGACGTATAAAATGACAAAAATGTACACAGATTCATGTAAGAGATAAGTTGTTTTTCATATTTTTTATGAAAAAAAATCTTAAATTTAAACTTGCGGCTTTGTTCAAGAACTAGTTACATTGACCCACTAAAAATGTTAAATTGACTAACGAAGTTTAAATGGAGACAAAGATGCTGTAGAATAGTGAGTGATTCACGTTCAAACTAATAGTTTGCAACTCTATTTCAAGATAATCTTCCTAAAAATTGGGGTATTTAGATTTTCATCACTGGATAAAATTGTATTACATTAAAACCAAGTGTTGTATTGAATTTCAATTGAGTGTTACTAGACCCACCTCATTGTCCTATTCCCATCCCCTTCCTCTTCCTCCATCCCCCCCCCCCTCCAAAAAAAAAAAAATACCCCTCCTCCTCCCTCCCTCCTCAATCTCACCCACCATAAAAAGTGAAAAAAAGTTAAAATATTATTTCCTACCCATTATTATTCCTAAAATAACCTCTAATATATAGCCCTTTATGTTAACCTAAAGAAATGTAGTGAGAGAAAGAGGGAAGTCGAGAGATTTGTAAAGAGAAATAAAAGAAGGAAAAACTTTATATATATTATGTTTTCTTAGCAGTTAAGCAAATACATCTCTCAATATTTATATGTTGAGCCATACACACCTCAACCTCCTTAACAGACTAACAGCTCGACTAACTTTCTAATCGTCATACAAGTGGCAATATCCTAGCCTTACTATGTAATCTCTATCACTTTAAGCAAAAGAATAAAAAATGAGGAACACATGCCCAACTGTTGGTTCTCTCTTTCAATGAGATATTGCGGCTGTTAGTTAACCATGCCTTTTTACTTTTTCTTTTCTTTTATTTTCTTTTTTCTTCACCTCTCTCTACCTTGCGAAGGAGGAGCACGACCATAGCCAAAGCTTCAATCAAACCTCAGTATTGTCCTTGATTCATTAAAGTTTTTGTTCTGGATAATCCAGAAGTGGTTTCTCTTAAATTTCAAGTAGACGGGTCATGGGCCCACTCCAACAACACCGATATTGTCCCTACTTGGCCACCTGCTTAATCCATCAGGTGTGGGGTTTTAATACAAAAGGTCTCGGTATTAGTTAGAGTGTGGTAATTCTATATAAATGGCTTGTTCTCAAGCCTTCTAGCCGATGTGGGACAGAGGAATTCTAACACTCCCCCGCACGTGAGACCCCATTTTATGGGTCACATGTGGAGTTCCACACATTGGCAACCATGTGGAGCCAAGTCGGGGCTCACCCGTTCGTGTTGGGCCAATGCACGTGGCATTTCTTAGCCTACGTGGAGCCAAGTCGGGGCTCACCCATTTGCGCGGGGCCGAAAGGGGCCTACCCGTTCACGTGGATGTACGGACCCGTCCCCTGGCTCTGATACCATCTTAAATTTCAGGTAGACGGGTCATGGGCCCACTCCAACAACACCTATATTGTCCCCACTTGGCCACTTGCTCAATCAGTCAGGTGTGAGGTTTTAATACAAAAGGCCTTGATATTAGTTAAAGTGTGGTAATTCTATATAAATGGCTTGTTCTCAAGCCTTCTGGCCGATGTGGGATAGAGGAATTCTAACATCTTAAATTTCAGGTAGACAGGCCATGGGCCCATTCCAACAACACCGATACTATCCCCACTTGGCCATCTGCTCAATCTGTCAGGTGTGGGGTTTTAATACAAAAGGCCTAGGTGTTAGTTAGAGTGGGGTAATTCTATATAAATGGCTTGTTCTCAAGCCTTATGGCCAATGTGGGAAAAAGGAATTCTAACACTCCCCCGCACGTGAGACCCCATTTTATGGGTCACACGTGGAATTCCACACATTGGCAACCACGTGGAGCAAAGCCGGGGCTTACCCGTTCGCGTTGGACCAATGCACGTGGCATCTCTTAGCCTACATGGAGCCAAGTCGGGGCTCACCCATTTACGCGGGGCCAAAGGAGACCCACCCGTTCACGTGGATGTACGGACCCGTCCCCTGGCTCTGATACCAACTTAAATTTCAGGTAGACGGGCCATGGGCCCATTTCAACAACACCGATACTGTCCCCACTTGGCCACCTACTCAATTCGTCAGGTGTGGGGTTTTAATACAAAAGGCCTCGGTATTAATTAGAGTGAGGTAATTCTATATAAATGGCTTGTTCTCAAGCCTTATGGCCGATATGGGACAAAAGAATTCTAACATTCCCCCGCACACATTGATCAATTTCTTCTCACTCAGTTTCAAATGCAAACAGCAGCTTCTTTAAGAACAGAAAGTCCCCAAAATATTCAACCTATATCTTTAAAAAGCTAGAAAGAGAAAAAAATTCAAATCATTGGTTGCCAAAAACTATAGGGTGGAGAAGGCGCATATCTCATTCAAAGACAACACACAAGGATCTCCGATTCTTCTTAAGTTCGAGATGAGAGTTGATTGATCTGCGTCTGCTTGCGAGGCAATATTTTATTAAAAGATGAGTAAAAAAATAGGACAATAGGGTGGGTTTAACAACTCTCTTTAGATTTTAATCACTATTCTAGTTTGATTATTTAGGTACAAATTGTAGGTACATCTAAAATCAATCTAAAATTCAGATTTACTAAAAAAATCTTATCTAAGGTAAGGTTGGCAATCTAATTTACTATAATAAATAATGACAAGTAATTTACTATAAAGGGTTATTTTCAAGTTCATATGAGTGCGTTTGTTGCACCAGACAATTTGGATTGGACTGACTTGGCTTGGTTAAGTAGGACAAGAATACTAAGCAAGATACGAATAGTAAAGTGTTTGGTCTGGTACCGGCCTAAAATAATTGAACGCAAATTAATTTTTTTTATCATTTTTAATTCACTTATTGCAACCAAATGTTTTTATTTCGACTGCCACTCTCCCCATCAATTCAAATGTTTCTCTATTCAAAAAAGCTTTCCTTGCCATAGTATACTCCATTGCCTGAATTCCCATCGCCCTGCAATTCCCATGCTTATCTCATTGTGAAACTTTTCTTTTTGTCAAACAATAGATTTTGTTAGATTATATGTTAGATTAACTACTGACGGGGTTCAAATCCACGCTATCATATGTCTCATTGTGAATTTGGCACCACAATTCATATGCCACACATCTGTAACCAAACCAATGTTCCAAGACAAGTTTGAATTAAAAACACAATAAAAAAACTGAAGAAATGCAACAGAAAACCTAATCGAAATCCAATTAAGAGTATTGAGGAAAATGAATCTTTCTCATTAATCTAAAAGATAAGTTAAAACTGTATATACATGCTAAGGAAGAGGAAACTTACAAAGGAAAAAGGTAAAAACCTTTATCACAATAACTAAAACTTCCCTAACTAACTTTTAACTCTTGTGAGTTATTTACATTGTTGGTTACTCTAGTATTCTCTTCACACTCCCTAACTAGCTGAATGGAGAAGGTTGAAGAGACAACTTGGACCGAAGTTGAAGAAATCTTTGTCCTAGGAGAGATTTGGTGTGGATATCTGCTAGTTGATCTTGACTACATACAAATTGAACCGTGAGTAATTTAGCAAGGACTAGATCGCGGATGTAGTGATAGTCAATCTCAACATGTTTAGTTCTTGCATGGAAGACAGGATTTGAAGCCAAAGCAATGGCTGAAATGTTATCACACTAAATCTGAGGCAAAATTGGTAATTTGAAACCAATATCATTGAAGAGAGTGCAGATCCAAGTGATTTTAGCAGTAATGTGGGCTAAAGACCTATAGTATGCTTCTATCGATGAACGAGCAACAATATGTTTCTTCTTGGCGCTCCATCTTATAATTGCAGGACCCAGAAAAATACAAACACCTTTAGTAGACCTTCTATCCTAAGAGCAGCCGGCCTAATCAACGTTAGAAAAGGCTTTGATGGGCAGAGAAGATGAAGTTTTGGGAAACCACAAACCATAACCAAAAGAACCTTTCAAGTATATGAGAATTCGTTTGACTGCTTGAAGATGTTGTTCTCTAGGACAGTGCATAAACATGCACACTAGATTAACGACATAAGAGAGGTCTGGTCGAGTCCAAGTTAGGTATTGTAAAACCCCAACAATGGACCTATATTCTGCAGGATCTTAAAGAGGTGGACCAGAATGATTAAGTTTTGCAGAACCTAGGGGAGTAACACAAGGCTTTGCTTCATCCATTTTTTTATCTTTTAAGCAAATCTAGGACATACATAGATTGATGAATAAAGATGCTTAAAGAGGATCGCTTTACTTCTAGTCCAAGGAAATAGTGGAGATCACCTAGGTCCATAACTGGGAATTGAGCACTCAACTGAATATCACGAATTTACAAGCTGTAGAAGAAGGGTCAGTGACTATTATGTCATCGACATAGACAAGTACCAAAACCAAAGTTGGTTGATGAATAACAAATAGATTGTAATCTGATTGAGAAGCTTTAAAACCCATGTGAATGAGAGCTGATTGAAGCTTTTCAAACCAAGCCCGTGGAGCTTGTTTTAACCCATAAAGGGACATTTTCAAGGGACAAACATGAAAGGGATGCTCCTGATCAATGAATCCAGAAGGCTGAGAAATGAAGACATTTTCTTTCAGAAAACCATGTAAGAAAGCATTGCTTACGTCGAGTTGATGTAAGAACCAATTTGAATGAACTACCAAAGTAAGAAGAATCCTAATGGTAACTGGTTTGGCCACAAAACAAAAGGTACCACTGTAGTCAATGCATTCATGTTGATTATACCCTTTGGCCACCAGTTTGGCATTATATCGTTCCACAGAGGCATCTGGTTTCCTTTTGATACAAAAAACCCTCTTACATCCAACAAGATTTTGTGTAGGATGTCTAGGAACCAATTGCATGTTACCTGTGTTTTGCAAGGAATTAAATTCATCTTGCATTGCTGCACTCCAATGAGGATATTTAGAGGCTTGTGGATTGGTAGATGGAACAAATTCAAGATTCAAATTAGGGGGAGTGGGTGTTTGATAGGAGTGTATGCCTTAGGTTTGTAAATTTCTGATTTGGACCTGGTTTGCACATAGGGTGAGTAAAAGGGACATGTTGTAATGGTGGACATGGTATGGAAAAGACATGTGGATATGCAAGTAATGGAGATGATTATGGTTCTGGGTGTTGATGTGGAGAAGTAGGTTGTTGGGAGATAGAAGTAGTGGGGTTAGGTGATAGGGTAATGAGATTATTGAATGTGCAGGAGGATAAAGGTTGGGAAAAGTGAGATAAAAGGTAGATAAAGTATTTTCTGAGAGTGATAAGTGTGGGGTTTAACAGAAGGTATGGAATGATAAGGAAATGTATCTCCTCGAAATACACATGCCTGGAGACATAAACCCTATTAGTGAGAGGGTCTCATGTGAATTTAAACTAACCTAATAAATAGATTAATTCAACCCAAATTTACTCGCAAGTGCACGAATCAGTTGTAGTAGAAATATGTAAATACGAGATCGAATCCACCGGAGTTGATTTAACAATTTAATCCTATAACTATTACTTAACAAATTGAAATAAAGATTGGGTTTGTATCGAAGAATAATTAAAATTAACAATGATTAAAGAAAAATATGATTGAGAACAAATGTAAGAAAACACTAAGGCTTTGATTCCACCACTAATTGTCATACCCTAGTATCCAGTTGTCAACTCATGAATTATCAAATTAATGAAAACAACTTCCATACATATGTCCGTGGTCAGGTACACATGTCAATAATTTCCCAAAGAGATGTGAATTTTATAGTGGTCATGCTTAAACTCAACTATTTCTATAATCTTTATATCCATGGTCCGGTATACACAAACATGTAAAAATCCAATTAAGTGTAGTGAGAAACAAATTAACCACTTATCAACTTGGTCACGTCAAACAAATAGCAAATAGCTAATTTTCTTGGAAGCCACACAAACCAATATTTGTCAACGGTCGGGTCAAAATATAAGTTCATGATTCGCATTCACAAAGCATCGATAGAATCCAATTCATGGTCATAAATAAATTCATATGCAAATAATTTCAATATCAAAATCCTAGGCTATGGTTAAAGCACAAAGAACCAAATATTAAAATTACAATTCCTTTAGTGAATGAAAACTAATCATCAATCTGAAATTCACAAATTAAACAATCAAATAACTAGAGTAATCAGAATTAGGGCTTCCTCGTAGCCTTAGCTAAGAGTTTAGACCCCATGAACAAAGAATTCATAGTAATTCTACGAAGGAAATTTTGCATAAAATAAAACTAGAGAAAAAGAACCAAATCGTTGCCGCTCTGCCACTGCTCCCTTTGTTTCACGCCAGAAGAAGAAGTCGGAGATCCCCCCCCCCCCAAGACTTTGCTTCCTATCTTTATATACTGCTCCTTTCCAATTCGTAGGACCCCTTTCTTCTAATAAAATTGAGGATTTTATTCCTTGATCTCACAAATATTTTCTCCTGACTTGTCGGTTGCCAATCATTGGAGCCACTGATTGGAATTCTATTGGCAATAGTAATTCCTTGTGTGTAAAGTTGAAAAGCCTCCTTTGTAAGTCAACTCCAAATAAATAAGATTTCCCAAAACCCAATAGCCTTCAACCTAATAATAAAATAACAAGTAATTAAATAAATGAAGCCAATGTTAATAGCATGACTAAAACGTAACGAATGTGTTGAGACCGTGTTATATTCCACTTTTAACAATAAGCATCATAATCCTTATAAATTACAAAACTAAAGTAATTTACTCACAATAGTCTAAATGAGACACTAACAAATATAAATAATAGGGTAACAATTGTAATAAATACGTGTCTATCAAATACCCCCAACCTTATCTTTTACTAGTCCTCGAGCAAAAAAAAAAGACACAACTAAAAACTAATCTTTCCAAACAACTCAGGGAATCTACACACATGCATATCAAGAATAATAGAGTGTAACAACATATAGTGCTCAAACCTTACTCATAAAATAACATATTCTTAAAACATAACATGCTTGAGTGAACAAATAGCCAAAAGTTGATACAACACAAATGCAAGTAAACTCAACATGCTTAACCCAACTTCAACCCTAAACTCACAAGATATATGCTCAATTCACTCAAAGTGTTTAAGGTTACGTGTATACACTCAAAAGATCATTACATCAATGCTCTACCATAAGCTTGCAGATTGATCTAATCTCCATAAAGAAAAAAATTACTCTCCTTGGATCAAGTAGGTCTTTATTAAGGGTTGTAACATGAGCTTAAGGTAAATGGCTAAACAAATGAAAGGATTGGAATGCAAAAATTATGAGAAATGCTAGAATGTTTCTAATTACCATAAGCACAAAACATGAATCACTTTCAAAAATAGCATCAACAAGCCTTGCATCTAGCATCTTCAGTCTACTTTTCCTTCTTTTGTATAAAATATTCTTTCATGCACAATACAAATTCTGTAAATCACTAGAGCAAAGACAGCAGCACATGTTGTTCCCTTATACCCCATATTCATATGAAAATAAGCATTTGACATCACCAACAAATTCGAGCTGCTTTCATTACATTTATGCATGTACAAGACATCTTCTTCATTGATTCCCTTTTTTTATTTTTATTTTTTTTATTTTTTTGAATGTCACCACTTGCAGCTCATGCTTTTCAACTTTTAAAAGACCAAATTAAAATACCGTACCCTCAAACTTGAATCGAACATTGTCCTCAATGTTCAAAGTAAAGAAATGCAATGTAATTGGGACACAAAGAAATATGGAATAGATAAAACAAAGAAAAGAAAAGAAAAAGAAGTCCGGGAACTGCCCTGTTTGTAAATGTAGCTCTTTGTCGTATCTTGAGACCACCAGACACATTACATGAACTCCACGATCAGAGTATAATATCAACCAAAATCTGCAAAAACATAACTAACTACAGGGAGCAAACAGTAGCAGAGAACCAATCTAATAAAAACTAAAATAAAATAATAAAACTTAAAGAAAGAGAACTAAGGAAAAGAAATTGGGTTGTCTCCCATTAGCGCTAAGTTTACTATCTTCAACCAGACACTGCTTTGTGCTAGTCGTTCTTGTACGCACGAACTGCAAGACGAATACTTTCAACATGATCAACACCAGATTAAAGGCCAGAGTAGGATACAAGTCAAATTGAGCCTTCATATCCCCAAAACACAAAGTTAAAACTCCAGTGTCACATTGAATATTAGCCTTTGCAGTAGCTAGAAGGGGACGTCCAAGAATAATCGGAATTTTAGTAGATAAATAATGCACAGGCCCTGTATCAAGAACAATAAAGTCCATCGGATAATAAAATTTGTCAATCTGCATTAACACATCTTCAATAACACCACATGACTTCTTCACAGATCCATCAACAAATTCCAATGTAATTGGGCTTCGTTTCAGTTCCCCGAGACCCAATTCCACATAAACTGAATATGGCGTTAAATTCACGCTTGCTCCATGATCAACCAATGCTTCTTCGAATTTATGACTCCCAATGACACAAGATAGTGTAGGAATTCCAGGGTCCTGGAGCTTCGATGGATTTTTCCATAGATAGATATCACTCAACTTCTTGGTAAGAAAAACCTTTTCTTCACCATTCAACTTGCACTTATGTGAACAAAGACCCTTGAGAAATTTGGCATAGGAAGGGATTTGCTTGATAGCCTCAAGTAGTGGAATATTGATATGGACCTTTTTGAACAATAATGATGATCTTTCTTTGGCCTGATCAAAGCTTGAGGAAAAGGAGGCTTGTCCTTATAAGCTGAAAAAGGATCAAACTTTGATGAATTAAGGGACCTTGGGCTATTTACTTGAGCATTTTTACCCTTTACATCCACCGCTTCATTCTTTTCCACGTTGGTCTCTCGATCCTCCTTTGCCATTTGAACTTTATTATCCATTTGTGTGCCACTCTTAAGTGTGGTGATGGACTTGACTTTCTCATGTGATGGGTGATGATTCGAACTAGAGCTGATCTCATATACACCTTTCGGATTAGCTATGGGTTGACTTGGAAATTTGCCTTTCTCTCTTTCATTTACCGTACTAGCAAGCTGCCCCATTTGAATTTCCAATTTCTGAAGTGAAGCTTGAGTAGTCTGAATAGCAGCTTGTGTTTGTTGCTGGAAAACTTGGGTACTTTGTTGAAATGCAAGCTGACTTTGTGCAAGAGCAGTTATGCTATCCTCCAAAGACGACTTCTTAAGTTTGGAGAATCCTGGAGCAGTCCCTTGAAGTTGTGTGTTCCCTTGTGAAGGATTCAATACATTCCGCTGATTTGCATAATTGAAATTAGGGTGATCCCGCCATCCCGGATTATATATATTTGAGTACGGATTGTGCTTCGAAGAATACCCTTCTTGTCCAACAAAATTGACTTGCTCTTTATCTGAAAAAGAAGTTATCGGACAAATATTAGTCGCATGATCATTTTCTGAATAGATTGCACGTACATTAGACTTGAGAGCTTGTTGAGAACTCTGAGGCGATAAGGTCTTGATTAGTGCTTCGATATTCTTGTTCATGGAAGGCATCTCCACTTGCAGACCATTGTTACCACTTATTGCATATGCACTTCTTTTAGCCTAGCGTCCCCTTGTATTAAATTGCTGCGAATTCTCTACAAGTTCCTCGTACATTTCAATTGCTTCCTCATGACTCATCTTCATTAACATACCTTTGCAAGCGGAATCCACAATGGCTGTATTCAAATCATTTAATCCCTCATAAAATGCTTATACCTGTTCATCTTCGAGCAGATTATGATTAGGACAATTGACAAGCAATTTATTAAAGTGATCCCACACCTCATGGAATGAGTCGCCATCTCTTTGAATGAAGGATTGAATCTTTCTTTTCAATTGTTTTTTCTTGTGTGCAAGGAAAAATTTCTTTATGAACTTTTTAGCCAATTGTCCCCAAGCAATGATGGAATTGGCAGGTAATGAACGCAACCACTTTGACATCTCTTTTTAAAGAAAAGGGGAATAAAAGCAATTTAATCTCATTCGCACTAAGTCCCCTAATGTGTTGCGTTTTGCATATGTCGAAGAACTCTTGAATGTGTGCATAAGGATCTTCTTTTAGAGATTCTCCATTGAAGTGAGGAAGCATAGTAAGCAGTTGAGGAGATAACATACAAGTTCCGTCAATATTAGGTTGGAATGCAATGCGCGAGGGCTGATCCAAATCCTGAGGGTTAAAAGAATCCCTCATCGGCCTTCTAACCAGCACAATTTCTCGATCTTGCTCGGCCATCTCCGATTCTTTTTCTGAAGTTGGTGGAGTTTCGAGCACCTCTCCTTGAGATAAATGTTTCTGCTGCTGGTTTCGCAAAGTCTTCTCAAGTTCGTGATCAATAGGACTAAGTGCTAGATTGAGTGATTGACGTCCTTGCATCTACCATAATAAAGCAAAACTGAGCAGTACCCCCAAAAAAAAAAAACAAACAAAACTTAAGAAAGAAGAACACACAGAAGAAAGGAGAAAAGAAAAATCACTAACAAATACAATTCTAAACTAACTATGATAAGCAACAATTAAAGTTTAAATTAGAAAAAGCAATCCTCAGCAGCAATGGCGCCAAAAACTTGATGTGAATTTAAACTAACCTAATAAATAGATTAATCCAACCCAAATTTACTTGCAAGTGCACAAATTAGTTGTAGTACAAATATGTAAATACGAGATCGAATCCACCAGAGTTGATTTAACAATTTAATCCTGTAACTATTACTTAACAAATTGTAATAAAGATTGGGTTTGTATTGAAGAATAATTAAAATTAACAATGATTAAACATAAATATGATTGAGAACAAAAGTAAGAAAACACTAAGGCTTTGATTCCACCACTAATTGTCATACCCTAGTATCCAATTGTCAACCCCTGAATTATCAAATTAATGAAAACAACTTCCATACATATGTCTGTGGTCAGGTACACATGCCAATAATTTCTCAAAGAGATGTTAATTTTACTGTGATCAAGCTTGAACTCAACTATTCCTATAGTCTTTATATCGATGGTCTGGTATACACAAACATGTACAAATCCAATTAAGCGTAGTGAGAAACAAATTAACCACTTATCAACTTGGTCACGTCAAACAAATAGTTAGTTTTCTAGGAAGCCACACAAACCTATATTCGTCTACGGTCGAATCAAAATATAAGTTCATGATTCTCATTCACAAAGCATCGATAGAATCCAATTAATGGTCAGAAATAAATTCATATGCAAATAATTTCAATATCAAAATCCTAGGCTATGGTCAAGCACAAAGAACCAACTATTAAAATTACAATTCCTCTAGTGAATGAAAACTAATCATCAATCTGAAATTCACAAATTGAACAATCAAATAACTAGAGTAATCATAAATAGGGCTTCCTCTTAGCCCCATGAACAAAGAATTCATAGTAATTCTAAGAAGAACATTTTGCATAAAATAAAACTAGAGAAAAAGAACCAAATTGTTGCCGCTCTGTCGCTGCTTTCTTTGTTTCATGCTAGAAGAAGAAGTCGGAGATACCCCCCCCCCCCCCCCAAGCCTTTGCTTCTTATCTTTATGTACTGCTCATTTCCAATTCGTAGGACCCCCTTCTTCTAATAAAATTGAGGATTTTATTCCTTGATCTCACAAATATTTTCTCCTGACTTGTCGATTGCCAATCCTTAGAGCCATCGATTGGAATTCTATTGGCAATAGTAATTCCTTGTGTGTAAAGTTGAGAAGCCTCCTTTGTAAGTCAACTCCAAATAAATAAGATTTCCCAAAACCCAATTGCCTTCAACCTAATAATAAAATAACAAATAATTAAATAAATGAACCCAATGTTAATAGCATGACTAAAACGTAACGAATGTGCTGAGACCATGTTAAATTTTACTTTTAACAATAAGCATCCTAATCCTTATAAATTACAAAAACTAAAGTAATTTACTCACAATAGTCTTAATGAGACACTAACAAATATAAATAATAGGGTAACAATTGTATTAAATATGTGTCTATCAGGGTCTAAACATCTATAGCATTTGTGAGGCAAGTTATAGCCAATGAAGACACAGAGCTTGCTCTTAGCTACCAACTTTGAATTTGTGTAAGGTTTGAGCCAAGGGTAGCATGAACATCCAAACACCATGAGTTGACGATAATCTAGCATTTTCTTGAAGAATTGTTCCCATGGAGAGTGTAAGGTTTGAGCCAAGGGTAGCATGAACATCCAAACACCATGAGTTGACGATAATCTAGCATTTTCTTGAAGAATTGTTCCCATGGAGATGGTTTTGATGGAGGTGGCAATCGATTGATCAGATACATAACAATGAGAAAGGTCTTCACCCATAATATGTAGTGAACTTTGGAAATAACCAGAAGAGTTCTTGTTGTCTTGACAATGTGTCTGCACTTGCATTCCACACAACTATTTTGTTATGGTGTGTAGGGGCAGCCAAGATGTTGCTAAATGCCATGGTTAACAAGATGATTCTTGAATACAGAAGAAAGAAATTCACCCTTTCTCAAAGTACCAATTTTATTTCCAGAGGGGTTCTCAACAATAGCTTGAAATTGAATAAAAGTAGTAAAAACATCAGATTTACACTTGAGAGGAAACATCCATACATACTTTAGTGAATAGTTGCTTCAACCCTGCTTTCTTCTTAAGTAGGCTGTCTAATGCAATATAGTTGGTGGAGAATCGAGTGGTAGCTGGACGAATAATTTCTCCTTTGCAAAATCCACGCATCTTTGCCAACAACCAACCGTGATTGTAAATATAATTTGTGATCGTTTTAGCTCTTTTTACGATGTTTGTACCATACTTAGGGCTTCCGTATTTAGACCTCGTATAAATACTCGGGGGACTCAAATGTAATTATGTTATAAATGGAGGGGCAATTATGTAAAAAAGGGAGAAGCCCTTATTCTATAAAAGGTATCCTCATCCTCACAAACCTCAGGCCTCCTCACCCTCATAAACCTCAAGCCCTCTCACCCTCACAAAGCTCATCTCTCTCAAGCTCTCATGCTCACAAATAGAAAGCCCTATCAAACTCTCTCTTTCTCTAGGGGGCTCCCCCTCACCCTTGTAATCCATACATACAGTCAGAAAAATACAATATCAGTGTGGACGTAGCCCAAACATTGGGGTGAACCACGATACATCTTGTGTTATTTACTTTCTTACAAATTCACGGTCGGATTTACGTTGTCCCAAGTTCCCTCCGGTTTTGTGCATCAACATTTGGCACTGTTTGTGGGAATTGACACAAAAAACTATGTTGGTTTTCTTTCATTTTTTCACCTCCACCGTGAATCTGCAAAACCTGCAAAACTCAAAAGATAACCAAAGCTCTCTCTGCCTCTCTTTTGCTTCTGATCTCTTTCACCTCTTCAAACAAAACACCACAAACTCTCTCTCTCCCCTCTCTCTCTCTGCACCTCAAAAACCAGCATCTTCTTCGATCTTCCATGCCCATTTCCCCAATGCAGCTGACTACGCAATCATGGGCTACACCTAGTCCAAGATCAAAAACCATTCCAAGTGTTTATTTAAAAAAAAAATATCTTGTCTAATTTTGAAGTGCATTTTGTGGGTTTTCAATGGCGTCATCCAAGCAAATGGAAGAGGAGACAGCTGCCCGTGAACCGACTGACGTGAACAGAGGTGTTGTTAAGGAAGAGACGGTCAGGGTGGAGACTACTTATGTGACTGATAATCTAGGAAGGCTAACAGAGTTTGCGGAGTGCGAGGAGAAGCCTGGTGTGCTCGGGTCGATGATGAAGGCAGTGACAGGGACTTTGGAGCATGCCAAGGAAGTTGTGGTGGGGAAACCCCACCATGAAATTCAGGTTCAGAGACTTGCGGTGAAGACTTCTTAACACTTCTTCGACCTCCTCTCCCTCGCTCGCTCGCGGGGACAGTTTTGGTCTTCTGTTTTCCTCTGCTCTGCTGTCATCGTCGCCGTCAGTTTCGTACTCATTCTCGCCTCTGACCTCCTCCACATCTATGTCCTCGATTCTTTGGTTCTCTGCGGTGAGAAATGAAAGTGGGGTCGCCGTCTGTGCTTCGAAGAACGCAAATAATCAGCCACTTACCGGTGTGGTTTTTGAGCCGTTTGAGGAGGTGAACAAGGAGCTTGACCTCGTCCCTACTCTCCCACAAGTCTCTCTCGCCCTCCAGAAGTTCATTGATGAAAGCAAGGCCACCATTAACGAGCATATCAATGTGAAGTACAATGTCTCGTACATTTACCATGCCATGTTCGCCTATTTCGACAGGGAAAATGTAGCGCGTAAGGGGTTTTTCAAGGAATCGATTGAGGAAGAAAGGGATCATGCCAAGAAATTAATGGAATACCAGAATAAGCATGGTGGAAGAGTGAAGTTGCAGTTGATTCTGATGCCTGTGTCGGAGTTCGATCATCCAAAGAAAGGAGATGCTTTATATGAAAGTAGAAAAAAAGAAGAGAAAAAGCAGAAAGCATGGCTACCCACTAATGCACAACAGCCCAAGCTCCAAGTTGATTAAGGGAATCAACTTAGCACGATGACAGCGCAGAAGATGCATACCAACTTTCATCATGCATGTTCCCATTCTTCACAGACGACACCATGATGTTAAAGAAAAAGAAAAAGGAAGAGGAAAAGAATAGAAAAAGAAAAAGACATAATTGTGGTGAGGATGACATGCAGAAGAGGGAATTATAGGCGTGACCCATTGAGCAGAAGGTCGGCTTTATTTTTTAATGATGTAATTTATTTTTCTTATTTTTCAGAGACATCTGTATAAATCCCATCAGAGGGTAATAGTAAAAAAAAAAAAAAGCCCAAAATTATGGGCTAGAATGTTATGTGGAAGGCGAAGGCCCATATGCCCAAAAGAGGCAGGCCCTCTATTATCACCAACCAGATGATCAAAAGTACGCCCAGTACTACAAAAATTATTCTGCAGCCTACCGCTATTACCACCAACCATGTGATCAAAAGTATGCCCAGTAATCCAAAATTATTCGGTAGTCTGCCGCTATTATCACCAACCAGGTGATCAAAAGTACGTCCAGTACTCCAAAATTATACATGAGCATCACTCATGTCAATCATACATAAACATTTCATGAGCATCACTCATGTCAATCATACATAAACATTCATGACCATCATTCATGTCAACATTCATGAGCATCACTCATGTTAACATTCATGAGCATCGTCAACATCCATTTGCATCACCATGTCAATCAACATAAACATTCATGAGCATCACTCATGTCAATCTAGCTTCAAAAACTTCATTTACAGAGCTCTAGCTTCAAAAACTTCATTTACAAAAGCTCCAGCTTTAAAAGCTTCATTTACAAAGCTCTAGCTTCAAAAGCTTCACTTGCAAAGCTTCACCTACAAAGCTTCAGTGCAGGGTATACAACTACCACCTCCGAACAACCGTCACTTCAGCCCATACATGGATTCAATTTGAAGTCTCCAGCCAACAGACTCTATTGATCGAAGACTTGGGGGACTACACTATGTACCATATATTGGGCCTCATGAAAAATACTTGGGGGACTTAGCCCATTATTTTTGTATTGAGGAGCGAGCCCTTATTCTATAAAAGGGTCTCCCTTACTTTCATTAGAGAGCATCCATTATTCATGTACTGAGGAGCGAGCCCTTATTTTATAAAAGGGACTCCCTCACCTTTATTAGAGAGCATCAGCTGAGCAACCGCCTTGCCGCGAGCATCACTCTTAGCCCATCACTTATGTATTGAGGAGCGAGCCCTTATTCTATAAAAGGGACTCCCTCACCTTCAACGCCACAAACTAAGCCAACCAAAGCAACATAAGCCACAAGCAGAGCAGCCTCGCAACATGTACTACTTCTAGTTGAGCATCACTTCAGATTGAGCACCGCCTCATATCGAGCATCAGTTCAAGACAACATCTAGTTACTTCGGCCCACACATGGACTGAATTTCAAGTCTCCAGCCAAAATACTCTCTTGACTGATGACTTGGAGGACTACTGTTTGTACCATACTTAGGGCCTCTGTATTTAGACCTCGTAATATTTAAAAAGGGGAGGAGCCCTTATTCTATAAAAGGGCCTCCTCACCATCACAAACCTCAAGCCTCTTCACCCTCACAAAGCTCATCTCTCTCAAGCTTTCATGCTCATAAACAAAGAGCCCTTTCAAACTCTGTCTTTCTCTGGGGGACTCCCCCTCACCCTTGTAATCCATACATACAGTCAGAGAAATACAATATCAGTGTGGATGTAGCCCAAATATTAGGGTGAACCATGATACATCTTGTGTTATTTACTTTCTTACAGATTCACGGTCGGATTTACGTTGTCCCAATACCCCTTCGGTTTTGTGCATCAACATATGACATTAGTAATATTCTCTCTCTTCCCCATTTCCTCAAACATGAGATCAATACAATGTGCTGCACATGATGTCCAAAACACATTATGATGCTTCATTAACTTTTTTCCAGCTTTGACAAATGCAGAACCGTTGTCAGTCATGACTTGGACAACATTATGCTTTCCCACCTCCATGATTACATCCCTCAATAATTTGTAAATATACTTGTAGTTTTTTATATAGTATGAAGCATCAACGGACTTAAAAAAAATTGTCTTTCCCTTGGAGTATACCATGAAGTTTGTGATAGACAATTTGGTCGGGCCAGTCCATCCGTCACACATGATTATGCAACCATTAGTTTTCCACTTTGACCTCAACTTGTTAACATACTCGCCAATGCCTTTATACTCCATTTCCAAATATTTGTTTCTTACCTCATAGGGAATGGGAGGTTGTACTCCAACACCGGCCTGTTGACATCCCAATACCATATTTTTGAATTGATGTGATGATGCCTTCTCAGCAGGGACATTTTCAAAGTTAAAGAACTTGCTAATTAGACGCCCCATTCCCTATTTCACATTACCTCCAGTGAAATAACTCCAAACACTCTTTTGACATGCTTTGGATGACTTATATAAACTTGGGGCTATTGGTGGTGTTGGTTGTGATTCTCTAACACTTCCTCCCCGTCTCATTTGTGCACCACCACTTGTCCCGGAACCTTGTGCTTTATTAGGAATTTTATGAAGGTGTTTTCTTTCCCATGTTGACTGTTTGGAGGCACGTAATGCTTATTTGAAATTGCGTCATTCTTCAGGTCCCATGTCATCATCACATTCGTCCTCATCGTCATCATCATCACTATCAACTGCTTGGCCAATGACTTCTCCTCGTAGCCCAGCTTGAATATTTTCCATTTCATGTGTTTTCTTTTCCTTCTGGTGTTTTTTATTTTTTAATAATGTGGTGATGAATGTCTTCACTTATGGGGGGACATTATCGCATCGTTGGACATTATTTCCTGGATCTAATCCACTAAGATGGTACTTAAGTCGTGTCACTCCGCCACTCTTCATTACCCGACCACAATACTTGCAAATTGTGCCATGTTTGTTTCCGTCTATTGGGTCTCCATGTTCCTAAGCTGGATCACGTTTAGTAACTCCACTAGACATCTTAAACGTACCTATATTTATTTTTCATGGAAATTAGGCAATTATTTTTTGGCCAAAAAATATAGTAGTGACGGTTATATAAGAGAACCTAAATAATAAAGTTATTCTACAGAAGAATTAAATAGGAAGTAAAGAAAATGATTGTAACAATTTAAGTAATTATAAAAATAATATGGAATAATAAAAACTAATATTAATGAATAATAATCAGATTTGATAATAAAATAATAAATAACATTAAACATATTAAAATTATCCTAGGGAATAATTATACAACATTACTTAATTACTTCAAAAAATTAACATGCAAGTATTATTTGGTTCTTAGATCACATGCACGGGTCCACACAATTTTTTTTGTTGTTGTATAAATTACAATAATATAAATATAAGTTTGTAAACTTAACTTAAATATGGAACCCTTTGTGTAAAGGCCAAATAGAATCTGCGTGGACCAACAATAAAATAATAATTACACAAATGTAACAAATCTGGAACTTTCGATGTCGTACGTAGCAGCAAAACCTCGACGATCCTCTGCAGCTTGCCATTTGTGAATAAATGAGAGAGAAAGAAGGTATTTAATATTTAATTTGAAGTGGCGCAAGCTGCAGATCCATTTATTCAGTTTGAAGCTCTGAAAGGGCTCTGGAAAGGCTTTGAAATGGCTAAGGGAAAAAGAAGAAACGAAAAGGTGTAATAGAGGTTTTTCAAATTTCGAAGGGTCAAAAAAGGTGTGATGATCCGATACTCTGGGAATGTAAAGGAGTTGGAAGTGGCACACAGTTTTGAGTATGAAACCACTACTTTTTGTCTTTTCAAAAGTTGTCAAAAGTTTAAGATTTATACATATAATATATATATATATATATATATATATATATATATATATATCGTTTGGGGGATTTATATTATATATATATATATATATAAATGTTATATGAATTATTTGGAAGTTTTTTTTTCTCTCGGATAACACACACACACACACACACAGACCCTCAATCTCTCGATCCTTCTCCCTCATTCCTCTCCTTGTTTCTTCTCCGGTTCTCCCCCTATCTTTTCTCTGCAACTCTCATTCCCAGAGCAAATAAACACACACACACCCTACTTCCCCGTGTTTCCCCCTTCCCCAATCCCTCGAACCTTATCCCTCATTCCTTTCCTTGTTTCTTCTCCCCCATCTTTGCAAGTCTCCTTCTCGGAAAACAGACACACCACACCCATACCCCATCGTGACCTCCACCACAGTGGCGCACACTCTGGCGAGCACCATCACCACATGTGGACCGTTCTTCCTCCCTTTCTCACCTCCCAGCGAGCACCATCAGGCAAGGGGAGGCCTTGTTTAGGCCGTACGAGGTGGAGGATCCATCAAACCCGAGTGGGTTTTGGGATCCGAAGAAAAGGGATTGCTCATTTTGATGGGTCTGAGCGTGGATTGCAAAGAGAGGCGCATATCTTGGTGGCTGCGACGACGGAGCCTCGACGATATTATCGATAATATCGCGATATTATTGATATTATCGATATTATCACGATATATTGACGATAATTAAATGAATAAGTGTGAAAATATCGTCATCTTAAAAAAATAATATTATCAGCGATATTTCACCGATAATATTGATATTTTAGACCTTGGTCATCACCTATAGATAGTAAATAAGTAAAAGCTATTAAGTATGCAAGTTAGCAATACAGTTAGAAATACAGTTAGCTTAGTAAATTGGTTAGTATTTGGTTAGACTAGTTAAGCTTTCTCTTATAAAAATAGTTGTGTAACCTTCATTCAATCAATCAATACAAATCATATTTCTCTCTCTAAACTCTCTCTCTTTAGATCTCTCTTGTTTCTCTCTATTATCTTCCTCATCCTCTGTACCAATTCTTTATCTTTTACAATGTAGTTAACATGGTATCAGAGTCGCTAGGCCCACGCTATAGATTCTAGTGGTTCCACTTCCCATTATTTTTCATCTGTTTCTAGCTTAGTTGTTTCCAAATTTTCATTAGATGTTTGGATAAATTTCTGGGTGCTTCCGCGATCTTCGTTTTACTTCTGGGTTGATTTTTCTGGACTGTGATCAGAGATTTCTCTACTGAACGTGATTAATTTTCACCGATCTTTAGTTCTCATCGATTTTGGGGATTGATTTTGTTGTTCTGATACAGAGTCAGCAAGTAAGTACCTTGAGTCATGTTCACAAGGTATTCGAAGGAAAGCCTGAGAGAAGAAGTGTGGTACCCGAATCTGTTTCTTGACGGACCGATTTCAATTCACGGTGTTCTGGGCCCGTCCTTGATCCTAGTGATGTTAATCAGGGTTGGGATATTATCATATCGCCGGCTTGTGATTCCAATTCCAACATGGTTTTTGATGTTTTTTATGCCAAGAACATGGTCGAATGGTCTCGGATCATCCTATTGCTAAGCTTGAAAGGGTTTGTTTCTTTCGATGTAGGGCTGAACTCTGTTCTTGATCGTTGTTCAGGCATTTCTTGTGCTGTGATGGCTTTTTAGGCTTGTAGGGCACCGTATAAGGCTGCAGGTTCTTGAAAGCTTGTGAATTGTGGGAGATCATAAAGGTTTGAAGTCTGTGACAATCTTTCTTCCACCAAGCTTGGAGCTTGAAGCGTATCATTCCCCTTTGCTCGAGAAGATTGTAAGGTTCCATATTCTGCCTTAGATCGATAAGAGACTTCTGGTTTTCTCTCTCAACATTCTTGGGTTAAGATTTAAGTTCTTATCAGGTTCTTGATTTCTGGTTTCCACAGTGCACATAACCTGTTTAATTAAATGTTTCAGTAACAAAATGTTCACTATTTTGTCCATTAGTAAGGCCGATAGCCAAAGAGTGATATATTGAATTTACACTCCGCTTGTTTGTTTTTCTTGTGAATCTTTTTTGGGTTCTTCCAGTTGTTTGTGATATTTTCTTTCAAGATTCTTCATGTCAAGATCAATGTTTGTGATACTTGGAATTTTTGGATTCAAGAATTTTGGTCATCGCTAGATTGTGCAATTTGTATGGTGGTGTCCAGTTCTTTCTCTGCTTCACTGATATTCTGCAAGTTTATTGGGTTTGATCTTTCTGCAACTCGTACTCTCCTTCATCACAATGTCTAGAGTATGGTCATCTGAACCTCAACAAGCAGAAGGGAGATAAGTCATCTTTGCATCTTGTTGCAGCTCGTCACCAACTTTAGCAGGTTCTAGAACTAGTGGCAAGTCATTTGACACATTTGACATTGACGCTAATATTGTTGCCCAATCAACGGCAAAGGGGTCCACTGATTTTGCCTCCATATGCATCCCATTAACTGGAGTATTATGGGTTTCTATAATGCTAATTGAAAGAATGGTGCAGTATTTTCTTTATTACAGTCTATAATGTCGAGTCTAACCAACTCAATTGTTAGCATGAATCTACAGTAAGTCAGGTTATATGATGAAGTTTGTAGAAGTTGTTAACAGTAAATTCCAGAAAGGGTAATTCCGTGATGTGAGTAGGTAAATCCCACGAAGGGTAGAAGAAATTGTTAATGGTAAATCCCACAAAGGGTAATTCCGTGATGTGAATAGGTAAATCCCACGAAGGGTAATCCTACATAGATGTGAATTTTCTGTTGTTGAAATTGTGAATGCCGAAGCCATTGTTAAGAGTAGTTGTTTTCAGTAAAATCCACAAAGGGCGATCCCGTGGTACTATAGTTAAGACCAATGCCACACTATAGTTTGTTATTTTTCTATTTTTAAAGGCTGAAGCCAATGTTAAATGAAGTTGTTGACAGTAAACCCCACGAAGGGTAATCCCGCAAGAAATTGTTATAACCAGCCTGAGGGTGTGTTACAATTTTATAAGAGGTTGTTCTTTAATTGAAGCTCATGTGAGAGGCAGTGGAATATTGGATGTTTTGGATGGGAATATTGGATTTTTATATGAGCAAGTACCATTTGTGCATTTTATCGACAAGTGTTATCTGTGAGCAGAACTTTGTGAGTTTGGCTTGTCGTGGTGAGAATTTAGATGATGTGTCTGCTGAAAAGAAATGACAACGCAAGACTAAGCAGAGAAATGAAAAACCAGTGCAGTTAAAAGAAAACAGTGCTGCAGTTCTTGGATTTGGTAAAGAAGAGTTACAGCTAGATATTATACCACCTGAAAATTCATTAGGCAATCATAGTAGGGATGTTCTATATGATGTGACTATTGGACATCAATTTCTTTCCTCGAGCCATCTTCCCTGCAATCTTGTGTTTTGGAACTCTGTACCCCTTGCTACATAGGCTGTGGTCCTCCTGTATTTCAGCTGATTGGCCATCTCATCAAATGAAGTTGCACAATGATCAATACCAGAACTCTTGAACCCTATCTCCAATTGTTTTGAAGTTTCTCTGCAGTGCGTCCATTTGTCCATATTTCAATGTTGGTTATTTGAGACTTTGCTATGGGATTGCAAGATTGCAAATGGTTCAACTTTGTGTTCTATTTTCTGGTTTCATAGCAGTGATTGCAAATGTTCTTCCAATCTCAAACTGGGTTTCCCCAGTTGAGATTGAGGGGGAGTATTAAGTATACAAGTTAGCAATACAATTAGAAATACAGTTAGCTTAGTAAGTTGGTTAGTATTTGGTTAGAGTAGTTAGGCTTTCTCTTATAAAAACAGTTGTGTAACCTTCATTCAATCAATCAATACAAATCATATTTCTCTCTCTAAACTCTCTCTCTCTCTAGAATCTCTCTTGCTTCTCTCTATCATCTTCCTCTTCCTCTATACCAATTCTTCATCTTTTACAATGTAGTTAACAAAAGCAAGAAGATAGGTAATTAACTAATAAGAAGAGGAGAGATATTTGAATTACCAGTTTCAATCAGAGTCAAGCACTTTCACATGACTTGTCGAAGAGATGGCGATACCATCAGTGTTGGGGCTGTCTTCTGGTGCAGTTATATGAATGTTTGAAATGTAGACATCATTACATCTATGCATCCGGATATGGTTTCTTGGGCTATCAATAGAAGCAAATCCACCCAGTTGAAGATTGTCACACTGGTCAAAGTGTATAGCCTGCAACGACAATGATATACTCAAAACTACTGGTATTTCGTAACTCAATAAATGAAAAAATAATGCCAATAGTTGAAGTTTGTCACACTGGTTTAATTTTTAAAACTGTTGCATTCCAACATATAATTTCTTTGTTAAAAAATAAATGAAAAACGATTTGGAACCGTCCAGAATTTAGCAGTTTCACGGAGTTTTATTTTTTATTTTTGCGAAACTCTATCAGATAAGTTAGTTTAGCCATTTGACTACTATTGTTCATCCGTGGACATGAATAAGAAAATACGAGTCCCTTCAGCCATGTTGCAATACGTTTCAATGATTTTTTTTTTTTTCTGGCAATTTTGAAAAAAATACGCATCAAATGGCTAAATTTTTTATGATTCCAGTCAATGGACTACATAATTCGGAGTATGACTTTCTTTTCTTGATTTACTATATACAATGTAGTGATCAGGAATCATGAAAAACAGTTAATTACCGTAGGTGCATTACAACCCTCGTAATTAGTCACCTGAACGCACACACAGAGACACAAAATCATTTAGAAATTTCTTGAGTTTATGAGTATATAGTCTAAAAAGATTAATGGAAAGAGAATACATTGGAGACTTTTGTGTTGTCAATTGCTTGAGCTGCTTTATTTCTCCACCACAGATAACCGTGGCCATTAATCTCTCCTGTTCCTACAACCGCCAGATTGCTCACGTTTGAGAAGCACAGCCAGCATCCGGATTGACACTCATTCCAGTCACTAAGATTAGAGGGTGCCTCAATATTCCCTAAAATCTAAAGCCCGCGAAATTAATATCAAATGGAGAAAAAGGCTTCAAGTAAACTCTGATTAAATGAAGGGCTGTGATCAATGAGACTCTGATATATTATATATTTACCTGGATTTTAACTCTGTCTACCTTGCAAGGACCCTCAAATTTCAGAGGTTTCAGTTGGTATGTTTTCCCATATGGGATTTTCAGGACATGTTTCGCACCCTCAGTTCCACACGTTCTTTCCCATGCATTGAAGAAAGCCTAATTTATTTGGTCACATACAATTAAAGAAAAGTGATCAGATAAAACTTCGAGTTCTAAATAATTTTTTTTGAAAAATGAATTTGAAGTGCCAAGAACATTTTTGAAAAATGATTTTAGCATGTTTATCTTTTTTTTTTCTTTATTCTTATTATTTTATCTTTGTTGGTGTAGCAGAAATTGAAGGTTCCTTGAAAAATAATCTTAGAAGCAGATATATAAGAATGAGAGATTTTTCAATGTGACAGTCACACGAAATGGTACACCACGTGTCCCTATAGAAATGGTGGGTTATGTGTGTTAAAAGGTTAATAACTTAAAAATTAAAAAATTTCACCACTTGCATATAAACACGTGGTGTACCATCCGTGTTCCCATCACAACTAAAAATTTCTCTATAAGAAGAGAGAAATTATTTACGCGGGTATCTTCAGCTATGTCATTTCCAGTGGCACCAAAATCAAGCACATTAGAAGTACCGTTTTGGCCAAAACCAATACCGAAAAAAGATGATGCAATAACCAAAAGCAGAAAGCTAACTGAAGGGCTCTCCTGCACAACATAAACAAGAAAATTTAAAGAATGGAGAGCAAGAATGGCTATAGTAAAGTTACATATAATCACACCCTGTTGGCTCCTAATGTTAACATTCTAAATTTGATATTTATAAACTTTTTGAAAGAAAAAAAATATTTCAGAATTTTATAAACTTGCTGATCTGATAGAAGCGAATAGGATTATGGTGATATATATATATATATATATATATATGGAAATCTTTTCTTGCCAAAAAATAACGATATAAGATGCCTATGTTAAGGGACTATAGAGCTGTATCATTGATTATAACGATTCTTATTTTGTGGTTCAAATTCATAGTCTAACAATGTAAGCATATATAACTACTATGAGATATATATATATATATATATATATATATATATATATATATATATATATATATATATTTGTACTATACTTGACCAATCCCGAAACTACTGAGCACCAGTCAACGTTATACCGTCAAGAACCCAGAAGAGTTTCCCTCCAACCATGAGGCCAATCACAGCGCAACACGTGTCGACATCAGTAGCCAATCATAGCGCGACACGTGTTAACATCAGAAGCCAATCACAACACGACACGTGTCAATGTCAGAATGAAACTAGAAACTCTCTTCTATAAATAGAGATCATTCTCTCACAATATTTCCTAATGTCATTTGTACTAAATCATTCACTTGTACTCACTAAAGGAGAGCCTGAACCTATGTACTTGTGTAAACCCTTCACAATTAATGAGAACTCCTCTACTCCGTGGACGTAGCCAATCTGGGTGAACCACGTACATCTTGTGTTTGCTTCCCTGTCTCTATCCATTTACATACTTATCCACACTAGTGACTGGAGCAATCTAGCAAAGATCACAAACTTAACATTTTCTGTTGTACCAAAGTCCTCACTGATTTTGTGCATCAACATTTGGTGCCGTCTGTGGGAACGACACTTATTCTCACTCTCTTCAGCTTTGTTAAGCTGGTATCCACCATTTGTACACTTTCTTTTGACCAGGCATCCCTCTCCAACATGGGGAGCGAAGGAAGCCACAGCACATAGAATGACACCCCTCTTGCACCTAGTGTGAAGCAACGAAAGAAGGAAGGAAAAAAGGTTGCTCTTCAAGCTAAATTCGATGAGCTAGAAGCTATCAAAACAACAAGATAGCAATGAAGAATGAGGTCCTCCAGGAGCAGTATGAGAAGCTTTTTGAGACGCTCCACAAAACTATGCGTACTCAAACACGCGAGCTTGTTGCCCCTGTGGACATCAACCATCATTTGGGTGCCCCCCAACACGAAGGGTCACCTTCATTCGACATGGGTATCCCTGATGAGGAGTGAGCTAATCATCAAAACATTGATCAACATAAGACTTCTTTCAACCCAGCTGCTTCGACCCGAAGCAAGAGAAGTGGAGGAAGACACCTCCTTGCAGAAGGGTTGGAAGGATCGAAAGCCATTTATCGTGACTGCCGAGACTTCCTAAAGCAACGTCGAGAGAATCCCCTATACATATGCCCGAAGATCAATGACCCAAGGGTTTCTGAAAGACTCGGTCCCCTCCCACGACCTAGGCCAGCAACCAATCTAGGGAAGGAAAGACGTATCCTAGAGGAACATGAAGGTACATGGGACTTTGAGGTATTCCGACAGACTCGCCCTAGAAGTCAGTATGGCGAGTTCAAGGAAAAATCACACGCCTTTGCTCAAACTTTCCTACTTCCAAGAGGCGATGGAGACATTCGAAAGAAAATCCTAGTGGTACATGACTCCACTCAAGACCCCCTTGTCCTACAGCTCATTGAGGAAGTAAACAAGTTGAAGGCCGAACGTCAGGCTGAGATACCTGACTGGAACCAACCCAGGTTTGGCCCTCTCACAAGGAGGATCCTCGACACCCCCTTCAAGCGAAGACAAAACAAAAGCTTGGTTTACAACTCTATACTGGAAGGGAGGACCCAATTGAACACCTTAACCTCTTTGAGTCCACCATGGCATATTGGATGCACACCGACAAAGAGTGATGTCTTCTCTTCCCCTCCACCCTCTCTGACGGAGCTCTAAACTGGTATTGCCGTCTTCCACCTGAGACAGTAGACTCATTTGAGGAACTGAGAAAACTGTTTGTCTCTCAACACATCTTTCAGACTGATCGCTTGCATTCTGCAAATGACTTGTACACTATTCACCAGAAGCCGGACGAGTCACTACGAGAGTGTGCTGGTCGTTTCAGCCATGAGTATTCTCGCTGCGCTGAGGCAGATGAAAAGACCGCCCTCAAGGCCTTCATGGCAGGCCTACATGATTGTTTCTTCAAGTACATGATCAATACCAACACTTGGAAGACTTACTCTAAGGTGATGGCACATGCTTACAATCATGCCTCCGCCGAGGCAAGGACATATCAAGGGAAATCCCCCACAACCACCCATTATCAGCAAGTAGGGAGTGGAAGCCAGATCTAACCAAATGAGAATACCTCGACCTTCCAAACGGCAGCGGTGCCTCCCCCTGCCTTACTTAATACTTTGCCAAGTCAACAGACATATCAATCTCAGGGCAAAAGGAAAGATTTCCATCCTCACCATTCTCATTTTAGTAAAAGAAGTAAGGGACACTACCGCGATAACCAAGGGTATCGTCATGATAATCCCCGATCCCAGGCAGTCAACACAGTGGGTCAAACACGTGTCAGGACAACCCCTACCCCGAGGTATGAGGCATACACACCTTTGAATGCCACATGCGTGGTCATTTACCCCAGCATAGCACACTTGATACTGAAGCCAAAGTCGAGGCACCCGGATTACAAGCCCACGAAGAATACGGGCACGTTTTGCTGCTACCACGAGCATAACGACCATGACGGCGAGAAGTGTATCACCCTTCGTGATCATATTGAAGCTTTGGCACGTGAAGGAAAAATTGATCAATTTCTCCTTCACCCTCCAAGGGGTAACCGTAACCAACACTAGGTAAATGTGATATATTCCATAAGTGGTGGCACACCCATATCTAAATCTTCTAACAGGGCCATGAAAAATAGTGAACGAACTTTAAGGTCCGGCCACTAAGTGTTTCACGTGGAAGACATCAAATGAGGTAAGTATTAAAAGCCTAACTAGGATCCAATATGTTTCTACGCTGAGGAAGAAAGAGGTATCATCTACCCTCACAACGACCCACTGATCGTGGAAGCTCACATAACCAACTTTGAAGTACGACGAATCCTAGTAGACACGGGGGCTTCGGTCAATATCATGTTTGCTGAAGCTTTCAGGGCACTTAATATAGCTGAACACTTGCTTGACCGCTCGATTTCCCCTCTAATAAGCTTCTCTGGTGATATCGTGCAACCTTTGGGGAGCATACACTTACCTTTCACCATTGGTACATGCCCTTACACAGCTACCATTACCACTAACTTCCTGGTGGTTGATTGCCCAACGGTATACAATGTCATCTTCGGACACACAGGCATCAATGATCTCAAGGCCATGATATCCATACATATGTTGTTGATAAAATTTCCAACCCCTATGGCAATGGTTACATCAGAGGAGATCAACTTAGTGCAGGATCATGTTATAACACTTCGGTCAAGCAACAACACCTGCCAGTTCCCAAGGAAACCCTTTCTATACATGACCAAGTCATAAAGACCAGCCCAGACGAAGCCAACTTGGATCTTCACGGTGGCGACAGTCAACCTGACGATCCTCGAGATGACTCTTTCACCCAGCAAGCACAACCCACTGAAGAGTTGGAGAATGTATCTATCTCAAAAGATTATCCGGATCGCATGGTGAAGATTGGTACCACCTTGTCACCACCCATTCGGTTGGCATTGATCTCTTTTTACAAGAGAACACTGAGGTCTTCGCCTGGTCATACGAGGACATGCCAGGCATCTCTCCCAATATAATCTGTCATCGCTTAAGTATTGACCCCAAGACCAGGCCAGTGAGACAGAAGTGAAGATCTTATGACGCTGAACGGTACAAGGCAATGAAGGCAGAAGTTGAAAAACTCAAAGGCATAGGCTTCGTCTGCGAAGTCAATTATCCAACGTGGGTAGCAAATGCTGTCTTTGTTAAGAAGAATCCGACCAAGGAAAGTCTCCTGCTCCAAAAGATCTTGTGAAGAATGTGTGTCGATTACACCGACCTAAATAAAGGATGCCCGAAGGATATCTTTCATCTTCCTCTCATAGACAGACTTATAGACTTTACGGCAGGGTGTGAACTCCTGAGCTTCATGGATGCTTACTCAAGATACAACCAAATCCTCATGAACCCTCCGGACCAAGAACACATAGCCTTCATTACTGATAAGGGACTATATTGCTATAAAGTCATGCCATTCGGCCTAAAGAATGCAGGAGCGACTTATCAGAGACTGGTTAATTCAATGTTCGCCGAACAAATTGGGAAGAGCATGGAAGTTTACGTTGATGATATGCTAGTCAAGAGAAAACATGCTGACCAACACATCACCAACCTATTTGAAACTTTCACCATTCTAAAGAGGTATCGAATGAGGTTGAACCCCAACAAATGTGCCTTCGGCGTAGGCTCTGGCAAATTCTTGGGCTTCATGATAAGCCAACGAGGCATTGAGGCTAATCCCGAGAAGATCAAAGCAATCCTCGACATGAAAGACATCCAGAGCCTTACTGGTAAGGTGGCAGCCTTAACTAGGTTCATCTCTAAGGCCACCAACAGATGTGCTCCTTTATTCAAAGCACTTAAGGGAAGTAAGAAGTACATTACATGGACTGATGAATGTGTTGAGGCATTCAATAACCTCAAAGACTACATGAGTAAAGCCCATTTGCTCTCCAAACCTGAAGTTGGTGACACTCTTATTATCTATCTGTTGGTATCGGCTTCAGCAGTAAGTTTCGTTCTCATTCGAAATGATGGTAATGTCGAACGGCCTGTCTACTACGCTAGCAAGGCCTTACAAGATGCGGAGACATGATACTCTAACATTGAGAAATTCGCTCTAGCATTGGTCATGTCTGCTCGAAAACTTCGCCCTTACTTCTAAGCACACTCCATCATCGTGCTTACCAATCATCCTCTTCGATAGATACTCCAACGTCCTGACACTTCCCGACGAATGATCAAATAGGCGATAGCATTGGGTGAGTTTGACATCTCCTACCAACCAAAGCCAGCTGAGAAGGGCCAAGCAGTGGCAGACTTCATCGCCGACTTCACATATCCTGTTGACATTGTTTCTATGCCTAAAGAAGTGGTTTCATTTCCCTCGGAAGCTTAGAAAATAGAACCAACAACCCCAACATGGAGTCTATATGTTGATGGCTCGTCCAACCAACAGGGTTGTGGAGCAGGACTAGTCCTTACGACCCTTGACAAAGTGGCGATAGAGTATGCTTTTCGTTTCAAATTCAAGGCGTCAAACAATGAGGCCGAATATGAAGCCCTCTTAGCAGGCTTACGTTTGGCCAAACACCTTGGGGTTAAACGAATTGATATCTTTAGTGACTCCTAATTGGTGGTTAACCAGGTCACCAACAACTTTGACGCTAAAGATAGCTCCATGGCAGCATATATGGCATAAACACAATTGTTGCTTAAGCACTTCCACTACCAGATCACCCAAATTCCTCAAGCGGCAAACAGTCATGCAGATGCTTTGGCTCACCTCGCCTCGCCTCAGCGGTGGAAGACAAGATTGGGAGAAAAATTCAGGTCGAATTGTTGGCAGCACCAAGTACCATGGATGTGGAAGTGTGCAACTTACAACAAGGAGATAGTTGGATTACCCCGATTTATAGATTCCTTGCTCATGGCACCCTTCCAAATGACAATGTCCAAGCTAAGCAGATTTGATACAAGGCTACCCGTTACTTGATCATTAATGACCAACTCTACAAGCGGGGTTTTAACCTACCATACCTAAGATGCCTTAAGCCCGCAGAGGCGGAAACTGTCATTCGAGAAATACATGAAGGAGTCTACGGAGATCATGATGGATCTTGATCTTTAGCACACAATGTTTTTCGTCAAGGATATTACTGGCCAACACTCCACCAAGATGCCATCAGAATATCCCGCTCATGTGATAAGTGTCAACGCTACGCAACTATTCCTCACTCCCCTCCCGAGCCACTCACTCCTACGATCAGCCATTGGCCCTTCGCCCAATGAGGACTTGATTTGATCGGCCCAATGCCTGCAGGGAAGGGCAAGGTTCGCTATGCAATCGTTGCAGGTGACTACTTCACAAAGTGGGCCAAAGTAGAACCCTTGGCAACCATTACTGAGGTAAAAATAGAAGACTTCGTATGGAAGAACATCCTTTGCAGATTCGGCATTCCTAATGCTATAATCACTGACAACGGGCGACAGTTCGATAACAATAAGTTCAGGATGTTCTGCTCTAAGTTCAACATCAACTTATGTTTTGCCTCCCCAGCTCATCCCCAGTCTAATGGACAAGTTGAAGCTATCAACAAAATAATCAAGCGAACTTTGAAAACCAGCTTGGACAAGGCTAAAGGTTGTTGGCCAAAATTTGTACCTTAAGTTCTTTGGTCATACCGCACTTCGTATCGGACATCAACAGGAGAAACCCCATTCTCACTTACCTTTGGTACAGAGGCAGTTGTCCCAGTTGAGCTTGAACAAGCAACGTTCCGAGTCCAGAACTACGTGCAAAGCGAAAATGACAAACAACTTACCCTCAACTTAGATCTAGTCGAGGAACACAGAAACCAGGCTCACTTGAGGAATGTCGCCTACAAGCAGCGCATCTCCAACTACTATGACTCAAGGGTCAAACCTCATTCTTTCAAAGTAGAGGACTGGGTATTGAAGAAAATATTACTCTGCGACAGAGTTCCGAGTGAAGGAACACTTAGTCCAAACTGGGATGGACCGTTTGAAGTTGTTGACATCAGTCGCCCTAGCTCCTACAAGCTTAGAAGCTCTGATGGCAAGACCCTTGGCCATCCATGGAACGCTGATCACTTGAAATACTATTACAAATAAACTCACATTGTACAAGTGTTAAGCTTCAGCCGTTCGACATCCTATGTAACGAAGACTATTTAGCATGAATTCAATAAAGAGGTGATTTGGACAACTTGATCCTAATCCTCTTACATTCCTAGCAATGAAACACTCGGGTTCAAAGCTTCAACATGAATGCTTGCAACATAAAACAAAGTCTAAGTATATGTCAACAAGACTATACAAATAAATGAACAGCTTCACAGTATATTCGTTCAATCATACATTCCAACATATTCATACATAAGCCAACTGTGCTTTGAAAGGGTTCAGCATATTTTGTGTCATTTGACAGTTGCTACAATGTGCCTAGACACCTTACCCTTATTCTCACTAACCAAGTGATGAAATGTACAACCCGTACTCTCCTTCATGCCACCAACCAGGTGATGAAATGTATAACCCGTACTCTAATATCATTTAGCAACTTGCCACTCATGCCACCAACCAGGTGAAGAAGGAACTCATCTTCATGCCACCAACCAGGTGATGAAATGTACAACCCATACTCTCCTTCATGCCACCAACCAGGTGATGAAATGTACAACCCGTACTCTAATATCATTTGGCAACTTGCCACTAATGCTAAAAACCAGGTGAAGAAGGAACTCATCTTCATGCCACCAACCAGGTGATGAAATGTACAACCTGTACTCTTATTCATGCCACCAACCAGGTGATGAAATGTACAACCCGTACTTTAATATCATTTGGCAACTTACCATTCATGCCACCAACCAGGGGAAGAAGGAACTCACCTTCATACCACTAACCAAGTGATGAAAGCAACTCACCATTCATTCCACTTATCAGAAGACGAGTGGTACAACTTGTACATGTGAACTCCTAGCATTCACAAATAATCAAAAACCCTCAAGCTTGACAACTCAACTAGGGGGAGCACTTATGCCCAACAAGAGTTATAGTCACTAACAAAGTCTTATTGCAAGCCAACAGCAACTTCAGTGCATGGCATACGAAGATCAAGCTATTCAGCTCTCTTGCATCTGCTTCAAACATTTCCCCTCTGTAACAATGCAAACACTACAACTCGTAGAAAGCTTCACACACTCTTGATCAAGATAGTGTGAAGCAAAACCAATTTATGGTGCCAACAAGAGCTTCATCAATGGAGGGCAACCACAATTCTCAAAAGCTTCACACACTCTTGATCAAGACAGTGTGAAGCAAAACCAATTTATGGGGCTAACAAGAGCTTCATCAAAGGAGGGCAACCATAATTCTCAAAAGCTTCACACACTTTTGATCAAGACAGTGTGAAGCAAAACTAATTTATGGTGCCAACAAGAGCTTCATCAAAGGAGGGTAACCACAATTCTCAAAAGCTTCACACACTCTTGATCAAGACAGTGTGAAGCAAACTCAATTTATGGTGCCAACAAGAGTTTCATCAATGGAGGGCAATCACAATTCTCAAAAGCTTCACACACTCTTGATCAAGACAGTGTGAAGCAAAATCAATTTATGGTGCCAACAAGAGCTTCATCAATGAAGGGCAACCACAATTCTCAAAAGCTTCACACACTCTTGATCAAGATAGTGTGAAGCAAAACCAATTTATGGTGCCAACAAGAGCTTCATCAATGGAGGGCAACCACAATTCTCAAAAGCTTCACACACTCTTGATCAAGACAGTGTGATGCAAAACCAATTTATGGTGCCAACAAAAGCTTCATCAATGGAGGGTAACCACAATGCTCAAAAGCTTTACACACTCTTGATCAAGACAGTGTGAAGCAAAACCAATTTATGGTACCAACAAAAGCTTCATCAAAGGAGTTAAACCACAATTCTCAAAAGCTTCACACACTCTTGATCAAGACAGTGTGAAGCAAAACCAATTTATGGTGCCAACAAAAGCTTCATCAATGAAGGGCAACTACAATTCTCAAACCTTCGAAGCAAATTCAATTTATATAGTTCATCCAAACCTTCGACTACTACAAGGTGTGGCTTGTATCACAATCTCTTGCTCAACAGTGTGGAAGCAAAATTTGTATATGTTGTCTCTCCCACATTTTCAAATTTCTAGTTTCCCAAAAAAAAAAAAAAAAAAAAAAAGGAAATTCAACAAAAAATTCAACTCCAAAGCTTCACCAACAAAAGCTTCATCAATGGAGGACAACTATAAATTCTCAAAAGCTTCACACTATCTTGATCAAGATAGTGTGAAGCAAAATCAATTCATGGTACCCAACAAAAGCTTCAACTCCAAAGCTTGACCCACAAAAGCTTCACCCACAAAAGCTTCACCTACAAAAGTTTCACACTATCTTGATCAAGATAGTGTGAAGCAAAATCAATTCATGGTTCCCAACAAAGCTCCAACCTCAAAGCTTCACCTACAAAGCTTTAACTCCAAAGTTTCACCTACAAAGCTTCACCTATAAAAGCTTCATCCACAAAAGCTTCAACACAAAAGCTTCACCCACAAAAGCTTGACCCACAAAAGTTTGACCTACAAAAGCTTCACCTACAAAAGCTTCACCCACAAAAGCTTGACCCACAAAAGCTTCACCCACAAAAGCTTCACCTATAAAAACTTGACCCACAAAAGCTTCACCCACAAAAGCTTCACCCACAAAAATTTCACCTACAAAGCTTCAACACAAAAGCTTCACACTATCTTGATCAAGATAGTGTGAAGCAAAATCAATTCATGGTGCCCAACAAAGCTTCAACCTCAAAGTTTCACCTACAAAACTTCAACACCAAAACTTCACCTACAAAGCTTTAAAATATATATATATTTTTTTTTTTCGGAAATTCGAAAATTCAAAATTTTGGAAATTCAAAATTTTGAAAATTCAAAAAAAAAAATCGAAAAAAAATTTCGAAAAAAAAATTGCCTAGGCCTCATCTTCTTTGGGCCTAACAACTTTCATAACAAATATATATGAAGAAGGAGTTTTGGGCTATCACTTAGAAAGGAAGTGCCTCATTCGTCAACTCCCTCGACTGGAGACTTGGGGGACTCCTACCATATGCTACTGCACCTTGATACTCGGAAGTCTCACGACCACTCAGTGACTTGGATTTTTCAAGTCTCCAAACGAGAAGTTTTCCTCACTCGGGAAATTAAGGGAGCACTACCTCAACCTACATGCTTCACTCACAAAGCTTCAACATACAAACTTCAACAAAAGGAAAAATTCAAAGAATTTAGTGAAGAAGGCCTTGGTGCATTTAACACAATACGTTGAAATGAAGCAAGGCTTGTTTATTGATATCTCCGATAAGTTACAAATATGTACATATACATGAATCAAAATAAACAAACAAGATGGAGCCTTCACAAAGGTTGCTCAGAAGAAGTCTCAGCAGTCGGCAGAGCCCCAGAAAGAGGAGGCACCAAAGGGTGATTATTCGAAGCCTCAGTACTAGGCAGAACCCTAGAAGGAGGAGGCACCAAAGGTTGATCATTTGGAGTTTCATTATGTAGTACAGCCCCAGAAGACGAAGGCAATAAATGCCTTTGGAACAAACCCACAAACCTCTGATGATCAAGTAAAATCTGACCATCAGATTCATGCAGCTGGTCGAGCTTCCTCTTCATGTTTGTAGCATAGTCATGTGTGAGCCTGTGCAACTGTTTATTCTCATGCTTGAGCCCTCTGATCTCCTGTTTGAGACTTATCACTTCAGCCGCCAATGATTTAACTTGGCGGGTTCGAGCAAATAGGCGTTGGGTCATATTAGACACAAACCTGCACACTGAACACTAAGAGCCAAAGAATCCTTAACAGCTAACTCATCAGACCGTTTGGAAAGTAGTTTGTTATCTTTAGGAGTGAGAAGGTTCATGGCCACCACCGCAGCGGTCATATCATTCTTCATCACAGAGTCCCTAACGGTAAGATGACCAGTAGGGAATAAGAATGATGGGCGTCATATGTTGTCTTGAGAAGGCATGGCTACCTCTTCACCAAAGTTTAAGTCAAAACGACGGTCAGATGGGCCAAACATTCTCAGAAATGATGAAGGAGAAATGAGGTGCAATAAATCTCTGAAGTAGGGGAAAATTCCTACAAGTAATAACTCTCTGAATGTACTTCTTGCACACAATTGGTGCCCTTATAAAAGAAAGGGCAACAGGGTCGTTAGTTCAAAAATCGAAGAAGCACCACTCTTCAGATTCCGAAGAGGCACCACTTTTCACATGCAACATCAGCTCCTCAGGTACCATAGATAACTTTGCCAAAGATCTCTTACAAAGTTTAGACACATAAATTTTGAAGGTCCAGCTACCCTACTATTACCCACAAGGGTAAAGGAACAGCACCACTGCTTGATAACTAGAAAGTCCCAATGTGTGTCAACCTTCGTGCTCTGTGGCAAGGTAGACTTGCAAAAATGCCCAACCTTTACTCACATTCGAGAAAACACTCCCAACAAGATTGCTTGCTCAAAAATTGAAGAGGCACAGCTCTCCGAATCTCGAGAGCCAGACTCCCAACATGATTACTTTATCAAAAATCGAAGAGACACTGCTATCCGAATCTTGAGAGCCAGACTCCCAACAGGATTACTTTCTCAAAAATCAAAGAGACACTGCTCTCTGAATCTCAAGAGTCAGACTCCCTATAGGATTACTTTATCAAAAATCGAAGAGACACTGCTCTCCGAATCTCGATAGCCAGACTCCCAACATGATTACTTTCTCAAAAATCGAAGAGACACTGCTCTACGAATCTCAAAAGTCAGACTCCTAACAGGATTGCTTTCTCAAAAATCGAAGAGGCACCGCTCTCCGAATCTCTAGAGCCAGACTCCCAATAGGATTACGGGCTCAAAAATCAAAGAAGCACCGCCCTCTGAATCTCGAGAACCAGATCCCCGACAGGATTGCTTGTTCAAAAACCGAAGATGCACCGCTCTCCGAACTTCGAGAGCCAGATTTCCTTGGATAAAGCTTGTCTGCAATCTTCACACGCAACATCAGCTTTCCAAATACCACAGACCACATTTTCAAAGTGCTCTGACAAAGTTAAAACACGTGAAGCTTGCAGCTCCCACTACATTGCTATGACCAAGAAGGGTAAAGGAATAGCACTACTACTTGTTGTTAGGGAAAATTCTATATATGTCGACCTCCATCCTCCACAGCCAGGCAAACCTGCAAATAAAAAAAAATGTTCAACTTTTCTTCACATCCGAGAGGGCACTCTCAGCAGAGTCTCTCGAAATACTCAGCCTCTTTTCCTCCCGATAATACCTCTACAAACAAGCCACACTAGAACAAGAGTATCTCATATCATCAGGGTTAAAAGCAAGAGTATCCCATATCATGCTTTTTCTCTGTCTTTTCCTTTGGCCTTGTTCTTACTTGCAAGACAAGGAGAAATAAAGTAATCAGTCAACACTTGGAATCAAGCTTCCAGTCAGGAACTGACTGCCTGGAACCCCTTGCCTGATTACTTACCTAGCATTGCTCTCAAGTATTCATCTTCAACATCTTATGCTTCCAAAGAAGATACCACATCTGCCTGAGGAACAGATAGGGCAAGTGAGAAGGATACAAGGAAGCATGTGGAGACAAGCGTAACAGAACACGTGCCGATACATCCACTACTTTGTCAACAGCAAAAGTATCCCATATCATTAGGGTCGAACGTACTCAAGATTTGATGGACTTGTTTTGACCCTCAAATTCTTGAGTCGGCCTTATACTCTGGAGGAAACCAGAAAACCCTCCAGCCCAGTTCAAGAATAAACCTGTGGAAAGTTACTTCTTCAAAAGCAAAAGTATCTTATATCATCTCTTCTCCATTTGCTTCTCCTTATCCTTGGTGCTATTTACGACACAAGGAAAAGGAGAACAATCAACTGGAAGCCGAAATCGAACCTCCGATCTAGGTTGCTTGCTTGGAAGTCTGATTGCTTACCTTGTCTATTACCTCATTCGGCAAATCTCCTAACTTGGCGACTTGGGGGACTCCTACTATAGGGTTTGTATCGCACTTAACCAAGTCCGAAACTACAAGTAAGCTTCAAGTGAAATTGATACATTACCTTGTGCATCTTCATCGGTTAAAGATACCACCCCTGGATGGAGGAAAAGTACTTCCAGAGAAAATGTCACGTCTACATATAAGACAGATAAGGCAAGTGAAAATGATACCACACTTCGGTACTTAGAAGTTTCGTGATTACTCAATGGCTTGGATCTTGCAAGTCCCCAACCGAGAAGCTTCCCTCACTCGGGAACTTAGGGGAGCACTGTTTGTACCATACTTGACCAATCCCGAAACTACTGAGCACGGTCAACGTTATACCGTCAAGGACCCAGAAGAGTTTCCCTCCAACCAGGAGGCCAATCACAGCGCGACACGTGTCGACATCAGAAGCCAATCATAGCGCGACACGTATTAACATCAGAAGCCAATCACAACACGACACGTGTCAATGTCAGAATGAAACTAGAAACTCTCTTCTATAAATAGAGATCATTCTCTCACAATATTTCCTAATGTCATTTGTACTAAATCATTCACTTGTACTCACTAAAGGAGAGCTTGAACCTATGTACTTGTGTAAACCCTTCACAATTAATGAAAACTCCTCTACTCTGTGGACGTAGCCAATCTGGGTGAACCACCTACATCTTGTGTTTGCTTCCCTGTCTCTATCCATTTACGTACTTATCCACACTAGTGACCGGAGCAATCTAGCGAAGGTCACAAACTTAACATTTTCTGTTGTACCAAAGTCCTCGCTGATTTTGTGTGTATTATTTTCTTCTTCATTTCGTTAATTTTACATGGATTAAGGTCGGAGAAAATGTATTAAACTAAGCAGCCAGCGAAGACCAAATTTGTTGAGCAAAAAGAAGTCAAATTAAAGTATTTGTGCTTCTGATACCTACTTCCGAAAACAAATTCAATCAATTATCAAATAATTTGATCACATTTCTTATCAGTATCTCAAATTAATATTGTCATAAACCAGTTTTATAAATTCGATTTTGAAAAGACAACTTTTACATAATTCGTCAATATATGGCTAATTAAAGAAATAATCCAATAATTGACTGTTGTTAAAGAAGCTCAAGGAGATTATGGATTTCGTCCTATAGTATTGTCGTACGCGCAATTTGACAAATAAAAAAAAAATTAATGAAAAGAGCTTGAAAACTTTGAGTTTTAACGATAAGGACAAAATAAAGGGTAACGCGAATAAGACCAGGATTGACTTTTTTGTGTAAAAATGTGATTTTTCGTTAAAATGAACAGTACAATGAGTTTTTCGTTAAAGTTCCAGAAAAAAAAAAGGTCTTTAGAGAGGAAAACTTTGGTCGCCCAGCATTAATCCCTATCATTCTCTTCCGAATCTCTTCTTCTCCATGTTTCTCCTAGCTTCTGACCACCTTCAACTTTAGGTTTGGTCCCTCCTTTGCTCTGGCCAGAAAAAGATTTGTGATTGTGACTTGTGATCGCTCTCTTCCTCTATCGAGAAGAGCCTTTGTAGCATCTATTATTAGCAATAATCTAAAAATAATGATGACAGTAGCGAACAAGAAAAATGAGAAAAATGAGCCAAAGCACAAATTGAATTCGCTTTCTTAAGACTAAGTTGTTGCTCTTTCTTAGTTCAAAAATGGTTGAAAAACAAATTGTCTCTAGGATACTATGGTTTCAAACTCACTTGATATTATTTTTTAAGATTTGCACAGCATAAGAAATAATCTGAAATTTAGAGACAAGAAAGAAATAAGAAAGGATATATACTGATTGTTGAACTCATGTTGTATTTATAGAACTCTAGATGATGTTTCATCAACAGTTGTAATCCTCCAATTCTATACCCAATCAGTTATATGAGTAGAATGATGCATCATTTCATAATTTAATTTCAACCTTTAAGAACCATATACCCATTTGGTGATAGATATGTACATTTTCACCTCATTAATACACACAACTGTTCCAAACAATGTTTCTCATATATTTGAAATTTTCCAACAATTCTCCCCAATTTCAAATATACGTACTTCTTCTATGATACTCCCCAATTTCAAATATACGTATGTCTTCTATGATACTTCAAAATAAGTACATAGCCTATGAGGTGTCCTTAGACTTGAACACCTAGTTAGTCCAAATATATCAAAGCTAGGTGTTGTGGTAGTCACAACTTTGAACCAAGGACCTTATATGATTTAGCCGGATATATTGAACATACTTATTCTGGATCTCTCTAAAATTCTTTAACCCACGCTTTATGGCCGTGCGCATACCTTTTTCATAAGTAATCCTAGAGAAATGTCATTTAATCTCTTTCAGAAGCGGCCAAACTCCCTTACTTATATAGCTAAATCTATCTTAGATGTCCTTATCTTTACATCCTCGCCATTCGCTATAGATTTATTAAGAGTACAATAACATACTCAACCTCCACCAGATAAGTGTCCTTATGTTGCTAGAACCAATATAACATCTATGGTTGGAACCACAAATATTTTCTATCATTCTTACATAATCACACCTTCGATTTGTTTCTTACCCGTTGAACCAAAGCCTATATTTCAAAACTTTGGTTGGGTTTATGTCGAAGTGATTGTCATTTAATAGACCTTAGTCCCATCATTTTTTATGTTTTATAAATCATGTCTTTGGCGAGCCCTTTCATCAAAAGATCCGTCAAATTCTCAATTAATTTAACATATGTCAAACTTATTACTCCAACACGAAGGAGTTGGCTTATATAATTGTGTCTAAGACCATTATGTCTAGACTTTCCATTATACATCTTGCTCATTGCACATGCAAGAAGTTGCTTGACTATCACAATAGATAGTAATTGAAGGAGTTGGCTTCTTCCATAAGGGATTTTCCATCACCAATTTTCTAATCCATTCACCTTCTTTACAAGCTGCTTCCAATGCAATCAACTCAGACTCCATTGTCGAGTGTGAAACACATCCTTGTTTCTTGAATCTTCAAGAGATTGATCCTCCACTAAGAGTAAATATC
The DNA here is from genome assembly GCF_042453785.1 of Malus domestica. Taxonomy (NCBI): domain Eukaryota; kingdom Viridiplantae; phylum Streptophyta; class Magnoliopsida; order Rosales; family Rosaceae; genus Malus; species Malus domestica. Next base: position 14,084,210 of record NC_091668.1, read on the forward strand.
CACCCACTTGTTGATTTGGACTCCATATCAATGTTCCAGCTAGCGTCACTATATCCTTCTAAAACAAAAGGATAACCATGATAATGTAATCCATAACCAGTCATTCCTTTCAAGTATCTAAATACTCGAGAAATCCCTTCCCAATTCTTACTACTCAACATTCCAACGGCAAAGGCTATATCAGGCCTTGTACAATACATATTAGATACATAAGACTCCCTATAATCCTTGAATATTGTAATTGTATATGCATCTACCATTATTCTTTACTAGTTTAACACTAGAGTCATATGGAGTTGAAACTAGTTTTTTTATCAAAATGATTAAATTTCTTTAGTATATTCTCAAACACAGCAAGATTGTACTAGTGCTATAGAAACATTGTTTCTTTTGATTTTGATTCCCAAAATTACATGTCTCCCCCATATCTTTCATGTCAAAAATAGTGGATAAAAGCTTTTTGGCTTTCATTACATACTCTAAGTTGGTTCCAAAATTTAACTTGTCATCTACGTATAAGCAATGACTCCACCATTGGTATCAAATTTATTATATATGCATTTGTCCGCGTTATTGACACGATAACTATTCGACAAAATTACACCATCAAAGTTCTCATGCCATTGCTGCTTGGGTGCTTGCTTTAAGCCACAAAAAGATTTAAAAAGTTTACAAACTTTATGTTCTTGACCTGGTTTAACATACCCTTCCGGTTGATCAATATAAATTTCTTCATCTAGATCTCCATTCAAAAAAGTTGTTTTCACAACCACATGATGGATTAGTAGATTATGAATTGAAGCAAGAGAAATTAGTAATTGGATTGAACTAATCCGTGCCACTAGTGCATATGTGTCAAAGGAATCAATTCCTTTTGTCTAAAACCTATGGCCACCAACTAGCTTTAAACCTATTTATTGAACCATACGTAGTTAATTTTCTTTGGGGTCTTTTGATATAGGTCCAAAGTAATTAAAAATTAGACCTATTTCAAAAGTCAAAAGTCACTAAAAATTGGATCTATTTCAAAAGTAGGTCTATAAAATTGGATCTATTTCAAATTTTCTCATTTTCTTTTAAATACTCATTTACAACCTATTGATTTAGAGTCTTGTGGTAAATCCACTAACTTCCAAGTCCCATTCGATGTAATAGAATCTAATTCATCTTCAATTGCTTCTCTCCAGAATGATGCATCTGGTGAAGCGATTGCTTCATGAAAAGAAGATGGATCTCCTTCCGTATTCATATGAAGTCACGTTGGATTTCTTGTGTGGTATTCTATTAAGAATATAACACAAAGTCAGTAAAGCTTCTGACCGTATATTGTTTGGGAGTCCATAACTTATTAATAATGAGTTAACCATTTCTTTAAGATTCTATTTTTTTCTTTGGGTCCGAATCTATACATCCAGAACGTAGGAATCAAAACATTCGAAACTCAAAAATTTGATCATACGGCTAAAAACTTTTATAGCTTTCAAAAGATTTTACTTTGTTTTTTGCCGTAAAATAAAATTTTGGAAGCCCAAAATCATTTAATCCCTGAGCTTCAGATGTATAGATTAGGAGATGATCTTTTCCCATAGATCCAAGTGGACGAGTACAAGGAGTGTGAAAAGCTAAAGGTATCTGTTATCATTTCCCCGACATAAACCATGTCAAAAACAGTTTTCTGAGATTTACTATGAGGAATAAAAACGCATTCAGAATTCACCTCGTACAAATCTTGATAGTAAAATTTCAATTACTGACATGAAATAATACTAATCTTTCTTCTCCCTCCTAGAGTCTCATACTTTCTGTTTTAACCCACACTGCATTACTACATAATACTGCAAATGAATTCCAAAATTTCAAACGCAAAGCCGAGCCCTGGTAGTGCGCCGGGTACCAGGTCATGGCGGACCACAAAATTCTAGACACCCACAGTTAAAAAACACAAAAAACACTTAATACAACAGCGTTGAGCTTCTACCATAAAACAAATTGTTCAATATCAGTCTGATAAAAAACAGAACGGTTTGCAACAGCCTCCACCATCAATATGCCTTCGTACTGACATAAACTTCAATTAAGATGGCACTGCATACAAAGAAGATTGTGCATTAGGAACGCGTCAATTCAGTTAATCACCAGTAAGAAGCACAGGAAAGGGCTAGATGCGAGTAGAAATTTAGAATTATAGTCTGACTTGCAATAATAATCGACATATTCGAACTGGTAAACTAAACAAGGAAGAAATTGAGGGGTATTTAATGGAAAGAGTAGGAGAATATCAACCAATTACCACCATGTGGTTAAGTTGATAACTGTTTTCAATTGAAAAATAAAGTGTTGTACGGTCATGATCCAAATCCAATCAGAGAAGATAGTTAAATGTGATACAGATGCTTCTGTTTCATAATTCCAATCAGTTATTTTCTGACCGTTAGACCAAAAACCATCAACACATAGAAAACAAGGATGAACCACTATAAACTATCAAAGTTGACTAAAGCAAAACAACACGAAAAAATTTTTAATCAAGCAAATAGTACATACTGTATGTGGCAGTGTCAATCTGTTCAGGAAGCTCCTTTATATCAACCTCAAACCTTTCCTGAACCTGCATTTGCATACCCAATAAGTTTAAAACAACCGCAGAATTGCAATAAACAGAAGAGAACATACGAGGAAAACTAATTTCGTACATCATTTAGAACATCAGAGTCTGCTGCGGATGAAACAAACGTAATTGCAAGACCTTTGGTGCCAAACCTACCAGCTCTGCCAACCTGTCAGAATTTTGATGTGAAAGCAAGAAGTTAGATCCAAGATATATCACGAATGTGTTAGCCCTTCATTGTCATGTTAATTGTCACGATACTACGACCATCCAAACATATCTTTGAAACAGGCACAATCTAAATAATCTTATTCCATACTCAAAAATTATAATATAACACATAACATAGCAGATACACTACATATGAAGATAAATTAGCTGCTAGCCATTCACATACGAGATACAAAAGGTGTAATAGAACTGATAAATTAATTTGCATCTTACTCTATATTTATATGAATGGTGAACCACACCGCAGAAATGATCATCCATTTTGATCATCAAAATATATTTTCAATCAGGCCTCTCGTTTTCTCACTGCTACAAGTAACCCCAAAAGAAAAAACCCAACTCCTTTCTCAGTCTTCCCTTTTATGGAAAGGAACCGAAGGCAAATAATTATGTAACACAATACCCCAAAACAAAAGACAAACAGATACTAAGCAAAAGACAATACAAAAGCTAAAATTCAGTTAGACAATAAACTTATCAAACCAAGAAAATAATATCAACCTACCCTGTGTAAATAAGTGTCAGCAGAATCTGGCATGTCGTAGTTGATAACAATGTTAACACGTTCGATGTCAATTCCTCTACCGACTAAATCAGTTGCCACAAGAATCCTGTTCTGACCCTCCTTGAATCCTTTGTACCGCTTCAACCTACAAAAGAGATACAATTTAAGATTAAAAACTGAACCTCCCAAATTTAAAATAACTTGGCCAAAAAACGTTGACAGTTCAACAAGACATTAAACAAGACACAAGGGTAAGCAGGGGAGAGAGGTAGGACCAGTGGAACACAAACACCAGAAGATACCCGGAGAGAGTACCCATGGCCTTAAACTTCGATTTAAAAGTATGAAAAAGCTCGAAAGCAGAAGAGTCCTTAGGCATGCAACTTGAGAAGAAAAATTTATAAAACACAGGGCAACTATATAGAAAGAACAAAAATAGAAAACACTGAAACATTTACTTTACACATAAACATGGTAGGAAAAAACACCTAGGCAAAGCTTGTTTGCTAATAGTTTGTATCAAATTTTATAGAACGGTTACAAAACTTTGATTTTAAGATGGTAAATGACATAAACTACTAGGATCAACTAAAGCAAAAGTAGGGTAATGAAACATCCAAAATCCAATATAAACAAAGTTTGTGACAAAAAGGTGTCAGAGTAACAAAAACTACAAAATCCACACGGAATAATATGAAATAAAAATATATAGGAATTAGTAGCAAACCTTTCTTCTTGGTTCATTCCAGAATGGATGCATATAGAGGGAAAGTTACACTCTGAAAGTAACTTGTTCAGCTCAGCAGCTCTGCTAACGCTTTTGACGAAGATAACAACTTGATTGAAGTCCAATGCATCAAGGAGGTCATTCAACTTGCAGTTCTTCTCTGCCTCAGTTAACTTGATGTAGTGCTGAAATTTTAGATCACAGAGGTAAGATCCTTGTTTATTTTTATAAAGAAACAGTGAAAGGTAAGATTTATATGAATGAATAAGTGTAATCAACTAAAAGCCCACTTGAAAAATACATACCTGCACTAGACCATGCAAGGTCAACTTGGCTTCATCATCAACATATATTTCCATAGGCTGAAAGGAACAAATGTCACAGTAAATCATATTAGGGGCCTTCCTCAAGCTAATAGAATCCAGAACGAAATGAATGACGGATGCACATCTCCTGAATCAAGATTCTGCTCCATCTGTTTTGTCTCCTTGAAGATACTTTTTCTAAATCACTTTAAGCCACCGCCACTGACGCTTACAATCTATTAATAAATTTGACTGCTGACCAAAGATCATCCCAGTGGACACCAACATGAACGAGCGATCCCCAACACCACCCACCCACGCAACTGCTCTCACCCTTGACTGGAAACAACCCCAACACCCTGGACTATAAAGTTAAACCCACAAGATGACTTGCTAAAAACAAAAAAGCCAAACCCAACAAGGGAGTTAACCTAAGGAAATACTAATGCAGAACGCAAGGCACTTATCCCACTCAACTGAGAGAACTCCTAGTAGATGGCCTCCTTTGTGCCTTACTTTTGCTTTTATATTCCAGATGAACACCCTTGTCAAGCCGCAAATTCCAAATAAACGGCTGACTGTCGTGGTATCCATATAAACAAGATGCCAACGGTAAGTACGTCATGCAACCACTGGATTCGACTTAATTACAAAATCTCTCGGAGAATGTGGGATTATGAAAAAAGAGACTTCAAAATTGAAGTAGATTCGGCCATGGGACATTACATCTTGCATAAATTTCTTGCAAACCGGGCGGATGTCTTTGCTGAGTGTTGCGGAAAACATCATCACTTGCTTATCATGAGGCGTCATCTTGAAGATCTCCTGCACATCTCTCCGCATGTCTGCATTGAGTAGAAGCAAATATTAAGATGTGGGTTCACTAATGAGAGATACATGAAAAACAAAGCACAACCATAAATTCATAATAGGTAAAATCCATACCAAGTGATTCAAGCATCTTGTCACATTCATCAAGAATAAAATGCCTCACGTTTTTCAACGACAGGTCTTTATCTCTTGCCAGTGCTAGTATTCTTCCAGGAGTTCCGACAACAATGTGCGGGCATTCGTTTTTCAGTAAATCTTTGTGAAGTTTGATACTGACACCACCATAGAAGACAGCAACCTTGAGATCAGGCAGGTACGTACTGAACCTCTCAAATTCATGACAAATCTACACAGAATTCAATAGCTCATTAGTATATATAAACATGAATAGAAGCCAAAAGTTCAATGACACATTACTATCATAAGAAAAAATTCAGATCCCAAATGCACCTGGTATGCTAATTCTCTAGTATGGCAAAGGACAAGTGCAGATACTTGGCCTGCAACAGGGTCAATCTGTTGTAAAGTTGATAGAACAAACACAGCAGTTTTTCCCATCCCAGATTTAGCCTGACATATAACATCCATCCCCAGGATAGCTTGAGGAATACATTCATGTTGCACTGATGACCAAAGAAAACCGCATCGAAGGAACCATTGGTAAGTAAAACATAACGTCTCCAATCTTTTTATGAAAGTCTAAACTCTAATAGTTCTCTGAATTCAAGATTATGATAGTAGGACAAATTACCTGGAAAAAATACATCAAACTGAATTAGAACTAAGCACAGAACGGAAAGAAAAGATCTACTGAACTAGTGTATAGCAATTCAAGATGTTCAAAAATTCACCGACAAAGAAATAGATTGATAAAAATAACATAATGGAAATTCACATATACTTGTATGACCAAAACATAATCATAAATTTCACTGATAAAATAAAAAAATCTACATAACATGGTTTGACTTCCGCAAGAAAATAACAATCAAAAAGTTTAAGTTCAAGAGCTTGCCTTCAGAAGGATGCTCAAATCCAGAGTCGACAATAGCACGAAGAAGTTCAGGCTTCAAAAGGAAATCTCTGAACCCTGAACTGTGAATTCCAACATAACCCCTGCACAAAAGCAATAACAAACGTAACAAATTAGACCTAAATAATGTTAAATTGCAATCAGAATACTACTTTGTAGTCTGAATTACAGCAACCATATGCAAACAACAGGTAATACGCAATTCGCAGAAGGAAAAGGTTGAATTTTTAATTCCGATAATACCAAACAACGAACTAAAAGAAAATAGGAAAGCAAATCCATAGAATAAAAACTCACTTTTTGGGGGCTTCTCCGTTGACTTTAGCTGCGGAGTCGGGTGCCTTCTCCTCCTCTTCTTCGTAATCGACGAGCTCCTCGTCGTAGACGTCGTCCCTAGTTTCGCCCATGTTCTGCTGAGAGATAGGGACCTCCAATTAGGGGTTTTCGAAGCTCAAGTCGCAAATTAGGGCTTTGAAATTTGAATCGGAGCAATTAGGGTTTTGGAGTTATACCTGAGGTCGAATTAAGAGTGAAAGTATGGATTTTTGAAGATTCTGCAACTGAAAATGTTAGTTGAAAACGCGAATTTTGAAATTTTTGTAGTTAGAGAGAGACGAGAGAGAGAGAGGGACGAGACCTCGACGAAAGAGGAGAGCAGGAGAGAGTGTGAGAGATAGGGTTGCAGTAACCGGGAGGCGGACATATATACGTAACCACGCCCCGAAATTGCCCTTCGTGTCTGTCAATAATTGCAACAAGATTTTCTCAAAAAGAATCTTCTTTTCTACTGTTATCTTCTTTATTTGCAAGTGAGATAGGGCTGGGCAAACGGATCCTGGACCCGCGGGTCGGGACGGGTACAGGATGGGTACGGGTCTGTTCTTAATTTTGTAAAAACAGATCGGGGCGGGGCGGGCCGGGCAATTGAAGTTTTCGATTCGGGCCGGTTCCAAAAGTATAGGAACCGCGGGTACCTGGACCGGCCCGTTTGTGTTACAATGGACGGACAAGATTTAAGATATCATCCCTAGCCAATCTCAACCGTTGCTTTCAACCCTAGCCAATTCCACCTCCCGAGTTCCAGAAGCACCTTCAGACTTTCAGGGCTGGTTTGGTATTGCTGTGCTTTGAAAAAAAACTGCTGTGAGAATAAGCGGCTGTGCTGTGAGAATAAGTGGCTGTGAAAACAATCAGCAGAGTGTTTGGTAAACTTTTTTGTAAAAGTGCTTTTGAAAAAAAAAAAAGCAGTCTGATAGTTGGTCTTTTCATTAAATGAGCACTGTAGCTCCATGTGCTTTGAAAAAAAGCCAGTTTTCCAAAGCTACAAATAGCAGCTTCAGCTTTTTCCTTTGATTTCAGCTTATTCTCACAGCAGCTTCCAAAATAAGCTCTTTTTTTTCAGTTTACCAAACACCTAAAACCCTCACAGCTTTTTTTCATAAGTGCTTTTTTTTTAAGCACCTCACTCCCAAACCACCCCTCAGTCTCTCGGATTCTCAGACTCTCCCTCGACTTGCAGTGCTCACCGCCGTCGGGACCAACACAACAGCACCACCAACTCTGCCGTCGCGAAAGGGAGGTTCCTCAGCATCGAAGCCATCCAGACCGTGCAGGCATTGAAGAGGGCGCAGAAAGATCAGAGCATTTTGGGCCAAGTTTTCGATTCCAAGTTCCGGCGGTTGTTGAAGCTTGATATGATGGCTGTCCTCCGCGACCTCCTCCGCCAGAACGAGTGCATCTTGGCCCTCAAGGTTTGCTCTTGCAGTCTTACTTTCAGTTCATGTTTGTTTTCGATTCGTTTTTCCATGAATTTACCTTGAATGTCGAATTGGGTAGTCTTCAATTTCAACCAGTTGCATAATTTTGATGCAAAAAAGCTATCTTTTTGTTTTTGTTTTCTTTAATTTTGATCATATTTACATAGAATCCCAATAAACCAGTCCGACTTTGTGTTCCAAAACTCATTTTCTCTCCCTACTTTCCAGCTTTGTGATCAGTATAATGGTTTGCATGCTAGAAATGGTGTGATTGCTTTAGTTCCCTATGGTGTGATTGCTTTAATTTTGATCATATTTACATAGAAATGCTAGAACTGGTGTGATTGCTTTAGAAATGGTGTCATATTCACATAAGACTTATGCTGCACAGTTTGGTTAGCTAGACGGATTTGATAACAGTAGCAGAGCAAGTGCTGGACAAACTAAAAGTAAGGGTGCAACAGTCGGATGCTCGAACTGAGAATTAGAGAACTGGAAGATCGTTCAAGCGTATTGAAGACCATGGCTAAGGCGAAGGAAGTGCCTGCTATTACTAATGTCTGTAAGTGTTTGCATTGTGTAGATCAGTCTACGAAAAATATTCCTCTTTTGATTTTTTTCAGATGGAGTGTTTTCTTTAAGAAATTATTTAAGATGGCACATAAAAGCTTAACTGCTAAGAACCCTCTTACGATTTTTAGATGGAGTGTTTTCTTTAAGAAATTATTTCAGATGGAGTGTTTTTTTTCAGATGGATTTTTAGGCCTTTTTTTTTTAAGTATCTATGTGTTTTTAAGTTTATTTGGTTTTGTGTGTAAGAATGTTTATGACTCTCTTACGATTGCAGAGCTAAGATGAAATAAGTCTATACTGAAATTGAATAAGAGAAGAATAGGAAGCCTTGCAATTGTTGCTGTAATTTGAGTTTGAGATGTTTCATTTCTGTGTAGAATTTTGAATAACATGGTTAGAAATTGGAATTATGTAAATTTCATTGTTTCTGAATTACGACTTAGTTTTTTAATAACACGGGTGGTTTTTGAATTTCAGATGATTTCTTTCTGTAATTTGAGATGATTTCTCTTACGATTTCATTGTTGCTGTAATTTGAGTTTGAGATGATTCATTTCTGTATTACGACTTAGTTTTTTAATAACACGGGTGGTTTTTGAATAACAGTTTTACAACTTGGTTTTCTGAAATGCCAATTACAGCACTGGAATATGTGCAGTTTTTTCAAACTGCAATCTGTGCAGCAAACATTTTTAAACAGCAACAAAAAAAAAAGGACCCGTGTACCCGGACCGAACCGGCCCGTTTCAACCGGGCCGGGTAAGGTCCGGTTCTTATTTTCAGAATTGTAATGCCCGGCCCGGCCCGCCCCGTCTCCTTTAATTCCGGGTCCGGTCCGGTCCCTTCAAAAATGGGCCCGGCCCGGCCCGTGCCCAGCCCTAAAGTGAGAGATATTAGATTATATTCTTATCAAATATGAATTTGAATCATCATTATTAAGCTAGCCCACCTTCATCCCCTTTAGTATAGATAATTTCAGATGTTAAAAAAAAATCTTCTATTTCAAACATATTTTTCTTTATTTCTCTCGTGGGAGGAATTTTCTTGTACACTTACAAGTGGTAGAGTTGGTAGTTGCATTTTTTTTTTTTAATTATGTGCAGGAGAAAAAAAAAATTTACAAGACTCACATGAGACGAATATTACCCTCTATTAAAATTATTGTGATTCTTAAACTAAACACAAAAATAAAAAAGTATGTAATGCACCTATTACAATCCGTAATACATAATTGAAAAATCCAAGTTTTAGATTGATTTGAGAGAAATTGATCTAATACTAATTTGTTTTTATCTTTAATAATGATTTATGATTTTCTCGATCCAAACAAGTAAATAGCTGAGGAGTTTAGATAGAGGCCAATAATGTCATTGTACAAAGACTTGACCTTAAACCATGTACCACCACTTCCGGAACCCCTATTGGGCTTTTTTACTTGTCAGTTGTAACCTATCTCTAAAATTGCACCCAATTTCCAGCCTTTCAAGCCAATAACTCCAAACGATCCCTTCAAGATGAGACCCTCTTGTCCTAGTTTCCACTTTGTTGGATGATCTCCGTGTCGACAGCTTTTAGCTTCCAGCCACATCATCCTCAACTCAAATAAGGATTCTTGAATTAGTTGATGCCCCTGAGTTACGCCACTTACATGATTGCATTCTTTTCCCTCAAAAGGGTGAAACGAAGCTTCGCAGACACTTCACTTTGGTAACGTATCCCATGTCCGATATTTTTGAGATATGATATTTGTTGGATACTTTCGAATACTCGTTGTTTACGTATTATGGTCAATGGATACACTTTGATTTGATAGATATACGTATCCCACATTTAGGATCCTTTTCCACTTTTAAATAAGAAATTAAAAGGAAAAAATTACTAAGAGACGAAACTTTAATTGATATCTTATGAATATGAAGAGCTAACATCTAATTGAAACTATGGATACAACTCTCACACTTCTTCTATATATAAAGGGAATTAGATTTATGAACTTGAGTTTGGATGATGAAATCAAATTCTTGTGTTACCAAAATATGTTCTAAATTATATATTTTTATCTTGTGGACCAGGAATGCCCGACTTATCAATTTATCCGGTAAACTACTTGGGGCTTATGTAGCCCATGCTGAATTAATCATATTATGGGCCGGAGCAATGAACCTATTTGAAGTGGCTCATTTCGTACCAAAGAAGCCTATGTATGAACAAGGATTAACTTTACTTCCTCACCTAGCTACTCTAGGTTGGGGGTAGGCCTTGGGCTTTGGCAGTATTTATCATGCACTTCTAGGACCCGAGACTCTTGAAGAATCTTTTCCATTCTTTAGTTATGTATGGAAAGAAATAAAATGACTACAATTTTGGGTATTCACTTAATCTTGTTAGGTATAGGTGTTTTTTTTCTAGTATTCAAGGCTCTTTATTTTGGGGGTGTATATGATACCTGGGCTCTAAGCGGGGGAGATGTGAGAAAAATTACCAACTTCACCCTTAGCCCAAGTATTGTATTTGGTTATTTACTAAAATCCCTCTTTGGCCGAGAAGGGTGGATCATTAGTGTAGACAATTTGGAAGATATAATTGGTGGGCATGTATGGTTAGGTTCCATTTGTATACTTGGTGGAATCTAGCATATCTTAACCAAACCCTTTGCATGGGCTCGCTGTGTTTCTCACGTTTTCAATAAAACCTTCTTATAAAAGGATTTTAACAATATTTTCAATGATGTTAGTAGATGGTATTCGAACTGTTCTTTTTTTATTCATGTTAGCATTTCGTATAGAGGATATTATGTCAGCAATAATGTCTTTACTCATGATAAACTAAGGGGGCGTTTGTTTACCCTTCTTAGCCTTCACTGGATTGGATTGTAGTCTTGTGTTTGGTGGCTTGCTGGACTAACATTAATGGCACTAGGTGGGACTCACTTTCACAAACGGCTTCACTAGCCGGTCTTAGCGAGAGACCCCAACACCTACGGGTTTAGCTAAGACCTTCCATCATCCTTTCTCGCCTTCGTCCACTCTCGCTACATCCTTTATCGCCTTCGTCTGCTTCACTGCCCTAGGTTTATCGACCTCGATTTTCTACGGCATGGGCTTCAATGAAAGCTGGAACTTGGAAGATAAAAATTTTTTTACGGCTGGGTTCATCCATCTTAGTCTCCAATTTTTTACGACATAGACCTCGACCTCGATTTCGACAACTGTTTCATCCATCTTTGTCTTCAATTTTCGACGGCATCGACCTCAACCTCAATTTTCGATGGTTGGGTTCATCCATCTCGTCTTCCTCCACCCACCCCTTGTTGTCTGCAACTCCAATCCCTGCCCACGCCTATACCTAGCCCCACCCACCCATGTTGTTTGCAACTTCGATCCCCACCCATGGAAGAACAAGTGAAGTTGGATGGGAAAAGAGGCAAAGGGAAGAGAGAGAGGGATTTGAAAGGAAAAACTAAGGGAAGAGAGAGAATGAGCTGAACAGGAAAACTCACCATGGCTGCCATTGAATTGGCGATGCTAAGCTTAAGAAGGAAGGGTTGGGGTTTTTTGGGGGAAGGCAAGTCTCCATTTGTTGTGATTTTAATTCGAATAGTTTGTGCAACATAGGGAGCAAATGAGCGAATAAACTTGGATACACAGAGGAAAAGGGAGAAAGACGGCAGGGGAAAAAAAAAGAGGTTAGCTAGAAAGAATAATTCTAGAAAATAAGAAAAAGATAAATTAATAATAGAATATTAATAAATATATATTAAGTAAATAATAAAATATTATAGATATAGATTAAATAATATAATATTAGAATCCTACTTCTTTGTCCGATACTACACCAAACGCTTCACTAAATCAGTCCAATTTAGTCTAGTCTAAGCCAGTCCAGCTTAGTCCTTAAAGTTAGTCCAGTCCGAGATAGTTCGATGCAACAAACGCACCCTAAGATTTTTGTTTCCCCTGAATTTTGATATAATCAACATGCTCTTTTTCTTTTTCTTTTTTTTTTTGAATTTTTTAATATTTATGAATTATTAAAGATATATATGTGATAAATAAACAATTTACTAATTAATTATATCAATTTCATCAAATACTATATTAAGGTCTTCCCTATAATACTTCAAGTGCTAATGAAACTATTTTAGTGAAATTTAACTGTCTTAATTCCTGGGCGATCGCGCTGAAAATTCGGGTTCCTTTTGGATTTCCTTCTTGATCAATAACAACCGTAGCTTTGTCATCATATCGTATTATCACACTGTTGTCGCGTTTGAGTTCTTTACAAGTACGTACAATGACAGCTCGAACCACTTCTGATCTTTCTAGAGGTGTATTTGGTACTACTTCCTTGACTACATCAACAATAATATCACCAATATGAGCATATCGTCGATTACTAGCTCCTATGATTTGAATACACATCAATTCTCGGGGCCACAAAGTTCCATTACTATTAATGGGTAGCTCCGCGATTTCTTATGGGCACAGGCATCCCAGGTAATTCCGTGTTATGGTTCTTCATTATCTATATACGACCTTTTTTTCCTAGGTGCTTATTTTGTATAGGCTTTTAGTTTAATGTTTATATTCAGCGGGCATGGTTATTGGCAAGAACTTATTGAATCCATCGTTTGGGCCCATAATAAATTAAAAGTTGCTCCTGCTACTCAGTCCAAAGCCTTGAGTATTGTCCAAGAATGTGCTATAGGAGTAACTCATTACCTTCTGGGTGGAATTGCCACAACATGGGCGTTCTTCTTAGCAAGAATTATTGTAGTAGGATAATAGCTAGGAGGATTTGAAAGGCATTATGGCATTAAGATTTCCAAGGTTTAGCCAAGGCTTAGCTTAGGGCCCCACTACTCGTTGTATTTGGTTTGGTATTGCTATCGCACATGACTTTGAGAGTCATGATGATATTACTGAGGAACGTCTTTATCAGAGTATTTTTGCTTCTCATTTCAGGCAATTGGCAATAATTTTTCTGTGGATCAAATCAGGGGATCGAATTGATTATAGAAACGTGAGTTTAATTAGTCAATTTATTAGTGAACAAGGAAAAATATTATTTAGACGGGTAATTGAATGAAATAATATAAAATAAATGTAGATAACAAGTAATAGACCCCAAAGTCAATGATATTACGGGTAATTTAGACATCCAAAAATACCAATTTTGCCAAGTCATACTTAGTTATGGATATTGCTTAGTTGGAGCCTAGTCATTGGGTTTTTATTAGAAAATTTTACAATTGTAGGTTTTCGTTAATGAAAATTAAATTCAAAGGGGCATACTCATATTTTCAATAAATGGAATCATTATCTCTTGTTATGGTCCTTTATCACAAATCAAACCTTTAAAATCAAACCCATCATTTCCTTTTACTTATAAAAATAAAAAATTTGCCTCACACTCTAATCTGATTTGCTTCACGGTACAATGCAGAGATTCGAGAGCTATTCCTATCTCATTCTCGAAATTTCTAATTTCATATTTTTTTTCATTCCAAATTCCAAATTCATTCAACTTTAAAAAAAAATTACAAATTTATTGAATAAGAACAATAAGATTTGTAAATCTCTACTATTGCCTATAATTTTTATCCGTTTCTACTCTATTCTACCTCTTACTTTAGTGTTAGGATTTTTAATTTTTTTTTTCTTGATTCTCCCTGTTGAGTTTAATAATTCTTTCAATAGTATATATAACGGGATTATCATGCTATTGTTTCAAAATGTGAAAACTTGTCGAGGATAAATATGATTACATTGGATACATATTACAATATTTTGGTTAGTGATTTTATAGATACTACCCTTTTTTCTTTTACACTTTGCAAGGCTCCTCCTCACAAGAATTTCTGGCTCCACCACTTGTTATGGTTGTACTATTAAGGATGCTGGTCATGAGCTTCTTTAGTTTACCGTTGTTCCTAGTTGAAGATGGTATGATGTGGACTCCAAAATTTTATATTTGCATACTCATACAATATCTCTAGCAACATGAAATGCATTTACAATTGTTTTGTATTCTAGCAACTTGAGTTGTCAATGTGAAGTTTACTGGAAAATGGATTTCATTTTTTTTTTTCCACAAGATAACTATTCTGTTACTTAATCCGTTCATATAAAGGTTATATAAATAAAATGTGCAGAATTATGACGTATTGCCTAAAAGTTTATATAAAGGTTATATAAATAAATTGTATTCTTTTGTTCGATTTTACACTATTTTATTTCGGTCCCAAAGTTTTTCATGGATATTTCTTACTGTCATTATGTTTATACCACAGCATATTATAAATTTCGTTGTGAAAAACATGGTGAATGAGAACCTAGGGGTTATATGCAATTCACATGTGGTTCATGCTGACCATAGTGATTATGGGGCCATGGGTGAGAACTACCTTTAACTAGCTGAGTGTGCAGCATTTGCGGTCGATTTTCCGAAAACTGGAAAGACTCTTGCCTTGCCAGCACATCTAAAGCCAAAGATGTAACCAGATTTCATGGGGAAAGTGGAACACCAGACGTATAAGTCAACTAAAGTTTTGGGGCGACTATGTCGCCACATTAGAGATGCTTATGACGAAGAAGTGGCAACCTCTTCGGAGCTGAATTATGCTCCCGGTGACCTCCCATATGATATGGATCTGGAGATTCCTGGAGCTACTGAATTTTATAGCTGGTGCTTGGGAGAAAAAGTGCTCTTATGATGGCCAGCCGAAGGGTCTAATGGGGCAATACAAAGTTAAGAGAGACGAAGAGATTGTTATTGAGCATGTTTGGTCCATCCCCAAATCCAACAGCAAGAAGCAAGGGGAGCTGGAGTTGTTGAAGCAATCTTAGGCCTCGTTTGGCAGCTCAAATTGTACTGATTATTTCAAATGAGAGAGCACGCGAGAGACAAAGGGAGCGCGATGCGAGGACGGAGAGAGCGAGAGTCGACCAAACAATACCGCATTGTTGGAGTGAACAGTAATCGGGTATTTACCGTATAAAATAGGTGGGGCTGGATTATTTAATTTGGTGACTATTTAATACAAAAAAACAAACACCAAACACCTGGGTTCGTATTATTAGTTCTATCCGGTGAGTTATACGGCGTACCAAACTGTTAAGCATGTTAAACAGATAAGATCTCACAAAGAAGACAACTTGTAGAAGAAGATACATAGAGAAAAGAGAGGGAAAAATTGTATTTAATCTTCGTATATTACTTAATGAGAAAGTTATTACATGTAGGAGTATTTATAGTTCCTCTCACAATCTTAACAAACTATGCAACAGAACATGTAATCTTATTACAAGTGTCAACATCTCAACCATTCATTCTATTCATTTCATATATTCTAACATCCCCCCTCAATGTCATGTTTGGATAAACCTAACATGAGATTAAAACAATGTGTACAAAACAGAGGAGCACTTAAGCCCTTTGTTAGAATATTAGCATATTGTTCCCTAGAATTCACAAACTGCACAAGGAGCTTCTTCTTAGCAATTCTTTCTCGAACAAAGTGAACATCCACTTCTATGTGTTTTGTTCGCTGATGTTACACTGGATTGAGAGACAATGCAATGGTAGAAAGATTGTCACAAAACAACGTGGGAGAAACTGATATGGGAACTTACAAAAAAGATAGTAGTTGTTGGATCCAATCCAATTTTGCAGCAGTTGTGGACAATGCCATGTACTCGGCTTCTGTTGATGATCTGGAGACAGTTTGTTGTTTCTTTGAACTCCAGGATATTGGATTTGATCCCAGAAAGACCACAAAGCCAGTGGTAGAACGTCTATCATTCGGATCCCCAGCCCAATATGCATCACTATATGCAGCAAGATTCAAATCACCCTTAGAGTAAGACATACCAACCTTCATTGTCCCTTTTAAGTATCGTAAGATACGCTTGATTGCAATAAAATGAAAGATCATGGGTTCTTGCATGAATTGACACACCTAATGCACAAAAAATGCAATATCAGGTCGTGTAAAAGTGAGATACTGAAGAGCACCTATCACACTTCTGTATAAAGTTGGATTGTTGTATAATTCTCCATCATTCTTAAGCAACCTGTTATGTGGTAGACATGGAGTATCACAGGACTTTGAATCAAGCATCTCAGTTTTCTGCAACAAATCCTGTATGTATTTTGTTTAAGATAAAAAAAAAACCATGAGAAGTCCTTGCAATCTGAATTCCTAGAAAGTAATGCAAATCACCAAGGTCATTGAGATCAAATTTAGAAGTGAGAGAGTCAATAACTTGTTGAATAGCATCAGGACTGCTGCTTGTGATGATAATATCATCCATATATAGGAGCAATATCACAATATTAGAACCTGCTGTCTTGACAAATAATGAGGAGTTTGAGTATGTATCTTTGAACCCTATAGATGGAAAGAAAGCAGTAAATCTCTCATTCCAAGCTCGAGGAGCTTGCTTAAGACCATACAAGGATTTGTGTAGTTTACAAACCATTTCAGGATGATTTGGATCAAGGAATCCTGGAGGTTGGGCCATATAAACTTCCTCTTGAAGAATGTCATGTAAAAAGGCATTTTGCCATATAAACTTCCTCTTGAAGAATGTCATGTAAAAAGGCATTTTTTTACATGCCTTAAAGGCCAATCAAACTCAGCAGCTAAGGACAGAATGAGTCTCATTATTGCTGGTTTCACCACTGGGTTGAAAGTTTCTCCATAATCCAAGCCAGGTTCTTGACTAAAACCTTGTGCCACATGTCTAGCTTTATGTCTAGCTATAGATCCATCTGCATGCTTCTTTATCTTAAAAATCCATTTTCAACCAACCAAGTTCTTGTGTGCTGGTACAGGCACTAAACTGCATGTTCCTTGTTTAGATAAAGCACTTAATTCTTCCTTCATAGCATTCATCCAAACAGGAACCTTAAGTGTAACTTATAAGTGGATGGTTTAGTAAGATTCAAATCAATACCTCTAGAGTCTTCCACAGTAGTGAGGATGATCTTCTTCTTAACAATGCCACTCTTACTCCTTGTTTGCATTGGGTGCAAATTCAAGGATGGTACTGAAGAAATTAATTGAAGACTTTCAGGTCTAAAGTTAAGGTCTATAAGGATGTGGGAAGATAAGTGTGCATCATTAGAGACATTTGGAGGAGAAGGAAATGGATCTGAGGCAAGGTTTAAAGGATTAGAGTTTGGGATAGGTGATGTAGGAGAAGGAGAACCAATTTCAGCAAGTAAAAGTATGGGAAATTCTTGATGTGTAGAGACAGGGGTACTTGGTATTGAGGAAACAAGTTCATTGTCAAAATTAACAAATGGCTAAGGTAAAGAAATGGAAGATTGTGTATGTGTCATATCAGTTTGTTTAGCTGCTATCAATAAAGATATATATATATATATATATATATATATATGGAAACTCTTCATTGAACATCACATGTCTTGATATATAAAACTTGTGATTTGTGACTGCATAGTATATATAACCCTTATACTTGGATGCATAGCCTAAGAAGACACATTTCGTGGTTTTAGGTTGCAATTTGGAACTGTTGTAGGGTTTAAGTAAAGGAAAACATGCATATCCAAAGATATTTAAGTGAGATATCAAAGGAATTGCATCAAATAGAATTTCAAAAAGAGATTGGTTCTATAACACAGGGGATGACATATTATTAATCAAATAATTTGTAGTTTGAATAGCAAATGACCAGAATTGAGATGGTAATTGAGATGATTGCAACAAAGTTACTGTGGTTTCAACAAGGTGCCTATGTTTTCGTTATGCTAATCCATTCTGTTCAGGGGCGTAGGGACATGAAATTTTGATGTATAATACCCTTGATTTTGAGAAAGGATTGAAACCTATTGCTCACATATTCCCCACCCCCATCACTTTGTAATGTTTTAAGTGATGCAGAAAATTGAGTAAGTATAAAAGAATGAAAAGCACAAAAGATATAAAAAATATCTGATTTATTCATTAATGGAAAGATCTAACAGTATCGTGTACACTCATCAATGAAAGTGACATAGTATTTAAAACCATCTAACGAAACACAAGGTGCTGGTCCCCATATATCACTATGCAGTACATCAAAAGGTTTTGTAGCTTTATTGACACTTCTAGAATGGCAGTTTACAAAACTTGCCTTCTAAGAAGCTTTGACACATCACAGGTAAATTGTCATGACTACAGGTTATATTTTCTTTTTTATGTATTAAATAAACAATAGGATTTGATGGATGACCTAGTCGGCTATGCCAAATAGTAAAGTTAACTAGCTGACCAAGCAAAGCTGAGGGTTGAAGTTGAAATGAGTTGACAGTAGATAAGGATTTAATTGGGTAGAGACCATTACTGCACACTCCTTTGTATAGCATCCTCCCTATGGCATTGTCCTGAATCCAGAAATTGAAAGCATCAAATATCAGTCAACAATTATTATCTAAACAGATTATATGAACAGATAATAGATTTTGAGATAACTTGGGAACATATAGAACTGAATTGAGTTTAAGTGGTTGCAATGGAGTTCTTATAACAGTGTTACCAATGTGAGAAATGTTCAGACCTTCACCATTTGCAGTATGTACCATCTCATTCGAAGGATAAAGAGTGGCCAAAGAGAGATTACCAAACTCAGATGTCATATGATTATTGGCACCCGAGTCAGTCAACCACACTTAAGTATTAGAGTGATGAGAGGATATGCTAGGAACACTCTGTGAAGACTGAGAAAGAACAGTGTTCATTGCTTGCATAGGATATTGAGAGGATGATTGACCAACATGCATTGGGAATTGCTACTGAAACTATGGTTGAAACTGAGGTACTTTGTCTTTGTGAAAACAGTACTAAGTAGTATGATTTGATTTGCCACAAATGAAACACTTAGGTTTATCTCGAGGGACATTATTGCAATATGGAGCATTATGACCATATTGATGGCATAACTGACATGAAAGATAAGGGCCAGGATATCCACCATATGCAGGCATAGGAAATTGACCATGAAGACCAGGAGTAGGAACCGACAAAACATGAGTTTGAGTAGGCATATTTGGTCTAGAGTAGGCGTACTTATTACCCTGATAAAGCTTGCCCTTTCCTTTGTTTTTGTTATTATTATAAAGCTTGAAAGCATAGCTGGATTAACCAGAATTGTTCCCTTGGTAATTCCTAGAATTAGTCCCTTGATAGCTGCCAGAATTATTCCCTTGATAAGTGTACCATGGTAATGATTACCCTGATAATTGTTGCCTTGATAGTTGGTGCCCTAAGATGAACTTGCTTGAAAAGAAGGACCTTTATCATTGGCATCAACCAACATAGCAGACATGAATGGTATAGTAAAATTAGTTTCAAGAATAGCCTCATCAGCAAGCAATTGTGCTCGAAACTCTTTGAGAGAAATAACATTTTCTCGTCCTCGAATTACGCATCTGAAAGTGTTATACTTAGATTGTAAGCCATTGAGTGCTAAGATAACAATATCTTCATCCTTAAATTTCACTCCTACAACAGATAAGTAGTCTCTTGATTCTTTAATTTTCTGAAGGTACTGTGATACAATGCTAGTACCTTTCTTGATGTTCTGTGAATCAGACTTCAACTGAAACACACTTGTCTTGGATACAGTCGAGAAATGTTCCTTCAACCTTGTCCACAAATCTTTAGAACAAGAACTACCAATTACACACGAAACAGCAATAAGGGACAAAGTACTAGTAATCAATTGCATAATAACCCTATCATGCATTTTCCACACTTTATACTCATAAGTTTCAAGATTGCACGGAGAATTATCAGATTTGACATTAGAATTCGCAGAAACAGATGGTGAAAACGAGTAAGACATGGGTTTGAGCCATTAACAAAGCCCATAATTCCATATCCTTCCAACAATAATTCCATTTGAAAATGTCAATTCAAGTAATTTGCTTCATCCAATTTCACATTCACATATGAAGAAACAGAAGAAATTAAAGCAGTAATTAAAGACTGTAAAATCTAAAGTTGCGATGCAGTTACCATTTTTGTAGAAGAAAAAGAATTCTTGACTGGAGCAATCAAACAAACATCTGGTGTGCAGCAAAGAAACTGATGAAGAAGACGAAGGGTGGTCAGTCGTAGAACCACATAAACCCTAATTCTTGAAGATCGCAGAAGAAATCAGAAAGTCGCCAGAGAAATAACAACTCAAAGGAAATAAGAGGATCAAACAACTTCAATGAGGGAAGCTCCTCGATTGGGGACTTGCAAGATCTAAGCTATTGAGTAATCACGAAACTTCTAAGTACCGAAGTGTGGTATCATTTTCACTTGACTTATCTGTCTCATATGTAGATGTGGCATCTTATCTGGAAATACTTTTCTTCCATCCAAGGGTGGTATCTTTAACCGATGAAGATGCACAAGGTAATGTATCAATTTCACTTGAAGCTTACTTGTAGTTTCGGGCTTGGTCAAGTGCAATGCAAACCCTATAGTAGGAGTCTCCCAAGTCGCTAGGAGATTTGCCGAATGAGGTAACATACAAGGAAAACAATCAGACTTCCAAGCAAGCAACCTGGATCGGAGGTTCGACTTCGGCTTCTGGTTGATTGTTTTCATTCTCCTTGTGTCGTAAACAGCAACAAAGATAAGGAGAAGCAAATGGAGAAGAGATGATATGAGATACTTTTGCTTTTGAAGAAGTAACTTTCCACAGGCTTATTCTTGAACTGAGCTGGAGGGTTTTCTGGTTTCCTCCAGAGTATAAGGCCGACTCAAGAATTTGAGGGTCAAAATAAGTCCATCAAATCTAGAGTACGTTCGACCCTGATGATATAGGATACTTTTGTTGTTGACAAAGTATTGGATGTATCGACACGTGTTCTGTTATGCTTGTCTCCACATGTTTCCTTGTATCCTTCTCACATGCCTTATATGTTCCTCAGGCAGATGTGGTATCTTTTCTGGAAGCATAAGATGTTGAAGATGAGTACTCGAGAGCAATGCCAGGTAAATAGTCAGGCAAGGGGTTTCAGGCAGTCAGTTCCTAACTAGAAGCTTGATTCCAAGTGCTGATTGATTGCTTTCTTTCTCCTTGTCATGCAGGTAAGAACAAGGCCAAAGGAAAAGACAAGGAAAAAGCATGATATGAGATACTCTTGCTTTTAACCCTGATAATATGAGATACTCTTGCTCTGGTGTGGCTTGTTTGCAGAGGTATTATCGGGAGGAAAAAAAGTTGAGTATTTCGAAAGACTCTGCTGAGAGTGCCCTCTCGGATGTGAAGAAAAGTTGAACATTTTTTTTTATTTGCAGGTCTGCCTGGCTGTGGAAGATGAAGGTCGACATATATAGGAATTGTCCCAACATCGAGTGGTAACGCTGTTCCTTTACCCTTCTCGGTCATAGCAATGTAGTGGGAGCTGTAAGATTCACATGTTTTAACTTTGTCAGAGCACTTTGAAAAAGTGGTCTGTGGTATCTAGAAAGCTGATGTTGCGTGTGAAGATTGCAGACAAGCTTTATCCAAGGAAATCTAGCTCTCGAAGTTCGGAGAGCGGTGCCTCTTTGGTTTTTGAACAAGCAATCCTGTCGAGGATCTGGCTCTCGAGATTCGAAGAACGATGCCTCTTCAATTTTTGAGAAAGCAACCATGTTGGGAGTCTGGCTCTTGAGATTCATAGATTGGTGCCTCTTCGATTTTTGAGCAAGTAATCCTGTTGGGAGTATGGCTCACAAGATTCGGATAGATGTGCCTCTTCAATTTTTGAGCAAGTAATCTTGTTAGGAGTCTGGCTCTAGAGATTCGGAGGGCGGTGCCTCTTCGATTTTTGAGCAAATAATCCTGTTGGGAGTCTGATTCTCGAGATTCGGGGAGCGGTGGCTCTTCGATTTTTGAGCAAGTAATCCGGTTGGGAGTGTTTTCTCGATGTGAGTAAAGGTTGGGGATTTTTGCCAGTCTGCCTTGCCACAGAGCACGGAGGTTGACACACACATGGACTTTCCAGTTATCAAGCAGTGGTGTTGTTCCTTTACCCTCGTGGGTAATGGTAGGGTAGCTGAACCTTCAAAATTTATGTGTCTAAACTTTGTCAGAGATCTTTGACAAAGTTATCTGTGGAACCTGAGGAGCTGTTATTGCATGTGGAAAATGGTGCCTCTTCGATTTTTAAACCAACGACCATGTTACCCTTTCTTTTATAAGGGCACCAATTGTATGCAAGAAGTACATTCAGAGAATTATTGCTTGTAGGAATTTTCCCCTGACTTCAGAGATTTATTGCACCTCATTTCTCCTTCATCATTTCTGAGAATGTCTGGCCCATCCGACCGTCGTTTTGACTTGAACTTTGGTGAAGAGGCAGCCGTGCCTTCTCAAGACAACATATGGCGCCCATCATTCTTATCCCCTACTGGTCCTCTTACCGTTGGGGACTCTGTGATGAAGAACGATATGACCGCTGTGGTGCTGGCCAGGAACCTTTTCACTCCCAAAGATAACATACCACTTCCCAAAGATAGTGTGAAGCTTTTGAGAATTTGTAGTTGTCCTCTATTGATGAAGCTTTGTTGAATTTCTAATTTTTTTTTGGGAAACTAGAAATTTGAAAATGTGGGAGAGACAACATATACAAATTTTGCTTCCACACTGTTGAGCAAGAGATTGTGATGCAAGCCACACTTTGTAGTAGTCAAAGGTTTGGATGAACCATATAAATTGAATTTGCTTCAAAGGTTTGAGAATTGTAATTGTCTTCCATTGATGAAGTTCTTGTTGGCACCATAAATTGGTTTTGCTTCATACTATCTTGATCAAGAGTGTGTGAAGCTTTTGAGAATTATGGTTGCCCTCCATTGATAAAGCTCTTGTTGGCACCATAAATTGGTTTTGCTTCACACTTTCTTGATCAAGAGTGTGTGAAGCTTTTGAGAATTTTGGTTGAACTCCTTTGATGAAGCTTTTGTTGGCACCAAAAATTGGTTTTGCTTCACACTGTCTTGATTAAGAGTGTGTGAAGCTTTTGAGAATTGTGATTGCCCTCCATTGATGAAGCTCTTGTTGGCACAATAAATTGGTTTTGCTTTACACTGTCTTGATCAAGAGTGTGTGAAGCTTTTGAGAATTGTTAGCTTGCAATAATACTTTGTTAGTGACTATAACTCTTGTTGGGCATAAGTGCTCCCCTAGTTGAGTTGTCAAGCTTGAGGGTTTTATATTATTTGTGAATGCTAGGAGTTCACATGTACAAGTTGTACCACTCATCTTCTGGTAGGTGGAATGAATGTTGAGTTGCTTTCATCACTTGGTTGGTGGTACGAAGGTGTGTTCCTTCATCACCTTTCATCACATTTCATCACCTGGTTGGTGGCACGAGGATGAGTTCCTTCTTCACGTGGTTGGTGGCATGAATGGCAAGTTGCTAAATGATATTAGAGTAAGGGTTGTACATTTCATCACCTGGTTGGTGGCATGAATGAGAGTAGGGGTGAAGGAAGATTTTGTGCAAACATGTTCATTTAAGCAACATCTATAAGCATGCAATTAACAATTAAAGGCGGAATCATGCTTGCATGCACTTAAAAACAAAACATTAACCAAGAAATTCAAAGCCTAGTAGATTGGTGAACCATTAATCAACTCAAAACAAAATGAGTTGAGATTTATACCTTTGTAGATTCCTCTTTGCTTAAGCAAAGGCTAATCACCCAAAGAGAGGGCCTTCATTCCTTGCATCTTAAATCTATGGATTTGGATGGATGAAAAGGTTTCTCCAAGTTCCCAAAATTGAGAACCTCTAAGTCTCTTCACCAAGGTTAGATTGGAGAAGAAATGAGTGACCTTGGAGTAGTGGGATTGCTAGATGCAC
This sequence comes from Malus domestica, assembly GCF_042453785.1. Taxonomy (NCBI): domain Eukaryota; kingdom Viridiplantae; phylum Streptophyta; class Magnoliopsida; order Rosales; family Rosaceae; genus Malus; species Malus domestica. Next base: position 14,108,638 of record NC_091668.1, read on the forward strand.
CCTCCAAGGGGCCGACCTCTTTAGAGAGAAATGGAGAGACATGTTCTCTCCAATTTTCTCCAAAACAAACCCTAAATGAATTTTGGCTATAAAGTCATATTTATACCTTTATTCATTTGAGTGGCAAACTTGTAAATAAGTCCAAGTTCACTACCCTTAACAATATGGCCGGCCTTAGGGTGTATTTGGGTTGTTTGGGCCTTTGTGAATATTTAGACATTAAGTTGTCATACAACTTAAGTCAATGGGCTTGACGTTCGAAGCCCATTGGGCCTTAAGGTCCAAAAAACTATCCCGAGGTCTTTAACGAACTTATTCGTTTGATTAATTAACATATTAATTAATCCTTGCCATAAATAATTAAACCATTTAATTATTCTTACTCATCTCCATTGTTTCTTCAATCTTCACCTTACACGGTGTACGATCCATTAGGTTCCTTTTAGCGAGGCAATGGGCGATTAAAACCATTTCACATCGATTGTGAATTGAAACTTACTTTCAATTCTCCCTTTAGTGATTACACATGTTTAGGGCTTCCACAAACCATGAGTGACACCTAGCAGCATATCATGGTTACCCAAGCTAATCAGAAGAGGTGGAGAACCTATTCAGTTTAGGATTACAAATGCAATACGGTCTTTCTCTAATACAATACTCTTGATCACATTGTTTGGTTTGATAGTTTATTTATTCATGTCTACTATCCAATGTGATTCGTGTGCTTATATGATTACCTTGAATGTGATTTGGAACGCTTTCCTAAATCTCATTCATACTTTGGCCAAAAATTCTTAATCATATCATAGAGTATTCTCCCTCAAACGGTTTGAAGGTTAGAGATCCCTTGTTGCGCATTCACTTGCCTCCATGACTAAGTGGCTTAACCCCAACAATGCCGTGGACACCCCGATGGGGTGACTTTGACATAATCAAAGATTAAGGACTTAACCACAAGACAACTGTGATGCCTCAGGTCAAATGACTACTTTGCATTATCCCAACCATGAGTTCTCATGTGACATGAATATGAGAACTCTTCGTTGATCGTGTTCAGTGAACTCATTCTCTATTGAGCACCTACGTACTTGTCTTGATGTCACACACACCATTGACTCGAGACTAGTCACTCTCCCTGAGAGAAGACACAGTACGTACTGATCTTAACGGACTGTCAATGCCCAATTGGCAATCCTATGATCAGGAACGTTTAGGATGTGTCTACGAAAGAATGGTCTCATGAATCTAACTTCTTTAGATTGCATTCTCCCAATCACATATTCCTTGGACTTATCGTTTAAGCATATAACATTTATATGAGACGACTCAAACAATAATATTTGCCCTTGATATTAAACTAGATTAGTTTAACATGTGAAATGTCCGTAAAGTATCATCATATGATTGGTTTTAGGGCACATTTCCAACAAGAGGTTGTACATATCATCACCTGGTTGGTGGCATGAAGATGAGTTCCTTCTTCACCTGGTTAGTGGCATGAGTGGCAAGTTGCCAAATGATATTAGAGTACGGGTTGTACATTTCATCACTTGGTTGGTGGCATGAAGGAGTGTATGGGTTGTACATTTCATCACCTAGTTGGTGGCATGAATGGCAAGTTGCCAAATGATATTAGAGTACGGGTTGTACATTTCATCACCTGGTTGGTGGCATAAAGGAGAGTACGGGTTGTACATTTCATCACTTGGTTGGTGGCATGAAGATGAGTTCCTTCTTCACCTGATTGGTGGCATGAGTGGCAAGTTACCAAATGATATTAGAGTACGGGTTGTACATTTCATCACCTGGTTGGTGGCATGAAGAATGGTATGGGTTGTACATTTCATCACCTGGTTGGTGGCATGAAGATGAGTTCCTTCTTCACATTTCATCACCTGGTTTATGAGAATAAGGGTAAGGTATCTAGGCACATTATAGCAAGTGTTGAATGACACAAAGTATGTTGAACCCTTTCAAAGCACAGTTGGCTTATGTATGAATGTGTTGGAATGTATGATTAAACGAATATACTGTGAAGCTGTTTGTTTATTTGTATAGTCTTGGTGACATATACTTAGACTTTGTTTCATGTTGGAAGCATTCATGTTGAAGCTTTGAACCCGAGTGTTTCATTGTTAGGAATGTAAGAGGATTAAGACCGAGTTGTCTAAATCACATTTTTATTGCATTCATGCCAAATAATCTTCATTATATAGGATGCCGAACGGCTGAAGCTTAACACTTATACAATGTGAGTTTACTTGTAATAGTACTTCAAGTGATCAGCGTTCCATGGATGGCCAAGGGTCTTGCCATCGAAGCTTTTAAGCTTGTAGGAGCCAGGGCGACTGATGCCAACAACTTCAAACGGTCCATCCCAGTTTGGACCAAGTGTTCTTTCACTCGGGACTCTGTCGCAGAGTAATCTTTTCTTCAATACTCAGTCACCAACTTTGAAAGAACGAGGCTTGACCCTTGAGTCATAGCAGTTGGAGATGCGCTGCTTGTAGGCAACATTCCTCAAGTGAGCCTGGTTTCTGTGTTCCTCGACTAGATCTAAGTTAAGGGTAAGTTGTTTATCATTTTCGCTTTGCACGTAGTTCTGGACTCGGAACGTTGCTTGCTCAAGCTCAACTGGGACAACTGCCTCTGTACCAAAGGCAAGTGAGAATGGGGTTTCTCCTGTTGATGTCCGATACAAAGTGCGGTATGATCAAGGAACTTGGGGTACAAATTCTGGCCAACAACCTTTATCCTTGTCCAAGCTGGTTTTCAAAGTTCGCTTGATTATTTTGTTGATGGCTTCAACTTGTCCATTAGACTGGGGATGAGCTGCGGAGGCAAAACATAAGTTGATGTTGAACTTAGAGTAGAACATCCTAAACTTATTTTTGTCGAACTGTCGCCCGTTGTCAGTGATTATCGCATTGGGAATGCCGAATCTGCAAAGGATGTTCTTCCATACGAAGTCTTTTATTTTTACCTCAGTAATGGTTGCCAAGGGTTCTACTTCAGACTACTTTATGACGTAGTCAACTGCGACGATTGCATAGCGAACCTTGCCCTTCCCCGCAAGCATTAGGCCGATTAAATCAAGTCCCCATTGGGTGAAAGGCCAAGGGCTGATCATAGGAGTAAGCAGCTCGGGAAGGGAGTGAGGAATAGTTGCGTAGCGTTAACACTTATCACATGAGCGGGATATTCTGATGGCATCTTGGTGGAGTGTTGGCCAGTAATATCCTTGGTGAAAAGCCTTCTGTGCTAGGGATCGAGATCTAGCATGATCTTCGTAGACTCCTTCATGTATTTCCTGAAGGATAGTTTCCGCCTCTACGGGCGTAAGGTATCTTAGGGATGATAGGTTAAAACCCCGCTTGTAGAGTTGGTCATTAATGATCAAGTAACGGGTAGCCTTGTATCGAAACTGCTTAGCTTGGACTTCGTTATTTGGAAGGGTGCCATGAGCAAGGAATCTATAAATTGGGGTAATCCAACTATCCCTCTGTTGTTAGTTGCACACTTCCGCAGCCATGGTGCTTGGTGCTGCCAATAATTCGACCTGTATTTTTCTCCCAATCTTGTCTTCCACTGCTGAGGTAAGACGAGTCAAAGCATCTGCATGACTGTTTACCACTTGAGGAATTTGGGTGATCTGGTAGTGGAAGTGCTTGAGCAACAATTGTGTTTGTGCCAAATATGCTGCCATGAAGTTATCCTTAGCGTCAAAGTTGTTGGTGACCTGGTTAACCACCAATTGGGAGTCACTGAAGATATCAATTTGTTTAACCCCAAGGTGTTTGGCCAAATGTAAGCCTGCTAGGAGGGCTTCATATTCGACCTCATTATTCTACACCTTGAATTTGAAACGAAGAGCATACTCCATCACCACTTTGTCAAGGGTCGTAAGGACTAGTCCTGCTCCACAACCCTGTTGGTTGGATGAGCCATCAACATATAGACTCCATGTTGGGGCTGTTTGTTCTATTTTCTGAGCTTCTGAGGGTAATGAAACCACTTCTTTAGGCGTATAAACAATGTCAACATGATATGTGAGATCGGCGATGAAGTATGCCACTTCTTAGCCCTTCTCAGCTGGCTTTGGTTGATAGGAGATATCAAACTCACCCAATGCTATCGCCCATTTGATCATTCGCCCCAAAGTGTCAGGACTTTGGAGTATCTATCGAAGAGGATGATTGGTTAGCACGATGATGAAGTGTGCTTGGAAGTAAGGGTGAAGTTTTCGAGCAAACATGACCAATGCTAGAGCTAATTTCTCAATGTTGGAGTATCGTGTCTCCGCATCTTGTAAGGCCTTGCTAGCATAGTAGGCAGGTCGTTCGACATTACCATTATTTCGAATGAGAACGGAACTTACTGCTGAAGTCGATATCGATATATAGATAATGAGAGTGTCACCAACCTCAGGTTTGGAGAGAAAAATGGCTTTACTCATATAGTCCTTGAGGTTCTTGAATGCCTCAGCACATTCATCAGTCCATGTAATGTACTTCTTACTTCCCTTAAGTGTTTTGAAGAAAGTAGAACATTTGTCGGTGGCCTTAGAGATGAACCTAGTTAAGGCTGCCACCTTGCCAGTAAGGCTTTGGATGTCTTTTGAAGTTACCAGTTCCTTCATGTCGAGGATTGCTTTGATCTTCTCGGGATTAGCCTCAATGCCTCGTCGGCTTATCATAAAGCCTAAGAATTTGCCAAAGCCTACGCCGAAGGCACATTTGTTGGGGTTCAACCTCATTCGATACCTCTTTAGAATCGTAAAAGTTTCAGATAGTTTAATGATGTGTTGGTCAGCATGTTTGCTCTTGACTAACATATCATCAACGTAAACTTCCATTATCTTCCCAATTTGTTCGGCGAACATTGAATTGACCAGTCTCTGATAAGTCGTTCCTGCATTATTTAGGTCGAAGGGCATGACTTTATAGCAATATAGTCCCTTGTCAGTAGTGAAGGCTGTGTGTTCTTGGTTCGGAGGGTTCATAAGGATTTGGTTGTATCCTGAGTAAGCATCCATGAAGCTCAAGAGTTCACACCCTATCGTAGAGTCTATAAATCTGTCTATGAGCGGAAGAGGAAAGCTATCCTTCGGGCATCCTTTGTTTAGGTCGGTGTAATCGACACACATTCTCCACAAGACCTTTTGGAGCAAGAGACTTTCCTTGGTCGAATTCTTCTTAACAAGGACAATATTTGCTACCCACGTTGGATAATTGACTTCGCGGACGAAGCCTATGCCTTTGAGTTTTTCAACTTCTACCTTCATTGCCTCTTACCGTTCAGTGTCATAGGATCTTCGCTTCTGTCTCATTGGCTTGGTCTTGGGGTCAATACTTAAGCGATGATAGATGATATTAGGAGAGATACTTGGCATGTCCTCGTATGACTAGGCGAAGACCTCAGTGTTCTCTTGCAAAAAAAGAGATCAATGCCAACCGAATGGGTGGTGATAAGGTGGTGCCAATCTTTACCATGCGATCTGGATAATCTTTTGAGATAGAGACCTTCTCCAACTCTTCAGCGGGTTGTGCTTGCTGAGTGAAAAAGTTATCTCGAGGATCGTCGGGTTGACTGTTGCCACCGTGAAGATCCAAGTTGGCTTCGTCTGGGCTGGTTTTTATGACTTGGTCATGTATAGAAAGGGTTTCCTTGGGCACATGCAGGTGCTGTTGCTTGACTGAAGTGTTGTAACATGATCGTACACTAAGTTGATCTCCTCTGATGTAACCATTACCATAGGGGGTTGGAAATTTCATCAACAACATATGTGTGGATACCATGGCCTTGAGATCATTGATGCATGTGCGTCCGAAAATGACATTGTATGCCGTTAGGCAATCAATCACCAAGAAGTTAGTGGTAATGGTAGCTATGTAAGGGCATGTACCAATGGTGAAAGGTAAGTGTTGTTGGAAATGTGTCCTAAAACCAATCATATGATGATACTTTACGGACATTTCACATGTTAAACTAATCTAGTTTAATATCAAGGGCAAAGATTATTGTTTAAGCCGTCTCATATAAATGTTATAAGCTTAAACGATAAGTCCAAGGAATATGTAATTAGGAGAATGTGATTTAAACAAGTTAGATTACTGAGACCATTCTCTTTCGTATACATATCCTAAACGTTCCTGATCATAGGATTGCCAATTGGGCATTGACAGTCCGTTAAGATCAGTACATGCTATGTCTTCTCTTAGTGAGAGTGACTAGTCTCGAGTCATTGGTGTGATTGACACCAAGACAAGCATGTAGGTGCTTAATAACGAATGAGTCCACTGAACACGATCAACGAGGAGTTCTCATACTCATGTCACATGAGAACTCATGGTTAGGATAATGCAAAGTAGTCATTTGACCTGAGGCATCATAGTTGTCTTGTGGTTAAGTCCTTGATCTTTGATTATGTCAAAGTCACTCTATCAGGAGGGTGTCCACGGCATAGTTGGGGTTAAGCCACTTAGCCATGGAGGCAAGTGAATGCGCAACAAGGGATCTCTAACCTTCAAACTGTTTGAGGGAGAATACTCTATGATATGATTAAGAATCTCTGGCCAGAGTATGAATGAGATTTAGGAAGTCATTCCAAATCACATTCAAGGTAATCATATAAGTAAATGAATCACATTGGATAATAGACATGATTAAACTATCAAACCAAACAATGTGGTCAATAGTATTGTATTAGAGAAAGACTGTATTGCATTGTAATCCTAAACTGAATAGGTTCTCCACCTCTTCTGATTAGCTTGGGTAACCCTGACATACTGCTAGGTGTCACTCATGGTTTGTGGAAGCCCTAAACATGTATAATCACTAAAGGGAGAATTGAAAGTAAGTTTCAATTCACAATCGATTTGAAAATGTTCTAATCGCCCACTGCCTCGCTAAAAGGAACCTAATGGATCGTACACTGTGTAAGGCAGAGATTGAAGAAACAATGGAGATGAGTAAGAATAATTAAATGGTTTAATTATTTATGGCAAGGATTAATTAATATGTTAATTAATCAAACGAATCAAGTTCGTTAAAAGACCACGGGTTAGTTTTGGGCCTCAAGGCCCAATGGGCTTCGAACGTCAAGCCTATTAACTTAAGTTGTATGACAACTTAATGACAAATAATTCACAAAGGCCTTAAAAGCCCAATGAAACCCTATGGCCGGCCATTTAGTTAAAGGAGTGGGTTTTGGACTTAATTACAAGTTTGCCACTCAAATGAATGTAGGTATAAATATGACTTTATAGCCAAAATTCATTAAGGGTTTTCTTTAGAGAATTGGAGAGAACATATCTCTCTCTTTTCTCTCTAAGAGGCTGGCCCCCTTGGAGGGATTAGCTAGTAATCTTTCTCCTCCAAGGTCACTCATCTCTTCTTCACATCTTACCTTGGTGTGGAGACTTAGAGGTTCTCTATTTTGAGAACTTGGAGAAACATATTCTTCCATCCAAATCCATGGATCTAAGAAGCAAGGAATGAAGGCCCTCTCCTTGGGTGATTAGCCTTTGCTTATGCAAAGAGGAATCTACAAAGGTATAAATTTCTCAACTCACTTTGATTTGAGTTGAGTCTTGGTTCACCAATCTACTAGGCTTTGAATTTCATGGTTAATGTTTTGTTTTTAAGTACATACAAGCATGATTCCGCCTTTTAATTGTTAATTGCATGCTATAGATGTTGCTTAAATGAACATGTTTTTCACAAAATTTCCTTCAAGTGTATGCTCCCCAAAGGTTGCACGATATCACCGGAGAAGCTTATTAGAGGGGAAATCGAGCGACCGAGCAAGTGTTCAGCTACATTAAGTGCCCTGAAAGCTTCAGCAAACATGATATTGACCGAAGCCCCTGTGTCTACCAGGATTCGTCGTACTTCAAAGTTGGCTATGTGAGCTTCCACGATCAGTGGGTCGTTGTGAGGGTAGATGATACCTCTTTTTTCCTCAAGGTAGAAACATATTGGATCCCATTTAGGCTTTTGATACTTACCTCCCCTGATGTCTTCCACGTGAAACACGTGGTGTCCAGACCTTAAAGCTCGTTCATTATTTTTCATAGCCATGTTGGAAGATTTAGATATAGGTGTGCCACCACTTATGGAATATATCACATTCACCTGGCATTGGTTACGGTTACCCCTTGGAGGGTGAATGGGGAATTGATCAATTTTTCCTTCACGTGCCAAAGCTTCAATATGATCACGAAGGGTGATACACTTCTCGCTGTCATGGCTGTTATGCTCATGGTAGTAGCAAAACGTGCCCGTGTTCTTCGTGGGCTTGTAATCTGGGTGCCTCGGTTTTGGCTTCGGTATCAGATGTGCTATGCTGGGGTAAATGGCCACGCATGTGGCGTTCAAAGGTGTGTATGCCTCATACCTCGGGGTAGGGGTTGTCCTGACACGTGTTTGACCTACTGTGTTGACTGCCTGGGGTCGGGGATTATCATGGCGATACCCTTGGTTATCGCGGTAGTGTCCCTTACTCTTTTTACTACAATGAGACTGGTGAGGATGGAAATCTTTCCTTTTGCCCTGAGATTGATATGTCTGTTGACTCGACAAAGAATTAAGTAAGGCAGAGGGAGGCATCGCTGCCATTTGGAAGGTCGAGGTCTTCTCATTTGGTTGAATCTGGCTTCCACTCCCTACTTGCTGATAAATGGTGGTGTGGGGGGATTCCCTTGATATGTCCTTGCCACGGCCGAGGCATGGTTGTAAGCTTGTGCCATCATCTCAGGGTAAGTCTTCCAAGTGTTGTCGCTGATCATGTACTTGGAGAAACAATAACGTAGGCCTACCGTGAAGGCCTTAAGGGCGGTCTTGTCATTTGCCTCAGTGCAGTGAGAATACTTATAGCTGAAACAACCAGCATACTCTCGTAGTGACTCGTTCGGCTTCTGGCGAATAGTGTACAAGTCATCTGTAGAATGCAAACGATCAGTCTGGAAGATGTGTTAAGAGACAAACAGTTTCCTCAGTTCATCAAATAAGTTTACCATCTCAGGTGAAAGACGGCAATACCAGTTTAGAGCTCCGCCAAAGAGGGTGGAGGGGAAAAGAAGACATCGCTCTTTGTCGGTGTGCATCCAATATGCCATGGTGGACTCAAAGAGGTTAAGGTGTTCAATTGGGTCATCCATTCCAGTATAGAGTTGTAAACCAAGCTTTTGTTTTGTCTTTGCTTGAAGGGGGTGTCGAGGATCCTCCTTGTAAGAGGGCCAGGCCTGGGTTGTTTCTAATCAGGTATCTCGGCCTGACGTTTGACCTTCAACTTGTTTACTTCCTCAAGGAGCTGTAGAACAAGGGGGTCCTGAGTGGAGTCATGTGCCACTGGGATTTTCTTTCGTAAGTCTCCATCACCTCTTGGAAGTAGGAAAGTTTGAGCAAGGGCGTGTGATTTTTCCTTGGACTCGCCGTACTGAATTTTAGGGCGAGTCTATCGGAATACCTCAGAGTCTCCTGTACCTTCATGTTCTTCTGGGACTTGTTGTTCCTTTCTTAGATTGGCAGCTGGCATGGGTCGTAGGAGGGGATCGAGTCTTTCAAAAACCCTTGGGTCATTGATCTTTGAGCATATGTGGAGGGGATTCTCTCGACGTTACTTTAGGAAGTCTCGGCAGTCACGATAAACGGCTTTCGATCCTTCCAACCCTTATGCAAGGAAGTGTCTTCCTCCACTTCTCCTGCTTCGGGTCGAAGCAGCTGGGTTGAGGGAAGTCTCATGTTGATCAATGTTTTGATGATTAGCTCGCTCCTTATCAGGGATACCCATGTCAAAGGAAGCTGACCCTCTGTGTTGGGGGGCACCCAGATGATGGCTGATGTCTACAGGGGCAATGAGCTCGCATGTTTGAGTATGCCTAGTTTCGTGGAGCGTCTCAAAGAGCTTTTCATATTGCTCCTAGAGGACCTCATTCTTCATTGCTATCTTGTTGTTCTGAGCTTCTAGCTCATTGATTTTAGCTTGAAGAGCAATCCTTTTTCCTTCATTCTTTCGTTGCTTCACACTAGGTACAAGAGGGGTGTCATTCTGTGTGATGTGGCTTCCTTCGCTCCCCATGTTGGAGAGGGATGCCTGGTCAAAAGAGAGTGTACAAATGGTGGAAACCAGCTTAACAAAGCTGAAGAGAGGGGGAATAAGTGTCGTTCCCACACACGGCGCCAAATGTTGATGCATAAAATCAGTGAAAATTTTGGTACAACAGAAAGTGTTAAGTTTGTGACCTTCGCCAGATTGCTCCGGTCACTAGTATGGATAAGTATGTAAATGGATAGAGATAGGGAAGCAAACACAAGATGTACATGGTTCACCCAGATTGGCTATGTCCACGGAGTAGAGGAGTTCTCATTAATTGTGAAGGGTTTACACAAGTACATAGGTTCAAGCTCTCCTTTAGTGAGTACAATTGAATGATTTAGTACAAATGACATTAGGAAATATTGTGAGAGAATGATCTCTATTTATAGAAGAGAGTTTCTAGTTTCATTCTGACATTGACACGTGTCGTGTTGTGTTTGGTTTCTGATGTTAACACGTGTTGCACTATGATTGTCTTCTAATGTCGACATGTGTCGCACTGTGATTGGCCTCCTGGTTGGAGGGAAACTCTTCTGGGTCCTTGACTGTATAACGTTAACCAGTGCTCAGTAGTTTCGGAATTGGTCAAGTATGGTATAAACAGAAATAACAAAAGAATTCTAATAATAATAATCATAAAGAAATTCACAACATCAATTATATATGAGATTAATATAAACAAAGAGAGAGAAAGTTAGAAATACTAACAAACTTATATATTGAGGCTTGCATAAATGCAATGTCCTAAAGACAGAATATGCCCCTACTGTTATGCTTGTAGTTCAGTAGGCGTCTATCTCCCAGGATTCAACAATCTATAATTCAAAGTCAAAGCACTTTAATCTTTGGACTCTGACGAACTTTATATATTCCGTACTCTCAAGACATGACTCGGAAGACAAACAAAAAGTGAGAGAAATAGAGTGGGGAAACCTTATTTCTCAAAAGTAAGAATTAACTCTTTTTTTCTATTCTTAATGATAATGGTTTCATGAGTTTATATAGAACCCACATGCTTCTTGTTAAAGAGATGTAACTTTTCATCTATAAGTATACATCATTTGACAAGGGAATGCACCTAAATAACATAACATTTCTAAGAAATATGGTTAACACTATTTTTCATTCAATTAGTAAAATTATATATTACAATATTTTATACTATAATATATAATTTCCAACAATCCCCCACATGAATGAAAAATCAAGAAGAATTTGTAAGTATAGGCAGACAAGAGATGCATCGGGAGATGTGTCTTTTGGACTTGAACCTACCTTAGTGAATAGTTGACCACTGATTAAGAATAGTCTGCTCTATTCCTCTTATTTATAAGATATCACTATCATTAAGTATAAATATACACCTTAAAACTTTTGCAGACAGCACACTTCTTCCATCATAGGAATGAGGTATATAGTATGTTAACTTCTTTGAATCATGCCTAACCAGTTTGCCTATTGAACTTAGACCATGGGATCTCCAATAAACTAAGTTAGGTTTCCGCCCGGCTGATTCATTAGTTATGTTGGCTTTAGCCTCATTCACCTCGATGATGAGCTTACTCTCTAATCAATCCTTTAATATTGGATCCACGAGGTTGACTTTCACTATGTTGTTATGAAATTATATTTCATACAAGAGAAGTTGTTTGAAATGTCAAGTCCTCAAAATTATATTAGGACTTAATTACTAAGTAATTTGCTAACACTTGGGTAAATTCCCCCCCCCCCCCCCATTTAAGGTATTTGTAAGAAGGTCTCTAACCTTGCCATACCTTAAACAATTACTTATTACAAGAGATGACATCTTGAATGTCATTCAATTAGCAAATTGCTTCTAACAAACCCCAAGTGTTCTTTCATATTGTGGTTGTTTTCATGCTATCACTCAATTGATAATTTTTCGTACTTTAAGTAGGAAGCAATAAAGACTATGGCCTCGTTTGGTAGCTCGGACTGCACTGACTATTTCTGTCGGATAGGATAAATAGCCACCGGATAGTACTGACTAAATTAGTCGGGCGTTTGTTGCAGTATCGGATTAATGACCGTATTATTTATACTGTGTTTGGTACTGAACCGGATAGGACAAGAGAAAAAAAAAATTAACAAATCTTTCTTTGTTTGTTGAACTTTTCTCATATTTATACATATTGAAAACCACACAAATTTTCAAATAACAAAGAAAAATAGTAAATTCCATACATCAAATTCAAAAAAATTTCCAATAACATAAAAGAAGGTTCACAAAAAACAACTACAATCGTTACATTATATAATCCAACCACATATTCAAGTTCATAAAATATACAAATGCAAGTTGGTTTCAGTAAGAAACAGTTTGTCCAAATAGCCAAAACATATGCATGCTGCTTTTAACAAAATATATGCATGCTGCAGCTTTTAACAAAAGATATGCATGCTGCTTTTAACAAAATATATTGTTGTTGGTTTGAAATGTCAATTGCGGTTACTTTGTCCAAGTAACATGAGTACGAAAGCTTTTTTCATTGCACCATCCAAAGACAAGAATGTCCTCTCATTCTGTGGCTTTTCGAAAAGAATATTTAGTGCCTTGATTTGATCCTCAATAGACAAATCCATCTTTGACAATTCTGAAGCAATCTCAAGTTTTGGATCCACTCCTTTCCCAAAAGCAGCTTGTAAAACTTCACCCAACTTATCCACTGATTTAGAAAGCATTTCTTTAAATGCCACAGCAAGATCATTATCATTAGCAGCTCTCTTCCTTTTCCGGGTACTTGAACTGCTTGACCGTTGAGCAACAGAAGGATAACTAGTCTCCACCTCATCTTCATCTTCATCTTCATTAATGTGTTCAGGCTCATTCATCATCAGAGTAGGAGTTGCAGCTCCTACTCCAGTTGCTCGGTCTTTCCCAAAAATAACATTCAATCTGTCATACAATGGAAACGATTTTCCTAGCCAGCCCTGTACTTCTTTGTTAACCTGCAATGCGAAAACAAATCACATTATCCATAAAATACAAATAATCTTATTTTGTTCCAGAATGGGGCTAGAGGATATGGTTTGGTAGACACAATCATACTATTAAATTGTATGTAAAGGAACATGTTAAGTAATCAAATATGTAAAGTTAAATTCTAGTATTATGTTACAGAATTACCTTCACATAGGACTGCCATACTTCATTGCTATCAACCTCAATACACTTTCGTACATCATTCCATGCAAAACCAGTTTTATTAACCATGTCATAAACTATTGCATAATCTTTTTTCCACCTCCTCATTTTGGACTCAATATGTGGAACTGCCTTTATATTGGCATTAGGACATTTCAAATTAATAGCAGTTTCAAATTGAGCCATTGTTCCGGGTTTGAAACAACCGTTATCACATCGCAAATTCTTAACAACTGCATCCTCAAGTATGGACAGCAATGCATATTCTTCATATTGTTTCCAAACCCTTCTACTTCCTTTTGGTTGACTACTTTGTTCACTTTCCACTCCTATAATTACATACACAATAAGATAGCATATAATCAACAGTGCATATAATTAATAGTAAGTGATAAAAACCATAAGTAAATCATCACACTTTTTAAATAAATACATAACCAGGTCACACTTTGTTAAGTATCATAACCGAATACATAAGAAATCACTATTTGTTCAAATAACAAACCATAACCAAATGACAACATGCATATGTAAGAAAATTTAATCAAATCACACTTGCGCACGCCACTCATTGTACATATTCATGGCCAAAGTGTTTCTACATGCAGTCCATTCTTATGTAGGTTGAACAGTCTCAATCATATCTTCATCATCATCACTACTTTCAGATTCGTCCAAGTTTAGGATTTCATTTTCTATTGGATCAGCTGACATATGCCTTCTAATAAGATTATGTAATAGGCAGCAGGCTGTCATAATTCTAAGTTGTGTTTTAATTGAGAAAAATGATGGACCTCTTAAGATGCTCCAACGCATCTTAAGTAATCCAAAACATCTCACAATGACATTTCTAGCTTGAGCATGTTTCATATTGAAATAATCTTCATGATTAATCGAGAGTCTTCTATTTCTCCACTCCGAGAGATGGTAACGCATTCCCCTATACGGTGCAAGGTATCCTGGACCATTTGTATACCCACCATCCACAAGGTAGTAACACCCTAACACATCAAAAAATGTATATTACTATATATAAGAAAAATGAGGATTCAAATTACTAATATAAACAAAAAATCTATTGTTACCCGTGGGAACTTTTAATCCCGATGGTCTACTTATCGCATCTCGAAGTACTCTAGAATCAGAGGCCGACCCTTCCCAACCTGGGTACACAAATATAAAATTCATGTCCAGATTACAAACTCCCAACATATTGGTCACAATCTCTCCCTTCCTCAATCGGTATCTTGGTTTATCTCGCTCAAGGACATGAACGTTAATGTAAGTCCCATCCAATGCCCCCAAGCAATTCTAAAAAAAATCATTAACATTAGTAAGCTCAATATATTTAATTACATTAATTTTAGAAGTAATTTTTATAAAATATGAAGAATACCTCAAACCAATTCCATTTAGGATCTGGGTAGGCATTAGGAATGGGTTCTGGCACTTTCAAAAGTCTACCTTGTAGCCTTAACACTCCATGTAGAATGGAATTGAAATACCTACTTATGGTCTCCCCCGATCAACAAAACCTACTCCCAATTGTACGCTTCTTGACATGATGTGCAAGTATATGCAAAAACATGCAAACTTGTTCTTCCATTGTCACTACACCATCCAATTTTACTCTACAGTCGTCACGAAGCATCTGACATAAATAATGGAATGTTCTTCTATCCATTCTAATTTGGTTCACACACTGAACATCATCATATCCTATTATGCTATCTAAATAGGCTGACCCTACCATTCTCCTAACAAATGTGCAATTTCTAAGTGCAAGTTGCCGATTCCGCCTTCTAGCTGAATTATGATTCATCATAAACCACATCATCAACCAAGTCACAATATTCAAGTACCACAACTTAACAATGAAGCATGCCACAATCTTTCTTTCATCCATGTCTAGTGCAAATATAAAATAACATTATTAGATAGTGGCAAAATATTAAGTAATTGGAGCATGAATGCATAATAACACTGAAAACGGAAGGAAACATGTTAATAAGTCCTGCCAAAAAATATGGTTGGAGCAAATATGGTCAACTAGGACATGGGGATTTTGAGGATCACCTTGTTCCTCACAAGCTAGAAGCCTTGAGTGACAAATTTATTTGTGAGGTGATCTCTTAGCTTTTAGACTCTAATATAATGCTTTATTGATTCGTATAAAGATACAAGCAACTTTGGTACTAGTTTTGAGTTAAGTTTCCTACCTTGTGTTTTGTTAATTTGATATTATTTTTTTTCCCATTCCTTTTTGGCATCTGTGGTTGTCACGTATGGTATCAGAGCTCTTATGACATGTGAAATCTATCTTCTCTACATCCGTATTATTTGTTAACTTGCAAACCACATGGGATTGATCTGTCTTTGTTGGTCCATTCCCTAACTGCTTAAGCCTTTGTCTGATAATCAATTAAATTCTATATTATTTGATCATACTGCATGGAGCTTACAGAACAAATATACAATGGAGAGTAATGAAATGGTTTGGGCAGCAAAGAAGTCTAGTCTATGATGGCACTTTGTACGACCTCAAAGCATTATATATTCATCACCTCATGTTGCATCAAAATTGACACAAATTAAGCCGAAACATCAGAAGAGCAGCAACTCTCCCTTTCTTCTCTATTTCTCACTCACACTCTTTTCTCTAAAAGGCAATTACTTTACAAAGTGGAATAAATGCCAATCAACAATTCAACAACCGTAGTCCGAAATTATTCACACATATATATATCCAGATAAAAAGTAAAATTCACATAAAAATTAAAAAATGGATAAAAGCTGAGAGGGAGTGATGCAAAAACTGAGAAGAACAGCAATTGGGATCTAATTTTCGGGCCATAGACGGTGATGGGGAGTGAGAAACAGAGAACAAGAGTGAAGAGAAATTGGCTTACCCAATTATCCGTATGGTTGCGTTGCGGCTGCGAGACAGTGAGTGAAACGGGAGCTGCGCCAGAGACAAAGTTTTGTTTAGGTAAGTGAACCTGCACACTCCCACTCTACCCAATCATTAATTCTAATTAAAGTTAAACACTAACAACAAACCCTAAATTCGACCCCAATAGCAAACCCTAAAATTCAAAAATTCTAATTAAAACAAAAAATTACATAATCAATTGCATAATTAGAGAGAAAATAATAACTAGATTCAATCAATTGCAAGAAAAATAGGAGGAGGGGGAAGAATAGAGGGAGGGGCGGAATCCCAGAAGAAGAAAATTGAAAAAACGAATTATGATTCAAACGAAGAAGAAGACTGTGAGAAGACAAACTTGGGATGAGAGCAAGATGGCGTCTGGAGAGGAAGACAGAGCGCCTGGAGAGGAAGAGAGAGTGCCTGGAGCGGAAGAATTCGTCTGGAGAGGAAGCGGAAGACTGCGTCGGGAGAGAAGAGAGCCCGACTAATTATACCGTGAAATTGGATGGTATAAGCAAGCGGGTACACACCGTGTAAAAAAGGTGGGCCTGGATTATTTAATCCGGTGCCTATTTAATCCAAACTGTCACCAAACATCGTACACCGTATTATTAGTACTATCCGGTCCCTTATACGGTGTGCCAAACAGGGCCTATATCTTCTTATAATTAGGGCCTTAATGCCTCACTAGTAGTTTTTGGAAAAGCACCTAATGGCTTTCATCCTTTAGCTTATAAGATTTCAAAATTACCACGGGTCTCAAACCCCCACACAAGAATGTTATCTCCCTTTTTACCTCAGCCCCCACAATTCAATCGTCATCTTTCCAAGACAATTTTAATTAATTCATCTCAAATGAATTCTGGATTTCTCAAGTAACTTGTACTCTTGACCTATAGCGACACTCGATTTTTAGTTGCCATGAAATAACCTATCTTGAAAGAAGCATTCGGCCATAATCATTCTTGGCACTACAAGGTTACATCTCTATGGTTTATGGAACTGCGTTCTAGTGCCTTCTGCCAAGTGGTGCATCCTTTTAACAACCTTAAACATCATATGGTGATAGAGGAAATACATTAAAAAACCTCCAAGCCCTCATGCCTATTCGATTTTACTAGTGTTGTATCTTTCTCATGATCAATAACCTGGACAAATGCAAGCACTATATGCTTCTCAAATATTCTTGTACAAATTCAAGTATTTACGTATACGCCATGCTTATCCTTACCTGAAATGTACTGGAAACAAGTGGCATAGTATCAATCAAACTAAAATTTAAACTTCTGAACTTGCCACCGCAAGTACAATACTGCTTGGCAACAGATACATCAATTCCACCACCAGATGCCTTTTCATGGAATTTTGTGTTGTAAAAACATCACCCTGGTATATCAAGCCTAGATATGGCTTCGTCAAATCATATGCAATGTTTTGCATCTTCCTTATCAAGACATGATTTGTCTGGGCATGAAGCCATTCCATCTTCCATTTTAAATAATGGGATTCTATGCATCAATTCAGATTCATTCCTTTTTGAAAAAAAAACAAAAGGAACTGATCATTTCATAAACTGGTATATCACTGTAATTGTTCTACATTTCCAGATAAACCAAAATTTTTAATAAGCCATTTCACTCGGCCTTAACCGTCACCTCTTTTATAATAGAAGAGTCAACACCAAACATGGTTTTTGAATGGTATTTCATAAGTGCTATTGCAATGC
This sequence comes from Malus domestica, assembly GCF_042453785.1. Lineage (NCBI taxonomy): Eukaryota > Viridiplantae > Streptophyta > Magnoliopsida > Rosales > Rosaceae > Malus > Malus domestica. Next base: position 14,126,561 of record NC_091668.1, read on the forward strand.
ATTCATCGAAGTCAAATGATATGCTTTATATGTGTACTGTCAAACAATAACCATACAAATGTGTCTATACCAAACAATTGGTTTGTATTATTGTGGTATTCTCTCCTTCCGTGAGAGACATTCTCTCATTCTGTGAGAGTTTCTTCCCTCCTTTCGGTGATGGTCTTCATCTTGTCCACCTTCTCAGGCACTAACTCTGGCTTTGGCTGGAGTCGGTTGCCACTTTTCCTTTTCTTCTTCTGTTTTCTCCTCTTTTCCCCTTCTCTGCCGTGTCATCTTTCTTCTGTTCTTCTTCTTATTCTTATAATTCTTCTTCTTTTCTTTTTGTTTCTCCATGCTTCTCCCTTTTTTCCCCTCCAGCCTGTTCTGTTCTTCATCTCCTGTCAGTATACCTCTCCCCATCTATTCCTCAGTCCGATCTTCAGCCATAGTTCCTTTTGAGTTCGTGTATAGAGCTAGGGTGTTTTTCTTGGCTTGGGTGTTTCCCACACCACCATGTTCTCCTTGTTGTCTGCCATTTTCGGCAGTGTTGCTTATGGGTTTCCACGAGCTTCTTACTGGTAGTTGGCTAATACCTCTTTGGTGCCAACTATCTCATGTTAATGGCTGTGATTTGGTTGCTGTTCGGGGTTGGCAGTGGTGTATGAGGCGGCAATACTCGGTGGTGGCTGATGTATCCAGAGGCTGGCTTGGATTTTTGCCGGTGGTGGAGATTTCTGCAGAAGCTTCTCGGTTGGCTATTGTGTGTTTTTTTTAGCTTTACAGTTGTGAGGCCTCTTTCTATTTTTCTGTTGGTTTCGGCCTTTTTTGGTTGTGTATATTTGTAAGTTGGGTATTTGGTTTGCTTGTAATTTTAGGCTTGCTGTTTAATAAAAGTTGAGGGAGTTTTGGCTATAGTTTTGCTACAGTAAAACATTTTCCAAAAAAAAAAAAAAACAATTGGTTTGTATTAAGCATTAAATAACTCAGATTTCATGAAAATCTTTAAAATAAAATCATACAAAGAATATTATGTATATCGTGTCTATATCATGTATATCGCATACAAGATTATAGAACCAAACATGCAATTGTTTTGCAGTACTATCTTCTAATTATCATCAACAATTCCCACAACTCACTATATATACAACCAACAACTCATCATCTAGCCCAATGATCAAATTAAATCTTTCTATGTAAATTGGAAAGATTCATGTCTCAGATTCATCATTAGATGTAGTGATCCTTCCTTCTTGAAGAGGCTAGGGTTTATGTCAAATGCAACGTATTCTATTTCCAATATCTAGCAACTGTTTTATGAGAATTGTCATATTTTTTAATTATTGCATAAAGATTTTTTTTTATTTTTTTTAATTTTTTTTTGTCTTTAGATTGATGGAACAATAATAGAAAATATGGAAAAACACAAGAAATCCAATAATAATGATCATAAAGAAATTCATAACTGTTGTAGGCCTATTTGATTGAACAATCTAAGGTTTAGAGACAGAGGGGGCCAACAATATTGAGGGAGAAGAGAGAGTGATTTAATTATGAGGTGTGTTTGATTCACCTCATTGTGCATTTATTTATAGTAGTAGGATAGGTAAAAATTTTTCCCTTTAGGATTACAACATTTAATAGGTAATCTACTCCAAATAGGAATATAAGATGCATTCCCATATCTATTAGGATTTACACAATCAAATTCCTATTTTAAATATGACTGCAACACTCCCCCTTAAGTGTGTAAATACTTAACAAACCATCTCATCAGATCTTTAGCAGATAAGGTAGAATAGTTGATAAAGTCATCGGCACAACAGGTGAACACGAGTCTCAAATTTAAGTGAAGTATGCATTTGTAGTAAAACTCACAAAACCTCGCTATGGTAAAACCCAAGGCATAAGGAAAACTCATAGACTAAGGAGAAAAGTGAGAAGTATGCATAATGTCATTAAACAAACGTCAAATAGGACGAAAGTAGTGAACTCAACGGAGTATGATTATCCCATGATGGGTGCCTCATTAAAACCTCATTAGGTAGTAAAAACCTAGTGGGAAAAAATGCTCCTAATCGTAGGAAAAATAGTACATTAAGATCATGTGAGTATGCTTCTGGATACTCCCCCCTGAGTTAGACATAACTTTTAAATAAGAGAACTATAAGTGATTCAACTCAGATAATTTAGGCATACCGATTCTTTGGATGAGCTTTTGAAAAGTAGATTTGGGTAATGACTTGGTGAAGAGATCAGCCAGGTTGTCCTGGGAACAGATTTGCTTGACTTCAATGTTCTGATGCTGTTGCTGTTGGTGTGAGTAAAAGAACTTTGGCACTATGTGCTTGGTGTTGTATCCCTTGATGTATCCACTCTTCAACTGCTCGATACATACCGTATTGTTTTCAAAGATCGTCGTAGGAAGATCAACAACTGATGTAAGACCACTAGTGCTTCGAATATATCCCATAACTTCTTTCATCCAAAAAGACTCACGCGATGCTTCATGCAGGGCATGAATCTTAGCATGGTTAGACGAAGTCGCAACTAGTGTTTGCTTGGTAGACCTCCAAGATATAGTGGTGTCTCCAACGATAAAGACATAGCTCGTTTGAGAACGTGCTCTATGTGGGTCCGACAGATATCCAGCATCTGCGTAACCAACAAGGCGAGAATCAATACGAGAACCATAAGAGGCAGCAACACTCGGAGTTTTGTAGGTATAAAACAAGCCAAAATCTGTTGTACCCTTGAGGTAGCAGAAAATGTCTTTAACACCATACCAGTGCTTGCGTGTGGGCGCATTGCTGTATCTTGCCAAAAGATTCACAGCGAATGAGATGTTAGGTCTAGTGCACCGACCCAATTACAATAAATCCCTAATTGCATTTAGGTAAGGAACTTCGAGTTCCAAAATCTCTTCCTCATCCTCATTTAGACGGAAGGGATCTCGTTTAACATCTAGAATTCGAACGACCATGGGTGTACTCGAATGCTTCGCTTTATCCTCATTAAAATGACGCAACACCTTTTAGGTGTAGTTTTCCCAAGATCCTTCATCTCAAATTCCAATTTCAAGTGCGCAGCAATTTCCTCAAGCTCTGTGGAAGTCCTAATGAGGTTCATGTCATCGACATAAACTGCAACGATTCCAAATCCGGAATGTGACTTCTTTATGAACATGCATGGGCATAATTCGTTGTTCACATAACCCTGACTTGTCAAATATTCACTCAAACGGTTATACCACATTCACTCGGATTGTTTCGATCCGCAGAGTGACCTATTCAACCTAATTGAGAGAGTGTTCCATGGTCTAGACTTATTTGAACCAGTCAATGGAAGTCCTTCTGGAACTTTCATGTAAATTTCCGTATCTAGATCCCTATAGAGATACGCGGTTACCACGTCCATAAGCTGCATATTCAGTTTTTCGGAAACCACCAAATTAATTAGGTAGTGTAACGTTATAACGTCCATTATGGGGGAATGTGTCTTCTTGTAATCAATCCCAGGGTGCTGAGAGAAGCCTTGCGCTACGATGCGTGCTTTGTATCGCACTATTTCATTCTTTTCTTTACGCTTCCTTACGAAAACCCATTTGTAGCCAACAGGCTTCCCTTGCGGTCGTGTATGAACGATAGGTCCAAATACCTTACCTTTTGTAAGTGAATTGAGTTCGACCTGGATTGCTTGTTTCCAGTTTGACCAATCGGTTCTACGTTGGCATTCATCGAAGAAACGTGGTTCAATGTTATCATTAAGCATAATGTCAGTAGCTACTAAGTACGCGAATATATCATCGACAATCAACTTATTCCTATTCTAAACCTCATCCAGTACTGCGTAATGGATCGAAATCTCACGATTCACGGGAGTCCGGCATTTTCATCTGAAACATCACCGTAATCTAGAATAACCTCATGCGTTGGAACAGATGAGTGAGCGATGGTCAGATTCAAACTAGGGTTACTAGTTTGTGCCATTTTTCTCTTCTGGGGTTGTGAATCCTTTGAACCAAGCAGTCTGCCACGCTTCAGGGTTGGAGCAAATGATTGGCTAGCTGCCAATGTACCTTGCTGCGTAGAGGGTGCGGCCTCCCCACCTTCAGGGACAGTCTGGCCTTCCCAAGTTGGTTGTTGACATACACGGGGTACATCTATCATTGCAGGTGTGTTTGCAGTGAGTATATGTGATCTTGTCACCTTTGCTAGATCATTAAAAGCATCTGGCATGCTTTAAGCAATGCTCTGAAGATCCATAATTCGTCGCACCTCAGTTTCAGACTGGGCAGTGCGAGGATCTAAATGAGACATAGTGGGAGTATACCACGACAATTCGCGGCGTTCTACAAGAATGTTAGCATACTTATCTCCCCCTAACGACGAGAAGACTGTCTCATCAAAGTGACAATCCGCAAAACGTGTGGTAAAAAGATCTCCTGTCAAGGGTTCTAAGTAGTGAACAATTGATGGTGAATCATAACCAACATAGTTTCCCATTTTTCTCTAAGGACCCATTTTGGTACATAGCGGATGTGCTATTGGCACATAAATGGCACACCCAAACACCCATAAATGCGAGACGTCAGGCTCATATCCAGTGACCAACTATAATGGTGAATGTGGTTGAGTAGCAGTGGGCCTCAGGCAGACCAACATAGCTGCGTGGAATTGCATAGCCCCAGGCAGATACCAGCAGTTTGGTTCTCATAACCAAAGTCCAAGCTATCAATTAAATGCGCTTTATGAAATCTTCTGCCAGGCCGTTTTGGGTGTGAACATGGGGCATAAGATGTTCCACATCAATCCCTACTGACATGCAATAATCGACAAAAGTCTGTGACGTAAACTCTCCAGTGTTATCCAGTCGAATCAACTTAATCAGATAATCAGGGTGGTGAGCCCTTAGCTTAATGATTTGAGCTAGGAGTTTAGCAAACACAGCGTTGCGTGTGGACAATAAGAAAACATGTGACCATCTTGTCGATGCATCAACCAACACCATAAAGTATCTAAATGGTTTGCAGGTTGGTTGAATAAGTCTACAAATGTCCTCTTGAATCCTCTAAAGAAACTTAGGGGGATCGTGAATAATCTTTGTATATGAGGGTTGAGTATTCAACTTCCCTAAAGAATATGCTTTGCATGGCGGGAGTCCAACATAGGGATGTAACTTATGCCCATGTGAATATTTAAGGATACGGCGCATCATGTCATGTCCAGGATATCCTAAATGATCATGCCAAAGCAACAAAGTGTCCTGGAACTCAGGCATAAGGCCTGCCACACTGTGGGATTCTATGCTGCAAATGGTTGTGATGTACAACCCACTCAGTATACGTTCTAACTTCTCGTGAATACGCTTATGGCCATATTCGTATAAAGTGATACAAAGAAATTCAGAACCATTATCTTCAGTGGTTTCAATATGATATTGATTATCTCGAATATCTCTAAAACTCAGCAACGTTCTTCAGGAATGTGGAGAATGGAGTGCCTCCTTAATGGTCAAGATTGAACCATTAGACAACATGATACGTGTCTTTCCGTATCCTTCAATCAGGTTGGATGAGCCTGAGAGAGTTGTCAAAAGAGCTTTCTTGGGTATTAAGTTAGTAAAATAGTGTCGTTCATGCAAGATGGTGTGCGTGGTTACACTATCTGCCAAACAACTAGCTTCCCCACTAGACACACCTAGAAAGAAATTGATTGAATTGGTCACATGTATAAATATAAGTCCATTCATTCAATTAAGCAATTTGAGAAAATAATATCTATTCAAAGAACAATCCATAATTCAAAACAAACCAAAACCAAATAAATTATTCCAAATACTTAGAAATATTGTTTAAAAATTAAACCATAAACCTAGCAAAATAAGAGGTAGGTTTGGCCACTAGGGGTAAACACCCTAAAAACATGTCTAATTTATTCATCCATAAGTGCTGACGCCTTCTAAAAATCTGATATCTCCATTGATGTAGTTGCATTTTCTGGATGATCCACATGTGCAAAGTTAGACTCACGACGGGAATGATACTTGGCAATAGCCTTAGGGGAAGTTCGGCATACGTGTGACCAATAATCTTTTGATCCACAATGATAGCACATGTCCAGTTCAGTAGAAGTGGGCTGAATGGGAGCTTTGCCCTTGTTCTTAAAGTTTGGGACCTTAAGGGCAAGTGGTGGATGTTGCTGGTCCATAATTCTTCCCTTAGGTGCGGCACTCTATTGACCTTAGGCTCATGGTTGGGCTTGCCGCCCATTGCCACGGCCACGGCGATTCTTTCGTCGTTTATGGCTGCTAGAATAGGTCACATGCGCTTCAAGTGCGGCATTCGAGCTAATGGGTCGAGCTTGATGATTCTTCATCAAAAGCTGGTTTTGCTTTTCAACGAGAAGTAAAACAGAGATCAAATCCGAAAACTTGGTGAATTTCTGTGCCCTATATTGTTGTTGTAGGACAATATTAGTGGCATGGAAGGTCGAATAGGTATTCTCCAGGATATCTGATTCAGTGAGTTCCACTTTGTAGAATTTCAACAATGAACGGATTCTACAAACTTCAGAGTTATATTCATTCACGAACTTAAAATCCTGGAAGAGAATATGTTGCTAGTCGTTTTGCTTTAGGCAAGTATATGTCTTTCTGATGATCGAAACGGTCAGCTAGAGCAAGACAGATGGTGCGTGGGTCCTCTTCAGTAAGATACTCAGTCTGTAGTGCATCATGGATGTGTCTTCAAATGAAGATCATTGCAGTAGCATTCTGAGCTTCGTCAACAGGTTTGTCGGCGATAAGTGCCTCGATGGTGGCTTTAATGCCCTTTGCAGTTAGATGGAGCTTCACATCTTGAACCCACTTCAGATAGTTTCTTCCAGAGACTTCTAGAGCAGAGAAATCAAGCTTGTTTATGTTCGACATGTCCCTAAAATAGAGGGAAAAAACGTGAGTAGTCATATGGTAAGCCATAGACATATATTGTAGAACATACAGGTTCTATAAACATGTATTGGTTTAATTTATGCATGAAAACTACAGGTTTCATGTGGTATGTTTTGAATGAAAACTGCAGGTTTCAAAGGCATTAAATTTGAAACTCCAGGTTCAATTTAGTTTTATGAACAATTAGTTCATAATGAGAGGTTCCTGCAAGAAACACATAATGCAATATACTAATTTGAATATAGTGGATTTGAGGTTCTTCGGGAACTCAAGTGTGAGAGCTTCGTTACTACGAAAGTATGTGACGGTTTAAAGTATAAAAAGAAATTATTGAATCGTTAATCTCCAAAAGTGATATTCAGATCAATAATTTTGGATTCATTATCAGATTAATAGACTACATGTCACTTTTAATTAATTTAATAAATCGAGCCATACGGGGTCGATTGTAGAAGCTAAATAATATTAAAATAATATTATGGGTAAAAAATATACCCCCAAAAATAATTTGGGCTCAAGTTGGGTGCCTTGGGTAAAAAGGCATGGCCCAAAAAGGCTCGGGGTATGATTTTCAAGTCACAAGGTGAGGGGGAACGGCCCAGCCATTAAGGCTAGCATGTTGGACCAAGGGGGTAGGCATAGGAGCAAGGTCTAACAAGAGCTAGCCTGTAGGTGTGGCGCGGGAAGCCTAGCCGCAAGGGCTGGCTGCATGTGATTTGGGCCGGAGCATCTACAAAGCCCAGCAACCATAAAGGTTATAGCATAGAGGTCATGGGTTGAGACAAAAGGGCAGGGTTGCAGGCTCGTGTGCCATAGAACTAAGCCAAGGCTTGGTGCTGTCCGAGGTAGCAACAGACCCAAATAGGGCTGCGTAAGTGGTCCATCTCATTAATGCAATCCATGGTGATGCCGTGGTGTTGTCATGGCACTGGTGCCGCAAAATCCCAAGTTCCAATCCATTTTTTTTTTCCAAAATCCTCTAGGGTTTAGGAAACCCATATTTGCTTCTAATTTATTTTATATAATTTGACTCACAAATTCCACATAACAATTTAATTGTGCAATGCATGAAACAAATATATATATATATATATTGATAAATATATGAACATATACAATATATATATATAAGCGATGCATGAAACAAATATATATATATATATCGAAAGGAAAATATAAACATAGAGGGGTTCATGCATCATGGGGAATATTTTCATGCTTCGTGGACGTTTCAAAAATCTTCTTTTATTTTAAGCATACCTGATTAGCAGAAAACGAATAAGCCTTTGAATTTGGTGGATGATAGCCCTCAGCTTCTGGCAAGAATGTGCTGATAATGTGTTGTAGGCCTATTTGATTGAACGATCTAAGTTTTAGATAGAGAGAGGGGGCCGACAATATTGAGGGAGAAGAGATAATGATTTAATTGTGAGGTGTGTTTGATTCACCCCATTGTGCCTTTATTTATAGTAGTAGGATAAGTAAAAACCTTTCCCTTTAGGATTACAACATTTAATAGGTAATCTACTCCTAATAGGAATATAAGATACATTGTCATATCTACTATGATTTACACAATCACATTCCTATTCTAAATATGACTGCAACAACAACGTCAATTATTTATGAGATTAATATAAACAACTAGAGAGAAAGTTACAAATATTAACAAACTTAGAGATTGAGGCTTGCGTCCTACAGACAGAATTTCGCCCATACTCTTGTGCTTGTAGTTCAATAGATGTCTATCTCCCAGGATTCAACAATCTATAATCCAAAGTCAAAGCACTTCAATCTTCGGACTCTGATAAACTTTATATATTCAGTACTCTCAAGACACCGCTCAGAAGACAAATGAAGAATGAGAGAAATAAAGTGGGGAAACCTTATTTCTCAAGAGTAAGAATTAACTCTTTTTTTTGTTCTATTCTTAATGATAATGGTTTCATGAGTTTATATAGAAACCAAGTACTTCTTGTTAAAGAGATGTAACTTTTCATCTATAAGTATACGTCATTTGACAATGGAATGCACCTAAATAACATAACATTTCTAAGAAATATAGTTAACATTATTTTTCACTCAATTATTAAAATTATTACTACAATATTTTATACTATAACATATAATTTCCAACATACTCTCCGAAGCCTATCAACTCTTTGTCTAAGTACCTAGATGATCGAATGTGACAAGCATTTGAAGACCTTAAGAGCAGTTCCACCCTAGCCTAATAGGCTGGCACCCAGCTTGAAAAATGGACCAGCCTCCCCTTTTTTAGCTCCACCCCAGCCTAATAGGCTGGCACCTAGCCCAAGCCAGGCCATAGGCCAGCCCAAAATCGATAGACCTATGGGACGGCCCATCTGACATCATGCTGACACTAGTGTGACATCGAAGGGCATTTTAAATTTTTTTTGCACCAAGCGCATGGTAAGCACACTCGACTGGGTGCCCGTCGCCAACAAGAAATCAGATGCAGGGCCCGCATGCGCAAGTGCACTCACCGATCTGGTAGGGAGGCCACGTGGCCCGTCCTAGGCCGTTGGATTTCCAATGGTTAAAAAATTTTAAATTTGACATCAAACGGCTAGTGACGTGGCTTGATCTGGATCGTCCGATCCAGAGATCAACGGTCCACATTCCCCCCCCCCCCCGCACCCCTCCCAAAAAAGGCACAACGGTCAAAATTATGACTGTTGGCCACGTGTCAATGTATAGGCTGTTGGATTTGAGTCTTTTTCAAATCCAACGGTACAGATTAATTAACTAAATTAAAATTTATAAAAAATGATTAAAAATTGTTAAAAAATACAATAAAAATTTTAAAAATTTATGTATTTTTTTTCTATAAATACCTAACCATCATCTTCCACCCTACACCACATTTCAATATTTTCAACACTTTCTACCAAAGTTTTCATATAATTTTTGAGAGAAAAAATGAGTACGTGGAAACTCATCGAAGATGTTACGTTGTGTGAATGTTGGGTTCACACTACTCATGCCCGATTACAGGTAATAAGATGGATAAGCGAGAAATGTGGAGTAAAATTACGAAAACGTTTTGCAAAGTACATGGAAAAGATGCCAGAAGTAGTCAAGGTCTTCAAGGTCATTGGAAAAACCTCAACACATCCTTTACTTGTTGGAAAAACGTTATCTTTCATGCTTCTGGTAATCTGCGTAGTGGGACAAGTTTAGCAGATCAAGTGACAATATTTTTATTTATTTATATGTATTCCACCCGCATCAATATTTTAATTTATTTATTTGTGCTATACTCGCATTTTATAATATTGTCTTATCCCACATTTATAGACACTACAAGCACAAGCATTCTACAATGCGAAGAACCACAACAAATCATTCAGTAAATGGAGTAAATGGGAGCGTTGGCAAATTGTCAAAGATTGCCCCAGATACAGAATTGTGGCAACCGGTCCAGAAGTTGTCATGCACGACATGGGTCCACACAGTTCACCAGAAGCAAACATGGTTGAATAAGAAGGCGACACATTTGAAGAGACGGAAGGGACGCCTGAAGAAGTGCTGGAGACCCAACCGACTAGTCAGTCCCTTAGGCCTCAGGGTAAAAAGGCATTAAAGAAAAAATGTAGTTCTTCCAATCATAACTACACTAAATATATGGATGAATTTGCTCGCCAATGTGAACTGAACATGGCGTGGGAAGCGGCTAGAGATAAGGAAAAAGATGCTGCTTTGGCAGCAATATTAGCAGCTATTGATAGACATAATGCTACAGCTGAGAGACAAAGAGAAATACTTAATCGAGAAAACAAGATGATTAGAGAAGCACTTAATCGAGAAAACGAGATGCTTCGAGAATAAATGATGGCTCAAGCAGATCGTGACACTATGAACAAGCCTCTAGTATGACTGTCTTTGAATTCAAAATAATTTTGGACATCGGAAGAAAGGGACGTGGTGCGGATGAGGCATGCAAGAGATGCAGAAACAAGTCGAGGGGGTTCTAGCAATGAAAATCCTAGCACCACATATCCTAGCTCCACAAACTTTGTATAATTTCGTATTTATTTGTAGTACTTTATTTAATTTCGTCTTAATTTTTAGTACTTTATGTAATTTCGTCTTTATTTTTAGTACTTTATGTAATTTCTTATTTATTTTTATTAATAGATGTAATTTCTTATTTATTGGTAGTACTTTATGTCATTTCTTATTTATTATTAGTATTTTGTGTAATTTCTTATTTATTATTAGTACTTTATGTAATTTCTTATTTATTTTTAAAACTTTATATAATTTCTTATTTATTTTCAAAACTTTATGTAATTTCTTATTTATTTTTAAAACTTTATTTAAACACATCAAATAAGATTACATAAACTCACCAAATAGTACGTTCGGATAATGATACGTTGCGTGACGAGATTGGTTAAAAATCCTATCCGAAATTAAAACTATTTTATTTATTTATTATTTTATAAAAAAAATAATAATATTTTAAATGGGCTGGGTGCCAGCGCATTTTGTAGAGATGAAGATTGTTTGTGTTAGCGCATTTTTTAGACCTTGTGCTAGCTCATTTTTTAAGAGTGTAGATGGATTTGGCCTATTATTATTCATTGGAGTATATCACTGTTTACTGAATGAATTAAATGAGCTAAATGCTAACGCATTTTTTTAGAGGTGGATTTGCTCTAAGAGCTGTCTCTTGTGGCATCTGAGACACTTGAGAGTTGTCCCCTCTCCGTCGTCAAACATCACGGCAACAAGGCCATTCTGCCAATTTTATTAGCTCAAGTTTTAATCTCGTCTTAGATTTCTCCTTTAAATGTGACTTATTTAAAGGTTTCAATTTTCTCATTTGTTTGACGGATTTTCAATATTGTTTTCCTTGAGGACTCAAATAAAGGACTTCATTTCGCTTTCTGACATTTCTGTCATTTGCCAGAAACTAATTAATATCTCATAATTTAATTATATTCAAAATAAAGCCAAACAACTCAAATTTAGCTGTCTTTCCTGTAATTATCAAGCTAATCCATCACAGTATTCTAACAGAGTATTCACAATATTCTAACATAACTTTACTCTCCATTCAATGTAAATAAAATAGGAGCAATATTTCTTGAATTTTGGTGCAATTGGAACTTTGGTCCTTGATATTAAAATCCATGAGTTTTGATCTTTGAACTTGTCACAAAGTGAAGTAATAATCCCTTCGAGTAACACCGTTAGAAATTTTATCCAAAACAAAGAGTTTCTAGGGGGGGGAATGGATGGAAATTTTAACAACATTAGTGAAAATGACCATTGTTCTACATCATAATAATTTTAGAACCGAATACTCACATAATTTAAGTTTAGGGATCAAAGCTCCGATTGGGCTAAAGTCAGAGATTATTGCTCCAATTATCTCTTCGATTTGTACTCTAAAAAATGGATTAATACAGAGGTACATTATTTTCATTTCAAAACTTGACGGGGATCTACAACAACAATGATGTGTGTGGAGCATGGTCTAAAATATCGATATTATCCCAATATTTCCATCGAAATTTCCGTTTTTTTGGACTACCGATATTTCCGATATCATCGATATTTTAGACCTTGATAGGAACTCTATGTGATACTAAGTCACTCATATATCTTACCATGCAATGTATAAAGTGTAAAATATTGTACTAATTTATTATATATAAATGATTATGGTGTGTTTAAACTTCTTTCATTAATTACTACATATTTTCTACACTCACAATGTTTGTCAGCTCGCTATATAATGTACTTAAATCAGTTAAATTCATCATGCAATACATTTTCTTCCAATTTTTTGTGATAAACTAATAGATAATTGACTAAATAAACATCCTGTAAAGTTTCAATAAAAATTCCAAGTTTTTCTTACAATTTATGTGGTTTTTATTCAATTTTTATCGATATCAATAATATCTTAATATTTTCATTGAAATTTCTGTATTTTTAGACTATCAATATTTTCGATATTATCGATATTTTAGACATTGGTGTGGGGTTAGAATGTTGCCACAATCAAAACTCACTCGTACGCGTGTCCGTGACTGACGCTAGCAAAATTAAAGTAAACTTCCTCGGCGTCAACTTTGCATTTGATAATCACATGGCACTGAAAGTACTTCATAAATTTGATGATAGCCAAAATACATATAGATAAAAAGCTTAGTCACTGCTTGATGTATGGAGCATTGATGACCATTGATCACCCCCACCTACCAAGGGCAGTCCCTTCAGGACCAGGTCATGTTCGTGTAATCCATGTGGTCTTAATTCTTTCTAATTCACACCACATGATGTGTTCTGTAGCTGCCTTGAAAAATCCACATGTACTTCTTTTCACCTCTTGAATTATTGGTAGTTAATTATATTGAAGAAATTCTCATTTTGATATTCACGACAAGAGTTGGATTCTCATCTTTTTTCAGTCTGAAAGAGTAGGAATTTATAGAACTTGGGTTTCTTTTCTTTCATTTGAATTATGAAACTCCGCACTCATATACATTCGTCATTCAGAACATCTTTTTGCACTCGTGTTTTTTATGTCTCCTTCCTCGTAAGTACAACTTTTCACCCAAGGGAACTAAAACTACCGAATCTCGGGTTTGATTGAATAAATGGAATCACATTAGAAATCTAGGTTCATGCTGATTCCACTGATGTTGAAACAGAAGCATGATGGGCATGTCAAAACTGCTTAAACAGATGTTATATTCAATATAATTAAGTAGAATTAATATAACTCTTTTGTGTTAGACATGCGGCATGTACACATTTTTTAAGATAGAACGATAGCCGTTAACTTAAAAACTTTGAATTTTAATGATAAGGACAAAATAAAGGGAAAAATGAATAGTACCATGATTGACTTTTTAATGTAAAAATGTGATTTTTTGTTAAAGTGAATAGTACTAGGAGTTTTTCGTTAAAATTCCCTTAAATAAATGATGAAACTTCAAAGAGGACATCCTTAATTAAATTTAAGGTGTTCTTAAATAAAAAAAGACTCAAAAACAAAAAATAAGACTAACTCGCGGATTCTTAAAGCCACCATATTGGCGGATTTATGAAGTGTTGCAGCATGTAGTTATTTCTTTGGGAGTCATAGTATCTTATGATATATTTATTTGTATGAAATATGAATGCAGGAACCATATTCCAACATCTCCAAAATATAAATACTTGCATATCCCTTTGTTCAACTTCATAGAGAAATATAATGTATGGTTTGTTTAGTTGAAATATATTAATATTAAAATCTTTTTTAACATTGTTTTTGTAGGTTGATTAACAAAAACTAAATATTAATATAAGAAAACTTTTAAATAGGGTAACTTTGAATGCGGTCCCTATTTTTTAACGTTATTTGACTGAAACCTTGTTGGTTTTTAGTTTTTTATTGAAATCCCTGAAATTAATGCAATATGCATTTCTGTGTAGGTTATATAATTTTAAATTAAAATTTGATATTTGTAGTTACTTATATTAATGAGATTTTAAATAAAATTCAAGATTTGTGGGATTAAAAATATTAAAAAGATCTTAATGACGTGATATGTCATTAAGATAAATTATATTTAAATAAAACCCATGATGTGTCATTACTTATATTATTGACATTTTACATACACGAAATTGGTAATTTTTAAATGGTACATTTTACGTACAAAAAGTTGGTACCTTTCATACAAAAAAGGTGGTACGTTTTATATAAAAAAAAAATGAGTACATTTCGTATAAAAAAATGGGTACATTTTATATAAAAAAAAACATTTGGTACATTTTAAATTAAAAATAAATAAATAGGTTTCACATTAGAAAATGGATACATTTTACATAAAAAGGTACTTACAAAAAAACAATTTGGTACATATAACAAATTGATACATTTTAAAAGACAAATGGGTACATTATTAGTAAATTATTGGTGCAAATAAAAGGTTAAAAAATGAGTACAAATAAAAGTTTGAAAAAATATGTACACAAAAAGAAATTAATATATGTATACAAACTAAAACTAAAAAGAAAATTGGTACAATTTCAAAAAAGGGTTGCAAATTAAAATGGGTACAAAGTAAAAATAAAAATATATGATACAAAATTAAGCCATAAATATATATTAAATGTAATGTTTCCAACACTAAATGAATATATTTAGAAATAAAATTTAATTATCTTGACGTGTAAACTATTTTATTATTGAAATAATTAATGACGTTTATTAAAACCGAAAGAGCTTGATGAAAAATTGAAAAAGAATAAGGTTTCAATCAATGAAGTTAAAAAAAAAAATGGGAACTTAATTTCTCCTTTTAAATATCTTATTTTTGGAAATTAAACGTCAAACACTTTTGCCAACCCTAATTCTGATTCATTGCTTTGGGAAAAAAAAAAACTCTGATTCATCGCTCACACTGCGACAATCAAGACGTAATGGCCAAACAAAAAAAATAAAAAATAAAAAAAACAATCATATGTGTTATATACCAAAATTAGATTTAACCTATATATGGAAAATATCGGTTCATATGTGTCATTGTACTCTGTTTTTCTACTTCTGCATTTGTCTGTAAGTACGACCCCTGTGTTCCTTCTTTCTTGAGTTTTGTGATAATGCAAGATTCGTTTATTTATGAGCATATAATGCGATGAATAAGTAACATTTTCCTTTTAATAACAAAAGACATCTGTTCTTGACATACAGAACCACGTTGATGCTTTGTTTATGATAATATACTTTAGACTATCTCTAAAGGAAATTTTAAATTTTAAACATGAAGTTTAAATTTGACAACTTATGTGACACTTTAATATCTTTTATAGTTTTATTCTTCAACTCATATGTCAAATTTAAATATTAAACAAAAATTCATACTTATTTTCTTTACATTGGTAATGAAAGAAAATGAATTAAAAAGTATAAAAATATTTAAACATTGCATTGGTAAAAGAAAGTAATTAAAAGGCAAGGCTTTAAACCAATTTCAAAACTTAATAAAAAGCATTTAATAATTGATCAATATTTTTTTTGAAGCTATTGTCAAATTTGACAGGAAGGAAAGAGATGTCATTTTTTATTATGCTATATCAGATTTGGCTTTTCGATTAGAAAATATTAATACTATCTCTTTTTACCCCTATTGCTTATTTGAATTTGAATATTTTGACAGCTTATTTAAGGGAGGTGATACTATTAGTTCGTCCCAATTGCTTTAGGAAAAGTAGTGTAGCGTGGGTGGTCGGTTTGATGACTGCGACGCCCTGGTGTGTAGGCTTGCTCGCCTACTGGCCAAGCAACTTTTAGTTCCCCAAAGTTTGTAACTTCTTTTGAGTACTACAGTATATTTTTTAAAAACATTTTCCTTTTGATCACGGAGAGAGAACAATCTTTATTTTGGAGATTATAGTTATTAAGTTATAACAGTATAAATTAACCAAATCTGCAGAAAGAGGTGAGCTTAATTAATATTATCTACATTTTTACATTTTCAAGACAAGTATTGCTACTACCAACCACGCAGATTTGACAAATATCTACTGAAATCTTTCTACGATTCTTTTTGAACAATCACAACACCACAGTGAGGACGTGGCGTTTTATGATTTGATTAACTACTATACGTAACTGCAAATTGAGCACTCAGTCTTAACTGCTTCCCTACTTCAAGGACTAATAACACTAGGAATTCAAGCTGGTTGACTGGTTGGTTATACCTATCGAAATTCTACGATACTTCGAAGCATTTTTATATTCTGAAGTTTTTAAACGTTAGATCTTGTTTATTATATTTTTTTATCAAGAGTTTAACGGTTAAAAAATCCAGAGTATAGAATTCCCTTTAAATATTGTTTCCTTCTTGAACATTACCTGTGGGTGGAGGCGTTGGATAATTCCAATTCAGCAACTCTTCTATCATCTGCATTGCAAGTTTATCCTCTTCATCCGGTTCTACCACACTCACTCCACCCTCAGTCAACCCCACCATTGACGATGAACTCGACGACGATGACAAGGACGACATCAATTCCTCTTGATTATCATGATTAGAACCCTGCTTCTTCTTCTTCCCAAGCTCAATCGTCATGACCCAATTGGAGCTCGCCCGCGATCCGGCCGGGCGCTTCTGCCAGACCCCAATGTGGGAATTGTCATTGTCGAGTCGAAGGCAAGTCAGGGAGGGCGATTGGCCTTTGCAGCATTTTCTGAGCTTGGCCCTGAGTAGCTCGGAAAGTGCTTTTGGAGACCATGGGGTGTCTTGGTCAGTGGGGGATTTCGTGTCTTGGTCGGAATTGTTGTTGTTCAATATCGGAAAATTGGTCTTGGCATTCTGTCCGTTCATCAAAATTGCTGCTTGGTCATATGCTCTTGCTGCTGCCTCTGCTGTCTCAAATGTCCCTAGCCACACCCTCCTCTTACTAAATCATCAACAACAGAAAAGACAATAGAGAAAGTAAGACAGATTTCCATAACACGTTGCTCGAGCAGTGCAGTCAGTCTGATATGTTATGTTATTAGATTCTGCTTGTCAGACAATCTGATATGCTATGCTACCAGATTGTTACGACAACGATGAAATGGGGGTGGATGAAGTATTAAATGGAAGAATGTGAGAGTGTGGTGGACTTACAGTAATGGGTGGCGAATTTCTGACACCCAAGAGCCCCACTGTCGCTGCCTGACTCCTCTGAACTTCCTTGATTGTACCATGTTTTTTTAGAAGGAAATAACCAGAGAGAGAGAATTTGAGAGATGGAATTTTAGAGAGAGATGAGGGAAGAGTATAGGCATTTACAAGAACTGTCGGTAGCTTGCTTGGTCTGAAAGCCTTTTGTAGTACAGAGAGAGAGAGAGAGAGAGAGAGAGAGAGAGAGAGAGTGCAATAAATTATTCACCTGCACAGCCATTATAAACACCCTCAGGTTCTTGACAACTGGAACAAAAGAAAATGAGCATCATGTTATGATCCTTTCTCCATCTCCCCACCAAAAAGAAATTGCACTTATTATTACTTACCAACAGAAAAAAAAAAAAAAAAATCTTCTTTTACCCTAATCAAATTAGGGTTTGCTAATCCAATGTTGGTGAAGAAGCTGTTGTGAGAAATGCCATTGTTTCATGTTATTCTTCTTAGGTTTTGCTGTGATCTTGAATATAATCAATTAGGGTTACTTAATCCAACGATAAATAATATTGAACTTTTTGGAAAACTCTTGCACATAAGTGTATGTAGCGTCCCTCTCACAGTAGGAGTATTATATGCACTTTCATTTGCGATAATCTTTTCGTTTATATATTGCATAATTTATGAAGATTTTTCTTATTCCTTGGATGCTTTAAAGGTTGGTTAGTTGATTTAGTAAGACTTTTGAGGATTGGTTACTTACTCTAGTATAAGACCAGGATTTCTATATAAATCATGCTAATAGAATAGTTTACTAATTCAATTCCAAAACAGACCCAATTTAGTATAATATTCTATAGAATTCTCTATGCATGCAAAATCGGTGTATACAATGCCTTCTCTCTTATAAATGAGTGGGGCATTATATACACACATATATATATATATATATATGCGCTTTTTCGTGTATACATGAGGCATACTACAGACTTTTGTTCCTTTTGCTTTTTTCCTCAGATGGGCATTATGTGTTTGGTTAGGGGTTGACTCAAAAGACTCTTGTGGATTGATTAGTTACTCTTCTAGGACCACAAGGGTCTCTACATTATTGACCTTTTTGCGTCCAAATTTATTGTTTGGCGTTGAATTTTCGACCTAGTTATTATCAATATATCATGTAGCATGGCTTGAATTATTGATCACCTTTTCTATGTTTGCCTTACACTATCTTCTGGACCTATAATGCCAGTGAGTAAATTGCAACAAAATAAATGAAAGGATGTTGTTGTGAAGTTAGCTCGTGATCTAAGAGTTGGAATAGGTTTCTGGAAGTTTTAGACGTGTAACCAGTTTTTGGGCAACCTATCTAACCAAGGCAGCAAGCACCAACTCGAGAGGTAAGCAAGTGTAGAAAGTAGGATTGATCGCCCTGGCTACCGGTCGGATCGAGGCAGAAACTTCATGCGTGTTTCTTGGTGCTGGGCGATGGGTCGTGATAGCTACACGATCCATCAGATTCATGGTTTCCGGATTTTTGGGCTACTTTTTTCAGTCTTGTTTTGGGAGGGTTTCGGCTTTCTTAGAAGGATTCCTATATTGTAATCTAAGATAGGACTTTAGGTATACCAATATGTATAGGACTTTAGGGTTTTATTCTTTGTACAAGAAATACAAGAGTGAAACACTTTAAGAAATCGTGAGAGCTTGTGAGATACCAAGAACTAAGGTTTGGTTGGTTGTGAGCTATCATAGTCCATCGAAAACAATATATTGTTAGCGCACTTGCGTAACAAAGGCAGCATCCTGGATATAACTACTTTTCCAATATCTTCTTTTTATCGTTATGTTGGAGGAAATTGAACCATGAACCTATCTTAATTCAACCACAATACATCATTCTCCTTTGCAATTGACTAACTACCATTGACTTTCTTTTTAATCTTTCCTCTTTCCTCAAAACATCAATATATTGAATTTGTCCCATTATAAATTTGCTGATACATTTACATCGACACTCAAGTGCTAAGTAATTACTAATTTGAAACGACATTAACCACTAGTATAGCAGGCTTAAAATAATGTATTACATTGGCATCTTCTACAATCAATTAATACATTGACTTGGTTTGTGCATAAAATTAAAGCACATTGGTCTACATAATCTTCACCAAATGACTTGGAAGATTCACAATAGGCACCTTGGAAGCAAAGTATATATATATATATATATATTCCTTAAAAGTTTGTTAAATTTAATGTTGCTTTAACTCTTCCTTGAAGCTATATAGTATTCCTTTACATATATGTATATATATGCTTTATCTCCATTTTGTTGCAGTCCAACAATTCTCAAATGGTTTTAGTGAGAGAAGTTAACAACGGTGCCACGTTTGCTTCATGGGATGCTTTATGCAACGATATATGAAGTTGATAGGCTGGATAATGGATGTGGGTTCAACTTATTGTTCAATGTACCTTGTTTTTTTCAGCAAGATTGAACTGAAACCTTTTAATTTTATGCATCATTTATTTGAGCCAGTTAAATTTGGCTGTCAATTCTTTTTGTTGATGTTGTTGTAATGCATATAAAGTGGTCATGCTTTTTGGGAAAATAAAGTATAAACTGGCCAAGGAAAATTGCGTCTTCTTTTCTACTTTTTTCGATTTTTTCCCTCAAAAATCATGTAAAAGGGGTAATTCCAAAAGTGATAACCTAATGAATAAATGATATGGTTGTAAGTAATTTTGTTGTTGTTGGTATGATATAGTTGTAAAGTTAAGTTGTATAATGAAGTGGCACAATAAAACCCAAATGACTTTTCAAAGCACTTCTTTAGAATTAGAACAATAGTATGCAAAATCTGATTACAAGGGCGATGGTGGCTCAATTGAGTCTTGTCTAATGATTAAAGTTTTGATTTGGAGTCTTCTTCTAATGAGAAATTCTTCAAATAAAAGTTATATGAGAAACATTTCAGTATTATTGACACATCCCGACCCGGAATACCCACTTGGGCTCCGAATCAAGTTGTGTTGGCCGACACCAGGTGATGCGAATTTTAACTTAACACACAAATTAAACCCTCTTGTTGTCAAATTGTAGTAAAAATGCAACTAGGGATCGTTCTAAACCAGGGATTAGGAGGGCTTGCTAAAACCTCTAAACTGACTTAAAAACATACAAACAAAGTTAAAAACACTAAACTAGACTAAAAGAACTTAAAACAAACTCAAAGGACTCAAAACAAGCTAAAAACGCTCAAATCTGCCTAAAAACACAAACTGGGCAGATTTAGACTCTAACACACTTTTGTGACACCTAAAAACACAAATCAAAACAGATTTTGACTAATAAAACACTTTAAAGTAAAGGGGGTTTTGATTTTGACGAATTTGAAAACAAAACAAGTAAATTAAAGAACTAATGAAATCTGCACGAATTTGAGTAAATTGAATGGATGGAAGGCTAGCTAGGAGGTTTTTCTCCACACATGACATACTTGCACATAAACCAATTTTCAGTTGTTCTTTCGATCAATCATGAAACTCAACACCCCAGGTTAATTAAGTCTGCTTAAATTAACCTTCAAGTTCTCCTTAAGTTATTGAATTGGATGGGAAAGCGCATACAACAATTCAAGCATTCTTCAAAAGTTCTTTACGTGAACAGCACAATAAAGATACAATCAAAGATCATTAAGCATTATGAAAACTATAAGTATTGACGAGGCACTCGTTACTATGATGAGCATGAAACTCCTGCTAAGAATTTATTTAACGCGATCATTTATAAGCGACCTCCACTACTTGTGAATATAAGTTTGTAACTATTAGGTGAAACTCCCTTATACTCTAGCATCATATTCATGCATGCAAACTAAGTGTGCACTCTTAATAAACATGCACGAATAAGTTATGAATCAAGCAGTTAAACAAATTGAATTCACAACTGAAGGTAATCAAATCATATTGCAAGCATGAACATGGTTTCGAATTTCCCCCTAGCTAAGGGGGGTTTAGTTCCTCATACTCACAAAGCAAAGATAAACAAATTTAGACATTGAAAACAAAAGAATGAAAACACCTAAAAACGCTCCAACAATCCAACTTGAATGGCAAGCACGTCCAAGGGTCCTCCTTCTTCTCTTTGTTGCGGCACAAGGTGTGGTTTGATGGATGAGTGGTAAATTATGGTGGTGGATGGATATAGGTGAGTTATGGTGAAGGGTGGATGGGTGGATTGTGTTCTCTCGGCCAAAGAATGAAAGTGTAAGTGTATGGAGTTGTGAGATGTGAATGTAGTGTCTTTTGATGGATCTTTTTTCCTCCCCCTTGTTATGGTGAAGGGTGGATGTATTTATAGGCTAGGGAGAGGACCACCATCTAATTAAGGTGGTAGTGGTGTATGTTGTGGTAATGAGTGGATGTAATGGGTGTAGTGGGTGAGTGTTTGGTAATGAGTGGATGTAATGGGTGTAGTGGATGGATGTTTGGTAATGAGTGGATGTAATAGGTGTAGTGGATGGATGTTTGGTAATGAGTGGATGTAATGGGTGTAGTGGGTGGATGTTTGGTAATGAGTGGATGTAATGGGTGTAGTGGATGGATGTTTGGTAATGAGTGGATGTAATGGGTGGATGTAATGGGTGTAGTGGATGGATGTTTGGTAATAAGTGGATGTAATGGGTGTAGTGGATGGATGTTTGGAGTTGTAGGTCAACACACTTGCACACACACATGCTGATTTCTAGCCTTCAAATCTTCAAAAACGTCAATCCTCATGTCTCCATGCTTGCACTATCCAATCTTGGCCCAAAAATGCTCCAAAATGCTCCAAATAGCACTTTGTTGCTAACTTTGTTATTTGAACCTACAAACACACGAAAATAGCTTATAATACATAATTGACTAAGAAATAACAACATAAATGCACAAGAACAAGCTAACTAAGTTACATAAATATGCTCCTATCACCAGGAGAGTGACAAAGCCACAAAGTGTAGTGATGTGTAAAATGTGAGTAAGTTTAAACCTAAGAGGGCCTAAGTATAAGAGTGCGCTGGTGATCGCGGGAATGAACCCATTTCACATGTGATGTCAGAGCATAAGTAAAGTACAGTAAAGTAGAATGAGAATTATACCATCGAAGGTAATCACTTATACCAAGATTTGCCAAGAATTCTCGTTGACACGAAAGCTCAGCTACTAAAACCTAAGGGGGCGAAAAACAGAGGTGAGTGGGCCTAAAAATAAAGTTTTATAAAAACCTTTTTGAAAACATTATAACCCCTCACCGTAAAACAAGTATAGTTTTCAAAATATACATACTACGTATAGTATGAAAATACTTACCGTAGCCTGCAATAACTCAAGAATTCAATACAACACAAAATTCATAAATAGCCATATAACTTCCAGTAATCACAATATCTCGCACAGTAAACATATCACATCGAGTGTTCATCGACATATGCTGACACACGAGTTCATGCAGAGGTATCCTGACATGAACATGACTAGGTGTAATAATGATTTCCACTCTAGTACTATAATCACGTGAAGACTAGCGCTATGAGCATCACATATGAGTCCTAATTACCTATAGCAATCTAGGACAGGACTCACACCTACAATGAATCCAAAGTGAGCGTACGGTGCGATGTGAAGATTGGCCTTGGCCGGGGCGAGTACTAACACCAGTGCAGTACACGATGAGCAAGTAACGTAAATATGATCATGCCATAGTAAATCGATAATTCGATAATTCTAATCAATGCAATGCTATCAATAATCATAAATACTATTAAAGCATCGATACTAATAGGCATACATGTGCATCCCATGGGACATAGTATAATTGCATGAATTTCGTCAATACGATAATTTTATATACGTTACCCTAATCTAAGTAGTGTAACATAGAAAATTCTTTATCAAGTATATAAATGGAAACTAAAAAATATAATATATATATAAGAAAAGACCCACTCACAGATACTTACGAGGTCGTAGCCGTTCAGACTAAAGAACTCGAAGTCTCTGATAGTAATCGTATCTAAACATAATATTAGGGCCTATTAGTAAAACTCAACTAAAACACTAAATCTGAGAAAATAGAGTGTGGATTCGAAATCAGAGCATCGAATTACGCTAAGTGTTGTCCCGGGAAAATTTTGTAAAAAGTCAACGAAAGAGTGAACGGTCAACCCTAAAAAGTCAACCAAGATGCTCCGGTGGTCAACTACGCTAAAAATTTGGAATTTCACTAAATGGATATCAAAAACAGACTCGGGACGTCGAAATTAGCCTAGGAAGATTTTTGGAAAAAAAATTGAAAAAGTCAACATAAGGAATATTCCAAGAAATATTCCAAAGAATATTCTAGGAATGTTCTTGATCCACATTGGAATTGGGCAGAGCCGGATCCGAACGGGATCGCGAATCTGGTTCTGTTTTTTTCCCTCAGGTCGGCCGCACCCAAAGAAGGAGAAAGCCAAAAATTGAGAAATTTAGCCGAGAAACTTCCCCGACTCCGTTTAGCTTCAAATCTCAATTAAAACTAGCAACCCAATATATCAAATTCAAGCCCAAGGAACAAGGAATCGAAATATACCATTGGGTTCCTCGGTCGTGGCCAGAGTTGTTCGGAAAACGGCTCAAAAGCTGCCAGATCTCCGCCGAAATCTGGGGTGTCTTCCCCATAATGGTTATGTACCAAAACTCGTATCAAAACCCTTAAGAAAGCTAGAAACATAGACTAAAACATAATCCAAGAATTTTTAGGCTATCCTTAAAGCTTACTCTCGTTGGAAGTTTGTTAACTCGCCGGAAAACATGGCGGCATTCCCCTTTGCATTTCTATGCAGTGTGCACGAAGTCCAAAGAATGAGAAATCTAAGGGAGAGAATGAAGTCCGTTGTTTTGTGGTTCAAGCTCGTTGAAACGACGATGATGATGGCTCGGTTTCTAGGTTTCACCCATAAGAGAATAGAGATAAAACTAAGATAGATTTATGAGTTAAGAAAGATGAGAGGGCGGAAGAGTGTTCGAGAGAAAATGGAGTAGTGTGAGGTGGTGCTCTGGGTTGTGATGCTCGTCGGAGTCGACGAAAGTGGCGGTGGTGCTATGCTTCACAAAGGATGGGAGAAGTCCGAGAGAGAGAGAGAGAGAGCTATTCGGGAGAGAGAGGGAGAGATAGTTTTAAAATAATAAACTTAGTAAGAGGGAGTGAGGTGGCAACAAGAGTGTGGTCCAAGAGTTAAAAAAAACGAGAGTTTGAAAGAGAGAGGGACCGAAATTTCTAGAGAGAGAAGACACGGGACAGGGCATGAGTGGGGTGTGGGCCCCATGTGGCTTACAAAACA
Organism: Malus domestica; assembly: GCF_042453785.1. Lineage (NCBI taxonomy): Eukaryota > Viridiplantae > Streptophyta > Magnoliopsida > Rosales > Rosaceae > Malus > Malus domestica. Next base: position 14,151,501 of record NC_091668.1, read on the forward strand.
AGTCATAAAATATCTCTAAACATGAAATTATCAAATCACCCTTCACGTTCGTAAATCTGTAAAATCTCCATTGTAGCTCCAATTATATTCCGCTTGTGCCTACGCATTCGTATCGTCATGTACTTTGCAAATACGCTAAAAGAATATTTGGTATGTCTCACTATGCACTAGTAAACAAAAGTCAACAATCTCACCTCTAGGGCATTTTCGTCAAAAATTAGGGATGGATTGTCACATCTACCCACCTTAAAAAAAATTTCGTCCTCGAAATTTGAAATAAGTTGCTATACATAAAATACTCAAAGACAGATACAAAGTACATAAAGAAGAAGTCAAGATAGAGTGGTTGCATAGAAGAAAATGTCATTCTGTCGTGATCGGATTGCAATGATTCCTCTTTCATGCCTCCAAACTCAAACTTTCCTCCTCCTTCAATACAATACTAAAATATAAAATCCTTTATGAAAACATGAAGTCAAAAATAGATATATAGTAACATATCGTCAAAATACGTACATAATATAACGTAGAATTTAAAATAGTTGTATTGAAATCAAAACTGAACATAGAAAAATTTCACCTACACACTTGTAGCATCACGTACTCTAGGGATAAGTGTAGCATCTTTGGGTCATGCCCAACAATAGATAACTAAATAAAAATACTAATGTAGACGGGCATAATTGTCCACTTGCTTAACAAACCCAACGAATAAGTTATCGATATTATAGTCTGCAACCCGCAATACCAACAACTCACTATTGTCTTGATAAGCAAGTAAGAAATTCTTGAGGATGCAATATTACCATCTTGCCCCTTATTGGGAAATGCACATAAATCGTCCAATTGGTGCCTCGATCACGCTCACGTATTACCTTCTCGAGCAACATCATCAACATTACACAATTTCCTATATCGCAATCTTGATCATTCGAATACCTATTTGCAATACTCTTCTGTCCATCATGTATTATGTGTAAAATCTCTATACCACGTCTCAAATAGTGTCATACTCAAAATCGAAAGTGTAACCCCAGTTACACATAACTCTAAAAAAGATAAGTGTAAATCATAATCATGCTAAAACTACGGATTAGACAAACATAACATGTACATTAAGGTCTGGATAGTTCGTTCAAATTGACTGTTAGTCTGAGGGTGAAATGTGGTACTGGACAAAAACTTAGTACTCATAACCTTCAAAAAGGCTTCCCAAGACTTAGAAATGAAATGCGTATCACGGTGAGATACAATAGTGACAAGTACACCATGAAACTCAAACAATGTAGTTAACAATATCTCAGTGAGTAGACTCATTATGAATAGTTTATTAGAAAATTAAGCCGAAAGGGTTAAATGAACACTTAAGAATTTGAGGATTAAAACAAGTCCATCAAATCTAGACTACAAGGTAATTGGGTTAAATGCATATATCTCGCTTCAACTGTAGCTTCTTGAATATTCAATCACCAACGGTAAAGATTCGTTTAATAGGGTATGTATTGGGTGATTCAGGAATTAATGGTCATAACTAAAATTTCAACGTTCGAGCAATTCTTCTAGACGATCTGTTTGCCCCAGAAACAATACAAAGTGCAATAGGGTAGACACGTACCCAAGGTTAATTGGAATGCCTTCCAGAACAAAGAGGTGAATATGGAATCACAATCATAATAGATGCTGATCGAAACATCAGAAAAATTTGATAATTTCAAGAATGAGGAATTTTACTAAGTGGTCTAAACCTAGTCTTTCTGGACCAATGAAAAGTAAGCTGACTTGTCAAGTCAGTCTATAATCACCGAAACATTATCATAATCTCCACATGTACAAGATAGCTCATACATGGAGCTTATGGTGATATTTCCCCATCTCCATTTGGATACAGGAAGTGATTATAACCACTCGAACGATTTCTTGATGATTGTAAGTAACTTCATATCAAAACTCGTGAATTCCAACTGAAATGAAATAGGACAGGCTGAAAGTGTTCAAGGGTAGATAATGTCTTTTGCTGCGGTAAACAGTAATTACGTTTACACAACCGGGGTGATACATGATAGTGCAATCGTAAATGTTGATTTGGTTCTCCCACTGCCACAGTTAAAAATCTAGTTCCTTTCAAATGAAGATATAGTTGAAAGGTCTAAGGTTAGTAAAGAGTTTGGACACATTTCTCCAAAGAGAAGTGTCATCCAGTTTTCAAGTAAGGATGATAATTGTTGACTCTAAGTCATGAGTAAGATGGTTCATTTCGTACAGTTCCAAATGCTGGGGAACAAATGCGATACTTCGTTATGCTGCATCTACACAACCAAATCATCTAGATAAAATGTTAATGTGGATTTCCAAATTATCAACGTTGTCGAAAAATGAAGAATAATGCTCGGGAAGAGACAACATATAGGCTGTCATAAATTTCATTCATATCCAACATCCCAAACTAAAATATCTTTCCTCAGTCAACTTGGAAGGAAAATGCTATAGCTGAAAAGTCGCTAATAAACTATTGATAAAATTGACAAGGCCAATGATATCTCGCATTTCACAACACTTTTTGAGAATTTCAACTTTTTTCCGCTACAACCTTTTGGGAAAGAGAAAAGAATATTGTGTACTGAGATCACGTCTCCCAAGAAAACTACCAATTTAATCAAAGTTAACAGTTGAGGAATTTGGTATAAAGCTGATTGTCGGTGTTTAGAAAATTTTCTCTCGTTGCTAGGGTAGGTGAGAAAGTCATCGGTAAGACCACTACAAATTTGACAAGTTATGGAAGAAAACTCGAGTTAAAAAAGTTAGTCGGGTAGACCATCAATTCGAAGCATAAGTATTAACGGTTTTAATCATCACCCGATTGAGTTGCTAAAATCTAGGTACGATCCAAAGGTTTAGTCTTTTTTCTTCCTGACTAGGTTTGAGGTTCCCTAAGACAAAGTGTTTGGTCGAATAAATTCCTAATCGGTAAGATTTTGTAACTAAGTTTTCTCAATGATGTAGGGGTCATTCGAAAATGCACAAGGAAAACTGGTTTAGTACGAGAAAATGGATTGATGGTGTGCTTCATTTCACAATTTGGTGATGTCCCATGTAAAATTTTGAGAAATGACGCCACAGATATTCGTCCTAAAAATGTACCATACTACTTCCTTTCTATACACCACGTACTAAAAGGTCTTCACAATTGTCTCAATGCTCATTTCATTCTTACAGCGGGAAAATAACTTGTGCCTCAATATTTATTTGTGGAAGTGATCGAAAAAGTGACTGGTAAAAAAGGTTTTGGTTACCTAAATGGGTAATATGGTTAACACAATCGTGAGTTTACCATCTTAATACAAAGCTTGTTCCTAAGTTTCCACGATTTAAATTTCCTCGGCCCTAGGTAGTCACTGTTAATCAATCTATCAGTTTCGTCACTAATTAACGCACATATGATATTTTGATATTGTTCGCTACCCTCAAACTGTGAACTAGCGTTCTAGCATAAAGGTATCATTCCCAAATACTAGTACTTGTGTCTAGTATCAGAAATCATATCACCTAAATATGGGTTGATAGTTCTTGGATATCGGACAATATCATCAATTAGTAGCACCACCGTATGCTGATTACATATTAGAGCCCGCTTGGGTAGATGGTTTCAGATGATTGGTAAGGAACTTGTCATGTGAGGTGGTTTCATTAATTCTAAGGAAATACTTACTACTTTGGGGATTTCTACTGATCGTAGGTATAACGAAATGACAAGTACAACATCGAAAGGTAATCTGGGAACTAATGTTGGTTGAAATATCATAAGGCCGGAAAAAGGAATTTTGTCACAGCCCGCCTTAGGATAATTTTATCTATAGTGTGAAAGGACGGTTTACCCTTAAACGTGGGTAGTGGTATGCGTACATGACCTAGGTTTAGGTCTAAGTTATTTTCCTAAGTATGTGGAACTAATTAGAATTAAGTTGTTTTGTTGTTTTGGTTGGTTGGAGTGGACAATTTTGGAGCGCACACACACACACACACACTCCAACTCCCTTTCTCTCTCTTATTCCCGTGCACTCTCTCTCTCTCTCTTCCCTCTCGATTTTCTTTTGTTTCCGTCAACTTTCTATGGACGAACGCCAAACTCACATTTCATGCACGGATCGACGTCAAGAAGGTAAGATTCGAACTCCTTGCAAGTCCCTGAGTTCATATATGCCATTTTTAAATTGTGAAACCCTCAAAAACTTGAGAAACCATCACCCCCAATTTGAGTATTGTTCACATGGTCATAATTATGGATGTTTCAGGAGATTTGAAGCTCATAAGAAGCTTTAGAAATCATTACGAAGCTCGGAGAAGAAAAACCAAGCAAATTGGACGTCAGGAAGCAGAGTTTGAAGAGTTTGAAACTTGGCCGAAATTATCGAGCTCTCTCCAGCGAGTTTTCGTGGATTTCAAGCCTTGAAATTGGTAAGGATATGTTCTTCTTGTTATAAGCTTTAAATTGAGACCAAGTTCATGAGTTTTGGTTAAGAAATGACTAAGATACAAGGTTTTAAAGTTTTTCCAGTTTCCGGCGACGGCGACAGTCGCTGGAGTTCGAAGGTAGGGGATCACGGAATATTCCTAATGGCGTTGGTTAGTTTAATGGTTTCTGTTACTATTTAACAGAATATTCCTAACAGGGTTAAGGGATTTCGTTAGGATGCTGGGGCGTGGCGGCGCGTGGGACGTCGGAAACTTTTTCTAAAAATATGGGGATATTCGTGAGGTTGTGTAGATCACATTGGTATATTCAAACATCCCATTTGAGCAATGTATGAGAAGTTATTAGCTAGTTTTGGTTATGTGCTTTAAATTAACGTTTTTATAGTTGTTTCGCACATAAAGGAGACTTATCCTGAGGACGAGCGCAGTCAAGGGGGACTTGGGGGCTACGACCCTTAAACATACCAGTGAGTGGGCTTTTGGTTTTCAGTATATACTTATATACTTGATATTTTTCCCAGAAAATACGTTTAAATGAAAGTATGCCTTGAAATGCCATGCATATAAATTTATGTTCAGTATTTGAATTAGTATATGTTGCATAATATATAATTGTGGTGCTGTGGACGCTCAGGTAAGCCTAGGTGAGTTTATGAATTGTGAATGTGAATAACGGTTGTGATTATTTGAGAAGCATAGAGCTCATAAACCTGCACCCTAGTGTTAGTGATTTAGCCAAAGATATGGTACAAGCCTGTATATAATGTCACATCCCGCACCCTATGCTCACACTGGATCCAATTTAGGTGCACAGTCTTGTCGTACAGACCATTATAGGTGGTTCCAACTCGTAGGTGACTAGTGATTTATCGTACAGCTATCATGAGAGTGTAGTATTGAGCAAAATTATATTACACCTAGTCTTGTCGTACATACCTTTTCAGTGGTTCCGACTCGTGTGCACTGTAGTGTCGTACAGGTCATTTGTAGTGACTCCAGCTAGATTGACTAATAAGCTATGAATTCAGTCGTACAGACTTTTGTAGGGATTCTGGCTAATGTATTATTTTCCATGAATTTATTTTCACCTGAGTTACTTATTATGTTTATATCTTGGCATGGCATACTTATGATTATGAATATGTGTAGCATGATTTGAATTGATATATATAGATATATGTATATGCTTATATTCTTTTTCTGGGAAAAAGTATATATGTTTTACAGCGAGGGGTTAGAGCATTTGATAATGAATTTTTGAAAAGCTTTGTTTTTGTCCACTCACGTTTTCTGTTTTACGCCCTTCCAGGTTTTAGGTAAACTTGCGGTCGGTGGCATTTGAGGATCTCGGTGGTTCTGACAAATTATATATTTAGTAGGACATCTTCTGGTACTGTATAATTAGTACTTGTCCTACTGGACTGCACCTAGACTTTCTATGCTCTAATTAGGAGTATTTACACTTGTATCTCACTCTTAGCACTTTCTATTTATTAGTGCACATTAATTAGCTTCGGTTTTTATTTATTCGTATATTTCTTATCCTTATCGCTTCCGCACTGTGCAAATGGCTACATCACCCTCACGTGACGGCAAACACGCCTTGATCTTTGGTTGGGGTGTGTCAAATTTGCTAATAATCTACTTTAGAACGGACTTAAATGGAAGTTGATCTTCCTCCTGAAGATCCGGAATAATCACTAGTGCGTTTAAAAAGATTAGTGCTATCGGGGATTAAAAGTCGTTGTCCCCCAAGCGTTCTTCCGTCGAGTGCTACCACTTTAGCACCACGTTGTCGCTTAAGACAGTTCTAGAATCTTGACAAAGTAAACTTCGAAGGAATTCTAATAGATGGTATACTAACGGATGCTGCCAAGGAATTAAAACTATTCTTGGTTTCTTAACTCGAAAGGGTGGGTTGGTAAAGATGATGAGATAATAGTAGTGGAATTGATGAGTAAAGTATTTGGTGGTACACAATTACCGACACAATAGCCTTGCTTTAGGGCCACAACTCGTTTCCAAATCAAGATTTCCCTTGGCAAGGAGGTTCTTTGTTAAAGTCTAGAAGCGGTTGCCAAAATGTTCTTCTAACATGTCAATAAGTCATCCAAATAACCCATAACTTAGGAAAACACCTAACACATTTTTTGATATTCGACGAGGTGGCAAGATTCGACACTTAGGTTTAAGAACCAAGTATGCTTACATCACGTGTGTGATGAACGCAATACCGCCCAAACTTATGCTATGATACCAAACTGACACACCCCGACCTAGAATGCCCACTTGGGCTCCGAATCGAGTTGTGTTGGTCGACAATAGGAGGGTGACGAAGCCATAAAGTGTAGTGATGTGGAATATGTGAGTAAGTTTAAACCTAAAAGTGCCTAAGTATAAGAGTGTGTTGGTGAGCGAGAATGAACCCATTTCATACATGATGTCAAGGTATAAGTAAAGTAAAGTAAAATAGGATGAGAATTATACCATCAAAGGCAACCACCTATACCAAGATTTGACAAGAATCCTCATCGACATGAAAGCTCAGCTACTAAAACCCAGAGGGGCGAAAAACAAGGGTGAGTGGGCCTAAAAATAAAGTTTTACAAAAACCTTTTTGAAACCATTATAACCACTCGCCGTAAAACAAATATAGTTTCCAAAATATACATACTACGTATAGTATGAAAATACTTACCATAGCCTACAATAACTCTATAATTCAATATGTCACAAAATTCGTAAACAACCATATAACTTTCAGTAATCACAATATCTCGCAGAAATAAACATAACACATCAAGTGCTCATCGACATATGTTGACACACGAGTTCATGTAGAAGTATTTTAATATGAACAAGACTGGGTGTAATAATGATTTCTGCTTTAATACTATAATCACATGAAGACTGGCACTATGAGCATCACATATGAGTCCTAATTGCCTATAGCAATCCAGGAAAGGACTCGCACCTACAATGAATCCAAAGTGAGCGTACGGTATGATGTGAACATACATGTGAAAGATTGGCCCTGGCCCGGGCGAGTACTAACACCATTAAAGCACATGATGAGTAGATAACGTAAATATGATCATGCCATAGTAAATTGATAATTCTAATCATTGCAATGCTATTCATAATCATAAATATTATTAAAGCATCCATACTAATACGTATACATGTGCATCCCATGGGACGTAGTATAATTGCATGAATTCCATCAATACGATAATTTTATATACATTACCCTAATCTAAGTGTAACGTAGAAAATTATTTATCAAATATATAAATGAAAACTAACAAATATATATATATATATATAATATAAAAGAAAAGACTCACTCATAGATACTTGCGAGGTCACAGCCATTCGGACTAAAGAAGTTGGAGTCTCTGATAGTAATCGTACTTAAGCATAATATTGGGGTCCTTTAGTAAAACTCAGCTAAAACACTAAATTTGGGAAAACGGAGTGCAGATTCGGAGTCAGAGTGTCGAATTACGCTAAGAGGTATCACGGGCAAATTTGGTAAAAAGTCAACAAAAAAGTCAACGGTCAACCTTAAAAAGTCAATCGAGACACTCCGGCGGTCAACTACGCTAAAACTTTGGAATTTCAGTAAATAGATATCAAAAACGGACTCGGGACATCGAAATTTGCCTATGAGGGTTTCCGAAAAAATTTCAAAAAAGTCAGCATAAGGAATATTCTAGGGAATATTCCAGGAATATTTATGATCCACATTGGAATTGGGCTGGATCAGATCCCAGGTTCGGATCCAGATCCGGGTGGCGGATCTGGTTTTTTTTTTCCTTTTTTTTTCTCAAGTCGAGTTGACTAAACCCAACAAAGGAGAAAGCAGGAAATTGGAAAATTTAGCCAGGAAACTTCTCCGGCTTCGTTTAGCTTTAAATCTCAATTAAAACTAGCAACCATGTATGTCAAATTAAAGCCCAAGGAACAAGGAATCGAAATATACCATTGAGTTCCTCGGCCGTGGCTGGAGTTGGCAGAAAAAGAGCTCAAAAGCTAACGAATCTCCGTCAGAATCTAAGGTGTCTTCCTCGCAACGATTCTGTACCAAAACCCGCATCAAAACCCTTAAGAAAGCTAGAAACATATGCTAAAACATGATCCAAGAATTTTTAGGATGTCCTCAAAGCGTACTCTCATTGGAAGTTTGTGAACTAACCGTAAAACATGGTGGCGTTCCCCATTACGTTTTTATGCAGTGTGCACGAAGTCCAGATAATAAGATATCTGAGGGAGAGAATGTAGTGCGTTGTTTTGTGGTTCAAGCTCATTGAAACGACGATGATGATGGCTCGGTTTCTTGGTTTCACCAATAGGAGAAGAGAGAGTGAACTAAGATAGATTTAGAGTTGAGAGAGATGAGAGGGCGGAAGAATGTTCGAGAGAAAATGGAGCAATGTGAGGTGGTGATCTGGGTTGTGATGCTTATTGGGATCGACGAAAGTGGTGGTGGTGCTATGCTTCACAGAGGATGGGAGAAGTCCGGGAGAGAGAGCTTTTTGGGAAAGAGAGGGAAAAAGATTTTTAAAATAATAAACTTAGTACGAAGGAATGAGGTGGCAACAAGAGTGTGGTCCAAGAGTTTAAAAAAATGAGAGTTCGAAAGAGAGGGACCAAAATTTCTAGAGAGAGAGGACACGAGACAGGGCATGAGTGAAGTGTGGGCCCCACGTGGCTCACAAAACAAATCACAAAATATCTCTAAACATGAAATTACCAAATCATCCTTCACGTTCGTAAATCTATAAAATCTCCATCGTAGCTCCAAATTCGATTCCTCTTATGGCCACGCATTCGTATCGTTGCATACTATGCAAATAGCTAAAAGAATATTTCGTATGTCTCACTATTCTCTGGTCAACGAAATTCAACAATCTCACCTCTAGGGAATTTTCATCAAATCACTCTTTTTAAAATTTATAAAATCATAAAATTAGGGATGGGTTGTCACAATTATATTTTGATAATCCAACTCTTTATTTTCTATGTCATCATTTATAGGTCATTTTTAAGATGAATTCTTAGATCATTCTTACGCAAATAGATTTGAACTATTAAGACATCTAACTGCGACAAAGAAAATCACAAACATCTAAAAAAACAATAATAAGATGATCATTTAATCAAATGGTCAAATATTTTTCGAGTTAGAATGTAAAATGATCTTTAAGGAAAGACTTAAAACATAGTCTTTTGATCATTAAATTAAATTGTTCTTAAATTGAATTGGTCTTACGAGAGTATTCCTTAAATAAGTTTATTTGGAAAATCTCTCCATTCAATTTCCCTCCATGCTAATGTTGCAATAAATAACCCCAATACAATTGTAAAGAATTTTCATATCAAGGAAAATTTATATTGTATAATATTATGAAATAGAGTACAATGAATTTTTTTTTTGAACAAACGATATTATCTACACTAAGGGGGAGGGGGTAGGTTTAGCCTCACAATAGGCTAGCAATAATGTGGTTCAAATTCACCTTTGGCGAGAATCGAACCTAAAACCTCTCACTTACAAGTGAAGATGAATACCATTAGACCGTCATACTAAGTGGCATAGAGTACAATGATTTAACACACCTTTTTTTTTATCTTATGCATATCCTTTATTAATCTCAATTGTTAATTTTACTTTAATTGTTTAGTCTAACAACTACGAAACTAGATGGATGTGCATGACGTAAGAAAGGAGTGTTAAAATCAATTTCCAAATATTTGTTGAGAAAAACTTATGATCCTTGACTAAATCATAGTCATTTTCCCCAAGTTGTACCAACCATATTCTAGTGCCCTCAAGAATGTGTCAAATTTTATTTCTCCTTAAAAATTTTGTAACTTTAAATCCTCTTTATCCCACACAAAATGAAGAGATGCCCTATGAGTCTGTGACTTGCATTCTATAAATCTTTCTTCTACTGTTTTGTTTCCTTACACATAAATCTTCCTGCTAAAAAAAAAAAAAAATTAGGTCTAACCACTTAGTATTATGGTCTAGTCGTATTCCTCTTCACTTGTAAGTGAGAGGTCTTAGATTCAATTTTCGCCAAAGGCGAATTTGAACTATATTATTTCTAGAATACCATGTGTGCATAATGTCTGATATTTCAAACTTTTTACCGTCTTTCAATGGTTAAGTTCTTTTAAGCTCAAGTGTTTTTATCTGATACTTTTTCTTCCTTTACTTTTGACACTGGATGCACCAAATTCACCTAAAAAGTTTGCAGCTCAAGTCAAGAAGTTGGTGCTTTGCGGACATCAGCAGGTACACTATTCTTTACTTGCTAAATATATTTATATGAAGCTAATTTTCCTCCAAAACTAATATTTTTTCTGCATAATTCACTTCTGACACTTACCTTACACATTTTTCAAAAAGTTGGATCCAAACTCTATGCAACAGTTGATCTAGATAAGGCGAGGGCTGAGTGGACGCGAATGATAAATGATCCAAACAATCCGTAATGGGGGGAAATTTCACATCTACTGTGCCCACATCTCACACATTATATTTACTGTAAAAGATGATGATCTCATTGGGGCAACCCTAATTGGAAGAGTTTATACACTTGTTGAGGAGATAATCAAGGGTTATGTGGTGGACAGATGGGTTGAAATTTTAGATGAAGGTTACAATCCAATCCACGGTAATTCTAAAATTCATGTCAAATTACAGTTTTCTAGTGTTGCAGAAGATTTTCAATGGTCCCTTGGGATTAGAAACCCTAAGTATGAAGATGTTCTTTGAACATTTTTGAATTAAAGGCAAGGTTTTAGGGTTACCCTGTACCAAGATTCGCATGTCGCAGACCAATTTAATCCTCATATTCCTATGCCCCTAGGAGGATTATATGAGCCCTAGAGATGTTGGGAGGACATCTTTGATGCAATCACTAACGTAAGGCAGTTTATTTACATAACTAGCTGGTCTGTGTACACTGAAATAACATTGATAAGGGACTTGAGAAGGCGAAAAGATGACATTACACTAGGGTAGCTTCTTAAGAGGAAGGCTAATGAGGGTGTTTTGGTTTTGTTGCTTGTTTGGGATGACATGACTTCTATTGAGGAGCTAAAGAATGATGGTTTGATGACAACTCATTATCAAGAAACAAAAGCATATTTTCGAAACACGAAAGTGCGTAGCTTCTTATGCCCTCGAAACCCTGATGAAGGGAAAAGTGAGACTGTCACAATGTTTTCTCACCATCAGAAAACAGTTGTGGTGGACAGTGAGATATTTGGCGGAGGATCACAAAGGAGGATTGTGAGTTTTATCACAGGCATTGATCTTTGTGATGGAAGATATGATACTAAAAAACATCCCGTGTTTGCAACACTAGGCACAACCCACCAGAATGATTTCTGTGGATGTAAATTTCTTCTTCCTTGATCTTGGACAAAATTGCATCTACAAAACAATTAACACTTTTGGTCAAGGCCAAAAGCCTCACGCACCCACGATGAATTGGGGGGGGGGTGGCTTTGGCTGAAGAACCTCCGATGCCAAAGTTATAATTGAGAGAGAAAGTGTTTGAGAATTTTAGAGAATTTTAGCAAGAGACTTGGAAGTAGTTTTTGGAGAAAATGCAGAGCTATTTATAGGAATATGGCTGGCCCTATTAGAAGAATAGGGACCAGCCCTTTGGGTTTTTTTTTGGGTGTAATTTGTAGTTAATTAGCCATTAATAGATTAATTAGGTAATAAATCCATTAATTGACTAATTAACATAATTTGAAACAAATAACTTGGGAGTTATGGAATAATTATCTAATCAATTAGCTAATTAATAAAATAATTAGCTAATTGATTAGCTAAAAAGGGAAAAATGGGGTAGAAAATATATGGAATGAAATAGGTTTTGGGAGTTACCTTGTAGAAGGGATTTGATGAGGATGAATGAAATAGGTTTTGAATTGTTACCTATTTTGGGCACTTTTGACTTGGTTGAGGGATGATTGCCCGCTGCTCGCGCATAGGAATCCTAATATGCTTCAAGGGTATTTTTGTCCTCTTTTATCTAAAAATCCACGTGTCACCTTGTGATTATTTTTGGCTCCACAAATGCCCACATACCTACTGGGCTGCTTGCAGGAAAGGGCAAGAGGTGTAGAGACCTCCAATTTTGATGCAGATTCTCTCTTGGACTTGGAATTAGATTCTTCTAGGAAAGGGAAATAAATCGCCTTCAAAGCCTATTTAAGCTTACCTTAAGTTGGGGATTAAATCAACTTCGGAGGGTAATTATTTATCCCTACAACAAAGAGAGAATGCTAGAGGATATTTGTTCCCCCTCCCCTAACACTCTTCTTTGCTTGGCCGTGCAAAGAACTATCTTTCGTTGATTGTTTTATCTTCTTCACGCCGCACCAATGTAAGAAAAACTTAATTCTCCTTGTCTTCTTCTTGGGAAATGCTGCCATATGGCAGCCGTCGGGATGGTGCAGCACGTTGACTGGCAAGGGCTAAGAGTTGGCTTGGCATGGGCTAAGGAGGTGGTGTGGCAGGGGCCATTGCTTGTGCTGCTCGACTTAATTGAAACCAAGGATTAGCTCGGCATGGGCAGCGGTTTGGGTTGCCATGTCTGGGCTGCTTGCCAAAAATGAGGAAATTGCTTGAGTTTGATTTCTCAGCTGCTGTAGATGGAGTAGTCAAGGATTTAGCTGCCAAGATTTGAGCTGTTGAAGATGAAGTGTCGGATGAGCAAACTGTTAAGTGCAAAAGTAGTTGTTGCTCCTTGATCATTTGTTGCCTGGTTGATCTTCAAGCATTCAATCTTTTGAGCTATGTGGCCTTCTCGCACTGAAGATCTTACCCAGATGGGTGTTGGGGAATTAGTTTACCCTCTCGCACTGGAGAGCAATTAGTTTATCCTCTCGCACTGGAGAGCAATTAGTTATCCTCTCACATTAGAGAGCAAATCCATATGGGTGTCGGGGAATTGGTTTACCCTTTCACATTGGAGAGCAAACTCATATGGGTGTCGGGGAATTGGTTTACCCTCTCACATTGAAGAGCAATTAGTTTATCCTCTCGCATTGGAGAGCAGACCCAGAAAGGATTTTGAGCAGTTGTTGTGGACATCAGTTGAGGAAAGCTGGACTATTAGACAACTGAAATAATCCTCAGCCTGCGAGGTCTTGTTTGGCGAACTGCTTGAGACTTTGAACTACTTGTGGAACCTACATAAGGGTGTAAGCGCAGTGAGCTGCTCTAAGAATTATTGCACCATCAATAGGTGTTTCGTCGTGTGCCCTTTTGAGGCTTGGTTGACACGAGCAACATGGCAAAATCGGCATAGCTGGGAGCCGTGGTGTAAGATTGGCACAGTTATGAGCCATGGTGATATGTCAATGGCTGCCAGGAGCCGTGGAGTAGGTAGGCACAGCTGTGAAAGTAGAGCTGGGGCTGGCTTGGGCCAGGTTGTTCACAGCAGGAAGAATTGTCAGAAGTGTTGAGAACAAGGCTTGCCCGCGGTTTTTGGTAGTTGGGCCTTCTGGTACTCGTCTACCCCTGGCGTGCCATTAGGCTGAGCTACTACGTTTGTCAGAACAGAAGTAATCTTTATATCCGGAAATCTATGTGGGGTAGTCTTGTCTGCTCGATCTTGTCATTGAAAAATGACTCGCTTATGTTGGTCATGTCTCATTAGAGCGCATTGTCAATATCTTCGTTGCGCAGGAAATCGAGTAATCGCTCGGTCATGAGCCTTTCTAATTCTTACTGAATTTGCCTTTTTTGGGAATGATAGAGCTCTCGGCTGCCCCTGGTTGTGACTTACTGGTCTAGGCTGCTTTTCCATGTGTTTGGCTTATTTATGCTGCAACTACGGTGGGTGTGGTATGTTCCTAGCAGATGAATGTTTAACTCACAGGCTGCTGGTTGAACTTGAGCTGGATTGAGTGACTGTTTCTCTCCATCTGTTGTGCTGCCTACTCCGATGTGAGGTGGAGGATGCTCCTTGCGGGCCTTGCTGCGAATGAACATTTTGCCTAGAAGATTGCTCATGTTGATTATCGGAGTGTGGCCCCAACCGTGAATGTATGTTTGTTCGTGGGCCTAACTGAGAGTGCACGCTCCTCCATTCGCTAAGATGGAACTAATCTTGAATCGATTTGGGCTGCTTGGAAAGCCACAGGAGCAAACTGGGCCGTATGAGCAGGTTGGGCCGTAGGAGTAGGCTGGGCCATAGGAGAAGGTTGGGCCACGAGAGTAGACTGCTTAGCGTGTGGCGCACGTGGGTGCGAGGCTAGGGCTCGACTTAGCAACGTGTTAGGCTTGAAGTGACATGGCTTGGGCCGTGGGCTTTAGATGGCATGGCTTGGGCTTGCTTAGATGGCACGGCTCGGGCCATGGTGGTGACACCATGAACTTCGTCGCAAGTGGTCATAGTGGTGGCCACCGCGATGGTTCCCTTGGTGGAAACTTGTGGTGGTGGTGCCACTCCATTTATTGTCACATTTAGCCTCGTGGATCACCACGGTCCCATCTCTTGAATATTGGAATTTTCACTTGTTGAATTTTCTAAATTTCTAGCCATTGTACTTCTCTTTTACGTTTTATCAAAAAAAAAATTGCAAATAAAAAAATTCTAAAAATAAGAGCATACGAAAAATCTACAAATGGACAAGAAAATAGGAAACCTTGGATGCGAGAGTTTTCTACGAGTGTGGGACTCAACTCTCAATGAAAGCACCAATTTGTGGATGCAAATTTCTTTCTCCTTGATCTTGGACAAAATTGCACCTACAAAACAATTAACACTTTTGGTCAAGGCCAAAAGCCTCACGCGTCCACGATGAATTTGGGGGGGGGGATTTGGCTGAAGAACCTCCGATGCCAAAATCAGAATTTAGAGAGAAAGTGTTTGAGAAATTTAGAGAATTTTAGCAAGAGACTTGGAAATAGTTTTTGGAGAGAATTGAGAGCTATTTATAGGGATATGGCCGACCCTATTAGGAGAATAGGGACCGACCATTTAGGGGTTTTTTTTGTGGGTGTAATTTGTAGTTAATTAGCCATTAATAGATTAATTAGGTAATAAATCCATTAATTGACTAATTAACATAATTTGAAAGAAATAACTTGGGAGTTATGGAATAATTATCTAATCAATTAGCTAATTAATAAAATAATTAGCTAATTGATTAGCTAAAAAAGGGAAAATGGGGTAGAAAATATATGGAATGAAATAGGTTTTGGAGAAGGGATTTGATGAGGATGAATGAAATAGGTTTTGAATTGTTACCTATTTTGGGCACTTTTGACTTGGTTGAGGGATGATTGCCCGCTGCTCGTGCGTAGGAATCCCAATATGCCTCAAGGGTATTTTTATCCTCTTTTATCCAAAAATCCACGTGTCACCTTGTGATTATTTTTTGCTCCACAATTTCCACCAGCTCAACTTTGTAGGCTCTTCAATCAGGAAACGCAATCCAAGGAAGCCCTGGCATGATATTCATTGCAAACTGGAAGAACCAGTTGCTTAGAATGTCTTGCGCAACTTTGAGCAAAGGTGGAAAAAATAGGTTGGATAAATGTTCTTAATTCCACTAGGCAAACTTGAAGAAATCACAGTTCAGCCTTTACAAAATATGTTTTCGAATGACAACGAATCATGGAACGTTCAACTGTTCAGATCCATCGACGAGTTGCTTTTGCTTTCCTGAAAAGCCTCTTGAAGCAACAAAAATGGAACTTGTGAGTAGGAAGAATAACATCATCGACCGAAGCATTCATAACGCGTATATCCATGTTATTCGGCGAGCCACAAACTTCATTTACATTGAGAATCAGTATTTCCTTGGCAGCTTATTTGGGAGACATTAGAGATGAGGATATTATAATGAAGGAGCTTTCGGTGAAGATTGTTAGCAAAATCGAAGTGGGAGAGAGATTTATCGTCTACATTGTTGTCCCAATGTGGCCCAAAGGTACACCTGAGAGTGCTTCTTCTCGAGCTATATTGGATTGGCAAAGGAGAATAGTGGAGATGATGTACACTGACATCTCTGAGGCTCTTCAAAGAAAGGCCTCAAATGCAAACCTTAATGATTATCTCAATTCTTCTGCCTTGGCAACCGAGAGACGGAGATGGATGGCGAATATAAACCTCTTGAGACTTCAGAGCTAGACACCGATTACAAAAGAGCTCAACAGGCCCGGCGTTTCATGATTTACATGCATTAAAAAAATGATGATAAGTAAACAGACTCATAAATTTAAAGTTAACATTAGTACTAGCATGTCAGAATGTGCATTCCTAATTCACAGTCTAATAACATAACATGTGAGATATACTATACCAAACCATTATCCATGTTCGAGTACAATTTAATGAACATTCTCTAACATGTTTTTTTTTTCTTTCAGTTGGTGATGAATACATAATCATTGGATCTGCGAACATAAATCAAAAGTCAATGGATGGGGCAAGGGACTCTAAGATTGCTATAGGAGCATTCCAACCTAACCATTTAGCTTCCACAATCCCAGCAAGGGCCCAGATGTATGCTTTTAGACTAGCACTATGGTATGAGCACCTCAAAGTGGATGACAACTCCTTCTGGCATCTAGAATCTTTGGAATGAATTCGATGAGTAAACCAGATTGTCGAAAAGAATTGGGAATTTTACTTGAGCGACACTTGTTATCAAGACCTTCCAGGTCATCTTCTCCACTACCCCATTGAGGTAAGCAAGAATAGAGCTCTAACAACACTACCGGGCTTTGAATATTTCCCCGATACAAAGGCTAGAGTTTTCAGCACCAAATCCAAGTACATTCTTCCAATCTTCACCACCTAGTTGTTGTGTTTACTCATAAAGTCTAGTTCGTGGTTGAATAATTTGAATGTAAAATCTAGCTACAATCACTCACAATATTAGTTCCTGATGTGTATAAAAACATATGCATATATTATCCAAATAAAAGTTTAATGTCCATCAACTATGATACTGCATTGCGTCTCTTAACAAAGTCCGAAACATCCATTAATTTTTCAATTCTTCTTGGCCAATAATGCAAATGCAAGGGACAATCAACCACAAAAGTGATCCTTTTATTGTTGGAATTTAGGATTACTTTATTGTTTGAATTTGGGCTTAGCCCGTTAGTATTAATGTTTCGTTTTCTTGCTTATTAGGGTTAGGTTAGTTCTTTATATATATGATGCTTTGTAGCTCGTAGAATAACAAGTCATTCACAATGTAGTTTAATAATAAATGATGCTTTTGTAACCGTTTCGGCATTCTCAGTTGGTTTAATAATATTCTTATTATTTTGTTAGTCTTGTTCGTTCCACACTCTGATATTCAACTTGGTATCAGAGCAGGTTTGATCCTTCGAGATTTAATCTGCCCTTGATTCATATCAGTTTGTTTGTCCGTCTTGTTTATTGTTTAGATTATCGTTGGTTTAGTTTGAAAAAACAAAAAAAGTCGTAGTCTGAACTTGATGTCATCTCTGCAATTTTCGTCGAAACCCAACCCGCATCACCACCGTACTTGACCCAACATCATCGCACCCAATAACCATCCACTTATGTTGCTGCTGCAATCAGGAACCCAGAACCCGACCCGCTTTGCATTGCTGCACAGAGGACCACCACACATCCGTTGTACCACAGATGCTATTGCACATACGGTCTCATGGTCTCTTGGTCAAAACCCCCTCAGTACCCGACCTGCTTGTCGCCTGCATCCATTGCCTTTGACCCGCACCAAACTGTTGCCTGCAACCCAACCCGACCTGCCGATTTGACTGATCCACCACACCATTGCTACACCTCTGTCTCGCACCACTGCTGTAACTGCTGCCATCCCTGCCTCCAGATGATTCGTTCCCTAACTTGCTGATGCACATCTGCTTGCTTGCTTGCCACTTCCCATTGTTCGTTGACCAGAACTCGCACTTGGTTTGCTCGTTCTGGAGAAAACCATTGGTAAAAAGGAAACAGAAGGAAAAAAAAAAAAAAAAAGGGAGAAGGAGAAAAGAAAAAAAAAGAAGAAAAAAAGAAAGAAAAAAAGAAAATATTTTTGGATGTTTGTTTTAGGCCTGCAGGAATTGTTGGTTGGCCTGCTTGGAATTGTGACCACTCGAGTGATAAGAATTTGTTGATTGCTGGAATTGCTTGTTTGCTCCCCTGCTCGCTTGGATTGTTCGTTTTGTTTGCTTGATTGCCCACTTGCCTTGTCTTGTCCGCCTAACAGAGCTTGCCTTGTTGTGTCCGTCTAACGGAGCTTGCATCCGCATTTACTTGTTGGCAAACTCATGATGTATACTGCCATGAGTTTGACAAGGGGTGTTGGAATTTAGGATTATTTTATTGTTTGAATTTGGGCTTAGCCCATTAGTATTAGGGTTTCGTTTTCTTGCTTATTAGGGTTAGGTTAGTTCTCAATATATATGATGTTTTGTAGCTTGTAAAATAACAAGTCATTCATAATGTAGTTTCTTAAGGTTTTGTAGCCGTTTCAGCATTCTCAGTTAGTTTAACAATATTCCTATTGTTTTGTTAGTCTTGTTCGTTCCGCACTCTGATATTCAACTTTTATTAGGCAATAGAGTACATGGTGTATGCTCATGAAGGAGAAATTCTTGATTGCAGTTGCAGGAACACATTAGAGAGGGTGTTGTCCCGGTCATACCCTAGAATTTCTCCATATGACCTCACAAAAAAAGACATTATGGCAAAAGCTGTTTGCTTTCACCTAAAAATGTTAAAACTGATACATCTGAAAAGAGTTTTTCCGTGTTATATAAAAAATTGTAGATTAGTTGGTACCCTTTTTTTTCGCCTCATCCACTTCAATTCATAAAGTTAATATTCTGATTCATCCAAATCAAATCAAATCTTACAATGTAAGGAATACTAAATATGTAGATAGATTTTTGTAAACTAAACGATATGAAAGTGATTAAATGAATTATTACTTAAATGTTGATTAACATGTTTATTTCTTATTAGAAATATTATTTAGTTTCTAGATTGTCTACAAATTCCCCATAAACGAATGGGGAGAGAGGTGGCAATTAAATAATTGAGTTCTTTTTACAGCAACAAGAACACTAGGTGGCAATCAATAACAATTAACAAAAGTTATCTAACCATATACAGGAACAAGATAATGATTTAAAATGATGCTAATTGAATGATGATAACATGATTGATGGATTCCGTCACACTAGAATGGACCCCTCCAACACCAACACCTTAAAATTTCACACAAATGGTTGTAACCCACAAGAAGGAAATATAACAAAACAACCCCAAAAAGCAAATAAGTTTTCTTGACAAGCAAACCAAAACAATAGTTAGGTAAGGACTTCTACAGATCAGCGGGTTCACGACTAATGATAATAGATATAATCCTCAAATTACATATTATTATCACATAAACAATACAGTGTATTGTAATTCTTTTATATACGACAACAGTTCAATACAATTAACTATAAGAACATTCATTATATATTGTATTTTATTTTATCAAATTTTCAACGTTGCTTTTTTACATGGTTCAACAAATTAATCTCTGCAAATTTACACAGAAAAAAGTGGTTGTACCCATTGGTTTTGCCTCCCACCTCCCAATAAATAAACTAATAATCACAAAACATACAAAAAAAGTATTGAGCAAATAAAACAGCAAGAAGGAAAGAGCAGAGAGAAGGGGGGAAAGAGTTTAAGAACAAACAAAGTGTGCTCCTTAGGTTGAATCAGAAGCCAACCAGAGGGCCATCTGTTTCATGAAGGAGAGAAGAACCTGACCTATACCCAATTTCAAATCCAACCATGCCATCCTTCAGGTTCATTATTATTAAATTAAATAAAAAAAGTGCAGAATAAAAATCTGTTTTTTTTTTTTTTTTTTTAAAAGTGATCGGAATCATTTTCCTTTTTCTGATTTTAATGTATTTTTTTTCCCTGGGAATCAATCAGAAACATGAATCTTAGTGATTGCATATGAATTTTGCTAAATTAAATTGTGGATTAATTCAGATTAAATTGGTCTGAAAAAACAGCTTTAATTGTATGGGATTATGAAGGATCGTGAGGTTTTTCTTTCTCCTTCATGGATTTAGGGTTTTGGTGGACAAGTTTGAGCTTGGCCACTTCTAGATGAAAAGCTGTAGATATCTTCCCTCTTGGGGCTCTGCCATTTTCACATGCATGGGGTGAGTTTCTTTTTCTTTATGTTAATTTTTTTCTTACAAAGTTGTGGGTTCTTTTTGTTTCCTGGGAAAATTAAGGGAAATGAAGAAAATTTTGAAAACTTGGATCCTTGTGAGAAACAAAGGGAAGAATAATAAAAGTGAGATTGCACATGTCTTGAGATTTTGTCTTTCCAAGTATTGAGACTCTAGAAATTGAAATCTAAGCTGAAATTGGATATGCAACTCGTAGGTGTAGTAAAATTGATTTTGCTCTTTTTGGGATGTTGACATCACAGGAAAAAAAGAAGGTTTAAAAGTGGAAATTTGGTGTTTTTAATTTGTTTTTCCCCATGCTTTCTGGATGACTAAACAAGGGCTTCATGTTTCTTCTGTAGCTCAAGCTTGTTCCTTTAACTTTGTTTTAGAATCTTGGTACGTTGGTTTACTTGTTCGTTAAGTGATTTTGAGAGTGAATGAATATGAAACATGTTTTTAGTTTTTTATTTGGCATTCTTTGCTTCAAGCCTTGGGCATTTGGTAGTTATATTCTTAGGATTTCCCTTCGCATGGAGTTCTGTAGGAAATATGTATTCTAGCTGTTGGTTTTGGTCTCAGACAGCGAGATGCTTTGAGAAGAAATCGTGCTGTTCATTTGTTGTGTTTTCCAGTGCTTGCTTTCGAGCTTTTGTGGTTGTAGTTATGGAGAAAATCCATAGGAAATGCAAGGCTCTTTTCAGAGTAAGGGATGCAATTTCGTTCTTATTTTCATAATTGGATTGTCAGTACTGTCTGTGAAGTGTGGTGTTTGTTGAACTTGGATCTGGTGGCGTGAGTTTGAGCGGCCAAGTTATTTTCTCATATGTGAGTTTAACTCATAGGCTTTATTTGTTTCAATGGTTGAATTCGGTATCAGTGCATTGATATTTTCGCCTATGGATAATGACAGGGCTTAATTCATGCATGGCAGTGTATTTCCATTATTGTTGAATCATACTTATGGGACATTGCCTCATTATTTTCTACCTGCATTTATATCTTTTCTTATGCAGACTATGATTTACAACCTTTTTTTTTGTGAGAATGCATGTTTAGGAGCTTGCATCATTTGTTCTTGTAAGGTTCTGTCTAGTTTACTCGAAAAAGAAAGCTGATTTGATTATAGGTTGAAGTTTCATTAACTTGAAGATTGTACAGTTCTAAATCATGGGGAAATGTATGCATTTGCGTTTTTATCGTTTCCTTATTTTCTTTGTTTCTGGGGTGTGGGAACTTAAAGAGATCCCAAAGAATTTTTGTATGCTGATTATAGAAGCCCATGTTTATTAATTTTCAATTTCTTTATTTGTTACAGTTTGTATTAAAATTTTTGTATCGCCACTCAAGTTGATAGTTGTAGCAATAATCATTTTTTGTGGTTACTTCAACGGTCAACCTAATTTGTAACAGAGCAGAGGCTGTCTTCGATGCTGTAGCCAACCCCGACTACTTATTCCTGTCGATGAGCCATCAAATGGACTGAGAATTCAAGGTCAATCAGTGAGAAAAAATAGCATATCAGAGGATTTCTGGAGCACTAGCACAATTGAAATGGAGAACAATGCAATCCAGTTTCAGAAAAGCATCTCATCAATTAGCACTTCAAACCCCCTTGATTCCCACGGTACTTCTGGCAGCACAAGCAATACACCTGAATTTGTAAATCATGGCAAGTTCTCTCTCTGTCTCTTTCTCTTCAGTGTACTTTTTGTGGGCACACCATGTTTGACTGATATCCATGCACATTTTCTTTATCTTTAACAACAAAAGAGAAGATAACGGTGGATATTTACGAAAGTTTGATCCACATAACCATTTTATTTTATTTTTTTTTCATCATTGCTTTGATTGATTTTAGTGCTGTCTTTGTGAAAAATACAAGTTTAGCCTGGTGTTGATGTTGCCATATTATCAAATCTGTAATATTTTAGACCATCAAAGTGTAAGCAATGAATCAAAGGTTTTGCTGTGCTTTTCTGGAACTATGTGGCTTTACTATTGTCTGGAATCATTTTATTGTTTTACAGTGCCTCTAAATCGAATTGTTCTGTCAAACTTAATTTTTAACACTCAAAATTTAAATGGATTCAGGTCTTTTACTCTGGAACCAGACAAGGAATCTGTGGCTTGCAAATAAACAGCCTCAACGCCAGACACAACTTCGAGAACCTAGAATAAGGTGAATTTTTATTGCCTGTGATACTAGAAGCATTTGAATTGATGTAGGGTCACAATTATACAAGCATCATTTTCCTTGCATCTCTCGCTGATATTTCATTAAATCATCTCCGAACTGATCAACCTTAACACTTAAAAGTGTAAGCCGACACTTCAAAGCATGTAGAAATATGTGCCCTGATTTACCAACTTCAACTATTACTCAACTTCACTTGATTTTAACTTCTCTTGTTTGCACCTTGGATTGTAATGCAGTTTTCCCCTATGCAATTATTTGTTCCTTGTGGTTGAATTATCAAATTTTTCGCTGATGATCGGTTACTGTGTTTTGTAGTTGGAACGCCACTTACGAGAGCTTACTCGGTACCAACAAACCTTTTCGCCAGCCGATCCCTCTTCCTGTAAGTTGACATGGCTCCACACTTGTTTAATCTATTGCTACTCTACCGCAACATTGTCATTCTGACTATTTCCTAAATTAAAATGACAGGAAATGATCGATTTTCTCGTCGATATTTGGGAGCAAGATGGTTTGTATGATTGACCAAGAAAACCCTAAAAAAACACTTTCTTCTCTTCCTTTTTGCCCAGCTTTGTAATTTACGCAAATACTGATGGTTTGCTTAATTATCAATTGCTACTTTACAATACTTTCTCTGCTATTGTTTTTGGGAGCTGTTATTAGTGCTTCAAAATAGTCGTTCTGCGCTTCCCTATTTTGGAGTGTTAGTAACATTTTTTTTGTGTTTTCGGCAAAAAAACAAAACCCAGAGATTGAGACTTTATATATAGGAATTTGATACCAATAACACTACACTAATGTGAGTTCAATAGATTAGTATCACACAAAAAGAACAAGACTTGGAAGTGCCCAAAGATTAGATGGTGGAATCTAAAAGGAGAAAAACAAGTCATTTTCAAAGAGCAAGTAATCACCCAATGTGTGTGGGATAGAGAGAGGGAAGCTAGCCAAATGTGGGATTCCATGGCTAGCTATATCCGAAAAGTAGCAAAAGAGGTATTAGGAGAGTCCAAGGGCTTTGCTCCACACCAAAAGGAATCTTGGTGGTGGAATGAGGAGGTACAAACAAAGGTGAAGGCTAAAAAGGAATGTTGTAAAGCCTTATACAAGGATAGGACCGATGAAAATGGTGAAAGGTATAGAAGAGCGAAGCAAGAGGTGAAGAAAGCTGTGAGAGAAGCTAAGTTAGCGGCTTATGACGATATGTATAAGCGACTAGATACCAAAGAAGGAGAGTTGGATATCTATAAACTAGCTAGAGCAAGGGAAAAGAAGACAAGGGACCTAAACCAAGTGAGGTGCATCAAGGATGAGGATGGAAAGGTTCTTGCTACAGAGAACGCGGTCAAAGACAGATGGAGAGGTTATTTTCATAATCTTTTCAATGAAGGACATGAAAGGAGTACTCCTTTAGGGGAGTTGAGTAACTCAGAAGAGTGTAGAAACTACTCCTTTTATCGTCGAATCAGGAAGGAAGAAGTGGTTGTAGCTTTGAAGAAGATGAAGCATAGAAAAGCAGTAGGCCCAGACGATATACCGATTGAAGTGTGGAAAGCCTTGGGAGAGACAGGTATAGCATGGCTCACTGACCTTTTCAATAGGATTTTGAAAACCAAGAAGATGCCAAACGAGTGGCGAAAGAGCACCTTGGTGCCTATTTACAAGAATAAGGGCGACGTACAAAATTGCATGAACTATAGGGGTATTAAGCTAATGAGTCATACAATGAAGCTCTAAGAGAGAGTCATTGAGCATAGATTGAGGCAAGAGACACGGGTTTCGGACAACCAATTCGGGTTCATGCCAGGGCACTCAACCATGGAGGCAATCTATCTCTTACGAAGATTGATGGAAAGATATAGAGATGGGAAAAATGATTTACACATGGTCTTTATAGATTTGGAAAAAGCGTATGATAGGGTCCCAAGAGACATTCTTTGGAGGATTTTAGAGAAGAAAGGAGTACGAGTAGCATATATCCAAGCTATAAAGGATATGTATGAAGGAGCAAAGACTGCCGTAAGAACTCATGAAGGGCAAACCGAAAGCTTCCCCATAACTGTAGGATTACATCAAGGCTCATCCTTAAGTCCTTACTTTTTTGCGTTGGTAATGGATGAGTTAACAGGACATATTCAAGATGATATTCCTTGGTGTATGCTTTTCGCAGACGATATAGTGTTGATAGATGAAACTCAGGAAGGTGTAAATGCGAAGCTTAACCTTTGGAGAGAAGTGTTGGAATCTAAAGGTCTTCGCCTAAGCCGATCAAAGACAGAATATATGGAGTGCAAGTTCAGTGCAAATGGAGGCCAAAATGAGTTAGGGGTGAGGATCGGAGATCAGGAAATACCAAAGAGCGACCATTTTCGCTACCTAGGATCTATCTTACAAAAGAACGGAGAATTAGATGGAGATCTCAACCATAGAATACAAGCTGGATGGATGAAGTGGAAGAGTGCATCCGGCGTGTTGTGTGATCGTCATATGCCACTGAAGCTTAAGGGAATATTTTATAGGACAGCAATAAGGCCGGCGATGCTGTATGGCACAGAATGTTGGGCGGTGAAGCACCAACATGTACACAAAATGGGTGTAGCGGAGATGAGGATGCTTCGTTGGATGTGTGGGCACACGAGAAAGGATAAGATTAGGAATGAGGATATCCGAGGTAAAGTAGGAGTAGCCGAAATTGAAGGAAAACTGAGAGAAAATCGGTTACGGTGGTTTGGACATGTGCAAAGAAGGCCTACTGACGCTCCGGTTAGAAGATACGACTACGGGACAGAGGTTCAGGGCCGAAGGGGTAGAGGAAGACCTAGGAAAACTTTGGAAGAGACTCTAAGAAAAGACTTAGAGTACTTGGATCTAACGGAGGACATGACACATGATCGAGCACAATGGCGTTCTAAGATTCATATAGCCGACCTGACTCAGTGACTTGGATTTTTCAAGTCTCCAATCGAGAAGTTTTCCCCACCCGGGAAATTAAGGGAACACTACCTCAACCTACATGCTCCACTCACAAAGCTTCAACATACAAGCTTCAACAAAAGAAAAATTCAAAGAACTTAGTGAAGAAGACTTTGGTGTATTTAACACAATACGTTGAAATGAAACAAAGCTTATTTATTGATATCTCTAAGAAGTTACAAATATGTACATATACACGAGTCAAAATAAACAAACAAGAGGGAGCCTTCACAAAGGTTGCTTAGGAGAAGTCTCAGCAGTCGGCAGAGCCCCAGAAAGAGAAGGCACCAGAGGGGGATCATTCGGAGCCTCAGTACTGGACAGCACCTTAGAAGGAGGAGGCATCGAAGGTTGATCATTTGGAGCTTCATTACGCGGTACAGCCCCAGAAGACGAAGACAATAAATGCCTTTGGAACAAACCCACAAACCTCTGATGATCATGTAAAATCTGACCATCAGATTCCTTCATCTGGTCAAGCTTCCTCTTCATGCTTGTAGCATAGTCATGAGTGAGCCGATGCAACTGTTTATTCTCATGCTTGAGCCCTCTAATCTCCTGTTTGAGACTCATCACTTCAGCCGCCAATGATTCAACTTGGCGGGTTCGAGCAAATAGGCGTTGGGCCATATTAGACACAGAACCTGCACACTGAACACTGAGAGCCAGATAATCCTTAACAGCCAACTCATCAGACCGTTTGGAAAGTAGTCTGTTATCTTTGGGAGTGAGAAGGTTCCTGGCCACCACCGCAGCGGTCATATCATTCTTCATCACGGAATCCCCAACGGTAAGAGGACCAGTAGGGGATACGAAGGATGGGCGCCATATGTTATCTGGAGAAGGCGTGGCTGCCTCTTCAACAAGGTTCAAGTCAAAACGACGGTCGGAGGGGCCAGACATTTTCAAAGGTGTTGAAGAGAAAAGAAGTCGGACAAATCAAGATCTTAGAAATGCAAGAAGGGAGCTTCTACTGGTGGAGATTCAAGTGTGCTTTGGAACTTAATACCAGCCTCTATAAAAATCCGCACTCGATAGAGCTTCAGAAATCGAAGAGGCGCCTGCTCAGAAATCAAAAAGGCATTTGCTTTCTCAAAAGCTGGGCTGCTCAGAGACCACGATGGCCGATCTCAGGAATCGAAGAGGCGTTTGCTTTCTCAAAAGCTGGGCTGCTCAAAGACCACGAAGGTCGATCGCAGAAATCGAAAAGGCGCTTGCTTTCTCAAAAGCTGGGCTGCTCAGAGACCACGAGGGCCGATCTCAGAAATCGAAGAGGCACCTGCTTTTTCAGCCTTGTCAGCACCTGTCACATGCACACTCAACTTTGCGGAAATTACGGGCATTCTGTCGAAGATTTCTAGTGAAGTAGAAAGCACGTGAATGTTACTGTTCAATCATTCACTTTCCACACGCAACATCAGCTCACGGGTACCACAGATAACTTTGCCAAAAATCTCTGACAAAGTTTAGACACGTGAAGCTTGCAGCTCCCATTACATCGCTATGACCAAGAAGGGTAAAAGAATAGCAAAGAAACAGCACTAACAAAGTTTAGACACATAAATTTTGAAGGTCTAGCTACCATATTATTACCCACAAGGGTAAAGGAACAGGACCATTGCTGGATAATTGGAAAGTCCCTGTGGGTCAACCTCTATGTTCCGTGGCAAGGTAGACTAGCAAACAGGCCTAACCTTTACTCATATTCGAGAAAACAATCCCAACAAGATTGCTTGCTTCAAGATCGAAGAGGCACCGTCCTCCGAATCTCGAGAGCCAGACTCCCAACACGATTACTTTCTCAAAAAGCGATGAGACACCGCTCTCCGAATCTCGAGAACCAGACTCCTAGTAGGATTGCTTTCTCAAAAATAGAAGAGGCACCGTTCTCCGAATCTCGAGAGACAGATCCCCGACAGGATTGCTTGTTCGAAAACCGAAGAGGCACCACTTTCTCAACTTCGAGAGGCCCTTAGATAAAGCTTGTCTGTAATCCTCACACCGCTTTCTCAACTTCGAGAGCCAGATCTCCTTGGATAAAGCTTGTCTGTAATCTTCACACGTAACATCAGCTTTCCAGATACCACAGACCATTTTTTCAAAGTGCTCTGACAGAGTTAAAACACGTGAAGCTGGCAGCTCCCACTACCGTGCTATGACCAAGCAGGGTAAAAGAATAGTATTACTCCTTGTTAAGGAGACTCATATATATGTCGACCTCCATCATCAACGGACAGGCAGACCTGCAAAAATGCTCAACCCTTCCTCATATCTGAGAGGGCACTCCCAACGAAGCCTCTCGAAATACTCAGCTTTCTTTCCCCCCGAGAATACCTCTGCAAACAAGCTACACTAGAGCAAGAATATCTCATATCATCAGGGTTAAAAGCAAGAGTATCCCATATCATGCTTTTTTCCTGTCTTTTCCTTTGGCCTTGTTCTTACCTGCAAGACAAGGAGAAAGAGAGCAATCAGTCAGCACTTGGAATCAAGCTTCCAGTCTGGAACTGACTGCCTGGAACCCCATTGCTCTCGAGTACTCATCTTCAACATCTTATGCTTCCCGAGAAGATACCACATCTGCCTGAGGAACAAATAGGGCAAGTGAGAAGGATACAAGGAAGCATGTGGAGACAAGCGCAACAGAACACGTGTCGATACATCCACTACTTTGTCAACAGCAAAAGTATCCCATATTAGCAGGGTCGAACGTACTCTAGATTTGATGGACTTGTTTTTACCCTCAAATTCTTCAGTCGGCCTTATACTCTGGTGGAAACAAGAAAACCCTCCAGCCCAGTTCAAGAATAAGACTGTGGAAAGTTACTTCTTCAAAAGCAAAAGTATCTCATATCACATTTTCTCCTTTTCTTCTCTTTATCCTTCATGCTACCTGCAAGATAAGGAGAAGGATAACAATCAGCCGGAACTCGAAATCAAAACTTCTGATCTGGGACTGATTGCTTGGAGCTCTGATTGCTTACCTTGTCTGTCACCTCTTTCAGCAGATCCCTTAGCTCGGCGACTTGGGGGACTCCTACTACATGGTTTGTATCGCGCTTGACCAAGCCTGAAACTACAAGTAAGCGTCAAGTGAAATTGATACATTACCTTGTGCATCTCCACCAGTTAAAGATACCACCCCTAGAGGGAGGAAGAGTACTTCCAAAAAAGATGCCACATCTACCTATGAGACAGATAAGGCAAGTGAAGACGATACCACACTTCGGTACTTAAAAGTTTCGTGATTACGAGATCATTCTTCCACAATATTTCCTAATGTCATTTGTACTAAATCATTCACTTGTACTCACTAAAGGAGAGCTTGAACCTATATATTGTGTAAACCTTTCACAATTAATGAGAACTCCTTTACTCCATGGATGTAGCCAATCTGGGTGAACCACGTACATCTTGTGTTTGCTTCCTGTCTCTATCCATTTACATACTTATCCACACTAATGACCGGAGCAATCTAGCGAAGATCACAAACTTAATATTTAAGATGATATTCTTTGGTGTATGCTTTTCGCAAACGATATAGTGTTGATAGATGAAACGCAGGAAGGGGTAAACGCGAAGCTTAACCTTTGGAGAGAAGTGTTGGAATCTAAAGGTCCTCGCCTAAGCCGATCAAAGACAGAATATATGGAGTGCAAGTTCAGTGCAAACGGAGGCCAAAATGAGTTAGGGGTGAGGATCGGAGATCAGGAAATACCAAAGAGCGACCGTTTTCGCTACCTAAGATCTATCTTACAAAAGAACGGAGAATTTGATGGAGATCTCACCCATAGAATACAAGCTGGATGGATGAAGTGGAAGAGTGCATCTGGCGTGTTGTGTGACCGTCGTAGGCCACTGAAGCTCAAGGGAAAATTTTATAGGACGGCAATAAGGCCGACAATGCTGTATGGCATAGAATGTTGGGCGGTGAAGCATCAACACGTAGGTGTAGTGGAGATGAGGATGCTTCGTTGGATGTGTGGGCACACGAGAAAGGATAAGATTAGGAATGAGGATATCCGAGATAAAGTATGAGTAGCCGAAATTGAAGGAAAGAGGAGAGAAAATCGGTTACGGTGGTTTGGACATGTGCAAAGAAGGCCTACTGACACTCCGGTTCGAAGATGTGACCACGGGACAGAGGTTCAGGGCCGAAGGGGTAGAGGAAGACCTAGGAAAACTTTGGAAGAGACCCTAAGAAAAGACTTAGAGTACTTGGATCTAACGGAGGACATGACACAAAATCGAGCGCAATGGCGTTCTAGGATTCATATAGCCGACCCCACTTAGTGGGAAAAGGCTTTGTTGTTGTTGTTGTTGTTGTAGTATAATATTGATATCAAACTCAAATTTTCCGATTCATATTAAGAGTGTAATTTTTATACGACTTGAATATATTGATATCATACTCACTTTTTGTGGCGTCTACTGAAAGGCAGGAATCATAACTTAATGCAATTTTTCCATAACATCAAAACTTTTGAAAGCCAAGGATCACTTTGCCAAACACGAAATGTGGAGTCCCTTTTTCCTTTTTATTTTTTTCAGTAATCAAAACTTAATGCGATTTTTCCATAATATCAAAACCTTTGAAAGCCAAGGATCACTTTGCCAAACACGAAATGTGGAGTCCCTTTTTCCTTTTTATTTTTATTAGGAAAAGACTCGGCACCTCAAGGATGGAGGATGAACTCCTTCTCACGATATATTTTGCAGTGATGATCTTATAGAGTGATTTATAATATGAATAGTTTTAATCATAAACATGAACTTTGTAGATAGGGCACAAAGTATCTCCTTATTATAGGCGGTATAAATCTAGAGTTTGACCTCAAAACAGTGAGTTGAAAAATAGACTTTATTCACTAGGATAATCCACCAAGAAGAAAAAAGTATAGATATCTATGAATTTCTCTATCAATTCCATTACCTTATCCTTACCATGTACCAACTGAATCGATGATTATTCACGATTCCATAATTGAGTCAATTACATAATTCCCCACTAAGAATCTTTTTTGTTGGATCGTATTATAACGTTTTGGGTGGTTTTAGGAAATATCTTAAAATTTTATTTAAAGTATTACGTCAATTTAAAAATGCATCAATTAGGCAAATCGCACTGTGAACACGAAAATTTCCTGAAACGAAAGAGACAAGAACAACGTGCACAAAATAATATTTTGTATTTGATGATTTTGGGTTACAATCTCTTTCAAATTTGATCCTCTGATTCGATCTCCGTAAGGTGTTGATTTGTGGATGTTTCGTTGATCCAAGGACCGTCGAGGCTTGATTTTGGATGAACTGTTGGAAGTTTCTTCAAGGGCCGTGGGCTTGATCTTTGAAGGTGGATTTGAGCGAATCTTCAAGGAGTCGTTGGGGCTTGATCTTGAGGATGAGTGTTTCTTCAAGGGCCGTTGAGGCTTGATCTTGAATAACGGTGATGAGTGGATCTTCAAGGGCTTTTGGGCTTGATCCTGAAGAACAGTGATGAACGGATCTTCAAGGGCTTTTGGGCTTGATCTTGAAGAAGAACAGTGATGAACGGATCTTCAAGGGGCTTTTGGGCTTGATCTTGAAGAACGGTGGCTTGTTGATCCAAGGGCCGTTGGGGCTTGATCTTGGAAGAACGATGAACGAAGAACGAAGAACACTTTCTTCAAGGGCCGTCGGGGCTTGATCTTGAATTGGTGGATGTTTGTTGATCCAAATGGCCGTTTGGGCTTGATCTTAGGATGAACGATGAACGAAGAACGAAGAACACTTTCTTCAAGGGCTGTCGGGGCTTGATCTTGAATTGGTGGATGTTTGTTGATCCAAAGGGCCGTTTGGGTTTGATCTTAGGATGAACGATGAACGAAGAACGAAGAACACTTTATTCAAGGGCCGTCGGGGCTTGATCTTGAATTGGTGGATGATTGTTGATCCAAAGGGCCATTGGGGCTTGATCTTGGAAGAACGATGAACGAAGAAGGCTTTCTTGATTCTTCGGGAACCTGGATGTTTGAGATCTTCGGAGTTTCAGAGCTTCAGAGCTTCAAGGTGTAATATGAATTGGTCTCTCTAAATGAATGAATTAGCCTTCTATTTATAGAAATTTCCAAGGCCTAATTTTGAATATAATATTTCAGATGAAATAAGTCGTTTCTGCCAGGTGTTGACACGTGTCCTGTTTGATAACTTTACCAACTTATTTCGATTTTTTGTTTAGACACACGCTACGTGTAAAATTTATGTAATACATGAGCGTTGAAACTTTGATTTATCGGTCAACATTTATTTACCGAAATTTTGATGTCTACAAATGCCCCCACTTCAAGGCGCGTCATATACATGTGCTTCTCACATGTAGGAGATGCGTTTTGAAGTCCCTTAATGTAGATGTCGATCCAAGGGCCGTCGAGGCTTGATCTTGAATTGGGCTGGAGATTTCTTCAAGGGCCGTTGAGGCTTGATCTTGAATTGGGTTGGAGATTTCTTCAAGGGCCGTCGAGGCTTGATCTTGAAGGTTGAAATTGGACCACAAGAAGCTTCATGTGGTAGATGATCTTTGGCTTTGGTAGTGGATGAATCGGCACTTATTTTGTTGCACTTGTTGACTTTCCACAGCTTTGATCTTGAACTGGGTTGGAGGATTTTCTGGATTCCTTCGATTGTTGATTTTCCATAGCTTATTCTTGAACTGGATTTGATTCAAATATGGTGGACGCTTGATCTTGAATCGGACTTGTGATTTCCTCAAGGGCCATCGAGGCTTGATCTTGAATTTGGCTGAAAGCTTCTTCAAGGGCCGTTAAGGCTTGATTCTTGAAGGTTGACTCGAACACATGGCAAGCAGGCACGAGGTGAAGGTGACGACTTGTTGCTTTGTTCAATCTTTCTAATTCACACCTGAGCAGTTTGGTCAACGGTATGATCTTCAAGATTAATGGGCTCTTCTTCCAGTTGGTGACTTGATCTTTAAGGATTTGATTCAAGGGTGGTGAATCGGCACGTGTAGCCCATAATGCCTAGTAAGCCGACCCAAGAATTTAAGGGTCCAAACGAATTCACCGTCCAGAGTGATTGCAACCCTGATGATATGAGATACTTTTGATTTTGAAGAAGTAGCGGATGAATCAGCACGTGCTTGGTTGCACTTGTCTCCAGATGCTTCAAGGTATCATTTTCATTTCCTTTATCTGTTCCTCAGGCAGATGTGGCATCTTCTCGAGTTCCTCATCTCAGACTCATTCTGCTGAGTTGACTATGCAGGCTGCATTCTTCTCTGCTTGTTTCTTCTGCACGTTGTCTCCACGTGCTGCAAGGTATCATTTTCACTTGCCTTATCTGTTCTTCAGGCAGATGTGGCAGTTTCTTTGGAAGTACAGCAGCAGTGGGAAACGAGTACTCGAGAGCAGTGCTAAGTAGGCAATCAGGGAAGGGTTCCAAGCAGTCGGTTCCTTACCCGAGTTTGAGTGGAGGTTCCGGCATATTGTTTTCTTTATCCTTGTCTTTGTAGGTAAGAACAAGGACAAAGGAAAGGACATGGAGAAAGCATGATATGAGATACTCTTGTTTTCTACCCTGGTGATATGAGATACTTTTGCTTTGGTGTCATTTGCTTGCAGAGGTACCCCAAGGAATAAGGAACACTGAGTGACTCGAGAGGCTTCGTTGGGAAAACATTCTCGGAGATGAAGAAAGGTTCTGTATGTCTGCCTTGCTATGGAAGGTGAAGGTGGACAGTTATAGGAAGTTCTTTAATACCTGTAGAGGTACTATTCTTTTACTCGTGTCGGCAACCAATGCGTGATTGATCAGTATGGCTTCACGTGCTTTCTTCTTTATCAGAAATCTTCGATAAATTGTCCGTAATTACCGCCAAGCTGAGTGTGCATGTGATAGGTGTTAACAAGGCTGAAAAAGACTGGCGCCTCTTCGATATCTGGGATCGGCGCTTCGACAAATTGCTCGTGATTTCCGTAAAGCTGAGTTTGCGCGTGACGGGTGTTGACGCGTCTGGAAAGGCAAGATGCTTCTTCGATTTCTGAGCTTGCCTCTTTGATTTTTGAATTGGCCTCTTCGAACTCTGAGCTCACCTCTTCGATCTCTGAAATCTCGTCGAGTGCTGATTTTTATAGAGGCACGCAGTTCGTTTCAAAGCACACTTGAATTTTCGCTTGTAGAAACTCCCTTCTTGCACTTCTAAGATCTTGATTCGTCCGACCTCTTCTTTCTTCAATACCTTTGAAAATGTCTAGACCCTCCGACCGTCGTTTTGATTTGAACATTGGTGAAGAGGCAGCCCCGCCTTCTCCAGATAACATATGGCGCCCATCCTTCATATCCCCTACTGGTCCTCTTACCGTTGGGGATTCGATGATGAAGAATGATATGACCGCTGCGGTGGTGGCTCGAAACCTTGTCACTCCTAAAGATAACAGATTACTTTCCAAGCGGTCTGATGAGTTGGCTGTTAAGGATTCTCTGGCTCTCAGTGTGCAGTGTGCAGGTTCTGTGTCTAATATGGCCCAACGCCTATTTGCTCGAACCCGTCAAGTTGAATCATTGGCGGCTGAAGTGATGAGTCTCAAACAGGAGATTAGAGGGCTCAAGCATGAGAATAAACAGTTGCACAGGCTTGCACATAACTATGCTACAAACATGAAGAGGAAGATTGGCCAGATGCAGGAATCTGACGGTCAGATTTTACTTGATCATCAGAGGTTTGTGGGTTTGTTCCAATAGCATTTGCCTTCGTCTTCTGGGGCTGTACCGCGTAATGAAGCTCTAAATGATCAACCTTCGATGCCTACTCCTCCTGGGGTTCTGCCTAGTACTGAGGCTCTGAATAATCACCCTCTGGTGCCTCTCCAATCTGGGGCTCCGCCGAGTACTGAGGTGCCACCTGATCAATGAAGGCTTTTGTTTGTTTGCACTTTTTTTTTTTTTTGGTATGTAAATGTTTCGTCTGTAATTTTTCCAGAGAAATTAATGAAATAGACTTTATTTCTCTCAATGCATTTGTTTTTTTTTTCTTCAAGTGGTGCAATCCGCAACATCCCTTTTTTTTATTTTTAATTAATTAATTAATTAATTTTTTTTCTTTTCAGATGGTGCAATCCGCACCATCCCTCCCTTTTTTTTATATTATTTTTTTTTATTATTATTATTTTCTTTTCAATGGTGCAATCCGCACCATCCCTTTTTTTTTTTTAATTTTATATATATTTTTTTTATATTATTTTATTATATCTTTTTTTTTTCAGATGGTGCAATCTGCACCATCCCCCTCTTTTTTTTTATTATTATTTTTATTTTTTTTATTTATATATATATTTTTTAGATATATTTTTTTCTTTTCAAATGGTGCAATCCGCACTATCCTTTTATTTATTTATTATTTATTTATTTATTTATATTTTTTATTATTATTTTATTATTTTATATTATTTTCTTTTCTTTTCAAATGGTGCAATCTGCACCATATATTTTTTATTTATTTATTATTTTATTTTATTTTATATATATATATATATATATATATTATTTTATATTATTTTATTATATATTTTTTTTCTTTTCAGATGGTGCAATCCGCACCATCCCTTTTTTTTTTTTTTTTTTTTTTATTTTATATATCTTTTTTTGTCTTTTCAGATGGTGCAATCTGCACCATATATTTTTTTATTTTTTTTATTTTTTGTATAAATTTGGAGGACGGGTTTGAGGAATTTGCAGGGATGGAACTTGACGGAGATGAGGACGACGAGGCTTCATGACAGGCTAGTCGTTTGACGGCGGTCATTGAAGGTCTTCTTTATTGCTGTTTGCCACGGACGGAGAGCTACAGTCGAGGCTTCATGACCGGCTAGTCGTTTGACGGTGGTCATTGAAGTTCTTCGCCGTTGTTGTTTGCCACTGCTGGGTGTGCTTGAGCAGACTGTACAAGTTGTGAACGAAGGTTAAGCCTTCAGCCGTTCCGGCCGTGATTTTCAGCCTCGTTGGGAAGTGCGGGAGATCTCGATCCAGTGTGCCTGCTCCCACGGTTGTGATCCATGGAGTAAAACCGGTGGATATGTTCTGCAAGTACTTATTGCTGGGGCAAAGGTGAGTGGTGCTTCTTGTCATCAAGTAGCTGCAGATTCATGCCTGCTAAAATTCCAAACCCCTGCATGGCAAAGACCACGACAATAAAAGATCCCCGAATCTTCTTGTTAGCATTCTCAGGCATGATTGTGGCAGAAAGAAGGCCGTTGATTGAGGGCGTATTGTTGTCGCTGTTGAGACTGGGTTTGTATTTGGGGAGTGAAAGCGTCGGACCAAAAAAAATGAAGGGGGAGATAGAGACTGATTGCAACTGGCAAGTTGCACCACCATCACCTGCTTTTCCTACTTTTGTTAGCCATTTTTGTATATATATATATATATATATATTACAAAGGCTACCACCATCATTTGCTTTTGTCGGCCATTTGCATATATATATATATATATATATATATATATATATATATATATATATATATTTTGTAAGTACATAAAACATGTGTATTTTTTCTTTTGTAATAAAATTGACCTTCTTCAATAAAACATTTATTTTTTATTTTGATGTGACTGAACTCGAAGTTGAATGTTCGAGCTGCCTACGTACCCCTCCAAAGAAAGAGATCAAGTCATAACGTAGTTCAAATGAGTGATGAATTTAACAGTGATTTTGATGATGATTTTGATGATGATTTTGCCATACACAGTTTATGCTCTTGCGGGCCAGGAGCTTTTGGTGTTGCTTTTTATGCTCGTGCAGTCCAGGAGCGTTGGTGTTGCCTTTTATGCTCGTGCAGACCAGGAGCGTTTGGTGCCGTGTTGCAGTTTCAGCTCGTGCAGGCAAGGAGCGTTTGGTGTTGCCTTTTATGCTCGTGCAGACCATGAGCGTTGGTGTCGCCTTTTATACTCGTGCAGACCAGGAGTGTTGTGCCATGCAGTTTAGGCTCATGCAGGCGATGAGCTTTGTGAAATTTTCAAACAATCTTGGAGAGGCATTCCTTGCAATTTTCATAGCAAGGAGTCTTGACCGAGTGATTGAAGAAGTCTTCAGGAAAGAAATCGCGCATCGTGATGGGGATGGACGATCTATGTGTCGAAATTTCATCATCTTCAACACATTCACGTTGCTTTGAAGGTTGACAAGAGCTGCTTTGCCCCATTTCCGATTGGCGAACTTGTGGATAAGACATATGCTTCTTGTGCAATTTCTTAGGAGTGACTTGAGTCCATCCTTCAACTTTGCTTGTCTTGGAGGATGCCCCCAGCGGTTGAGGTAAAAACCTTGAGTCGGAAGAGCCAGAAGTGATGGTGGTATAGTTTGACTTCACCACATTGTCAAGATCTAGCTCAATGATTCCTTTCTGAGCCAGCTTCATGATAAGATCTTTCAGCACGAAGCATTTTTCTGTCGGATGACTGATGAAGCGGTGGACTTTACAGTATCTTAGACTGTCGGTACGATTCATCTCTTCTGGCCGTCTGCACTCAGGCAAACCGATCACCTTCTTGTCCAACAGGTCATCCAGCATGGCTACCACATCAGAGTCGGGGAATGGATAAGTCTTCTCCTCAAGCTCCTTCAAAGTGCATCTACGCATCTCTTGATCACAAAAAGCTTCGGTTTGAATCGCCTTGCCTCGTGTAGGGATTTTGACGGGAGTTGTGTTGACCGTCATTGCTTCCTTGGTGGATTTCCACGCAGCCTTCTCCACCTCTATCTCAAGAACTTTGTCATTCTTATAGTCGGCGATCGTTTCCTTCTTCCCATGATGGGCGATGCTTAACTCCATGTCATGGGCGCGGGTGGCTAGCTCTTCGAAGGTCCGTGGTTTGATGCCTTAAAGGATGTATTGCAAACCCCATTGCATGCCTTGGATGCACATCTCGATTGAAGAGGTTTTCGAGAGCCTGTCTTTACAGTCGAGGCTTAGAGTGCGCCATCTGTTGATGTAGTCAATGACTGGCTCGTTCTTCCACTGCTTTGTGCTCGTTAGCTCTAGCATGCTCACGGTGTGGCGGATGCTGTAGAAGCGGTTGAGGAATTCCCACTCCAATTGCTCCCAGCTGTTGATGGACTCAGGCTCTAAATCCGTGTACCACTCAAAGGCGTTTCCTTTCAGCGAGCGCACAAACTGCTTGGCGAGGTAGTCCTCTTCGGTCCCTACGTTGTTGCAAGTTTCAACAAAGTGGGCAACATGCTGTTTTGGGTTTCCCTTTCCATCAAATTGCATGAACTTTGGCGGTTGATAACCCCTCGGCATCCTTAAGGCGTCAATCTTCTTTGAATACGGCTTCGAGTACAACCCGGAGGTATTTGAGCTCCCTTCGTACTGTGCCTTGATGGTGTTGGTGATCATCTCCTGCAGCTGCTGGATAGAAAGAGATCCCATGAGTGCCGCTGCTTGGTCTGGCTCCGGCTTCATATCAATTCTCTCTACCGGAGGCTCATCTTCTTCGCCAGCTTCTCTTTTTAGTGGATCATCTTCTGGGTTGGGGTTTTCGCCGTCTTGTGGCTTTAGTCGGCTAACGAGTGCAGCGATTTGCAAGTCTTTTTCTTCAACAATCCGTGTTAGCCTTGCGATCGCTTCATTCATTTGAGCCATCTGTTCTTCAATGGAGGTAACGCCGATGGTCATGACTTGTGCAACCAATAGACGTGACTTTCCTTTAGACATCCAGGATGCTGACGAAGAACATCGTTGGCTGCTTTGGGATGTCATCTTGTGTGCCTCAACGGCATGCTTCGATGCCCCCAGCGAGGTTAGGTTGATGACGGACTTGCGTCTTTGATGCTCCACTTGCTCCCTCAGCGGCACTGACTTTGAAGTGGCATGTTGAGGAACGGTTGTGGCGCTAATGGATGCTCCGTTCATGGCAGAAATGCTTAGGCTTCTTCCCTTTGTGAGAACGGCTTGTCCTTTGCTTGATGTCATTGATTTTGGAAGTGTGCTTGAATTTCTTAAACGGAGAAAGAGATGAGAGGTAGAGATTGTCCCACTGGGCATGCCAATTTGTGAACACGAAAATTTCCTGAAACGAAAGAGACAAGAACAACGTGCACAAAATAATATTTTGTATTTGATGATTTTGGGTTACAATCTCTTTCAAATTTGATCCTCTGATTCGATCTCCGTAAGGTGTTGATTTGTGGATGTTTCGTTGATCCAAGGGCCGTCGAGGCTTGATTTTGGATGAACTGTTGGAAGTTTCTTCAAGGGCCGTGGGCTTGATCTTTGAAGGTGGATTTGAGCGAATCTTCAAGGAGTCGTTGGGGCTTGATCTTGAGGATGAGTGTTTCTTCAAGGGCCATTGAGGCTTGATCTTGAATAACGGTGATGAGTGGATCTTCAAGGGCTATTGGGCTTGATCCTAAAGAACAGTGATGAACGGATCTTCAAGGGCTTTTGGGCTTGATCTTGAAGAAGAACAGTGATGAACGGATCTTCAAGGGGCTTTTGGGCTTGATCTTGAAGAACGGTGGCTTGTTGATCCAAGGGCCGTTGGGGCTTGATCTTGGAAGAACGATGAACGAAGAACGAAGAACACTTTCTTCAAGGGCCGTCGGGGCTTGATCTTGAATTGGTGGATGTTTGTTGATCCAAAGGGCCGTTTGGGCTTGATCTTAGGATGAACGATGAACGAAGAACGAAGAACACTTTCTTCAAGGGCCGTCGGAGCTTGATCTTGAATTGGTGGATGTTTGTTGATCCAAAGGGCCGTTTGGGCTTGATCTTAGGATGAACGATGAACGAAGAACGAATAACACTTTCTTCAAGGGCCGTCGGGGCTTGATCTTGAATTGGTGGATGATTGTTGATCCAAAGGGCCATTGGGGCTTGATCTTGGAAGAACGATGAACGAAGAAGGCTTTCTTGATTCTTCGGGAACCTGGATGTTTGAGAGCTTCGGAGTTTCAGAGCTTCAGAGCTTCAAGGTGTAATATGAATTGGTCTCTCTAAATGAATGAATTAGCCTTCTATTTATAGAAATTTCCAAGGCCTAATTTTGAATATATATTTCAGATGAAATAAGTCGTTTCTGCCAGGTGTTGACACGTGTCCTGTTTGATGACTTTTCCAACTTATTTCGATTTTTTGTTTAGACACACGCTACGTATAAAATTTATGTAATACATGAGCGTTGAAACTTTGATTTATCGGTCAATATTTATTTACCGAAATTTCGATGTCTACACCAACAAGAACAAGACAACTTGACAAGAAAAATAAAATAAGAACAAGACAAATGGACAATGTTAAACTTTGATCATATAATGGCACTGAAGACTTAAATTTAATGATTTTTTTTTCTTTTTAAAATCCATAAATCATGGTTTTTTAAGTGTCGACTTTTTAATATAGTTGAATTGAATCGAACATAATCGAAATTAAATCTAACCATCAAAGATGAGACACTTAAGATGATGACAAAGGAAAGGAGAAACAAAAGTACTAGCCATCTTAATTGGACCCAAGTCAAAACAAATTGGAAGACTTAGGATTAATGTGATTAATATTTGAATATCAATCTAGATACAATGTTTTACGTCATGCATGTTCCATGTTTCACGTTTAATAATTGTATAGTAGAAAAGAAAATAACAAAATAAAAGTGGATGTGCGCAGTGTGAACCGGCTGCTAACTTCTCCTTTTAATATGTTATGTCATAAATCCAATTTTATCACGAACGTAACTTATATAAAATGAGTTTTTCATTACTAACGTTTTCATTTTATAATATATTGTTATGAGAAAAAAGATTTCTACCTGCCAATACATTATTTTGCCGAAAAATCACGTGATAAGCAACCCATTTTATACGAGTATTTCTCCGCATATATTCACTCCGTTTGTCTTCATACTACACAGTAGACATTGACATTTAAGCACCATGTTTTGTCCCACTCCTTCCAACATTGAAAATGGATGTAAGCCATCTCCATTTGACCTATATAAAGATAAAGATGGGCCTGCCCAGCCAATAATACATGTTCCAGCCTTATCTAGGATTTGAGGTGCATAAACAAAATGCTTAAGATTAATTATTGAAAAAAAAAATTAATTGTCCTCATGGTGATATAATAGTCAGAAGATAGTTTTTGTCATAAAAAAATTAAAATTTAAACCTTTGTTGTGAAATCTGTTAAGATTTAAATTCCAAATTGAATATTTCAACTCCACACTGTATTTGATTTGTATACCTTCCAAGATACAGTTGCACCATTAGCTGACAAAATGCTTTTGTTACATAATTTTTTAATATAAGATAAGGAAATGGGGAATGGGTTGTTTATATGGTAACTTGAAGGATAAACTAAATATGGATATTGTTTGTACCAAACTTGACCAATCCCGAAACTACTAAGCACCGGTTAACGTTATACCGTCAAGGATCCAGAAGAGTTTCCCTCCAACCAGGAGGCCAATCATAGCACGACACATGTTGACATCAGAAGCCAATCATAGCGCGACACGTGTCAACATCAGAAGCCAATCACAACACGACACGTGTCAATGTCAGAATGAAACTAGAAACTCTCTTCTATAAATAGAGATTATTCTCTCACAATATTTCCTAATGTCATTTGTACTAAATCATTCACTTGTACTCATTAAAGGAGAGCTTGAAACTATGTACTTGTGTAAACCCTTCACAATTAATGAGAATTCCTCTACTCCGTGGACGTAACCAATCTAGGTGAACCACGTACATCTTGTGTTTG
Organism: Malus domestica; assembly: GCF_042453785.1. Classification (NCBI taxonomy): domain Eukaryota; kingdom Viridiplantae; phylum Streptophyta; class Magnoliopsida; order Rosales; family Rosaceae; genus Malus; species Malus domestica. The sequence continues at coordinate 14,193,136 of NC_091668.1, forward strand.
CTTCCCTGTCTCTATCCATTTACATACTTATCCACACTAGTGACCGGAGTAATCTAGCGAAGGTCACAAACTTAACACTTTCTGTTGTACCAAAGTCCTCGTTGATTTTGTGCATCAACATTTGGCACCGTCTGTGGGAACGACACTTATTCCCACTCTCTTCTGTTTTGCCAAGCTGGTTTCCACCATTCGTACACTCTCTTTTGACCAGGCATCCCTCTCCAACATAGGGAGCGAAGGAAGCCATAACACACAGAATGACACCCCTCTTGCACCTAGTGCGAAGCAACGAAAGAATGAAGGAAAGAGGGTTGCTTTTCAAGCTAAAGTCGATGAGCTAGAAGCTCAGAACAACACGATAGCAATGAAGAATGAGGTCTTCCGGAAGCAGTATAAGAAGCTCTTTGAGACGCTCCACGAAACTAGGCATACTCAAACACGTGAGCTCTTGCCCCTGTGGACATCAACCATCATCTAGGTGTCCCCCAACACGGAGGGTCACCTCCCTTCGACATGGGTATCCCTGATGAGGAGCGAGCTAATCATCAAAACATTGATCAACATGAGACTTCTCTCAACCCAGATGCTTCAACCCGAAGTAGAAGAAGTGGAGGAAGACACCTCATTGTATAAGGGTTGGAAGGATCGAAAGCCGTTTATCGTGACTACCGAGACTTCCTAAAGCAACGTCGAGAGAATCCCCTCCACATATGCTCGAATATCAATGACCCAAGGGTTTCTGAAAGACTCGGTCCCCTCCCACGACCCAGGCCAGCTGCCAATCTAGGGAAGGAACGATAGGTCCCAGAGGAACATGAAGGTACAGGGAACTCTGAGGTATTCCGATAGACTCGCCCTAGAAGTCAGTACGGCGAGTCCAAGAAAAAACCACACGCCCTTGCTCAAACTTTCCTACTTCCAAGAGGCGATGGAGACTTACGAAAGAAAATTCCAGTGGTACATGACTCCACTCAGGACCTCCTTGTCCTACAGCTTCTTGAGGAAGTAAATAAGTTGAAGGCTGAATGTCAGGCCAAGATACCTGACTAGAACCAACCCAGGCCTGGCCCTCTCACAAGAAGGATCATCGACACCCCCTTTAAGCAAAGACAAAACAAAAGCTTGGTTTACAACTCTATACTGGAAATGATGACCCAATTGAACACCTTAACCTCTTTGAGTCCACCATGGCATATTGGATGCACACCGACAAAGAGCGATGTCTTCTCTTCCTCTCCACCCTCTCTGGTGGAGCTCTAAACTGGTATTGCCGTCTTCCACTTGAGATAGTAGACTCATTTAAGGAATTGAGGAAACTGTTTCTCTCCCAACACATCTTCCAGACCGATCACTTACATTCTACAGATGACTTGTACACTATTCGGCAGAAGCTGGACGAGTCACTACAAGAGTATGCTGGTCGCTTCAGCCATGAGTATTCTCGTTGCGCTGAGGCAGATGACAATATCGCCCTCAAGGCCTTCACGGTAGGCCTACGTGATTGTTTCTTCAAGTACATGATCAATGCCAACACTTGGAAGACTTACTCTGAGGTGATGGCATAGGCTTACAACCATGCCTCCGCCGAAGCAAGGTCATACCAAGGGAACCCCCATATGGTTAACCCCTATCAACAAATGGGAAGTGGATGTCAAGTTCTACCAAGTGAGGAGATATTGGCCATTCAAACACCCATTGCATCATCTCCCGCCTCATTGAGCTACTCGCTAAGTCACCAAACATATCTGTCTCTTGGTAAGAGGAAGGATTTTTACTCTCAGCAAGCCCATTACAACAAGAGGGATAAAAGTTCATATCAAGACAACTAGGGGTAAACGTACCATCGACTATTATGACTATGAGGCCAAGCCTCACTCTTTCAAAATGGAGGACTAGGTGCTGAAGGAAATGCTATTATAAGAAGGCATACACATTACAAATGTTTTTACTCTCAACCGCTTGAGATCTTTTGTCACACAAGCCATTCGTCAAATATTTAAAGAAGAGGGAATTCAGACAACTTCTTCTGAGTCTTTTGCGTTCCTAGCACTGGAACACTTGGTCTACGCTGACCTACCCTTATACTCTAACTCAGAACTTCAACATGCGTACTTTGATAAGTGTTACAACCAACATGGTTCACATATCAAAAGCATGGATCCCTTCATGCATAGTAAAACATTCATAAACATCATTTATATCAATCAACATAAACATTATACATTCCAACACATTCATACATAAACATTATACATCCCAACACATTCATACATAAACATCATACATTCCAACACATCCATACATAAGCCAACTGTGCTTCGAAAGGGTTTAACATACTTTGTGTCTTCGACACTTGCTACAATGTGTCTCGACACCTTGCCCTTGTTCTCACCAACCAGGTGATGAAATGTGAAGAAGGAACTCATCTTCATACCACCAACCAGGTGATGAAATGTACAACCCGTACTCTCATTCATACCACCAATTAGGTGATGAAATGTACAAGCCGTACTCTCCTTCATGCCACCAACCAAGTGATGAAATGTATAACCCGTACTCTAACATCATTTGGCAACTTGCCACTCATGCCACCAACCAGGTGAAGAAGGAACTCATCTTCATGCCACCAATCAGGTGATGAAATGTACAACCCGTACTCTCCTTCATGCCACCAACTAGGTGATGAAATGTACAACCCGTACTCTAATATCATTTGGCAACTTGCCACTCATGCCACCAATCAGGTGAAGAAGGAACTCATCTTCATACCATAAACTAGGTGATGAAATGTACAACCTGTACTCTCCTTCATGCCACCAACCAGGTGATGAAATGTACAACCAGTACTCTAATATCATTTGGCACCTTGCCACTCATGCCACCAACCAGGTGAAGAAGGAACTCATCTTCATGCCACCAACTAGGTGATGAAATGTACAACCTGTATTCTCCTTCATGCCACCAACCATGTGATGAAATGTATAACCCGTACTCTAATATCATTTGGCAACCTGCCATTCATGACACCAACTAGGTGAAGAAGGAACTCATCATCGTGCCACCAACCAGGTGATGAAATATGATGAAAGATGATGAAAGAACCCACCTTCGTACCACTAACCAAGTGATGAAAGCAACTCACCATTCATTCCACCTACCAGAAGACGAGTGGTACAACTTGTATATGTGAACTCCTAGCATTCACAAATAATCAAAAACCCTCAAGCGTGACAACTCAACTAGGGGAGCACTTATGCCCAACAAGAGTTATAGTCACCAACAAAATCTTATTGCAAGCTAACAACAACTTCAATGCATGGCATACGAAGATCAAGCTATTCACCCCTCTTGCATCTGCTTCAAACATTTATCCTCTATAACAATGCAAACACTACAGCTCGTAGAAAGCTTCACACACTCTTGATCAAGACAATGTGAAACAAAACCAATTTATGGTGCCAACAAGAGCTTCATCAATGGAGGGCAACCACAATTCTCAAAAGCTTCACACTCTTAATCAAGACAGTGTGAAGCAAAACCAATTTATGGTGCCAACAAGAGCTTCATCAATGAAGGGCAACCGTAATTCTCAAAAGCTTCACACACTCTTGATCAAGACAGTGTGAAGCAAAACCAATTTATGGTGCCAACAAGAGCTTCATCAAAAGAGTTCAACCATAATTCTCAAAAGCTTCACACACTCTTGATCAAAACAGTGTGAAGAAAGACCAATTTATGGTGCCAACAAGAGCTTCATCAATGGAAGGCAACCATAATTCTCAAAAGCTTCATACACTTTTGATCAAGACAGTGTGAAACAAAACCAATTTATGGTGCCAACAAAAGCTTCATCAAAGGAGTTCAACCATAATTCTCAAAAACTTCACACACTCTTGATCAAGACAATGTGAAGCAAAACCAATTTATGGTGGCAACAAAAGCTTCATCAATGGAGGGCAACTACAATTCTCAAACCTTCGAAGCAAATTCAATTTATATGGTTCATCCAAACCTTCGACTACTATAAGGTGTGGCTTGCATCACAATCTCTCGCTCAACGGTGTGGAGGAAAATTTTGTATATGTTGTCTCTCCCACATTTTCAAATTTCTAGTTTCCCAAAAAAAAAAAAAAGGGGAAATTCAACAAAACTTCATCAATGGAGCACAACTACAAATTCTCAAAAGCTTCACACTATCTCTTGATGAAGATAGTGTGAAGCAAAATCAATTCGTGGTACCCAACAAAGCTTCACCAACAAAAGCTTCATCAATGAAGGACAACTACAAATTCTCAAAAGCTTCACACTATCTTAATCAAGATAGTGTGAAGCAAAATCAATTCTTGATACCCAACAAAGCTTCACTACAAAAGCTTCACGAACAAAAGCTTCATCAATGGAGGACAACTACAAATTCTCAAAAGCTTCACATTATCTTGATCAAGATAGTGTGAAGCAAAATCAATTCATGGTACCCAACAAAAGCTTCAACTCCAAAGCTTTACCTACAAAGCTTCAACTCCAAAGCTTCACCTACAAAAGCTTCACCCACAATAACTTCACCTACAAAAGCTTCACCCATAAAAGCTTCACCAACAAAAACTTCACCCACAAAAGCTTCACCCACCACAAAAGCTTCACATACAAAGCTTCAACTCCAAAGCTTCACCTACAAAAGCTTCATCCACAATAGCTTCACCTACAAAAGCTTCACCCATAAAAGCTTCACCAACAAAAGGTTCTCCCACAAAAGCTTCACCCACCACAAAAGCTTCACCTACAAAAGCTTCACCCATAAAAGCTTCACCAACAAAAGCTCCAGCCACAAAAGCTTCCCCCACCACAAAAGCTTCAACACAAAAGCTTTACCTACAAAAGTTTCACACTATCGTGATCAAGATAGTGTGAAGCAAAATCAATTCATGGTACCCAACAAAGCTTCAACATCAAAGCTTCACCCACAAAGTTTTAAAATATATATATATATATATATATTTTTTTTTTTTGGAAATTTAAAAATTCAAAAATTCAAAAATTCAAAAATTCAAAAATTCGAAAAAAAACAAATTCGAAAAAAAAATTGCCTAGGCCTCCTCTTCTTTGGGCCTAACAACTTTCATAACAAATATATATGAAGAAGGAGTTTTGGGCTACCACTTAGAAAGGAAATGTCTCATTCGTTAACTCCCTCGACCGGGGACTTAGGGGACTCCTACCATATACTACTGCACCTTGATACTCGAAAGTCTCATGACCACTCAGTGACTTGTATTTTTCAAGTCTCCAAACGAGAACTTTTCCTCACTCGGGAAATTAAGGGAGCACTACCTCAACCTTACATGTTTCACTCACAAAGCTTCAACATACAAGCTTCAACAAAATGAAAAATTCAAAGAACTTAGTGAAGAAGGCCTTGGTGTATTTAACACAATACGTTGAAATGAAGCAAAGCTTGTTTATTGATATCTCCGATAAGTTACAAATATTTACATATACAAGAATCAAAATAAACAAACAAGAGGGAGCCTTCACAAATGTTGCTCAGGAGAAGTCTCAGTAGTCGGCAGAGCCTAGGGGTGGGCGCGGTGCGGTTTGGTGCGATTTCGAGTGAAACCACAACCAAAACCAAAACATTTTGCGGTGCGGTGCGGTGTGGTTTTGAAGCCAAAACCGAAATGAAACCAAACCGTTCGGTTCGGTGCGGTGCGGTTTCAAATGGTTTCGCACCAAAACTACACAAAATTGCACCCAAACATAATGCAGCAAAACTGCATAAAAAAACAGTACCAAAACAGCACCAAAAACTACACCAAAACTGCACAAAAAAACTGCACAAAACAGAACCAAAAATCTGCACCAAAAGTGCAGCTAACTTGTACCAAAACTGCAACAAATGACAACTACTAAAATTGAGACAACATCCAATGCATCAAAGGGTTTAAACTTTAAATCCTTATGCATCACATCTACTAAAATTGAACTTGATCACCAATCACAATACTTTACAACCCAATTGAAAGGTTAAGTTTGCCATAATACAACTAAAGTTCAAACTTCAAAGTTTCAAACAAAGTTCAATGTTAAAATGCTTTATGGCATTAGTACAACCAAAAAAATAAATGGTTCATGGAATTCTACAAAGTCTTGGTTTTCAACTTACTTTGCATCGTGCAAGTTTTCAAACCTTTGCCTTTCCTTTTCCTTTTGGACACTTATTCTTTGAAGGTTGAGGAGGCCTTTGAGCTTGTGAAGACCTTGCACCTTGTAAACGCATAAGGGGAGGTTCTTGCGAATTAGAACCTTGAGATTGCTTTGGAGCTTGTTGTGCTTGTTGATCAAAAGTAAGAGAGGTTATGCTTGAAGTCGATTTGGCCAACTCTACATAATACAAAACATAAAAAATATAATTGATGTTTGGTTGAAAAAAGAAAATGAAGAAAGTTGTTTTACTTCAAATGATATACTTACCCGATTCAATACTTTCATAGAACTCAATGTGGTCAATTGAAGGTGCATCATCCTTCAAAGTAATAACATTGTCACCCCTCAACCAATTTTGCATGCATATCAAGGCCTCCACCGATTTAGGAGTTAAAGAACTCCTAAAATCCGAAATTACTCGACCACCGGTGCTAAAAGCACTCTCTGATGCCACGGTCGAAACTTGAATTGCATGAAAATCTTTTGCAATTGCGGCCAAGATAGGATACTTGTTACCATTCACCTTCCACCGTAGGAGAATGTTAAAATACTTTGTGAACTCCTCTTTTGTAATTTGTACCAAAGGATCCAACAAATAAGAATCCACCTCATCTCCCACCACTTTCTCATCACTATCTTCAACAAAATGCATCCATTCGTCAATTAGATCATCTTCCGCCATGGCCACATTAGATGAGGTAGAAGGTTGTGATTGTAAATTTTCCCATTTCTTCTTATATTTTCCACCTTCAACATTGGGAGCATATTCATCATAAAGGGCACGCAATATATTTTTTATTTCTTCAGTTTTCAATTGTGCCTTAATTTCGGAAAGTTTCTTTCTAAGGAGTTGTGTGACATGCCTCAACTTGAACCTCATATCTAAAACAAGTCCAATCACAATAAAAGGGTTCAATTCATGGTATGAGTCAAAATATTTTTCATATTTTGATCTCATATCGGATGCCATTGCCTTTAATAATTGCTCCGACTGTAAACCCACTTGCATGTTGGCTCGGGATTCCAAGTTATTGATGGCGGTCTCCACTTTTATGACATCATGGAGGCCGGTATGAACCGTGGGATGTGTAGAAGCACTCACCCTCAAAGTCACATCATAAAACACCCGTAAAAACTTGACAAAAACCTCCACCTTGGACCAATCCTCTTCCGTTGGTGGTCCAACCCTTTTCCTCCCCTTGGTTTGGCAAACAATATTCACACCATCTTCATCTTTTTCATCTTCAACTTCCTTAAAGTAAGCCAAGAAGGGACTTGCTTCATCCTCCGCCATTGTAGCAAAGGCCTTGTTAAATTTCAAGGCTACATCCAACATAACAAATGTAGAATTCCACCGAGTAGGGCAATCAAGGCAAACTGTTGCTTTGCACGTCAATTTCACCCTCTTCACGGCTTGCCTAAAAAGCTCCAATCTTTGTGGAGAGCTCCTCACGAACCTCACACAATTTCTTATAGCTAATATACCATTATTTAGCCTCTTCATCCCATGACTCACAATTATGTTGGTTATGTGAGCGATGCATCTCACATGTAAATACTTGCCACATAGAATAGCTTGTGAATTTTCCCACCTATTCATTTTCGTCATAAGTTGATCCAAAGCAACTTTATTTGCAGAAGCATTGTCCACTGTGATTGTCATAACATTGTTTATCCCCCATTCCAACAAGCAACTTTCAATTAACTTTGCAATTGTGGTTCCATAGTGGTTAGGAATAACACAAAAGTTTATGATCCTCTTATGCATATTCCATTCATGATCAATGAAATGTGCAGTAAGAACCATATAATTGGTGTTTTGTGTGCTTGTCCAAGTGTCGGTAGTGAGACAAATTCTATGGGCACTTAAGGTTTTCTTCAAATGAGCCTTCGATTCATCACACATATTGAGAAAAGTTCTCACAAGAGTTCTTCAAGAAGGCACTTTAAACAATGGAATACCAACATCACAAAAAAGCCGAAATCCCATCTTATCAACTGTACTAAATGGCATCTCATCTATGACTACCATCTTGACACATGCTTCTAACACATTCTCTTGTGAAAATCCAACAGCAACCAGATTATTACCTTTACTTTTATCCCCAACCAAAACTTTTTGCTTTTTACTCCTATTCCCTTGGTAAAATTTACAATATCTTTCAATGTGGTGTCTCATGCTTGTGGTGCCATTAACTCTTGGTTCAGCTGCATAGTCACCTACACTGCTCTGTTTTGGGCAATAATTACATTTATCTCTCCTAAGTTTTACTTCGGCCAAATATATCTCCCCCTTTTCATTGATTTTCGACTGTTTTCTTGTCACATAATATGTTGTAAAGTGATCCCAAACCCAGCTACGTTTTCTTGAATCAGAGTTACTTACTTTTTCATCTTCGCCCTCAGATTCTTTGCCGTCATTTTCAGGGTCACCTTCAACGTCTACTTCATTTTCCGAGTCAATTTTTATTGCCTCGTCTTCTGGCTTCTCAGGGGAGTCCCCCATAGAAGAGTAACCAATCCCACTATGCTTACTAGATTCTTCATATCTTGACTGAAATAAAATATGAAATGCTCATTATCTTACATGAATGGAATGCACAGAATCTACAACACACAACACAAATATTTAGGGTCTAAGGCTTATATTTTTGGCTTTTGGCCTACTAGGCTACCACTGGACATGGTCTTAAAGCCATTGTCATAATGTCATTCACATGACTATATCCACACCAAATCATACATCCACACTTGATTTCTATGCATGCTTTATGCACATAATGTCCTAAAGCCACATAGTGCATTTCTATTAAGGTGCAAAAATGAGATAATGTCTTTAAGTACATAATGTCTTAAAGCCACACACTGCATAATTTTCTATTAAGGTACGATCTGACAAGACAGATTATGTAAATAATTCAAGAAACAATAGGATGTTCACAGAAGACAAAAAACACATCCATGACAAACCAGAAACAATAGGATGTTCACAGAAGACAAAGAACACATCCATATTCACACAAAAAAAAAATCGAAATAGAAAGATGCACCACACTATTAGCTTGCCTATTGGACATATATAAGAGATGTTTGACGCACTGAAAGTATTCAACAACATCCTGGAATTTTCTATAAGCATGCTCACCCATCTCTTAGTTATCAAGTTCCTAGACTTCAATACCAAATAGAGGGAACATGGAATTAAACTCGACCGATGCGAAACATATAAGAAATGCCCAATTAAAATTACCATTCAATCAACAAATTAAGGAGTAGGTAGTACTACTTGAGAATGGAGATACATATTTTTATTCTCTAATTAAAGGGCCAAATATTAAACCAACATGGAACAGTGGCATTAATTGGCAAGAGGGGAAAGGCATGTCATTAGTGGGCGGGAGGAACAGGGGTTTTGGCAACTGTAGCAAGAGGTGGTGAAGCAGGGGCGGAGGAATTAGTACTACTAGCTATATATATAGATCAAATATTGCAGAAAGATGAATGATACAAGTTCTAAATTCTAAGTTCTTACCATATTGCAGAGCTTTTGATTTGCAGAGATTAGATTAGGGCTTGCAGATGAAGGGGATCTAGGCAATGTGCATGCAAGGCAAGCTGACTCAGTGACTGTGAGTTTGTAGTCGCAAAGGCAGAGATGCAAGCAGGTAGTCGCAGAGGCAGTGATTTGCAGAGTTGAGGTCGCAGACTCGCAATCGCAAAGGCAGAAGTAGAGATGCAAGTAGAAGCAGTGGAGTCGAAGTACAAACCCACGGCAAAACCAAACCTATAAGTTATAACCTAGTTGAAAAGTTTAAAATATAAGTTATATAACATTTATTTATTATATTGTGCGGTTTCGGTTTCGGTGCGGTTTTGAAAACCCAAAATCGAAACCAAACCGTTTTGTGTGTCGCGGTTCAGTTTTGAAACCGAAACCGTTTTAAAACCGCAAAACCAAACCGTTTGGTGCGGTTTGATTAGATTCGTGTTTCGGTTTCGGTTTTCGGTTCCAAGTGCCCACCCCTAGCAGAGCCCCAGAAAGAGGAGGCATCAGAGGGTGATTATTCGGAGCGTCAGTACTAGGCAAAAACCTAGAAGGAGGAGGCATCGAAGGTTGATCATTTGGAGCTTCATTACGCGGTACAGCCCCAGAAGACGAAGGCAATAAATGTTTTTGGAACAAACCCACAAACCTCTGATGATCAAGTAAAATCTGACCATCAGATTCCTGCAGCTGGTCAAGCTTCATCTTCATGTTTGTAGCATAGTCATGTGCAAGCCTGTGCAACTGTTTATTCTCATGCTTGAGACCTCTGATCTCCTGTTTGAGACTTATCACTTCAGTCACCAATGATTCAACTTGGTAGGTTCGAGCAAATAGGCGTTGGGCCATATTAGACACAGAACCTACATACTGAACACTGAGAGCCAGAGAATCCTTAACAGCCAACTCGTCAGACCGTTTAGAAAGTAGTCTATTATCTTTGGGAGTGAAAAGGTTCCTGGCCACCATCGTAGCGGTCATATGATTCTTCATCACAAAGTCCCCAATGGTAAGATGACCAGTAGGGGATAAGAAGGATGAGCGTCATATGTTGTCTTGAGAAGGCATGGCTGCCTCTTCACCAAAGTTCAAGTCAAAATGACGTTCGAATAGGCCAGACATTCTCAGAAATGATGAAGGAGAAATGAGGTGCAATAAATCTTTGAAGTAAGGGGTATATTCCTACAAGCAATAACTCTCTGAATGTACTTCTTGCGCACAATTGGTGCCCTTATAAAAGAAAGGGCAACAGGGCCGTTGGTTCAAAAATCGAAGAGGCACCACTCTTCGGATTCCGAAGAGGCACCATTTTCCATACGCAACATCAGCTCCTCGGGTACCACAGATAACTTTGCCAAAGATCTCTGACAAAGGTTAGACACATAAATTTTGAAGGTCCATCTACCCTACTATTACCCGCAAGGGTAAAGGAACAACACCACTACTTGATAACTAGAAAGTCCCAATGTGTGTCAACCTCCGTTCTCCGTGGCAAGGCAGACTGGCAAAAATCCCCAACCTTTACTCACATTCGAGAAAACACTCATAGCAAGATTGCTTGCTCAAAAATCGAAGAGGCACCACTCTCCAAATCTCGAGACCAGACTCCCAACAGGATTACGTGCTCAAAAATTGAAGAGGCACCGCCCTCCGAATCTCGAGAGCCAGACTCCCAACAGTATTACTTTTTCAAAAATCGAAGAGTCACTACTCTCCGAATCTCAAGAGTCAGACTCCCAACAGGATTACTTTCTCAAAAATCGAAGAGGCACCGCTCTCCGAATCTTGAGAGTCAAACTCTTAACAGGATTACTTGCTCAAAAATTGAAGAGGCACCGCTCTCCGAATCTCGAGAGCCAGATTCCCAACTGGATTACTTTCTCAAAAATTGAAGAGACACTGCTCTCCAAATCTCAAGAGTCAAACTCCCAACAGGATTGCTTTCTCAAAAATCAAAGAGGCACCATTTTCTGAATCTTGAGAGCCAAATCCCCGACAAGATTGCTTGTTCGAAAACCGAAGAGGCACCGCTCTCCGAACTTTGAGCTCCAGATTTCCTTGGATAAAGCTTGTCTGCAATCTTCACATGCAACATCAGCTTTCCAGATACCACAGACCACTTTTTCAAAATGCTCTGACAAAGTTAAAACACGTGAAGCTTGCAGCTCCCACTACATTGCTATAACCAGGAAGGGTAAAGGAATAGCACTACTACTTGTTGTTAGGAAGACTCCTATATATGTCGACCTCCATCCTCCATAGTCAGGCAGACCTACAAATAAAAAAAAATGCTCAACTTTTCTTCACATCCAAAAGGGCACTCTCAGCAGAGTCTCTCGAAATACTCAGCTTCGTTTCCTCCCGATAATACCTTTGCAAAAAAGCCACACCAGAGCAAGAGTATATCATATCATCAGGGTTAAAAGAAAGAGTATCCCATATCATGCTTTTTCCCTGTCTTTTCCTTTGGCCTTATTCTTACCTACAAGACAAGAAGAAAGAGAGCAATCAGTCAGCACTTGGAATCAAGCTTCCAGTTAGGAACTGACTGCCTGGAACCCCTTACCTGATTACTTACCTGGCATTGCTCTCGAGTACTCATGTTCAACATCTTATGCTTCCAGAGAAGATACCACATCTGCCTGAGGAACAGATAGGGCAAGTGAGAATGATACAAGGAAGCATGTGGAGACAAGCGTAACAGAACACGTGCCGATACATCCACTACTTTGTCAACATCAAAAGTATCCCATATCATCAGGGTCGAACGTACTCTAGATTTGATGGACTTGTTTTGACCTTAAAATTCTTGAGTCGGCCTTATACTCTAAAGGAAACCAGAAAACCCTCCAGCCTAGTTCAAGAATAAGGTTGTGGAAAATTACTTATTCAAAAGAAAAAGTATCTCATATAATCTCTTCTCCATTTGCTTCTCCTTATCCTTGTTGCTGTTTACGACACAAGGAGAAGGAAAACAATCAACTGGAAGCCGAAGTCGAACCTCCGATCAAGGTTACTTGCTTGGAAGTCTGATTGCTTACCTTGTCTGTTACCTCCTTTGACAAATCTCCTAACTCGACGACTTGGGGGACTCCTACTATAGGGTTTGTATCGCACTTGACCAAGCCCGAAACTATAAGTAAGCTTCAAGTGAAATTGATACATTACCTTGTGCATCTTCATCGGTTAAAGATACCACCCCTGGATGGAGGAAAAGTACTTCCAGAGAAGATGCCACATCTACATATGAGACATAAGGCAAGTGAAAATGATACCACACTTCGATACTTAGAAGTTTCGTGATTACTCAATGACTTGGATCTTGCAAGTCCCCAACCGAGGAGCTTCCCTCACCCGAGAACTTAGGGGAGCACTGTTTGTACCATACTTGATCAATCCCGAAACTACTGAGCACCGGTCAACGTTATACCGTCAAGGACCCAGAAGAGTTTCCCTCCAATCAGGAGGCTAATCACAGCGCGACACATGTCGACATCAGAAGCCAATCATAACATGACAGTGTCAATGTCAGAATGAAACTAGAAACTCTCTTATATAAATAGAGATCATTCTCTCACAATATTTCCTAATATCATTTGTACTAAATCATTCACTTGTACTCACTAAAGGAGAGCTTGAACCTATGTACTTGTGTAAACCCTTCACAATTAATGAGAACTCCTCTACTCTGTGGACGTAGCCAATCTGGGTGAACCACGTACATCTTGTGTTTGCTTCCCTATCTCTATCCATTTACATACTTATCCACACTAGTGACCGGAGTAATCTAGCGAAGGTCACAAACTTAACACTTTCTGTTGTACCAAAGTCCTCGCTGATTTTGTGCATCAACAGATATGAAAATCGTCAACATGTTAATCGGAAAAGGAAGAGCAAAAAACAGTAAGGTGTTTTAGGTTCAAATTCTAAATAAATTATATTGGATAATTCATTAGATTCAAAGTATGTTGATGCAAGAAATAAAGAAATTTTGATCAGGTTGAAGATAGAAGATGAATTACTCTTGAATGAAACTTACCTCTTCCGATCTCCCCAAATCCGTAAAAAATGAATAATTCTTTACCTCTAACTTCATTTTTCACTTTGAATCTCATGAATTTTCAATCTTAAGTAATCAATGAGCCCTTAAACGTACATTTGAGATACGCATGTGGACGATAAAAACAGAAAAGCAAGAATAAGTTGGCCAGCATGATCCCTCAAAATAAAATAAAAAACAAATCTTTTAGGTTTATTAGGGGATGTCATGAGATTTTCTTCTTCTTTTTCCATGAGAAGTCCTTAACCTACAACTTAAATTAATATTTAGCTGGAAAAAACATATTTCAGAGAATCTTGGAATATGGATTCTGCTGACTGAGACGATCCAAAATCCATCCTCCTAGCAAATGCAAAACATAATTCTTAATTATATATTGATAGACCCACTAAGCCAGCCAGGGAGGTTGCATGCTAATTAATTAGGTTTAGCTGGCTGATGAGCTGAACCTGTATAATTATTAAAGTTGCTAGATTTAGTATATTTATGCAAATTAAGCATCATAATGCTTGTGCGTCTGGCTCCGCGTGGGAAGGATTATTATAAGAGTAATGTTATTCATACCATATTTTTGTACCACATTTTCATACCATCTTAGGTGTCATTTGATGTGGACAACCACATCATTTGAATTAATCAGATTTTTAAATTTAGTTCATTATTTAATAAACTAATAATTAAGAAAAACTAATTAATTTTCTTGGGTTTTGCAAATTTTTCAAATGATGTGTCTATCCACATCAAAAGCCACCTAAGATGGTATAGAAACGTGGTATAAAAACATTGTGTAAATAACTTTACTCTTATTATAATTCAAGTTGCTAGATTTCGTTGCTTAATTATATAAAAAACTGTGATTAATTAGCCTCAAAAGCAAGGATTCAAAGAATGAAAGATGTGCACAAAAGCCTTGGATGAATTGGAATACGGTCAAACATAGAAGGTACACATGCATATGATGCACCAATTTCAAATTGCTTAAGAATCGAGACAGAGAGAAAGAGAATAATATTAAAGTGTTCTTGTAGGTATCATGGGACTGCATACATAGGACTTAATTCTTTAATTAATACAAGTGGATGTATCTTAAGGAAATGATGCAAAATCACTGTTTTAAAAATCTCCATCCACTGCTGCATAGGTCTCACGGCTGGCCACCACCCTAAGCATTTGAAAATTTATAATGGCACTTAGACCTGCCTAAGCGTCCGCCTAGATCCGCCTAAGTCACAACTCTTACTTATATACAAGATAGATAAACTTTCATTCTTCATTTTATTTTTTCAATAAATTATAAGAGACTTATTGATACTTGGATAAACATTCACTATATGCTTGTTCCCTATGTTTTCAATATGTCCTACTTTATAATTTATATTTCATTCTATTTTACAATTTATGTAGCACAATACAATTATGTATTTCTTTTTAAGTATAGGTAAACATTTATTTGTTGTATAATAAGTTTACTTAAAATTAAAAAAAAAAAACCACCTAAGTCTCGCCTAAGCACTAGGCACCTGCTTGCCATCCGACTAACACCCTTAGAACCTTGAGCAAAATACAAGTCCAATTTCTTCCCCCTCCCCAAATGGTTGGAGTATTGAGTATTTCAATATTCCCTAGGGTTTGCTTTCAGTCACAAATGTTATGCTATGTAATTAAAGTAAGAGGAAAAAATATGGATAATACAAAAGGTTAATACATCACACACATAACATTATTGTTTAGGTCAAATGAGAAAAAGATATCATCTTCTTTTTAAATGAACATGAGGGCAATGAGAGTGAAATGGTTATCCGAGCGTTAAATGGAGAAGTTTTTGCGTAGCGAAACTAGATCGCAGTTGCTGTGAGAGAGAAGGTGAGACTAAAGTGGAGTAGGATTAGCATGACAAATCAAAAGATAGAGTAGGTTGATTCTTTTTGTTTCTTGGACTGTATGAATGAGTTGGTCCGGAAATCAGACTTTAGAATTCCTCCATTGAAAGACATTTTAAAAATCAAAGCATGAATGAGGATCATATAAAGTCAAGAATCACACTTGTGATTTTTATGGGGAATTTGGTATTGGGATTTATGGAGAAATGGCAGATTCACGAGTCCTATTTTTTTTTTTATTTTAAGAATGATCGACTTGGATTCGCAGCACTCATGCTTGTCGAATTTGATCTTCTTGTAATTCCCCTTGAAACAAACATTATAAAATGTTAATAGCATTTGTTCTTGTGACATGAGATGGAGGAAAAAAAACTAAATTTTAGTCTTTTCTTGGAAGGAAAAAGGAAATGAAGCAAATCATTAGAAGATTGAGTGTCTCGTTAGTATTTTAGTCGTTAGATTTTACTTTTATGATGGTTAAATCCTATATTTTGATTCTCGACAATTCATTTGTTGTACCGTTTAATATTACGTACTATTGAAAAAAATTGCGTATGCTTTTCTTTATACATTATGGAATACAGAATTTACAAATGAAAACATTTGACTTGGGAAGCAAGAAGTTCAAATTGGGTTAAAAAATAGGATCCTATATAGGGAAAGGGGTGTGTTGTCCACATACTCTTTTTTACTTCTTTTACACTTTCTTAATTTCTGGTTGTGGGATCAACTAAATTGAAGAAGATTAAAAGACAAAAATTAATAAGTTGTGTGTGAGAAGTAAAAAGAGATATGTTAATAGTAAAGCTAAAGAAAGAATGAAAGCTGAGAGTTAATCCGTACATGTCATATCTCTCTCTCTCTCTCTCTCTCTCTCTCTCTCTCTCTACATACTGCATTCTTTCAAGGTATTATGTGCATTGTATTATTACAGGAGCGGTGTTGTTCACTTAGTTTCTTTTTTTTTTTTTTTTTACTTTTTATACATATTTTGTTAACTTTTGTGGTTTGATCTTTTTCTATTTATTCGATTCAATATTAAAAATTGAAAAGAATGTATGAAAGGTAAAAATAGTTGTATGAATAACACCACCTAATACATATCAAGATTTATGGATGGGGCAATACTCCCATCCTATCCCATCCCATGTTGCTAGTTTTAAATTATATGTTGTTTAAGGTAACTCTATATATTAACAACAACTAGGGGGGGAACCGTCCCACTTGCACTATAGTATCCTAAAAGTAAAAGACATATAACTTTGCTTAATTATCGTTAATGTGGATGCAAATTTCTTTCTCCTTGATCTTGGACAATTTTGCACCTACAAAATAATTAACACCTTAGGTTAAGGCCAAGAGCCTCATGCTCCCACGATGAATGGGGGGGGCTTTGGCGGAAGAATCTCCGATGTCAAAGTTAAAATTTAGAGAGAAAGAGTGTTTAGAGAATTTTGGGATTTTTGCCAAAGTGTTGGAATCAGTGTTTGATGAAAATGGGAGCCTATTTATAGGGCTAGGCCGGTCCACTTATGAGAGAAAGTGGCCGGCCAACTTGTGGATTTTTTGTTGAATTTGTGGTTTAATTAACCAATTTATTGGCTAATTAAATATGATAGAAATAAATGGGGGATTATCAAATTGAATGACTAACTTTATTTGGGTAATAAAGTGGAGAAAATAAGAAAGGTAAGGAGCAAAGGGAGGCGGCCGGTTTTGACTAGCTTTTGGGATTAATTTGTGTGACTTATTTGATATAATGGGTGATTAAATTGGTGATTAATGGATTAATTAGGAATTAATCCATTAATTAGCCAATTAATCTCTATTTATATGAAATAATTTATAGGTTATGAAGTAATTACCTAAGATGAGGATGGATGAGATAACTTTGAATTTGTTATCTTTTTTGGGCATTTTTTACTTGGTTTAGGGATGATTGTCCGCTGCTCGCGTGTAGGAATCCCAGTATGCCTCAAGGGTATTTTTGTCCTCTTTTACCCAAGAATCCACGTGTCGCCTTGTAATTATTTTTGGCTCCACAAATGCCCCCACACCTGTTGGGGTGCTCGCAGGAAAGGGCAACAGGTGTAGAGATTTTCTCACTTTAGGAAACTCTGAATTGCTTCCTATTTTGTTGTTGATTCTCTCTTTTAATAGGAAATTAGGTCCTTCTAAGAAAAGGAAATAAATTTCTCTCAAAGCCTATTTAAGTCCACCTCAAGTGGGTTATTAAATCAATTTTGGAGAGCGATTTATTCTACCCTACAAGAGAGAGAGAGAGCTTAGAGGATATTTATTCCCCCTCCTCTAGCAATCTTCTACATCTTGCCCGTGCAAAGGACCATCTTTCTTTGATTTCTTCGTCTTCTCCGTGCTGCACCGATGTAAGAAAAAATTAATTTTTTTCTTGTTTTCTTTTTGGATAGTGCTATTACGGGGCAGCAGTCGGGGTGGTACGGCACGTCAACTGGCAGGGGCCAGGAGTCAGCTCAGCATGGGCCGAGGAGGCGTCGTGGCAGGGGCCATTACTTGGGTTGTTTGGCTTGGCTAAAGCCAAAAGGCAACTTGTGCGGTCGGGCCGCGGATTGTGTTGCTGGGGCGTAGTGCTAGGCTAGCCACATGGCTCATGTCCTTTGGGCTCTTGGACCTTACTCAGGCCAGGCTGGCGACTAAAAGAAATGAGAAGGTCGTGGGCCTCATGGGTTGTTGGAATGCTGGGCATGCAGGCCTCTTACCTGCTAGAATGCTGGGTTGATCTCCTCTGTTGAGTACCGTGAATGGCATTGGCTGCTTAGTTCTCTCGTCGAAAGTAAGGTGGACTGCTCCCAAAGAGGAGGTAAAAAGGATCAAGGCGGATGCATTGGCTCATCTGATCGTTGTCGTGGAGCTTACTATGAATAAAGGTTGAAAGAAGAGATCTTCATCGCCTACTCAAGAGATGTTGGTTGAGAAAAAATTGAAGACTTCCTCCACTGCTCATGATGATCTGTCTGCTGTCGAAAGGCTTGTGATTGGAATGACTTCTTCCGATGGGAAGAAAAATGAGGCTGCTAGATCTGAGCATGTGGTGTCTTTCATGTTGAGAATGGCTAGTGCAATTGTTGATAAGATTGCTCAGTGTAAAGGTTTTATCATGCCCCCAGTGCCGAATTTTGTACCAGGACGTTCGTTGGGAGCCAAGTCTAATTCACCTTTGTAGAGACTTGCTATTAAAAAGAGTGGTAAGGTGGACTCTGCTAAAGTGGCGCCAATACTTACTCCCTTTACTGCTGAGACTCATTTGCCTGCTGGGAAGGAAGATACTGCTCGCGTGGGCATCTGTGAGAAATCCACTAAGCCTCCTTCTAGGGAGGCTACTGAGATCTGTGTGCTTTTAAAACTAGATCTGCTTAAAGTTATGGACGTTTGTGCCAAGTTTGTTGATAGCGGTAAAAAGGTTGTTTGCCCAAGTTCCTTTGCGAAACATACGACCCAATATAGAAGGACTGCTCTGTTTGCTATGATGCATATATAGCAAAGCTGTAAAAAAGGTGGCGAAGATTATGGTAGCTGAAGCTTATTCCTCAGCTGAGGAGATCAAGAGGTTGGATTCTGAGCTTGTTGCTTTGAAGGGGTCTAATATTTCTGCCCCCACTTCTCTGTAGCTTGAGACCGCTCGCCACGAGATCATTAACTTGAAGAGTAGGCTTGACGCGATCCAAGTTAAGTATGAAAGTACAGAGAAGGAGATTGAATGTTACAATACCTCAGATTCAAGATCTTAAGTTTGCAGTTTTTGAGCTTCGTTTCTTTGCTTATGCAAAGGATGAAAAGTTGATTGCTGCTTATGCTAAAAAGGTAGTGGATGAGTTGTAGCGTGTCCATGTTAGTCTGCTTGAGAAGAATGAGCAGCTGAAGGGTGAGAATGATGGGCTTGAGGTTTCAAGACCTTCTCTATTTCTCCGGAAGACTTCCTTGCTTTTACTTTTAAGGCTTCCATTGGTGAAGTAGTTGGAGAAGTTAGTGCCTAGGTTAGGGTAGTCGGGGGTGAAGCGCCAGATGATGCTGCTGCTAAAAGCGTTACGGCTGCTGAAGGTGTGGCGACCGAGTAGTTGTGGGATGTCCAAGTTGCTGTAGTGTAGTATTTTAGGTAGCCTTTAGGATTTTCTTTGTTTTTCCTTGTAACTCTTGTTTTGCTTGAACTCCTTCGGCCTTTGCTAGTTGTTTATAAACATGTTTTCCTTCGCTTTTCTTCATCTTCGCTTCTTTTGTTCATGCCCTAACCCTTAGACTTGATAGACCAGTGGCAGGTATGCTACTTTTTTATAAGCAGACAAGCTCGCGTAGCCTATGCAGCCGTATATGTTAGTGTAGAACTTTGCAAAGTTGTTAGCCATAGGGTTTGCAGCTGGATGCCATACTTACAGAAGCAGATAAGTCTGCGTAACCACTAGGCTGTTACCTTGACTTTCTCTAATTCCATAGGTTGCGTAACAAGTATCACAACACTTTAGGACTTGGTGTAGGTTGTTGCGCACTTGGCAGAGGTGAAGCTTATCGACTACGTATCATGTCGGCAATGGATAAAACTTTGTATATGCGCGCTAGCTTGTTTAACTTTTCACAAGAATGTGCGGTTGTATAAGTCTAGCGCGGCTTTACTGCTCGAAAGGCAAGTCGTAGGCAGTCTTTCAAAATTCGTAGGCTATCTTAGTGCACTCGGTAGGAGCTTTAGGGTTCTAGGGTAGCCGTCTGTAGGGTGTACTGCGTAACCTTAGTGCACTCGGTAGCAGCTTTAGGGTTCCAGGGTAGCCGTCTGTAGGCCGTCTGTAGGGTGTACTGCGTAACCTTAGTGCACTCGGTAGCAGCTTTAGGGTTCCAGGGTAGCCGTCTGTAGGGCATACTGCGTAATGTGCCCCCTCCGTCTTTAGGGCCCGGTTCCCCGCAAATTAGGCCAAGAGACCCAAAATCCTTAAGTTAGCTAAGCCTTGAAAAAGACCATTGTGGCTAATTCTAGGAATCTCAGCGCAAGCCATTGTGCATCTAGTTATACTAGGGCAGCTAGGCTCATCCACATCTGGATATTTAGAGTGTAAAGTTTATCCTCTCGTCTTGGAGAGCTGACCCATATGGGTGTCGGGGAATTGGTTTACCCTCTGGCACTGGAGAACAATTAGTTTACCTTCTCGCACTGGAGAGCATGGTTGGTCCCTTGAGGGGTGCAATTCCTACGATGGGTCCCTAAGAAGGGTGCAGTCTTCTTTTGAAGTGCCGGAGTGATCAGTTGTTGTAAGCATGCAGCCGAGCTAAGTTGTGATTACTTCTGAATTCCTTATTGAAAAACGAGTGAAACGAACAAGAACTTAGCTGTAAGGTAGGAACTGCATAACAACTAGATAGTCCTCGACTTGTGAAGTGGTGCCCGTCGAGCTTCTTGAGTCTTCGGGCTTTGATGTAGTAGGAGGTCACACATGGTATCTTCAGATTGTAGGCGCTCTACTACTTTTCGATCATTTTATCGTTTTATGGTGGCGAGGGTGTAATTACTCTTATCGCCTATTCTGCTGATCTTGTACGGACCTTCCCAGATGATATCCATCTTTTTGGAGCCTTCTTTGTGGGCAATGATGAAAGCTTTTCTTAGGACTAGATCTTTGGGCTGGAACTACCAGATCTTTGCCCTTTTGTTGTTGCTGGAAATGAACTGCTGCTGATAAGCTGCGATGCGGGTGATAGTCTGCCGTACTTCTCCTCTGCCAGATTTAAGCTTGTCGCCATCTCCTTTTGGTTGCTCATCTTTTGGTGGTGCGATATGCCCATAAACATCCAGGGAGTTCGTCTAGCCATTTTCTTTTCTTACTGGTGAGGGATTTCTTGTGGTAGTCGAGGATCATCTTGGTGGATACTTTGGCCAGCCTATTGCCTTGAGAATATCTTGGCGTAGACATGTGCTACTTGATGCCATATTTTTTGAAGAACTTTGCCAAATCTTTGCCCACGAATTGCGGGCCATTGTTGGTGACGATGGATTAAGGGATGCCAAATTAGTAAATGATGTTCCTCCATATGAAGCGCTCTATGTACGTCTGAATCGTGGTCATCATGGGCTCTGCTTCTACCTATTTGGTGAAGTAGTCGGTTACCATGATCATCATGCCTTTGCTCCTAGTAGTCTAGCTGGTAATTAGCTAGGAATTGGAATGAATTGAAAGCTTTTTCACCGCCAAGTCTTTTGTCATTCGAAGGCCTGCTAGTGGGGCTTTGTACTCTGCTTCGTTGTTAGATGCTTTGAAACCTAGAATGATTACCTGTTCGGGCATCGAACCGCCTGGGTTGGCAATGACCACATCTGTTCCTAAACCTTTATAGTTGGATGTGTTGTCGACATGCAAATGTCAAAAGTCTCCATTGGGTGGAGCAGGTGCGGCTGAAATGTGCTCAGCTACCTTCGGGGTGTCATTAAGCTGCTCTGTTACGTTGTCAAGGCTAGGAGTGAAGGCGCAGTATGGAGCCGTGGAATTGGGGCTATGTTACATGTGGCAGGAGATGCTTAACTACCAGTATTGGGCCACTCTAGAGCTGAATAATGGAGTAAGGGTCGGCTAGGGTCGTGTGACGCGCAGCAGGAGGTAGTGCTCAACTGCCAGTACATGTTGCTCTTATGTAGAATCTTCTGGGGCGACAAGGACAAAACTTGCTTCTAAGTGTTCCTTCCAGTGTTCGTCTGCCATTGGAGTTTCTTTTGGGCTAAGTTGTTATGTTCGTAAAAAAACTTTGCATCCGCCAAGGTCTAGACCTTTATTCTCGCCCGTCTGGATTTGGCGGAATAGTGCGTCATGATAATGATTGCGTGCGTTTGAAGGTAAAACTTGAGTTTTTAAGTTACAACAACTATTGCCAAAGTTAACTTTTGAATTTCTAATAGCATCGATGAGAGCTTTTAAACTGTAGAATACAGGTAGTCGGGCCCCCAACTATTCTCGCATGATGATAGAGCTTATTGCTACTCTAGATACCATCAAACACATGAATAAGTCCTTCGCTGCTTTCGGTTTGGATAGTAGGGAGGTGACTTCGGGTACTTCTTCAAGTCTTTGAATGTGCATTGGTAAGTTTTGTCCCAAAGGGCATGTTTATTTGCCAGAGCAAAAGAGTCTGCCAGAGTTAGATCTTCTTTCATGATCAATTTTCCAAATAGCGGGTGGTCTGCTGGAAGTCCTTTTTGGAAGGCTGATCTAGCTATCGAGTCGTTGCATCCGACTATCCTTGCTTTCTCTGCTTTGAACCTCCTCACATAGTCGCAAAGCGACTCCTTTGAGTTCTTCTTGACATCGAACAAATGGTCGGACTTCTTTTTGATCCAGCGATAGGATGAATATTCTTTGGTGAAAACCAAAGAAAGTTTATCGAAATTCCGAATGAATTGTGGCGGCAGGGTGTAGAACCAATCTTGCGCCTCACCTTGTAGAGTGGTGGTGAATATCTTGCACATGAGATCATCGTTGTTTCGATAGAGGATCATTTCACTTCGGTGGTGCTTTAAGTGTCTCTCCGGGTCTTCATCCCCTTTGAAATATGTGAAATATGGCATGCTGAACTCGCTTGGAGGCTCTGCCTGCTCGATCTTGTCCGTGAAGGGTGACGTGTTTATATTGGTCATGTTCTGTCGTAGTGCCTCATCAGTGACCTCATTATGTTGGAAATTATGCAATCGCTTGGTCAAGAGTCTCTATACTTCTTCCTGAATTTACCTTTGTTAGGGTAGCGAAGCTCTCGGCTGCCCCTAGTCGGGACTTACTGGTTTAGGCTGTTCTTCCATGTGTTTGGCTCGTCTATGCCATGGATGTGGTACATGTAGCAGGTTCCTAGCAGGTGAGCAAGTTCTTCGCAGGCTACCGGTTAAACTTTAACCGTATTGAGTAAATGCTTCTCTCCGTCCGTCGTGCTGCCTACTCCAATGTAAGGTGGATGATGCTCCTTGCGAGCTTAACCGCAAATGAACACTTCACCTGGAAGGCTGCTCATGTTGACTATCGGAGTGTGACCCCAACCGTGAATGTATGTTCGTTTGTGGGCCTAGTCGAGAGTGCACACTTGTCTGCGCTCTAAGACGGAAGTATACGCTATCTCAAGGGCCCAATCGAGAATGTACACTCCTTGAACGCTCAGTTCGTGGTTAGTCAAGTGGCTGCTTACCAGGACACTGCTGGAGAGGTTCTTTGTCTGCCCTTATCCTACTTCGAGATATTTCATCTAGGGCACATTGCATCTCGGTGCATTGCAAGAGCTGGTTCACCAACGTTGTCTGCTGTGCAAGGACGCTCGTCAACTCAATGACTTGTCGAGACAAGTGTCGTTCTCCATTTGGGTTGGAAAAGCTTGGAAGAAATGTTTCTCCTTGAGTATTGGAAGTTTGGTAGACTCCGGGTGCAAGATTTGAGTTGGGAAATGTCAAATCCGTGAAAAACTATAGTGAGAATGCCCTCGGCTCGATGGTAGGTCTGGATAGTTGAGATAGTCTTGGGCCGACTTGGGTTGCTTGGAAAGCTACATGAGCAGACTGGGCCGTGGGAGCAAGCTGAGCCATGATAGCAGGCTGGGCTGCGAGAGTGGGCTGCTCGTCGGGAGCAGGATGAACTACAGGAATAGGCTGCTCATCGGGAGTAGGCTGGGCTGCGAGAGCAAGTTGGGCCGCGAGAGCAGGCTGGGCCGCGAGAGTGGGCTGCTAGACCGAAGCAGGCTGGGCTACGAGAGTGGGCTGCTGGTCGGGAACAGGTTGGACCACAGGAATGGGCTGCTCGTTGGGAGTAGGCTGCTCAGCACGTAATGCATGCGAATGCGATGCTTGAGCTTGGACTCGTGCAAGCTTGGATGGCACGGCTTGGGCTATGGTGGAACCTCGTAGTGGTGATACCATTTCACCTATGACCACATTTAGCCTTGTGGATCGCCGCAGTCCCATTTCTTGAGTATTAGAATTTTCACTTGTGGAATTTTCTAAATTTCTAGCCATTATATTTTTCTTATACATTTAGAAAATAGAGAAAAACCTTTTTATGCGAGAGTCTTCTACGAGTATGGATCCCAACTCTCAATGAAACCACCAATTTGTGGATGCAAATTTTTTCCTCCTTGATCTTGGATAATTTTGCACCTACAAAACAATTAACACCTTAGGTTAAGGCCAAGAGCCTCATGTGCCCACGATGAATGAGGGGGCTTTGGCCGAAGAACCTCTAATGCCAAAGTTATAATTTAGAGAGAAAGAGTGTTCAGAGAATTTTGGGATTTTTGCCAAAGTGTTGGAATCAGTGTTTGGTGAAAATTGGAGCCTATTTATAAGGCTAGGCCGGTCCACTTAGGAGAGCCGGCCAACTTGTGGATTTTTTGTTGAATTTGTGGTTTAATTAGCCAATTTATTGGCTAATAAATATGAAAGAAATAAATGGGGGGTTATCAAATTGAATGACTAACTTTATTTGGGTAATAAAGTGGAGCAAAGGGAGCTGGCTAGTTTTGACTAGATTTTGGGATTAATTTGGGTGACTTATTTGATATAATGGGTGATTAAATTGGTGATTAATGGATTAATTAGGAATTAATCCATTAATTAGCCAATTAATCTCTATTTATATGAAATAATTTATAGGTTATGAAGTAATTACCTAAGATGATGTCACATCCCGGCCCGGGGCGGACCACTTCCCAGGCGCGTTCCACCACCGTAGCACGATATTGTCCGCTTTGGGCTTACCATTCCCTCACGGTTTTGTTTTTGGGAACTCACGAGCAACATCACAGTGGGTCACCCATCCTGGGAGTGCTCTGGCCTCCTTCTCGCTTAACTTCGAAGTTCTTACGGAACCCGAAGCCAGTGAGCTCCCAAAAGGCCTCGGACTAGGTAGGGATGAGAATATACATTTAAGGATCACTCCCCTGGACGATGTGGGATGTTACAATCCACCCCCCTTAGGGGTCCGACGTCCTCGTTGGCACACCACGGCCAGGGTTAGGCTCTGATACCAAATTGTCACATCTCGGCCCGGGGCGGACCACTTCCCGGGCGCGTTCCACCACCGTAGCACAATATTGTCCGCTTTGGGCTTACCATTCCCTCACGGTTTTGTTTCTGGGAACTCACGAGCAACATCATAGTGGGTCACCCATCCTAGGAGTGCTCTGGCCTCCTTCTCGCTTAACTTCAAAGTTCCTACGGAACACGAAGCCAGTGAGCTCCCAAAAAGACTCGGACTAGGTAGGGATGAGAATATACATTTAAGGATCACTCCCCTAAACGATGTGGGATGTTACAGATGAGGATGGATGAGATAACTTTGAATTTGTTACCTTTTTGGGCACTTTTGACTTGGTTTAGGGATGATTGCCCGCTACTCGCGTGTAGGAATCCCAGTATGCCTCAAGGGTATTTTTGTCATCTTTTACCCAAGAATCCACGTGTCGCCTAGTGATTATTTTTGGCTCCACAATTATGATTATAATTCTTCTAATATATGAGAGGTATGAGATGGCTTAAGCCAAGTTGTGTGACACATATTATTAAGAGTTGTTATATTTTTCATTTTAAGTTGAGGATTAAGGTTAGCAAAATGTGCTAGTTAATCAATCTTTGGAGTAGAGAAGAGAGTGCAAGAATAATCAAAGTATTCAACACTACTTACATTCAATATGGCGGTGCGCAATTGTTACTGATGTGTGTAAAACTTATTGTAAGATTATTCATACATTGGGTTTAAACTTGCACATTTTAACAGTTGTGAAATTATAATGAAGGAAAATAAATTAAATGATACGAAAATTGGAGAGAGTAGGGAATCAAACACGTGATTGTGTGACAATAATACTCCTCACTTAACAAATGAAACTCTATGAAGAAATACTTGACAATGTCATTTTATTAGACGTATAGCAAGACATGTTATGTTA
Source organism: Malus domestica (assembly GCF_042453785.1). Taxonomy (NCBI): domain Eukaryota; kingdom Viridiplantae; phylum Streptophyta; class Magnoliopsida; order Rosales; family Rosaceae; genus Malus; species Malus domestica. The sequence goes on from NC_091668.1 coordinate 14,219,747, forward strand.
TTATTGTTAACTGAAATACCTGTTAAATTTCTCTTTATATGTAGTGTTAGATTTACAGTTTGACAAAGTTCTATATACAGTTTGAAAAATTTCTCTTTTAGGTAATTTAAACTTTAAAGTACCTTGTAAGTCAAGGTTTCAAACCTTCCCTAAAGTAAAATTATGGTATCCACATTAAGAGCAGCTCCAGCGGGAGCAACTGCTCGAGGGACAGGCTGCGGAACAGAGCCTGATTGCCCGATGGAGGAAGTCCAACATTGGCTGGTGACCGAGCCCGAGCAGGCCCGAGCTCCAGGCCCGTGGATTCATGTCGGCCCGAGCACCCGAAGGTTATCTGACGTGGGCTGACGTCAGGGCGACGTCAGCCAAGTTATTAAAGCACCTATCAGCCTTGACGCCACCCTTTCTGATCTTCTCACCGACGTTGGCATCCCTCTGTCTCCTCTTTCTTTATCTTCGTGTGCTCCTCCATCATCCTCTATTTTGTCTTAAACAATCGCTCTCTCTTCAATTGCAATCGATGACACTGACTCTGATTCGAAGGTCTGCAAGATTTCGACCACCCTTGCGGTGGATCTGGTAGGAGATGGAGAAACAAATAGGAGAGACAAAAAAGAGGAAGATAAGAGATAATGGAGGACAGAGAGGTAAACGGATTGAGAGCTCAAGCTTTCGGCTTCAATGGTAGGACCTAGCACCATGCAGGGATTCCAAAAATATTATTTTTGAGCTTGATTTGTTGAAGGTTTGAAGAGGAAGGAGGAAGAGAGCTCACGAGAGTGAGCTGGAAAAGAGGGAGAGAAAGAAAGAAAAAGGATGAGGGAGATAGAAAGAAGAGAGAGAGACAAAAAGATAGAGAGACAGAGAGGGAGAGAGAGGATGAATCGGTCAAATGAGGGGAACACGGGGAAAGGTGATAATGGGTGAGGAAAAAATAGTAATATTTTATTACCAATTAACAAGGCTATTCAGTATAGGGCTGGAGATGCAAAAAGCGATTACTATTCATTAAGGGCAGTTACTGTTCATTGGGTGGATAGCATAGTGAATAGCCTGGGGGAGGGTTCCCAATGGTGGAACTGCTTTAAGTGGCTATCTTTATATATAAAGACATGAGGCTCTTTTGGGGTCACCGACTTCACTAAAAATTTTAGGACAAAAATGTCCCCCAAACAAAAAAGTTCAAAAGAAATCTAAAATAATGCAGGGGGTATTTTCGTCATATAAACAATATTAATTCTTTTTGTGCAATTTTTTGTTTAATTAGTACCTCACAATATTAAATATTATTTTCTCTATTTTTAAACACGTTCAAAATATCTTAAGAGGCGTGTAATGCTGGTTATATAAAAAGTATTTCGCACGGGCATAATAATACATTTAAAATGTGTAAGTCGCAAGTAGCATGCCGTAATTCAAAAAATACCTTCTACACGTGCTCACCAGTTATAAAAAAGGACTTTCACACGCGTATAATAATACATTTAAAACGTGTAAGTCGCGTGTAGTATACCCTGATTCAAAAAATGCCTTTTCACGTGTGTGCATGAAGGCTAGTCAATTATAAGGCATGGATGATTAGATACACACAGCTAGATCCCCATTAGTGAATAGAATAATACTGCAACTTGGTGGTTAAGTTAATTCTCCAATTTGGGACTCAACTCTGGCCTCTGAGGGGTTTCTAATTTATAAACCAATTGCATTATTTGGAATACACAAGTGAGAATATAATGTTGAGAAATGGGTGATTATTTACTAAAAAATAAGCTGAGATTCTAATTCCATGGTTCAAAGGAGTTTAAGCATCCATTAGTCTAGGAGAGGGGTGTTTTTTTTATATCCTAGTGGATAAAGTGTTGGATTTCTACCATGCATCTTGAGTTCGAAACTCTCATCGCTTAAATTATTTAATAGTTTCGAAATCTTCCCAAAAAAAAAAGAAAAAAGAGGAGTGGGTTTCAAGAGAATTCAAATCTTCTTTCCATTCTAACCTCTCATATCAGATATCACTAAATAAAAAGTTGTTATTTAATTTTCATTCAATAAATAGAAACGTTTTTAGCTCAGCACTAAAATTATCTTAAATAATTAAACGATTACATGAGTTTTTATTAGACGGATTCTTTACCAAATTAATTTTTAAGGACTCACTAAAAAATAGACAGTTCTAATCATCAAGTAATGAGAAAGTAAAAGTTGATTTAAATAAAAAGGTTGCTAGCATTTCTCTTAAATAAAATATATTGTAATGTGAGAATAACTAACGAGATGAAAGTAACAAGAAAGTTAATAGCTCCAAGTTAGTAATGTGGTCTTAAATATGATTGACGAAATAAACATACTAAATGTCAATGTCAGTTCAATTTTCTATAAGAACAGTTCCAATGTTGTTAGGCCTCCCTGGGCAATATGCAACTCAACCCCTCAAGTGAATAGTAACTACCTTTAACAAACAGTAATTGTCCAAGTGCATCTCCACCCCTGACTTAATAGCCCAAACAATTTGTATTAAAATATTATTATTTTTGTTATAAATAATAATAATAATTTTATTTTTAAATTTGTATAATAATAAAAGATTGGTTGAAGGTATTTAAAAATATAAAAAATGCGGTGTAAGTTGGAAGAATATGGTTAGATATTTATAGAAAATAAATTAGAATTTTTTTTGTATTTTTATTCGTTTTTATATTTTTAATTATTTTTATATAATTTTTTGTATTTTTAAGTAATTTTTTATGATTTTTATAATTTTTTTAATAGTGGCTAATGTCACTGTGGCATTGGTCTTGCATCACTGCCCCTAGGCGCTGGGTTTGTGGATTTTCGCTTGGCTTCACAAATGGGCTCCCCTAGAGCCCAGTCTATTGGCCTACAGTGGAGCAGTTCACGCACCCTAACCAGAAATGTCCAGTTGGACTCCGAATCGAGCTGTGTTGGCCGACACCAGGAAGGTGATGAAGCCATAAAGTGTAGTGATGTGAAAATTTTGAGTAAATTTAAACCTAAAAGTGCCTAAATGGAATAGTGCGCATGGGAACGAGAATGAACCAATTTCACACGTGATGTCATAAGTAAAGTACAGCAAAAGTAGAATGAGAATTATACCATCGAAGGTAATCTCCTATTCCAACATTTGCCAAAAATCCTCGTCAATACGAAAGATCAGCCACTAAAACATGGAGGGCCGAAAAAAAAAAGGTAAGTGGGCCTAACAATGAAGCTTTGTAGAAACCTTTATGAAAACGTATAAACCCTCGCCATAAAACAAGTATAGTTTCCAAATGTAACATACTACGTATAATATGAAAATACTTACTATAGTCAGCAATAAGTCAAGAATGCAATACGTCACAAACTTTTGTAAATAAACACATGACGTTTGTAAACACATAATCTCGCATAAGCAAACATATCATATTGAGTGCTCATCGACATATGCTGACACACAAGTTCATGCAGAGATAATCTAACATGAACGTGACTGGGTGTAATAATGATTTACGCTCTAGTACTACAATCACGTGAAGACTGGCGCTATGTACATCACATACGAGTTCTAATTGCCTATATCAATCTAGGACAAGATTGGCACCTACAATGGATCCAAAGTGAGCGTGCGATGTGATGTGAACATACACATGAAGCCTGGCCCTAACCCGGGCGAGTACTAACACCAGTGTAGCACAGGATAAGTAGATAACGTAAATAAACTCATACATCGGTAAATTAACAATTCACGTCGACTTTACTATTCATTGTCACAAATATAATTAAGGCATCCCGTAATTATATGCATACATATACATCCCGTAGGATTCATAATGATCTCATAATTTTCATCATTGCGACAATTCTTATAATGTTAATTTAATTATGGCATCACTTAGAAAATGCATTATTAATATATGTATAGAAAGTCAAATAATATATATACTATATAAAAGAAAAGACCCGTTCACAGATACTTGCGAAGTCGTTATCGTTCGAACTAGGAAAGTGGAGTCTCCGATAGTAACCCACCAACACAAAGCCTAGATGTGGTCGGAAAATGACCAAAAAAAGCCTGTGACTCGTGGATCCTTTACCGGAAACTAAGGAGTGTTTTCCCCGAGTTGACTTATGTGTAAAATCTAGGTCGAGAAGTGAAGGAGATCGTCGAATTCTTGTCGACGTTCTTTTGCAGTGAGCAGACTGAGAAAGAGATAGTGTGTCTAAGTTTGAGACGAGGAGGAAAGGGGAAGGTGCATGATAAGGTGGTGGTCGTTGGTGGCGGTTGTAACGACCAAAAAAATTCTTATTTGGAAGCTAATATCCAGTGATAGGCCAAAATTAAAATCATGGTTAATCTTTATGCTGTTAACCATAATAAATCTCTTTCCTTAAAGAAATCAAGTACAATATTAAATTTGGGTTGTTTTATGGCTACATCTAACTGTCTCATTAGACTGCCTACGTACCCTACAAAGGGATCAAGCCATTCGTAGTTCACATTATGCTTCTAGATTAACATGCTAAAGTTTCATTCCGATCCAACGGTCAGATCTCCACTAATCACGAAATCATGTGGTGGTCAACGTTTTATTTTACAAACTTGAAAATCCAATTCGGAAAGATCCGTATGTCGGATTCCTAATCTGTAAGTTCCTAAGGTCCTCAAATGTTACGTACAATAAGGTCTCAAAGTTTGGTGATGATCCAACTGTCGAATCATCGATTCACAAATTAATCAAGCAAGGTATCGTAGTGAATTTAGGTTCAAACGATCAACCTACGTCATACGAATATCAAAATTGAAATCAGGGCATCTAATTTAGCCTAAAAATAGCATCGACGACCCTCTGGCCACGCGCTGCCGTGGGTGGCGGTCGGCCGCCTTGACTCGTCGGAAAATTTCAATTATTTCCAAAAAATTTCAAATTTTATAGAAATGAAGATCTCAAATAGTAAAGCAAACTTTATACCTGTAGCCAAGTCCAATTTGGCCAGAAATCCTTCATTTGGGTAGTTGTCGATTCGTCACAAAAACGAACTTCGTCGCCTCATCAAAGGCTTGGGCCTTGCTCTTGGGGTTGAGAAGAGTCTTTTGGTGGTGGTCATCGACAGTGAAGCTCGTTGAAGCCACTGGAAAAAGATTAAAGCCGCCGGAAAAGTCGTGGGATTTGTGGCTTCAAATTGGAAAAATGGGAAAGAAATTATGAAATCTAACACTACAAAGATGTAGGGCTCGTCAAGGGCTTTCCATGGACACCAAGATCACTGAAAATGGAGTTCATATGGAGGAGATATGAGCGGGTCAAGTTGGTAGGTCGGGTGGAGAAACCGGGTTGGCCGGTTCTCTCCTTTTCCCTCCCTCCTTTCCCTCCTCTCCTTTTTCCCTTAATGGCCGGTGCCATTCCTCCTTTCTCTCATTTCTCTTCTCTCCTTCTCATCGCAGCCGTCCACATCATCACAGATAATGGCTTCAGAGATCTGGAGCCATCAAGATAAAGCCAAAATTACAAAAAAAATTGTCCCTAACTTTAAACGTTAGTAACTCTTTCGTTATAACTTCGTTTTACGAATGGTTTGCACCTACATAGGATCGAACTTTATCTAAATATGTCAAGAAACATGACAAAGTATATGAGGATAAAATACGTCCTCAAAAAATTACGTTTAATTAATGAGGGACAATTTCTTCATTTTACTTCCCAAAAAAAAAAAATTTCACATAATCATATATTTTAAAATTTTCTGTTACAGCAGTGGAGCTCATTGGAGCAGTGAAGGTGTGTCGGGTCTCGGCGCTAGTGTTTGCGAAAAAAGAAAGCTGAGAGAGATGAGTAGAAGGAGAAGTGAGGTGGTAACAAGAGAGAGGGTGAGTGACGAGAGAGAGATCCGAAAGTGTTGGGAGAAGGAAACATGGCAAGAAGATAGTGGAAAGTTTGTGTCCGTGTAGGCCCCCCAGGCCAGAAAATTATTAAAATATTTAAAATATTCAATCAAAAAATATTAAAATAATAATTATGAAAATATAAAATATTATTATTAAATATTTAAAATATCCAATCAGAAAATATTAAAATAATAATATAATAATTATGAAAATATAAAATAGTAATTTTTTACAAAAGTATTTTTTCAGATTTGTAATTCTATAAACCCTCCATCGTAACTCTGATTTCAATTCCACTTATGCCTACGCATTCGTACCATAGAGGACTTCGAGAATACGATAAAATAATAGTTCATACGTGTCATGAAACAACGGTCAACAAAAGGCAACAATCTCCCCTCTAGGGGCATTTTTGTCAATTCATTCTTTTAAAATTAATAAAATCGTAAGATTAGGGACTAGTTGTTACATCAGTGTTTGAGAGAGAAAGAGGATTAAACAGTTGATCCCCTAAGGGATCCACACACACTAGAGTTGCTTTAAACACACCAAATTCAAATTTATTGTTCCCTTGTTAAGGGTTATTGTTCCCTTGTTAAGGGTATAGAGTGGGTTGACCCTTGAGTGCCTTTTTTTTCTTCTGCTTTCCTTTAAACACACCAAATTCAAACACACCAATCTAAGTGCAGACATATAGATCATTAAAATGTGGATAATAACAAATAAGGGACCTTATTTGACGGCTATGGACAAAATTCCTAAGCAGGTAGAAGAAAATTCTCTAAAGCAGGGTAACACTAGTGTTGAGGGGCTTTTGTGTCAAAGGCTTCAATGGGCTTGTATTGCAAAGAGACGAATCAAAACCTTGATGTCCCCCATTTCTGAGTTAGTGAAGACTAGGCCCAAAGTGTCCTGAAGGAAAAGTAAGTCCTAGGGAATGCTTTGTTTTTCTTCCAGTAGCTCCTAGATGCTTGGTCTGGTGTTATGTTGAGTGCTTCCAGCGCTAAAGTGCTTCCAACACTAATCAAATGTTTCCTTCAGTGCTGATGGAGTGTTTCCCTCGGCGTTAATGAGGTGTTTTCTTGGGTACTGACGAAGTGCTTCCCTATGTGTTGATAGAATGCTTCCTTAGGTGCTAACAGAGTGATTCTCTAGGCGATGATGAAGTGGTCCCTGGGTGATGATGAAGTGCTTCCAATTTATTGTTCCTCTGTTAAGGGTTATTGTTCCCTTGTTAAGGGTATAGAGTGGGTTGACCCTTGAGTGCCTTTTTTTCTTCTGCTTTCCTTTAAACACACCAAATTCAAACACACCAATCTAAGTGCAGACATATAGATCATTAAAATGTGGATAATAACAAATAAGGGACCTTATTTGACGGCTATGGACAAAATTCCTAAGCAGGTAGAAGAAAATTCTCTAAAGCAAGGTAACGCTAGTTTTGAGGGGCTTTTGTGTCAAAGGCTTCGATGGGCTTGTATTGCAAAGAGACGAATCAAAACCTTGATGTCCCCCATTTCTGATTTAGTGAAGACTAGGCCCAAAATGTCCCAAAGGAAAAGTAAGTCCTACGGAATGCTTTGTTTTTCTTCCAGTAGCTCATGGATGCTTAGTCTGGTGTTATGTTGAGTGCTTCTAGCGCTAAAGTGTTTCCAACACTGATCAAATGCTTCCTTCAGTGCTGATGGAGTGTTTCCCTCATTGCTGATGGAGTGTTTCCCTCGGCGCTAATGAGGTGTTTTCTTGGGTACTGACAAAGTGCTTCCATATGTGTTGATAGAATGCTTCCTTATGTGCTAACAAAGTTCTCTGGGCGATGATGAAGTGCTTCCCTGGGCACTGATGAGGTGTTTTCCTGGGCGTTGATGAAGTGCTTCCTTGGGCGCTGACGAGGTGTTTCCATGAGCACTGACGAGGTGTTTCCCTAGGCGTTGACAAAGTGCTTCCCTAGGCGTTGATAAAGTGTTTCCCTAGGCACTGACGAGCACTTCGTGCGTTGACCCTAGGGGCTTGAAGGAGTATTTGTTAAACTAACAAATATTGAGAATGACTAGGTAATCGCTAAAAATTATGACCTACATAAATGATGCATGGTGCAGAAGCTAAAAGCCCACTAATTTGGCATAAGAGAGGTTGTTATTGGCCATACGGTATCGAAATAGCTAATCTAGGGTTTCTGATGGCTTTGGTGGTTTTGCAAGTGTTAAGGAAGATTATTGGAAGAACCAGATGAAGGAAAAACTTATCTCTAAAGAACTAGAGTTTTCTGCACTTAAAAAGAAGCTTGATATGCCTCTGTGTGGTGCACTCTTGTCCTTGTCGTTCTTCTTCTCCTGCGTGGTTGTGTCTCTCTTTACAACGTACTGATGATTTGTATTTATAGAAGCGGAAACCCTTCTAGGCTCCAGTTGGAGAATCTCTTGGTTTCTTTTCTAGGCTTCAAAGGGATTTCCTTTTGTGGATTGGTCTTCCCCTTCCTTTCTCTCTAGCTCTTATACTATTTTCCTTTTGGTGTAAAGTAGTTGCACTATTAAAACCTGCATTCTGCTACTTCCCGAGGCATAGCTTTCCCACGCCAACCTTCTGTAGACGCTACTTCAGGTAGCGTGCCTCATGGCTTTCGCGTGTTGGCTGTCTGTGTAAGCTAGGAAGGGAAAGTCAACATTAAATGCCTGGCTTGCTAGCCTTAGAGTGCATTTAATGCTAGAATCTAGTTTAGTCCTAACTAAAATGGTTGGCTTGCTAAGGAAATAGGTAAACTAGGCTAATTTTCTCTCAATGCTTGCTTGCGTGAAGTGCAAAGGGTATGGGCTTGGGCTCCTAAGCAGCCTAAAGTCTTCCATAACCTTGATTCCACGTAGGCCCAGTGAACTTCCATAACCATCCACACCACATACCACTCGGCAAGCCCTGTTAAGTACCTTGGGCTCATTTAAGCATGGTGTGACCCAAATCATAATATTAATGTATTAATATTATAATACGGCTTGGCATGATCGTAAATTTGCATACTCTTCATTTCGTACTTTATACATAGGTTTAAACTTAGCTTGTAACACTTCCACAACGATTGGGCTTCAAGGCATGATTAGGCTTATAAATGACATTTTTGGGCTACAACAACTAGAATTATTGAAAATGAGAACAAGAATTTTATTCGAACATATCTATTCTCATTCAAAATGCTTTGGATTTAGGCCATCTCTCGTTATGGACATCATAACATTCCGCTACCTTATCAGTTGGGTAGTTTCTAAAGAACTAAATATGTGGCTCATGAACGTGGTAACCGCGCATCTTTATGAGGATCTTGATACGGAAATCTACATAAAATTTCCTGGATGACTTACATTGACTGGATAAAATAGTTCTAGACCACAAAACACCCTATCGATAGATTATATTGAGAAGACCACTATACAGATTGAAACAATCAAGATGAATGGTGTATAACCGTCTGAGTTTGTATGTAAGTATCCAGGGATATGTGAACAACGAACCATGCCAATGTGTGTTTATTAAGAAGTCACATTCCGAATTTGTGATGATGCAGTTTATGTCCATGACATGAATCTCTTTAGGACTCTTGAAGAGCTTGAGAAAACTGTCGTGCAATTAAAGTTGGAATTTGAGATAAAAAGATCTTTGAAAAACTCGATATTGTCTTCACCTAGAGATCGAGCATTGTTCGAATGGTATTAGGATAGATTAGTCTAATTACACATAGAAGGTGTTGCGTCATTTTAACGAGGATAAAGCAAATCATTCGAGTACTCCTATGGTCATTCGCCACCATATCCCCACTTTTGTCGCTTCCATGACCACTACCGCCTCCTTCAAGACCACTACCACTACCTTTGCCATTGCTGTCATTGCCACCACCCCCACTACTATGTCCATATTTTTATTATATATATAATTATATCACTGTTACATTAAAATTTATCAAACACTTTTACATTGCTATTTATACTCACATCACTTAAAAAAATTATCAAATGCTCAACTATTTTATTTTACAGTTAATTATTGTTAAAGTACGACATAAACAATTTTTTTTTTTTCCAAATAAAGTATGCTGGGATTCTACTTCGATGGTTCAAAGAAGTATAAACATTTATTAGTCTAGTAGATTTGGGGGTTTTAAGGGATTTCAAATCTTCATCAATACTGTAATCATCTGATAGCACTAAATAAGAAATTGTTCAGTCATCTAATTTTCATTTTACTAAAGAAAAAAATATTTTTAGCTCAGCACTAAAATTATTTTAAACAATTAAACGATTAAATGAGTTTTTATTTTAATTGTTTTTTAACAAACGATATTATCCACATTAAATGGGAGAGGGTGGGCTTAGCCTCATAATGGGCTAGCAATAATGCGGTTCAAATTCACCTTTAGCGAGATGAACCTAAGATCTCTCACTTACAAGTGAAAAAGAATACCACTAGACCATAATACTAAGTGGCAAATGAGTTTTTATTAGATGGATTCTTCAAAATTAATTTTTAAGGGCTGGCTCAAAAAATAGACAGTTTGAATCAAGTAATGAGAAAGTGAAACTTGGTTTAAATGAGAAAGTTGCTAGCATTTCTCTTAAAAGAATATTGTAATGTGAGAATAACTAAAAAGATAAAAGTAACATGAAAGTTGCCACTTAGTAATTTAGTCTAGTGATATTCCTCTTCACTTGTAAGTAAGAGGTTTTATGTTTGATTCTCGATAAATGTGAACTTAAACCATATTATTACAAGCTCATTGTGAGGTTTAGCCTACATTTTCCTCTTAGTATAGATAATATCGTTTGTTCGAAGAAAAAAACATAAAAGGTCCAAGTAAGTAACGTGGTCTTTAATATGGTTGACAAAACAAAAAATACTAGATGTCATTTTCAGTTCAATTTTCTATACACACGCCAAATTCAAATTCTTTGTTCCCTTGTTATGATCGCTGACTGGGTTGACTCTTAAGTGCCTTTTATTAACATGGTTATGGTTAATTTATACAAGGCAGAGAATTGTCCTTGCATTTTAACTCAGTTTTCTTCAAAATTTTGAGCTGAAATTAACTAATTTTTTTTTTCAATCTGAAATTAACTTTTTTAGTCAACATGTTTTTTTCTCCAATTCTTTGTGCCTCAGTTTGATCGGATTCACAAGTGCCGACATCTAGATCATTAAACTGTGGATAATAACGAACAAGGGCTTATTTGACGATGATGGACAAAAACCCTAAAGCAAGTAGAAGAAAATTTCCTAAAGAGAGGAAAATTTTATTTGAACCTATATTTTACATTTTTATACCCAACTTAAAATTCTAATACGGATTATCTTCCTTACCCTACTACACAATTATCATTAAGGAATTAAAATTTATCAACACACCTCAACATAACTAAACCCTCACGCAAGAGTCCAAATTCTACCATCGCTTTTGTAGTTTATCGACATGTGTCCAATTACTTAATCCTTCACCCGAACACAGCAAAGCTAAACCTTAACAAAATCAAAAACAGAATACAGAACTTGACAGTCGCGCACCCCACCCCACCCATGGCACCCACCACTCTCATCCACTCTTATTGGCTAAAACCTTCCATTATCTCTGTTAGGCAAAGCTAAAAGCGAAATGCTAGCAATTTTTTCACTTACCTTCTTACTTTTCCTTATGTCATGTGTGTTCCACTAGTACTCAACTAAAATTTTAATTATATTAAACTTCCACTATTTTTCTTCATTTGTAGTATAATTAAATTTTCCTTTGTCAAACAAAATGTAATTAAATTTTTAGTTTTGCGTGGCATTAATAAACGTGAAAAGATCGCTAATAAATACTGAGCAATCAAAGGAGTCATGAAACAATTTGTGTTGATTCTTTTACGAATAGAATTAACCAAATCAAACTAGTCATTGGTTTGAGACCTAAACCAAAATAATAAAGCAAAAATGTTAAAGCATCTCTAATGGAATTAGCAAAAAAAAATTTAAAAGTGTAATTTGTGTTGCAGTCATATTTAGAATAGGAATGTAATTGTGTAAATCCTAAGCAATCTGGGAAAGTATCTTATATTCCTATTAGTATTAGATTACCTATTAAATATTGTAATCCTAAAGAGAAAGGTTTTACTCTTCCTACTACTATAAACAAAGGCACAATTGGGTGAATCAAACACACCTCACAATTAAATCAATCGCTCTTCTCTCTCAATATTGCCGAACCCCTCTCTCTCTAAACCCTAGATCGTTCAATCAAATAGGCCTACAACACGTTATCAGCACGCTCTTACCAGAAGCTGAGGAATTGAAGCATCGTTGGAGGAGGCTATCATCCACCAAATTCAAAGGCTTATTGATTTTCTGCTAATCAGGTACGCTTAAAATAAAAGAAGATATTTGAAACGTCCACGAAACATGAAAACATTCCCCATGATGCATGAACCCCTCTATGTTTATATTTTCCTTTCGATATATATTGTATATGTTCATATATTTGTCAATATATATATTTGTTTCCTGCATCGCACAATTAAATTGTTATGCGGAATTTGTGAGTTAAAGTACAAAATTAAATTAGAAGCATATTTAGGGTTTTCCTAAACCTTATGGGATTTTGGGGGAAAAAAAAAGGGAAATTGGACATAATTTGGCACCACCTCTGCGGCACAACATTGGTAGCAGCCCTCTGGGCTTTGCTGCACTTACATGGACTTCCAGGCCTTTGGCCTGCTTAAGTGGAATAGGCCTGCAACCCCAGCTCCCTATCTGTGGAGGCTTACAGCCTTCCTGGACCTTGACCAAACCCACGACAAGCTTTGCTTGCTGGGTTCTTGTCCCGCACACACCCAGGCCCATAGACCTGCTACCTTTAGTGCTAGCCCACTCGATTGGGCCTTGTTTCCTTGCGGCTGGCAACACAAGAAGACATCCTATGCGGCTGGGCTCCCATTCAAACCCACATGCCAGCTCATGGGGCTGGGCTTTGTCCACTCGTGCCCAACCAAACCCAGCTTTTTGCGCTGGGCTTTGCGTGCACCCTCAGCCCGCTTCTCGAGCCCAATTTGATGGGTCTGAAGCATGCTACCACCATCCAAGGACCTTTGGGCCTTGCCTTATGCTTAAGGCACCCAACTCGTACCCCCTAACCCACGTCACCAAGCCCAAATATTTTTGGGGCTATATTTTCAATCCAATAATATTATGTTAATATTATTTAGCTTCTACAATCGACATTGTATGGCCCAATTTATTGAATTAATTAAAAGTGACCTGCAGTTCATTAATCTGATAATGAATCCAAAATTATTGACCTGAAGATCACTTTTGGACAATAACGATTCAATAATTTATTTTTATACTTTGAACCGTCACATACTTTCGTAGTAACGAAGCTCTCTGAAGAACCTCAAATCCACTACACTTAGTTAGTATATTGCATTCTATGTTTCTTGTAGGAACCTCTCATTATGAACTAATTGTTCATAAAACTAAATTGAACCTATAGTTTCAAATTTAGTGCATTTGAAACCCAAAGTTTTCATTCAAAACATACCACATGAAACCCATAGTTTTCATGCATAAATTAAACCACTACATGTCTATAGAACCTGTATGTTCTACGATATATGTCTATGGCTTACCATATGACTAATCACTTTTTCTCCCTCCGTTTTAGGGACATGTCGAACTTAAACAAGCTCGATTTCTCCGCTCTAGAAGTCTCTGGAAGAAACTATCTGAAATGGGTTCAAAACATGAAGCTCCATCTAACTTCAAAGGTATTAGAGCCACCATCGAGGCACCTATCGTCGACAAACCTGTTGACGAAGCTCAGAAGGCTACTGCAATGATCTTCATCCGAAGACACATTCATGATGCACTGCAGACTGAGTATCTTGCTGAGGAGGACCCACGCACCCTCTGGCTTTCTTTGGCCAACCGATTCGATCACCAGAAAGACATATAATTGCCTGAAGCAAGACACGACTAGCAGCATCTTCACTTTCAGGACTTCAAGTCTGTGACTGAATACAACTCTAAAGTTTGTAGAATCCGTTCTCTGTTGAAATTCTGCAAAGTGGAACTAACCGAATCAAATCTCTTGGAGAAGACCTATTCGACCTTCCATGCCACTAATATTGTCCTGCAGCAACAATATAGGGCACATAAATTCACCAAGTTTTCAGATTTGATCTCTGTTTTACTTCTCGCTGAAAAGAAGAACCAACTTTTGATGAAGAATCATTAAGCTCGACCCACTGGCTTGAATGCCGCACCTGAAGCGCATGCGACCTATTCTAGCAGCCATAAACGACGAAAGAATAGTCGTGGCCGTAACAATGGGCTGTAAGCCCAACCACGGGCCCAAAGTCAACAGAGTACCACACCTAAGGGAAGAAATGTGACCCAGCAGTATCCACCACTCGCCCCAAAGGTCCCAAACTTCAAGAACAAGAGCAAAGCTCATATTCAGGCTGCTTTTACTGAACTGGACATATGTTATCGATGTGGATCAAGGGATCATTGGTCACGCGTATACCATGCTTCCCCTGAGGCTATTGCCAAATATCATTCTCATCGTGAGTCTAACTTTGCACATGTGGATCATCCAGAAGATACAACTACATCAATGGAGATATCAGATTTCCAGGAGGCGTCAGCACCTATAGATGAATAAATTAGACATTTTTTAGGGTGTTTACCCCTAGTGGCCAAACCCACTAGGAGTGGCCGGCCCTACCCCCTATTTTTCTAGGTTTATGGTTTAATTTTGAACAATTTTTCTATGTATTTGGAATAATTTGTTTGGTTTTGGTTTGTTTTGAATTATGGATTGTTATTTGAATGGATATTATTTTCTCGAATTTCTTAATTGAATGAATGGACTTATATTTATACATGTGACAAATTCAATCAATTTATTTCTAGATATGTTTGGTGGGGAAGTTAGTTGTCTGGCAGATAGTGCAACCACTCATATCATCTTACGTGAACGACACTATTTTACTAACTTAATACCCAAGAAAGCTCATTTGACAACTCTTTCAGGCCTATCCAACCTGATTGAAGGATACGGAAAGGCACGTATCATGTTGTCTAATGGTACAATTATGACCATTAAGGAGGCACTTTATTCTCCACGTTCCGAAAGAACGTTGCTGAGTTTTAGAGATATTCGAGATAATAAATATCATCTTGAAACCACTGAAGATCATGGTTCTGAATTTCCTTGTATCACTTCGTATGAATATGGCCAAAAGCATATTCACGAGAAGTTGGAACGCTTGTCGAATGAGTTGTACATCACAACCATCCGCGACATAGAAGCCCATAGTATGGCTAGCGCTATACCTGAGTTCCTAGACACTTTGTTGCTTTGGCATGATCGTTTGGGACATCCTGGACGTAACATGATGCATCATATCCTAAAATCTTTACACGGGCATAAGTTACATCCCTATGTTGGACTCCCACCATGCAAAACGTGTTCCTTAGGGAAGTTGAATACTCCACCCTCATATACAAAGATTATTCATGACCCCCCTAAATTTCTTTAGAGGATTCAAGGGGACATTTGTGGACTAATCCAACCAACCTGAGGACCATTTAAATATTTTATGGTGTTGTTTGATGCATCGACAAGATGGTTACATGTTTTCTTGTTGTCCACACGCAACGTCGCGTTTGCTAAACTCCTAGCTCAAATCATTAAACTAAGGGCTCACCACCCTGATTATCGGATCAAGTCGATTCGACTGGATAATGCTGGAGAGTTTACGTCACAGACTTTTGACGATTATTGCATGTCAGTAGGAATTAATGTGGAACATCTTGTGCCCCATGTTCACACCCAAAATGGCCTTGCAAAAGCTTTCATAAAGCACCTTCAATTGATAGCTCGGACCTTGGTTATGAGAATCAAATTGTCGGTATCTGCCTAGGGCTATGCAATAGTACACGCAGCTATGTTGGTCCGCTTGAGGCCCACCGCTACCCAATCACATTCACCGTTACAGTTGGTCATTGGATACGAGCCTGACGTCTCTCATTTACGGGTGTTTGGGTGCGCCATTTATGTGCCAATAGTGTTGCCGTTACGTACCAAAATGGGTCATCAGAGAAAAATGGGAATCTATATCGGTTATGATTCGCCATCAATTGTTCGCTACTTAGAACCCTTGACAGGAGATCTCTTTACCGCACGTTTTGCAGATTGTCACTTTGATGAGACAGTTTTCCCGTCGTTAGGGGGATATAAACATGCTAACGTTGCCATAGAACGTTGCAAATTGTCATGGTATGCTCCCACTATGTCTCATTTAGATCCCTGCACTGCCCAGTCTAAAACTGAAGTGCGTCGAATTATAGATCTTCAGAGCATTGCTCAAAGCATACCAAATGCTTTTAATAATCTAGCAAATGTGACAAGATCACACATACCTGTTACAAACACAGCTGCAAGGATAGATGTACCCCATGTACGTCAACAACCTGCCTAGGAAGGCTGGACCATCCCCGAAGATGGGGAAGACGCACCTTCCATACGACAAGGTACATTGGCAGCTAGCCAATCATCTGCTCCAATCTTGAAGCGTGGCAAACCCCTTGGTTCAAAGGATTCACAACCTCGGAAGAGGAAAATGGCACCAACTAGTGACCCTAGTTTGAATCCGATTTTCGCTCACTCATCTGTTCCAACATATAAGGTTATTCTAGATTACAGTGATGCTTCAGATGAAACATGCCGGCCTCCCAAGAATCGCGAGATTTCAGTCCACTACACATTATTGGATGAGGTTTGGAATAGGAATGAGATGTTGTTCGAACTCTAGATGCTAAATAAGATCCCTTTCATCCAAATGAGGATGAGGAAGAGATTTGGGAACCCAAAGTTCCTTACCTAAGTGCAATTGGGGCACTAGACCCGACATCTCCTTCTCTGTGAATCTATTGACTAGATACAGCAATGCGCCCACACGGAGGCACTGGAATTGTGTTAAAGACATTTTCTGCTACCTCAAAGGTACTACGGATTTGGGTTTGTTCTATACCCGTAAATCTCCAAGTGTTGTCGCCCCCTATGGCCCTCAGATTGATTCTCGCCTTATTGGTTACGCAAATGCTGGATATCTGTCTAATCCACATAGAGCACGTTCTCAAACAAGTTATGTCTTTACCGTTAGAGACACCATTATATCTTGGAGGTCTACCAAGAAAACGCTAGTTACGACTTCGTCTAACCATGTTGAGATTCTTACCCTACATGAAGCATCGCGTGAGTGCTTTTGGCTGAGAGAAGTTAAGGAACATATTTGAAGCACTAATGGTCTTATATCAGTCGTTGACCTTCCTACAACGATCTTTAAAGACAATGCAACATGTATCGAGCAGCTGAATAAGGGATACATCAAGGGAGACAACACCAAGCATATAGCACCGAAGTTCTTTTACTCACACCACCACCAGCAGCATCAGAACATTGAAGTCAAGTAAATCTGTTCCCAGGATAACCTGGTTGATCTCTTTACCAAGTCATTACCCAAGTCTACATTTCAGAAGCTCGTCCAAGGAATCAGTATGTGTAAATTATCTGAGTTGAATCGCTTATAGTTCTCTTATTTAGAAGTTATGTCTAACTCAGGGGAAGTATCTAAAAGCATACTCACATGATCTTAATGTACTCTTTTTCCTACGATTAGGAGCATTTTTTCCCACTGGGTTTTTGCTACCTAACAAGGTTTTAATGAGGCACCCATCCTGGGATGATCATACTCCATTGAGTTTACTACCTTCGTCTAGTTTGACGTTCGTTTTAGACATTATGCATACTCTCACTTTTCTCCTTAGTCTATGGGTTTTCCCCATGCCTTAGGTTTTACCATAGGGAGGTTTTGTGAGTTTTACTACAAATGCATACTTCACTTAAATTTGAGACTCGCGATCACCCGTTG
Organism: Malus domestica; assembly: GCF_042453785.1. Classification (NCBI taxonomy): domain Eukaryota; kingdom Viridiplantae; phylum Streptophyta; class Magnoliopsida; order Rosales; family Rosaceae; genus Malus; species Malus domestica. The sequence goes on from NC_091668.1 coordinate 14,237,576, forward strand.
TGCCGATGACTTCACCAACTATTCTACCTTATCTGCTGAAGATCTGATACGATGGCTTGTTGAGTATTTACACATTCAAATGGGAGTGTTGCAGTCATATTTAGAATAGGAATGTGATTGTGTAAATCCTAGGGAATTTGGGAAAATATCTTATATTCCTATTAGAATTAGATTACCTATTAAATATTGTAATCCTAAAGGAAAAGGTTTTACCCTTCATACTACTATAAATAAAGGCACAATGGGGTGAATCAAACACACCTCACAATTAAATCAATATCCCTTCTCTCTCAATATTGCCGAACCCCTCTCTCTCTCTAAACCCTAAATCGTTCAATCAAATAGGCCTACAACAATTTGTTAGTTTATTTGGCATTTTTATGCTACTTTAAAAATTTGTCACTACAGCCCACTATTCAACCAACTCTTCAAATTTTATTTTAGGTAAATCTTAGTTTACTACCCTCAAGTTTCGTAGTTTTCAACATTTAGTACATGAAGTTTTTTTTCGTCCCAGAGTTATACCTAAAGTGTTAATTTTGGGACAGTCTCATACATCCATTAGTCTAGCTGTTAAGTCTCATGTTAACTGATGACGTGGTGCCTATGTGGACAATGACTGGGCGCCACGTGTCATTAAGGGGTCCACGTCGAAATTAAGAATTCAAAAAAAAATTTCTCTCCCAAATTTAAAATATTAAAATAATTAATAAAAAAAAAACCCAGAATCCCCTTCGTCTTCCCTACCCGACACCCTTCCATCCCCTCCACGGCTTCACCCCTCCATCATTTCCACCCATCACCCACCGACACCATTCCCCTTCCTTGATAACCACCCCTACCACCAGGCCTTTTCTCTTTCCCCAAAAACCCATCCCTTTCCCTTCCCCCAAAACCCTAAAATTTCGTCCCTCCCTTCTCTTCTCTACGCCTACCAATAAACAAATACACTTTCGAACTTATTCGAGCGCGAAGTTGACGTTGCAAGATATGTTTCAGGCTTCAATGAAGGCATCGAGGGAAGATAAAAGAAGGAGGCCGACAGACTGGAGCTTGGCGTTGAAATCGAAGAGGGAAGACTTGAGAGAATTGACGTCGGAGAGAAGAGATAGAAGTTCGTCGACGATGAGGATGAAGTCTTGGTAGTGGACCTTGGAGACCTCCTCGATTTCAGACTCTTTTGATCCGGCGAAGTGGTGGAGGTGTTGCAGCATCGTCTCGGGCTTCTCGAAAGGGCCTTGCGAACATTTAGGGTTTTTTTGTTGTTTGATGCAAAGCAGAGAAATGAGAGATGGAATTTTTGGGTTTTGAGGGAAGGGAAGGGGATGGGTTTTTTGGGAAGAAGAAAAGGTTTGGTGGTAGGGGTAGGTATCAGGGAAGTGGAAGGGTGTCAGCGGGTGAGTGGTGGAGCCGTGGAGCCATGGAGGGGGTGGAGGGGTGTCAGGTGGGGAAGATGAAGAGGGTTTTGGGGGTTTTTTTTAATACTTTTATTTAATTAATTATTTTAATAATTTAAATTTGGGCAAGAAATTTTTAGTTTCCACATGGTCCCCTTAATGACACATGGCACCAAATCATTGTCCACATAGGCGCCACGTCATCAGTTAACAGGAGACTTAATAACCAGACTAACAAATGTATGAGACTGTCCTAAAATTAACACTTTAGGTATGACTCTGGGACAAAAAAAAACTTCATGTACTAAAATGTTGAAAAACACGAAACTTGAGGGTAGTAAACTGAGATTTGCCCTTTTATTTTTTACTTTAGAATATGAGTAAATTGTAGCAATTGTCCCTTAACTTTAACTCAATTAGAGCAATGGTCCTTTAACTTTAATCCAACTGAAGAAATGGTCCTTCAACTTTAATTCAATTGGAGCAATAGACCCTCAAACTTTAACCCAATTGTACCAATGGTCTTTCCAACATAAATCATTTTGACAAAATTTTGACAAAGTTGACGAAAAAGACCATAGCTAAAAGTTTTGATTAGTTGTGGGACCCCAATTGTAGCAATGGTCTTTCCAACATAACTTATTTTGACAAATTTTTGATGAAGTTGACGAAAAAGACCATAGCTACACATTTTAATGAGTTGAGGGACCAATGGTAATGGATTTTTAGTTGAAGAACCATTGCTCCTATTTGATTAATGTAAGATCCCACATCGCCTAGGGGAGAGTGATCCTTATATGTATATTCTCATCCCTACCTAGCACGAGGCTTTTTGGGAGTTCATTGGCTTCGGGTTCCGTAGGAACTCCGAAGTTAAGCGAGAAGGAGGCCAAAGCACTCCCAGGATGGGTGACCCACTGGGAAGTTACTCGTGAGTTCCCAAAAACAAAATCATGATGGAATGGTAAGCCCAAAGCGGACAATATCGTGCTACGGTGGTGGAACGGGCTCGGGATGTGGTGGGCCCTGGTCAGGATGTGACAATTAAAGTTGAGGAAACATTGCTACAATTTACTCTTAGAATATTAATATCTTAAATGTATCATATTTTATGGAGCCCAACTTTTATTTTTAAACTCTTTACTAAACAATATTTTTGAATAAAATAAGTTGCAGAACCCAATTTGCTAACTCAAAGAAGTAGCAGATGACCTTGTATATTTGTATTTTACAAGGTTAGTTGCTACTTGTCAATTTGCTAATTGGTTGCTACTGGTTGGAGATGTGTTTTTTCTGTGTGGCATAGCAAATCTAACTTTGCTACTCAATTGCTCACTTTACCTAAAACAAGTAAAAACAAATATGCATTAATTTGTGATTAAATCCAACAAAATAAGAAATCAAAATGTACTGAATCAGGCAGCATCACCTCAACAAAACCATTTACTAGATAAATTGAAGTAGTTTTTTTTTTTTTTTTTTTTGAAAAAAGGGGAACAACTGGTGGCACGCCACGGTTATCCATTTTTTTTGGGTCCGGATAAGCTATGGGGAATTTCACACTACATGTGGTTACAGTCAAGTAGATTCACCAACTCGGAGCATCAAATTCGGGACCTCCCACACTTTTTGTTTATTAGGGAATTGGTGTAGTTCAATTGTGCTACGGGTTTAAGGTATAAACAAAAACAAACCACAAAGTTACCCTACTTAATGTACAGTTTTAGTCCTAAGCTCTACGAAACAGGATCACACCAACCTCTACTTAAAAACAAGTAAAAAATCCACAGTAATTAGATAAATTTTACTTAATAGGAAATCAAACTATACATAAACGAACCCTAACGACGGCCTCTACAAAAATAAGTAAAAAGTTGAAAATCTAACATAAATAAAAAATAAACCTCTATCCCAATAAGTAAACAAGGAGTAAATATAATATAAGAGGATGTATAGGAATTGGATCCTCTCCTGACCTTAGTGTTCGGAGCCTAAGGTTCAAATTATCTGGGTCTAGATTGGTGTGAAAAAGAAAACAGAGTTGTTGGTTTTGTGCGCTGGGCTAGGAAAATAAGTTAATGGGGACCTTTGGATTCAATTTGTACGGTCCAGATGAATTGATCCCTAAACTCCGGATACTAAGATCCGAAACCCGAAACGAATCCAATTTTTGTGTACCCGTATAAAATCGAACCGCATACATTGCTTCACAAAATAAATAATAAATAAGAAATCTCCTATCGTGGACTAAATCTAACATAATAGGCAATCAAGTAAATTGGTAAACCCACTTTATCTTTATATAAAATACTATCTCATTCTCCATTTTCCTCCACACATTGCAATAGCATTCTTGGCAACCTTCTTACTCTCCAAGAAGCAATCCAAAGAGTGTTCACATTAATCTTATTCCAATAAGGAGTGTTCTCTCACACACCTTTTCTTAATCTTTGAACGTCAGATCAAATGATATGAACAAACAAAATGTGTGTGTAAAGTAAAAATGAATGTATAGATAGCATCATCCCTAAACCTAACCTTGTGTCCATACACCCCGGAAGAGGATCCTCTCCAGATCCATTTATAAGAATTCTAAGAATCCTCACATCATAGCCGTTTATTGTATATGGTGCAGTCATTTTTTGTTAGATACTATTTGTGTAATTTTAAATGATCTATGACCGTACGATACATGATAAATAAGTAAGATGTAAGAATTCTTAAGATCCCACAATTTAGATCCGGATGGGATCCAAATCCCAAACACCCCCTACCACGCAAACCCTGCCAAGCAAAAACCAGGGGGAAAAGGCAGGTTGCGGTTTGTGTGGTATTGATTGGGTGGGTGGGAGAATATTACAAAGAAACCCACTTTCATAGCCCAAATACATTGCATGTGAGTCAATCTTGCGTGTATTGTCACGTACCGAACCCCATCACTCACAATAAATCTCCTATCGTACAAGTTCCATTCTTCATTTCTCTCAGCTTCCTCTCTCTCCTCTCTTTCCCTCTCCTCCATCTCTCCTTTTTTTGCCCTACCTGATAGGGTTTCCATGTCCGTATAGCTCCAACCTCTCATGCATCAGTGCCTTCAACCTTTACTGATTGTTGTTGCAGCCTTAATCGTTTCTGGGTCTCTCTTTTTTGCTCTCTTTCGAGGGTTTTTTGGCGGAAAGCTTTGCACTTTCGGCCTCCCGGAGGTTTTTGAGTTGCACCCATGTCAAAGCTACTTGGCTTCTCCGGTAAGTCTGGAGATTTTTTATTTTATTTTTTGTTGAATTTATTGTTTTTGGGCTTAAATAATTGTCCGCTTGTTTGGAATTTGTGATTTGAATGATGTTTAGCTGTTAAATTTGTACAACAGAAATGGGATATTTGGAATTTTGATTAGCTAGCTTGTTGATCTGTTGCGTTTTCTTGTTTTTGTGAATTTTGATGATTTTAGTTTCATTTTTAATAATATTTTGGATTTAGAATAATAATTTAGGAGGCTTAGATGAAATAGTTTTGGATTTGAAACCCTAAGATCTTATCGGCTTTTTGGTTCATGTATTCAATTTTGGGGTTATTGTATTTTTTTTCTTCCTTTTTTGGGTGAATTAATTGCTTTCTGAAATTAGATGAGGATTGATTAACCGATCATGGATCTGTTGTGAATTTTAATAATATGGGTAGATTATGATCTGTCTTCAAATAGTTAGGGACCTGTCTGATCCAGATTTATCTTAGATCTCGATTGAAAGTCTAATTTTGAATTCAATTTGGAATTTTTTCTTCTTCTAATGTTTCTGGATGAACGTTTTATTTCAGCTGAACATGTTTATTTGATTAGATCTTCATTAATTTATTATGTTGCCTTAGAGAGGGATTTGTAACATGTTGTGGATTTTAATATTGTGTTATTGGTTAACAGGTAAAGATGATTTTTGCCCTGGGGGAATATACACAAACCCTAAAGAAGCTGGCCTCTTGTTGTCTCTTGGACATCATGCTGATGTCCTATTTCCTCCTCGCAAGAGGTCTCGCATCAGCGCCCCCTTCATTTTTAGCGGAGGATATTTTGAGAAGGAGGTGTCTATAAATGTTCTACCAGATGAGTGCCTCTTTGAAATCTTTAAACGGATTCCTGGAGGCGAGGAAAGGAGTGCTTGTGCATGCGTTTCCAAGCGGTGGCTTAATGTTTTAAGTAATATCAATAGGGATGAATTCAGCAGCAACACAACCAACCAATCTTTCAAGTCTCAGGATGAGGTCTCTGGAAATAAAGCTGAAGATCAGGAAGTTGAGGGTTGTGGATATCTTTCCAGGAGCTTGGAAGGAAAGAAGGCAACAGATGTTAGACTTGCTGCAATTGCTGTTGGAACTGCTAGTCGTGGTGGATTGGGAAAGCTTATGATCCGTGGAAACAATTCTGTTCGTGGGGTGACAAACCTTGGCCTTAAGGCAATATCCCATGGCTGTCCTTCTCTGAGGGTTCTTTCTTTGTGGAACATGTCCTCTATTGGAGATGAGGGCCTGTGCGAGATTGCTAACCGCTGTCATCTGTTAGAGAAGCTTGACCTCTCCCGGTGTCCTGCAATATCTGATAAGGGTTTGATTGCAATTGCCAAGAAGTGTCCTAATTTGACAGATGTATCACTTGAGTCTTGTTCCAACATTGGAAATGAAGGTCTTCAAGCAATTGGCCAGTGCTGCCCCAATCTCAAATCCATTTCAATCAAGAATTGCCATCTTGTTGGGGATCAGGGAATTGTTAGTTTGCTATCTTCAATCTCTTATGTCCTGACAAAGGTGAAGCTTCAGGCTTTGACCATCTCTGATGTGTCTCTTGCCGTTATTGGACACTATGGCAATGCTGTAACGGATCTTGTCCTTACCAGCCTCTCTAACGTGACTGAGAGGGGTTTCTGGGTCATGGGCAATGGTCAGGGACTGCAGAAGTTGAAGTCCTTCACTGTTACATCCTGTCAAGGTGTTACAGATACAGGTCTTGAAGCAGTAGGAAAAGGTTGCCCGAACTTGAAACAGTTTTGCCTTCGCAAATGTCTATTCGTATCTGACAGTGGGTTGGTATCGTTCTGCAAAGCAGCAGGATCTCTTGAGAGCCTTCATTTAGAGGAGTGCCACAGGATCACCCAATTTGGGCTTTTTGGTGTTCTTTCAACTGGTGGTTCAAAATTGAAGTCTCTGGCTTTTGTTTCCTGCCTGGGATTGAAGGATCTAAACTTTGGATCACCTGGGGTGTCTCCGTGCCAATCTCTTCAATCATTGTCGATTCGTAGCTGCCCTGGATTTGGGAACGTTGGCCTGGCTCTTTTGGGTAAACTTTGCCCTCAACTGCAGCATGTAGACTTCAGTGGTCTTGAGAGTATAACAGATGTTGGGTTTCTCCCACTGGTTGAGAACTGTGAGGCTGGCCTGGTAAAGGTTAATCTCAGCGGTTGTGTGAATCTAACAGACAAAGTGGTTTCATCCATGGCTGACCTACATGGTTGGACTATGGAAGTCCTAAACCTTGAAGGCTGTAGACTGGTCAGCGATGCAGGCTTGGCAGCTATTGCAGGGAACTGCACATTGCTTAGTGATCTTGACGTCTCAAGGTGTGCAATCACCAATTTTGGAATTGCATCCCTAGCCCATGCAGACCAGCTAAATCTGCAGATGCTCTCCATATCTGGGTGCCCTTTGGTATCTGACAAGAGTTTGCCTGCCTTGGTGAAAATGGGTCAGACCCTTCTTGGTTTGAATCTTCAGCATTGCAACGCAATCAGCAGCAGCACTGTTGACCGGCTCGTGGAGCAGCTGTGGCGTTGTGATATCCTTTCCTAGGCTGGGAAGAAACTGGTAATTGTTCGTTTCAGAGTCAGAATCGTCAACCACAGTGATCGGGATTGAAATAGTCAGGAAGTCTACAAATCATAGTCAGCTTTTGTGAGTAGCCACAGTTCATTTAGTTTTTGGGTCCATCAGCTATGGGTCTTTAGTCGTCAAGTGCCCCAGTTCACCTTTTTACCAGGGAAAAATGGCCATTTACCATTTTTTTGCAGGTTTCCTATCATTGGAGATCTGTTCCAGGTACTTGTGCCGTATATATCCCTGAGCAAACTGCTTTGGGGTGCTTGATCTAGGTTGCCCTTCCAGTTTCCAGTAGTTGGTTTGTATTGCTAGGTGCAGGAAGCCTCGCCTTTTTGCTTGGCTATGTCCAATGCTTAGGCCAAGCTCTTTTAGGATTCCTACACCTAGTTCTAGTTCTAAGTCAGTCCAGTGTTGGTTTTACCGAGTCGCTCACGTTTTTTTACTTGTATGCCGTACGTGATGGTTGGGTCATATGTTTTCCTCAGAGGGTGGGATCAGAGTTCCGAGGTCATCGATTTGTCAAAAGTCATGTAATCCGGTTGCTTTTGGCAGTTCCGAATGTGTGGTGTCCTTGTGTTTGGGGGCTTCGGCCGTGGCGGCATTGTTATGCGTCTGCCTCGACAATCCTTTATCTTTCGGGGAAAAGGTTTGTTTTTTCTCCAAGCCCCTGTTTTTGAGGCACCATTTGTTCATGGAATGTGCTCTGCAACTTCTTAATATTGTTAGTGAACTCTGCATCTCTCTGCCCTTTGCGATGTATGTTTCTTATGATATGAAATAAAATTCAGTTGTGTTTTAAATGTGTTTTCGATTGCGCATATGCTTAGGAAATTTCCATGTGAATACAGAGGCCCGTTTACTGATTTGATGTCAAAAGTTGAGATTAAAACATTTAATAGTCTGTCAGATTTGATATCAAATGTTGAGATAAAATCATTTAGTAGTTTGTCGGATATCAAAGGTTGAGATTAAAACACTGATCAAGAACATCAATGTGAAGTCATGGATGTAAGCAATTGTTGTTAATGCGGAAGCTGTTTCCCAAGGCTTATTTACGGCAGATATTTATGTGAACATCTATGTGACCTTCTTGGCATGTTCATCAGATATTTCAACAAGGCCTATTTACGGCAGAAAGTCCTTTCAATTAAGCGTTTGTTTGTACTCCCACTCCCATTTTCTTCTTCGGCACTCTCCCTTTAGTTCTCCTTTGACGAGTTATTTATTCCAAAACATTAGAAAGTCGAAGGTAATAGTGGAGAATATAAATGGGGTGCGAAACAGCGGCCGTTTGATAATTATTTTATTTTCAATTTTTTTAAAATTAAAAATTAAAATCTTATTTGGTAATTACATTTAGTTTTAGGGTGTAATATCAAAACACCTCTTTTTACTTCTCCCACACCCTTTTTATTTTCAACTATCGGATTGAATGAATTGAAGAAGATCAACGAACAGAAATTAACAAGGGATGTGTGAGAAGTAAAAAAGAATGTGTGGATAGCACACCTCTTAGTTTAACAAAAAATAAAAAACGAAAACTAAAAACTACATCTGTGAGTTTTCAAAATTTTGTCTTGAGTTTTCTTATTATAGTTTCCCGTTTTCATTTTCTTAAAAACTGAAAGTAAATTTTTTTTTTTGGACCAAACAATATTATCTATTTACTAAAAAGGTGGAAGAGTGTGATAAGCCTCAATGAGTTAGCCGTTATAATATGGCTCATATTCGCTTTTAGCGAGAATCAAATCTAAAATTTTTCACTTACAAGTAAAGAGAAATATCACCAGACCGTAGTATTAAGTGGAAAAAATGAAAATAGTTACTAAACAAAATTTTAGTTTTCAATTTTTAAAAACGTGAAAACTAAAAGCTAAAAATTAAGAACTAAATAGTTATCAAATAGTCCCACAGTTAATGGTAGGGCCTTGTTAGGGTTGGCTTGAAATTTAAGATAGAATAAGATATTTGAATAAGATTTGTATGTCTGGATGATGGTGGGCTTGACCTAATAACATATATGGTAGTTCCACATTTGCCTCTATTGTGGTGGGTTGCCCCAATTACTCGTCTCGATGATGGATGTTTTGTCTTGTTCACACTAACATCAAACTTATTCAAGAAAAGTGGAGCCTTCCTTATAATGGTGGTGACAAACAGATTACCCACTACAAGATTGTTTGTGCCTCTGAAATCGTGAAATATAATCATGAAATCGTGATTTGCCTGCAAAGAGAAATAACTCCTCGTAAGCCGAGTATTTTCCTTTACATGGTTGGAAACGTTTATAAGTTTGAATTAGTGGAAGTTTAGGAAATTCATAGAGAAACGATTAACGCACACCTATTCTCGTTGTACACACTGACACTCCTGTTTATAGCTTTTGATTCTCCTTTATTCTATACGACCCAAGAAATGTGCGGAAATCACTACATATCAAGGAAAAACAGAGAAAATGCAAAAAGGTTAATCAAGTTGAAGAATTTCTGCATTTGGCTGAATTAGACTTTGTCAATGCTCAGCTGGAGTTGTTGCTATGTATCAACTTTTATCCAACTAAAGACAACGGAAATGGACCGAGGTTTATTTTTTTACCCTTGGATAAATGTAGTAAATATTTAGGCCTAGTTACTGTGTTACTCCTCAAAGTGTTTTGGAGACCCACTTTGCCCCATAGAGTTATTTTGACCTAACTTATGCCCTAAATTATATGCAACACATTGGATCATTAGCATGCCACATTAGTATTTTAAACGAAAAAACTTAATGGACTTAACAACTGTTTGGGCCCAAAATATTATTTTGGGCTAAGCTTAGACTCATTCTCAGCCCAGTAGCATTCGTCTAGAATCTTGTTATGGGCCGTCTAGCCAAGGTCGGCCGAATCCTATTACAAAGAGGTTTGGTTTAGATAAGGGTGAGTTAGTCGAATCCTAGTGCAACAAGGAGTCTTAAGACTAAGGATGTTGACAATCAGGGGATGAATCTGGTTTGTTAAAGAGCTTAGTTCAAAGTCTTATGGGAATTAGGATTGGCCGAAACCTAATATGATTGGGTTGAGGAGTTCTAATCCTAGTCCATTTCTAGTTCAGCAATGAGGGGATTCGCCGCTATAAATAGAGAAAGGAGTTCATCATTGAAAGCCCCTCCAATTCAACACACAAATTGACCTGCGCAAAGCTTCTCAACAACCTTGAGATTTTATCTTCTTCCTCTTTCTTCCAGCCAACACATTTTCAATTTGGATAAATAGCACTGTGAAGGCAACCGGTGACATCTTCAGTTTGGATAAACAGCACTAGAGCTGTAGAATCAGCCGATCAAGAAGCATCTTTAGTTTGGATAAACAACACTGCTTCGAGACCGACTGGTTATTATCATCAACATATTTTACTCCCCGGCAGAGCTCGATCATTGAGTTGGCACGCCCCGCACATAAACAAAAGACGTAGTTAGCTTATTAGTTACTCGGCCTATGCGCCACGTAGGCTTAGTAGTTTTTAGGGTCAACATTTTGGCACACCCGGTGGGACCCAGTGCTAAAACTACTAAGTTCATGACCATTGAAACACGGTCAGTAAAAAAGAAAACAATCATGGGTAAGTCAACGACTAATCTTCCACCTACAGTCCAAAGCCCATGACAATATGGCATGCCACAATCACATAATCCTTCTGTTGCCATGACATCTGAAGCCACAAGTGCAACACGCCAAGAAAATGAAGTTAATCTCAGCGATCAAACTCATGATGCAGAAATCCCTACCACAATGACAAAAGGCATTTTTGTCGAGGGAGTAATGGAGGATTGTGATGAAGACGGTGATGAAGCCTCAAATCCACCATCTAGATCTTTTCTCCTCTGACGATTTGAAGAACAGTCCCAACAATTTGAGCAAATGTTCAGCCGAGAGGTAAAAAGCATACTCAAAGAGATGAGTGATAATAGCGCTATACACAACAAGTTTCTAGAAGTACTGGTTAATAAGGATCACAAAGGTGGACTCGCTGATCCTTCTAAGCAGCCTTCACTTAAGAATAACCCACTGCCAATGATACAGGTTGAGACAGGATCTACTCGACTCAAAATGATTGACTTAGAGAAAAGTGATGGATCGAGCAGTAGATCAGACAAATTTGACCAAGGAGCAGAAACGACATCTGTTAACATGGTCGAAGTCTAGAGGATGATTGATTCGGCTTTAAAAAAAGGGGCCGAAGTTTTCAAAGTTCATTCACCCATATCCAGCCTTTGTAGAAAGGTTTGAGTATCCCAAGGGATTCAAAATTCCAGACTTTAGCCTTTTCACTTGGGAATCATCCTTATCCTCATTGGAACATATGACTCGGTTCACCGCTGAATGTGGAGATGTCAACAATGACTTTCATAAATTACGACTTTTCAATTTTTCGTTGACCGGTTGAGCGTTCACATGGTATAGTAATCTCTCACCCAACTTCATCCAAAGTTGGGAAGAATTAGTCGAGAAATTTCACGAGCAATTCTATCAGCCAGGGATGGAAATGTCAGTATCTTCTTTGGCTAGGATGACTCAATCATCCGACAAGTCACCAATGGAATACCTTACAAGGTTTAAGTCGGCCAGAAACTGGTGCCGATAACCTCTCCCTAAAGTCGAGTTCGTTAGAATAGCCCTAAATGGCCTAGACGTGGAGTACAAAAAGAAATTCTTGAGGGAAAACTTCCAAGATATGTATGAATTGGCTCAACATGTTGAGCAATTTGATTATTTTCTCCGAGTAGAGAAGATCTCGAAGTCCCCATCCTAAGGAACTACCTACAAGAACCCTACGGTCAGTTATGCATCGGCCGAATGTGAATAGTCCCAATATGCCAGTATAGACTTAGCTGAGATAATAATTGACAAACCATATATATGCAAAGCATTGGCTCATGCTAACTTCAAGGATGCCAAAACTCGCTTAGGCTCTGAGGAAGCTGCCATCAAAACGACAAAAGTATATACTTTTGACGTCACCAAGGACGATGCCATCTTCGACCAGTTATTGCTCATGAAAATTGTCAAGCTTCGGTCAGGGCATAATATTCCCAAGGCTGAATATTTAAAAGGTAAGACATATTTCAAATACCACAGTTTGATCATGACGACAAATAATTGTGTCGTATTTCATGATGCCATTTAGTGCTAGATCAATAATGGTAAGCTCAAGTTTCCTAAGAAACAAATGGTCGTTAACGCCAATCCTTTCCCTACGGCGATAGTAAGCATGGTAAATGCTCATCTACCCAGGGATAAAGGAACTTCGGCCATGATTGAAGATTGATTTATCTTCAAATAAGCCACTCATATATTTTTCAAACCCAGCTTATGTCGAGTCAATGTTGGACTCTAGCACAAAAGAAACTGACATGCCGATGGTTTTATGTAGTCGGTGCAAATCAAACGTCATCTTGACTAGGTCGAAGGAAAAGCCACTGCGGGCTGAAATATCGCAACATGCGCCCACTGTTGCGGCAACATCCTAAAAGGTGCTCGGTGCAGGCCAATGCTAGAAGGTTTTTAATAAGATTGGCCCTCAAGTACAAGATAACAAGCCGTCTTTGGCCAGACGGCACCTTGATTTCGATGCGCCGTTTTACAATGAAGAGTATTATACGCGCAACTTTGGCAGCTCAGGTTTACCAACAAACCAGCGGACGTTCAAACCACCTGAGCCACGCGACCAGCGTTGGTATACTTACAACTTCCCTACCGGTGTATATACTACGTTGTCCAAGTTATAGAAACGTCGGTGCCAAATAATAAACTATATGGTCCACCGACAAGTAGCTCAAGCTACCCCAGTTACCAAATGACAGCCGAAAGAAACAATCAGTAACAAAAATGACCGATAACCTCTGGCAATCATGACAGAACTGCTTCAAGATCACGATTTTGAAACCGTAATCGAAGAATTCGAGAAGCAAATCAAACTCTTTCTTTGACCTATGAAAATAAAAGCTAGCCTTGAGCACTTTCAAAAGGAAGCTGAAAGAAAACTTCCCCCGCTACCTCTACAAGAAACGTTGATTAAAGTCAGACGGAATCTCCACCAACCGTTTCTTGATGAAGCTTTGGAATACATGTGGGAATTTCACAAGAAGCATTCGGCGAATGATTTGTATGGCCTGCCAAAAGCATGCCAAGAGGCTCTCGATTTGACGCTAAGCACCGATGTCGAATAGATCATTTAAAAGGCCACAAATATGGGAATGAAGGCTAGGTTCCAGCATATATGCGAGGCTTGAGTTCTCAGCTTCGAAGTAGACCTATATACTGACATCGATGTCGCTGACCTTCTTTTCTCTCTTGAGGACCTCTAATATTTACAGGATCATTTTGAAGTTTTCTCAGCCATTGCCCCTTCGGTCTTATGGCTGATGAAAAAGAATGCATAGTGTGACTGGATTCTTACCTAGACACAAGGGACGCCCACATCGCATACCAAGAGTGGACTCGTAAGGCTTCACAAGAGCAAAACCAAGTCCCAATGTCGAGCAAACCCGAGGTCAACATTCAGAATGAAACAGGTTCGGTGGACATACTGTAGGAATGTATTCTAGCAGCAACCAAAGAAGATCAAGCAGATAATGCACATGAGCAAGATACCTCGCTTGGAAATCCAGAAGATGAAGATCACGACCCGATGGGCCATTCGGTCCTCGACAACATGGAGATCAGCATGGTCCATTACAGCTCATATTGAAGGATACTCAGTTTCCCAAAAATTTCTCGACTGAGGAGCAACGATCAACATCATGCCCATGTTTATCATGAAAGCATTACGTTGCTCCAACAACGAACTCATTCCATCAGGGGTAACCATAAGCAGCTTTGTCAGCAACAAATCTCATACCAAGGGAATGCTTCCCTTAGAGGTAACGATCGCATGTCGAAATCACATGTCTGCGTTCTTTATAGTGGATTCAAAAACCAAGTACAAGGCATTGCTTGGTCGGGATCGGATCCACCAAATGGGTTGTATCCCTTCATCATTGTACCAAGTTTTCATCTTCTGGGATGGCAAGTCGGTCATGGTTCATCCGATCGACAATCAACCATTCAAAGCAAATACGATTCAAGCTCATTTTTACGATGATCATGTCGGCTACATCACCCTACAAGGTTTCAATGACAAGGGACGACTGACTCAGATTTTGGTTCAGAAAGTCATTGAGGTTGGCGCCAAGACTGTCCACCAGGATTCGATGAGACTCGGGATGGCTGATCTAACTACCAATCCTGAAGTCTGATACTAGACAGATAGACGTTGGGCTGCAGTCTCATCTACCATGGAACGACTACTGGCCAATTTGTATGCTATTTCCAAGCAACCGAATTCTAGCGTAAACTTAGTAGAGTTCCTCGCCAAATGAGACAATGGTCCAATCCTGTCACTTGACAAAATCAAAGCTACCCCAGCTGAGCTCGAAGACAATCGGCCCCAAGTCAAAGATCCATTAGAAGAAATAAATGTTAGAACGACCGAAGACCCTTGGCCTTTATTAGTGCTTCATTACCCCAACCAATGAAAACAGAGCTTTGCAAATTACTCGAAGAATTTAAAGATTGTTTTGCTTGGAGTTACCATAGATGCCTGGTTTAGATCAAACACTTGTCGAGCACAAATTACGCATCAAGGCTGGCTGTAAACCTTTCCACCAACCCCTCTTGATGATTCTCGACCGAAGTTCAACTAGGCATAAAGGATGAACTCATTTAACTTTTAAAAGCTGGGTTTATTCGGACAGCTCGATATGTCGAATGGTTGGCGAACATCGTCCCAATTTTAAAGAAAATTGGTACTCTACGTATTTGCATTGATTTTTGAAATTTGAATTTGGCAACCCCTAAAGATGAATATACAATGCCAATTTCAAACTTGTTAATCAACGCAGTAGCAAACCATGAGATGTTATCCTTCATAGATGGTCATGCTGGTTATAACCAGATTTTCATTGCTAAGGCCAATGTCCACAAAACTATTTTTTGTTGCCCGAGGGCACTCGGGACTTACGAATGGGTCGTCATGCCGTTCGGCCTAAAAACGCCGATGCCACATACCAACGTGCTATGAATATTATTTTTCATAACCTAATTGGCACTATCGTCGAGGTATATATCGATGATGTTGTGGTCAAATCAAAGCACCCCCGAACACATTTAGATGCAATGGCAGATCTACAAAGGGACCTGGGAGGTCCCAGGACCCTTCGACAACCCTAAATCGTTGCTAGAAATTTTTCAGGGACCCCTCGTACTCGAACACAAGGTCTGTGCAATGTGTTATGTAATTTCTAGGTTGGTAGGTTCTGTTCTTGCGAGAGGAAGAAGATGATTAAATGAGTTTCTCTCTCATTCTTTCATTCCCACGTGACCACCCTCAAACTTTCCCATTTTAATTATTTTTTAATTGGTCCAATCACGTTCCGACAGCTAGCATCAACTTGATCTTTCCAAAAAAGGAAAATGGGATGTCAGTCCCTAGGTGTATATTTTTGCTAATTGGTGTGGCTCCCTTCTTTACGCTTCCAGCGCCTCATTTTGCTTTCTACACCCACATATTTAACACACTTATTTGTCTTAAAATTCAATATAAATCAATATGATCTTTAAAAATATTATGTAAATTACTATGAACTTGTAATTATTTGAACTTTTATCTTAGACCTTAAATTCACCAAAATACTAAGTATATAATAAATTTACTTAATTCCACCTAGACCTACATTGGTATATGTTTTGTGTTTTTTTTTTTGTTTTTGTTAAATGTGTAGTTTAGAAATAAAAAAATATGGAGAGATTTTTCAAGTCAAAGCCGATAGCCCCATCTATTTTGCTCATTGAGAAAGATGGTTGAGTGATGTTTTTTCATGTATTGGTAATGAAGCTATCATAGAACATTTTCAGACTATGAAACCCCATCGTGGACGCTCAAATTAGGATTTTATAGCTTGTAATGTTGTTTTGCGTATGTTTTTTGAATGAAATGTATTATATTTAACTTTTCAATGTTAATTTTGTCTATAAATTTTTTTACCTTTATTAATGGGACCCCAAATTTAAAATCCTGGATCTGCTACTGTTTAGATGATCTTCAGCATGCTTTCCTTTGTATGCACCAAAATAACCTTAAAATGAACCCTGCCAAGTGCGCCTTTAGTGTATCGGCAAGCAACTTCTTAGGTTTCCTTGTACATCATCATGGCATCGAGGTGGATGTGAATAAAGCTTGAGCGATAATTGATGCTCCACCCCCGACAACCAAGAAGCAATTACAATCGTTACTCGGTAAAATCAATTTCCTCCGCCGTTTCATTTCTAATTTGGCAGGGAAGATAAAAGCTTTCTCCATGCTCTTGAAACTCAAGGATTCTGACAAATTCGAACGGCGTGAGGAGCATGAGGATGCTTTCACGCAAATCAAGGTCTCCCATACTACACTGCTTGTCTTCGTGCCACCTTAGCAAAGCAAACCCCTCAAACTTTATATCTCGGCGACCAATGAGTCCATTGGCTGTTTTCTTGCATAAAACAACGACACAGGGCGAGAGCAAGCCATTTTTTACCTTAACCAGAATCTTAACCTAACTGAGATAAATTATTCACCTGTCGAGAAACTCTGTTTGGCTTTGTTCTTCGCTATGTCTAAGCTCAGGAATTACATGCTCCCTTTTGTTACGCAGGTTATCGCCTACACAAATGTTATTCGCTATATGCTCACTCGACCAATAGTGAAAGGCCGAATTGGGAAGTGGACAATGGCGTTGTTGATGCGAAATATATAAGCACACAAATTAAACCCTCTTTTTATCAATTGTAGTAAAGTATGTAAGTAGGGATCGTTCTAGGCCGGGGATTAGGAGGGATTGCTAAATCACTTGGAAACTGACTTGAAAACGTAAAAACAAAGTTTAAAACACTAACTAGACTCAAAGAATGCAAAACTATACTTTAAAACACTAAAACAAACCAAAAGACTCAAAACAGCCCCTAAACACTCAAAACTACTTTAAACACACAATCTGGGCAGTTTTGGGACTCTAACACAAACTTGGACGAATTTTGGTTTTCTAATGAACTAAAACACTTAAAAACATAATCTAAGACAAGTTCTAATTAATATGACTCAAAGAAATAAGATGGGGTTGATTTTGGACGAAAATAATTAAATTAAGACAAGAACAAAGTAAACAAATTCTTAGACAAATTTAAGTGAATCAAAACAGATTGTAAAATGAATTTGAATGAAACTTATGGATGGAAGGCTAGCTAGGAGGTTCTTCTCCACACATGTCACACTTGCATACAAAACGATTTCCAGTTGCTTTTCGATAAGCTATGAATACTCAACGCCCCAAATTAACCGTGAATTGCACTAATTAACCCTCAGTTTTTCCACAAGTTATTGGGTTGGATGATTGCATACGACAACCCAAAACATTCCCTACAAGTTCCCTACATGAATTGCATAATAGAGATACAAGCAAGAATCATTAAGTTCTATGAAAAACATAAGCATTGACGAGGCACTCGTTACTATGATTTGCATGAAACTTATGCCAAGAATTTACTTAACGTGATTGTGACTAGCAACCTTCACTACTTGTGAATATAAGTTCATAACGATTAGGTGAAACTCCCTTATATTCTAGCGTTAAATTCATGCATGAAAATTAAGCGTGCACTCTCAACCAACATACATAAATCATTTCTTATACGATCGGATAAGTAAATTGAATTCACAACTTATGAATCACAACTGGATGTAATCAAATCATATTGCAAGTATGAACATGGTTTCGAATCACCCCCTAACTAAGAGGGATTTAGTTCCTCATACTCACAAAGCAAAGATACATAAAATTAGACATTAAAATCAAAGGAAAGAAAACACCTAAAATGCTCCAACTTGGGTAGCAAGTGCATCCAAGAATTCTCCTTTGCTTGCTTGCGGCAGATTGCTTTGTGGACGGATTTTGGGTAGTTTTATGATGTAGAATGGATGGGGAATGGTATGGAAAGGTTTAGGGTAAGTGTGGAGGAGTGTTTGAGGGTTGGAGGGTGGTGGAGAACTAGGCAAAGAGGGTGGAAGAAGGTGGAGTGGCTGTTATGTTTTCTAGGCACTAGAATGGTGTTTTTTGGGTGTTTTGCTACCTAGAGGTTGTATGGACGAATTTTCTGTGATGAATGATGAATATGAGAGTGTGAACCCTTTGCCAAGGGGTGTAAACATGTATACATAGGCCCCAAAAACCTTAGAGAATCAGGTTAGGCTAGGGAGAATGCACGACAAAGAGTGTATGTGGTGTGCAATGGTCCAAGGGTGAAAATGAAGTGATGATGCAAAGTGTGAAGGGTAAAATGGAGTGGTCTTGTAGCTAGGGGGCATGAATGATTGTGTACATTGCATAGAGATGGAAAGGGAGGTGAAAATGTGTTAATAAATGAGTCAAAGGTGCAGCAACATGTGGTACACAAGGCATGGGATTCCAAATGTGAATGATGGAGCATCAATTGGTGCATGTTAGGGTTGTGAAAGTTGTATAAAATTTTGTGGGTGAAGGGAACAAGAGGTATCAAGCAATTAAGTGTAATAATTAAATGAATTGAAGCATGAAATCAGAAATTATGTAGGGGACAAGAGTGATCAAGCATGGCATGGGAATCCAAAGGGAATTCTATGTTGTTTTGCATGGCAATGAAGGCAAGCTGGGGTGACAAATTTTTGGGCTGAGTTCTTCATCTTTTGGACCATAATTCTTCACATTCTTGGCCTCTTTAGTTCTCACATTCGTCCATCCACTTTGGCCCAAATATGTGACATGCATTCCAAGCTCCATTTTGCTCCAAAATGCTCCAAAATGCATCTTCTTGCCTACTTTGTCCATAAAATCTGAAAACACACGAAAATGACTTTAAACATTAAAATAACTAAGGAAACACGACATAAATGCACAAGAACAAGCCAACTAAGTCGCATAAATATGCTCCTATCAAATTCCCCCACACTTAGCTTTTGCTAGTCCTCGAGCAAAACAAAGAGATAAAACGAAACAAAGTAAAAAAAAAAAAAACACAACCTAAACCTTCCAACATTTGCCTCAGGGATTTCCAATGCACATGACATGTTAAAAATTATTATCCCCACAGATTTGAGTCATCTTCACACTTAAGCACGTACTTAATCATAGTCACCACTTACTTGTTCACAATTAATCGATTAAAATAATGTTTTTGATGTAGTAACATGCCTTAGAGAAATCACTCAATTCCTTACAAGATATGCACTCAATTTTCACTCAGATTTTCTAACTACACACCCTATACTAGTTATATGTGAGAAGATTGATGTAGATATGAAAACGAACGCTCACATATATGTATCACAAAGAAAGCAATTTCTGGAGTTAATAAGTATGTTTAGATATGATCTCATGAATGGAATGCTACTACTTAGATGCGAGAACCAGTGACACCATATGCTCATATCAATTTCAAACTCCACATATTGAAACGCATGACACTCAAGATGAAGTTAAGGGTTGTAACGGGGCTTGGGGTGATGGCTAACAAATGAAGGATAAGGATAACAATCGTTCTTAAAGCAATAGCAAGTAAAGTAATGAAATTGAAACTTAGAATTCACTTAGATTGCAGAAATCAGCTTTTAGACACGAAGGGAAAATTCAAGCAATATTTAGGGCCGAATTCTATGTTTTGGACCCTTTCTTCAACAAGCAGCACTTTAAAACTCTTTTTCGCATATTTTTCAACTCCTTTTTTTTTTTTTTTTTTTCTTTCAACAAGCATAATAACTCACACTTCCCCCACACTTGTTTTCTGCCATACATTAATCAAAAGAAATTCAATTTGAATCATGCTTTACTATGCTTCAAGAATAAGGGTATGGATGGTCCTAAACTAGGCCAGGTAAGGATAATGTGGTTTAACAAAGAATGTAGGCTATCAAGGCTCAATGGGGTTAACTTAAACATATAACGATATGGGATACATGGCAGTTTGGCTTTGGTGGTGGTAACTACACAACTTCATCTTGAATATGTGTTATGCAAATCAATATCATGCTTTGAATGAAATGGGCATGAGTTCTAGCATTTGGAACTAAATGATGAAACGCCTTCTAAGTAGTAACCAAGCAAAGAAAAATGAGATCATGCAACGACTTTAGAAAAAAATAATGCACATATTATCAACTCTCCAAATAACGTTTAGGCTCAAGTCTCACAAGGTTGTAGCGTTAGTTTGAGTTCTTTCCTTCAAGCATGTTACAAAAACTAATTTTTTCTTTTATGATTACATGTGATTTCATAAGTTATAACCACAACCACGCATAAATAAAGAGTAAATCAAACTTTCATCCATGTTTATAACTCTCTTTAACAGTCATGCAATTACAAAACGAATTCTCATCATTGTGTTGGAAGGTACCCTAAGACACAAATAAGCACACAAAAACAACTTTTTTTGGGATTTTCAAAAACAATTTTTCAAATTTTTATGAATTTTCGGATTTTTATGTCAAAACACACTGAAACACTCCAAAACAGCTTAAAAATACTTAAAACAACAAGGAACAACACTAGAAGTAATGGGTGATAAATTTCTACGAATTTCATGCAAAACAATGGTTACCCCCCCACACTTAAATCAAACATTGTCCTCAATGTTTCAAGCATATACTCACACCAAAAACAAGCAAATAAAAAACGACAAATAAACATGACAAATATGGCAAAGTAAAAACCAGACAGAGTAGAGTTTAAGAACGCAAATCTGGTTTTGGAGATAGTTGATCTTGTTGACTTTCCACAGCTTTGATCTTAAACTGGATTGGAATTGTACAGCGAAGCTTTGCTCCTTGGTGATGTTGCAGTTCCTTATTTGTTCTCCAAGCAGATGTGGCAGCTTCTTTAGTTCTTCATCTCAGACTCCTTGTGTTGGATTGATTGTGCAAGCTGCATTCTTCTCTGCTTGTTTCTTCTGCACGACGGGCGGACACGAGGTAAAGGTGTTGGTCTGTTTCTTTCTTCAATCTTTCCAAGTGCCCACCTCTTGCTTTCTTTCTCCTTGTCCCTAGTTGAGGATGAATCAGCACGTTATCTCCACATGCTTCGAGGTATCATCTTCACTTCCCTTATACGTGAGAGACGAAGCGGAAGCACAAGATGATGAGTACTTGAGAGCAGGTGCTGGCTGGAGAAAGGACAGGGAGAAAGCATGATATGAGATACTCGTGCTCTCAACCTTTATGATATGAAATACTTGTGCTCTGGATGGGTTGTTTGCAGGGGTATCCCAGGGGATGAAAAATACAGAGTGACTCGAGAGGGTTTGTTGGAAAGCCATTTCAGAGAGGATGAAGGGTTAAGTGAGGCTGAAAGTTGGGTGAGACTGCTTCACTTTGATGAAGTTCAGCATTTATAGAATTTTCTTAATGGCTGGGAAGGCATTGTTCCATTACTCGTGTCGGCAAGCCTGGGATAATTTAACAGTAGTTTTCACGTGCATTCCGCTTCTCCAAAAATTTTCGACAGATTGCGCGTGATTTACGCAACGCAGATGTGCAAATTGACAGATGCTGACACGTCTCGATAAAGCAGAGGCCTCTTTAATATCCGGAATTTACGCTTCGAGTTCTGAGCTTCGTTAAGGGCAGAGATTGCATGTGACAAGTGCTGACGAGGCTGAGAGAGACAGATGGTTGGAATCGGTGCTTCGACAGACTGCCTGTAATTTTCGCAAAGCTGAGTTGCGTGTGATGGGTGCTGACGAGGCTGAGACAGTTGACACTCTTCGGTATCTGGAATTGGTGGTTTGTGAGCAAGCCCAACTTTTGAGAAAGCTGACGCCTCTTCGATCTCCGAATGACTTCTTCTATTTCTGAGCTCACCTCTTCGATCTCTGAAATCCCATCGCGTGCTGATTTTTATAGAGGTATGCAGGATGTTCAAAGCACTCTTGAATTTCTGCCTGTAAAAACTCCCGTTTTGCACTTCTACGATCTTGACTTGTCCGATCTCCTCTTTCTTTAACACCTCTGAAAAATGTCTGGCCCTTCCGACCGTCGTTTTGACTTGAACCTTGGTGAAGGCGCAGCCCCTCCTTCTCCAGACAACATATGGCGCCCGTCCCTCATATCCCCTACTGGTCCTCTTACCGTTGGGGATTCGGTGATGAAAAATGACATGACCGCTGCGGTGGTGGCCCGGAACCTTGTCACCCCCAGAGATAACAGACTGCTCGCTAGACGGTCTGATGAATTGGCGGTTAAGGAGTCTCTGGCTCTTAGCGTGCAGTGTGCGGGTTCTGTGTCCAACATGGCCCAACGCCTATTTGCTCGAACCCGTCACGTTGAATCGTTGGCGGCTGAAATACAGAGTCTCAAAGAGGAGATTAGAGGACTCAAGCATGAAAATAAACAAATGCACAAGCTTACACACAATTATGCCACAAACATGAAGAGGAAAATTGACCAGCTGCAGGAAACTGATGGTCAGATTTTACTTGATCACCGGAGGTTTGTGGGTTTGTTCCAACAACATCTGCCTTCGTCTTCTGGGGCGGCACCGCGTAGTGAAGCTCCAACTGATCAACCTCCGATACCTCCTCCTTCCGTGGCCCCACCAACTGCTGAGACTCCGCCGACTACTGCAACTCCGCTGACTACTGCGACCTTTCCCAAGCAGCCTTTGTGAAGGCTCCCTCTTGTATTATGCTATGTTTCTTTATTTCCCATTTTCCTGTTCATTTCCATGAAGTTTAATGTTAAAATCCTTTGCATATTTGTTAATGTTTCATAATAGAAAGTCATAACCAAAAATAATTAAACAAGTAATAAAATTGATAATCAAGCAGAATAAATGGGTTGTCTCCCTTAAAGCGCTTGCTTTAACGTCTTCCAGCCGGACGATGAACACCTTGATCAACCTTCATGGGAACCCACGGCATAGTGGGTTGTCTCCTCCACATCTTGTTCTACAAAGCTCTCGTACATTGCATCCTTGAACGGAAATGGATAGTGATGTTTGTTGATGGGTGCGTTGTGTTGCCTAAGGTTCACGTTCCTGTGCCCACCGTCGGGGATCTGCTTGGGTATCTGCACCAAAGAAGGGAACCACCTATCAACTTTAATGGGAATTGGATTTGGATTAGGTGGCTTACCTATGTGATGTGATGAAGTGGCAGCAATGTGAACATTCTTCCCCATGGTGCTTTCGGCCAATTTGAGCATTGTGAGGGCAGTGGCCGTATGGTCCTTGTACTCCACTCCAATTCCCTCGTCTTGCATGGTTGTTGATGCATCCTTTGTGCTTGGTGCTGAACGGTCCAGTCCTATCTTTTCAATTTTATCAATGGCACAACAAGAATGAACAACATTAGGAGTCTCAATGGATTCAGAAATTTTAAAACTAATCATGTCACCACCAAATGCCATAGTGACTAATCCTTTGGCCACATCAATCTTCGTTTGAGCCGTTTTCATGAATGGCCTTCCAAGGAGGATGGGCAATGAAGGGGCATGGTCTGATTCATCCATTTCGAGGACATAGAAATCTGCCGGGAAGATTAAATGATCAACCTGCACTAAAACGTCTTCCAAAACTCCCTTTGGATAAGCGTTAGATCTATCGGCCAATTGTATGATTACACCATCATTTTTCAATGCTCCTAAGTTCATAGATGCATAAATGGAATATGGCATAACATTTATAGAAGCACCTAAATCAAGCATGGCAGATTTGAAACGGGTATTACCAATGACACACGGAATTGTAAAACTCCCCGGATCTTTGCATTTGGGGGGTAGTTTATGTTGCAAGATGGCGGAGACATTCTCACTTACATGTACCACCTCTTTCTCCCGGACACGTTTCTTTGTTGTACAAAGCTTCTTTAAACACTTGGCATACTTCGGGATTTGCTTTATGGCATCAAGGAGGGGAATGTTGACATGCACCTTTCTAAATGTCTCTAGAACATCTTTTTCCTCCTCTTCGTTCTTTGATTGCAAAAATCTGCTAGGAAAGGGGACATTCAAAGGAAAAACATTAGTCGGAATTGAATTAAACACATTCTTACCCTTATTGGACAGATTTGAAGGTTTAGGGGCCATGGACACTTGCGGCATAGGTGTGTCCATCCTTGCCGTGGGTGGGCTTGATTCCTCCTCTTCCATTTGCAACATTTCATCCTCTTTGGGACCTGTTTTTGATGAAGAACCTGCCCCAATCTCTTTTCCACTTCTCAAGAGTATGGCCTTTGCACTTTCAAAGCCTCCCTTCGGATTTGGAATGGTAGAACTAGGAATCCTTCCTTGGTCTCTAATCTGCCCAACAACGTCGGCAATCTGCCCCATTTGTTTCTCTAGTTGGTCCACTCTCTTGTTTTGATTTTCCTGCCCATTAGTCAAAGTGGTTAGTAACTTAACAAGTGTATCATTATCCAAAGCATTACCTGAATTATTTAGGGCAGATTGTGGTTGGACTTGAGGGGGTGCGTATGGTTTGTTGTAGAAGCCCGGGGGTTGTTGCCTAAAGCCTCCTTGTGGTTGGGCTTGTTGTGGCTCTCTCCATTTGAAGTTTGGATGGTCTCTCCACCCCGGATTATACGTGTTGGAATATGGATCATGTCTTGGCTGATTTTGGCTTTGAAACCCAATGGCATTAGCGCTCTCCCATCCACCATTCTCAATGAGTTGAGGACACTTTTCGGATGCATGTCCTTGGATAGAACATACGCCAACGATCCCTACTTACATACTTTACTACAATTGATAAAAAGAGGGTTTAATTTGTGTGCTTATATATTTCGCATCAAATTTTTGGCGCCGTTGCCGGGGATTAGGAGGGATTGCTAAATCACTTGGAAACTGACTTGAAAACGTAAAAACAAAGTTTAAAACACTAACTAGACTCAAAGAATGCAAAACTATACTTTAAAACACTAAAACAAACCAAAAGACTCAAAACAGCCCCTAAACACTCAAAACTACCTTAAACACACAATCTGGGCAGTTTTGGGACTCTAACACAAACTTGGACGAATTTTGGTTTTCTAATGAACTAAAACACTTAAAAACATAATCTAAGACAAGTTCTAATTAATATGACTCAAAGAAATAAGATGGGGTTGATTTTGGACGAAAATAATTAAATTAAGACAAGAACAAAGTAAACAAATTCTTAGACAAATTTAAGTGAATCAAAACAGATTGTAAAATGAATTTGAATGAAACTTATGGATGGAAGGCTAGCTAGGAGGTTCTTCTCCACACATGTCACACTTGCATACAAAACGATTTCCAGTTGCTTTTCGATAAGCTATGAATACTCAACGCCCCAAATTAACCGTGAATTGCACTAATTAACCCTCAGTTTTTCCACAAGTTATTGGGTTGGATGATTGCATACGACAACCCAAAACATTCCCTACAAGTTCCCTACATGAATTGCATAATAGAGATACAAGCAAGAATCATTAATTTCTATGAAAAACATAAGCATTGACGAGGCACTCGTTACTATGATTTGCATGAAACTTATGCCAAGAATTTACTTAACGTGATTGTGACTAGCAACCTTCACTACTTGTGAATATAAGTTCATAACGATTAGGTGAAACTCCCTTATATTCTAGCGTTAAATTCATGCATGAAAATTAAGCGTGCACTCTCAACCAACATACACAAATCATTTCTTATACGATCAGATAAGTAAATTGAATTCACAACTTATGAATCACAACTGGATGTAATCAAATCATATTGCAAGTATGAACATGGTTTCGAATCACCCCCTAACTAAGAGGGATTTAGTTCCTCATACTCACAAAGCAAAGATACATAAAATTAGACATTAAAATCAAAGGAAAGAAAACACCTAAAATGCTCCAACTTGGGTAGCAAGTGCATCCAAGAATTCTCCTTTGCTTGCTTGCGGCAGATTGCTTTGTGGACGGATTTTTGGGTAGTTTTATGATGTAGAATGGATGGGGAATGGTATGGAAAGGTTTAGGGTAAGTGTGGAGGAGTGTTTGAGGGTTGGAGGGTGGTGGAGAACTAGGCAAAGAGGGTGGAAGAAGGTGGAGTGGCTGTTATGTTTTCTAGGCACTAGAATGGTGTTTTTTGGGTGTTTTGCTACCTAGAGGTTGTATGGACGAATTTTCTGTGATGAATGATGAATATGAGAGTGTGAACCCTTTGCCAAGGGGTGTAAACATGTATATATAGGCCCCAAAAACTTTAGAGAATCAGGTTAGGCTAGGGAGAATGCACGGCAAAGAGTGTATGTGGTGTGCAATGGTCCAAGGGTGAAAATGAAGTGATGATGCAAAGTGTGGAGGGTAAAATGGAGTGGTCTTGTAGCTAGGGGGCATGAATGATTGTGTACATTGCATAGAGATGGAAAGGGAGGTGAAAATGTGTCAATAAATGGGTCAAAGGTGCAGCAACATGTGGTACACAAGGCATGGGATTCCAAATGTGAATGATGGAGCATCAATTGGTGCATGTTAGGGTTGTGAAAGTTGTATAAAATTTTGTGGGTGAAGGGAACAAGAGGTATCAAGCAATTAAGTGTAATAATTAAATGAATTGAAGCATGAAATCAGAAATTATGTAGGTGACAAGAGTGATCAAGCATGGCATGGGAATCCAAAGGGAATTCTATGTTGTTTTGCATGGCAATGAAGGCAAGTTGGGGTGACAAATTTTTGGGCTGAGTTCTTCATCTTTTGGACCATAATTCTTCACATTCTTGGCCTCTTTAGTTCTCACATTCGTCCATCCACTTTGGCCCAAATATGTGACATGCATTCCAAGCTCCATTTTGCTCCAAAATGCTCCAAAATGCATCTTCTTGCCTACTTTGTCCATAAAATCTGAAAACACACGAAAATGACTTTAAACATTAAAATAACTAAGGAAACCCGACATAAATGCACAAGAACAAGCCAACTAAGTCGCATAAATATGCTCTTATCAGTTGTTCGAATTTAGTTTGCAATGCGTGCCCCAAAAAGCTGTAAAAGAACAAGTGCTGGCCAATTTCTTAGCTCAACATCTTTCTCCAAACAGTTTTAGGGGCAACAACGTCGAAATTGGCATGGTAGAAACATGTGATAATTATTGGACGATGTATTTTGATGGCTCTAGTACCTCGACCTCGGCTGGCGTTGGAATTGTCATCCAATCCCTTGATCACTACTGATGGTATTTTTCTCTCAAGCTGGATTTCGACTGTACAAATAATCAGGCCGAACGGCCTTAACGTCATTCATGACTTGAGGGCTACCTGCGTGCTCGTCCTTGGCGATTCAGAACTTGTGATTAACCAATTCAATGGAACTTTTTGTTGCATGAGTTGTACTATGGTGCCCTATCACACGGTTGCTAGATATTTAGCCGAATCGTTTGAAGGCATTACATTCAAGCACATCTCACGAGTTCAAAATACTAATGTAAACGAATTGGTTCAAATAGCCTCTAGAGCACAACTCTTGGGGAGCGAGTTAAGCCGGGTCATACCAGTAGTACAACATCCACACCCAGCCTTGGTTAATTAACAAGTTCTCCAAAATGACCACGTGATCCATACAAGAGTTATGTCCCTACCTTCGTTGTTGGAACTAGAGGAGCCTATAGATATTTGTGCGGTCGATACATTACCAAACAACTGGAGAAAGTTAATTATGCAGTATCTTGGTAATCCCAGTGGTAACCATGACTGCATGACAAGGTTACATGCCACAAATTACGTAATGTACCAGAATAAGCTGTACCAAAAAAGTGAAGACAGTCTGTTGCTATTATGCCTCGGCCCAGAGGAGGCCGCCCAAGCTATTACAGAGGTACACGAAGGGATATGCGAAGCTCATCAATCTGGATGTAAAACACGATGGTTGCTTCGCCAGCACGGCTATTTCTGGCCAAGTATATTGAAAGATTGCATTGAATACGCGCGAGGTTGTGTACAATGTCAAATTCATGGACCTATATAGAGAGTCTCGGTAGAACTACTTCACTCAGTCACTAAACCATGGTCGTTCAGAGGATGGGCCATAGACATAATCGGCAAAATTACGCTGTCTTCCAAATCATCAAAGCATGCATGGATATACTCGTTGCGACGAACTACTTCACGAAGTGGGGCGAAGTGAAGTCATACACCGAGTTAACTTCTAAAAAGGTCTATAATTTTGTAGAAGAAAACATCGTGACAAGATTCGACATACTAGAAACAATTATAACGGCATAATTTTTACAGCCAATAGGTTTAAAGAGTACGCGGCAAGTCTGAAAATTCAGCTCGATTAGTCCACGCCATATTATCCATAAATAAACATATAGGACAAAGCAAGTAATAAAGTTTTAATCGGTATCCTTGAGAAAATGATAAAAGAAAAGCCTGGTATGTGGCATTTGAAGTTAAACGAGGCATTATGGGCATATCGAACTTCACTCTGATCAGCAACAGAACGACCCCATATGCGTTGACTTATGGACACGACACGATGCTACCGGTCGAACTAAGCATAAACTCGTTACGAGTTATCGAACAAAGTAGTTTGTTCAGTGCTGAGTATAGTCAAGCCAAGAGGCAAGAGTTAGAGGACTTGGAGGAAGCTTGTCTCGATGCCTATAACTTACTGGTGACTCATAAAAAAATTGTTAAACGAGCTTATAATTGACAAGTTAGGAAAAAGACGTTCGGCGAAGGTGAATTAGTATGGAAAACTGTGTTGCCAATAAGGATTAAAGACCCTAGATTTGGGAAATGATCTTCGAATTAGGAAGAACCATTCGTCATCCACAAAGTCCTCAGCAAGGGCATACCACCTCAAGGATCGAACTGGTTTAATTCATAAATTGCCAATCAATGGGAAATTCTTAAAGAAATATTATCCGATCAATTGGCAAATGCAAGAATAAAATTTTTATTGATTTGAAACGAGCATACAAGTAAAGTTACAAATAGTCAATCGGCCTACAACTAAAGACAAAATCCTAAGGAGTCGAAGGAAGAAAAGCTTCAAGAGAGGCTTTCAGTTCTAGCCACCTTACTTCGCCCATTGTAACCTCGGCCTGTCTTGTTCTTTTGTCGAGTTGTAGTTACTGTATTTGCTTCTCACCTGCCACCTACTCTGCCAATCGAGGTTTATTCGACTCAAAATCCTTTTCAAGCTTGGAAGCAACGGTCGACCTTTGACGTTGAAGTTCAGCAATTTGACAGTCAAGATCAGCTAGTCACTCCTTCTTTGCCTTTATGGCCTCAAGCTCTGGTTGGATAGCCTCATGAGCGACCATTGCAGCTTTGAGGTCATGGTCTGCCTAAAGAGCCCTTTCGAAGATAGTGAAATATTATCAGGTTTGTTCTAGGACAGTAGACAAGTGAACGACATTTTCATAGCTCAGAAGGTCATCGGTTGCAAGGTCATTTAGATCCAACAAAATCGAGGCCTTTACATTGAAGGATTTGTAAGACCGAGAAAGATATAAGCTTTTGCAGCTTGGCGAATGCGTTAGACTTGGCTGTAATTACAGAGGGCTCGGTTGTGGAAGCAGAAGGCCCAGCCGTCCCCGAAGTACTAGAAATAAGAGCGTCGAGCTCGATCTCCTATGAAGCCTACACAAAAGTGCTTGTTAGGAAAATGAGAATTCAAAGTAATGGCACAAAAGGAAGTTGTGTTAGATCTGCCGAGATGAGACTTCGGCCATGTCTGCTGGTTCTTTGCTCAAAGCTAGAGAGCTTAATGGATGAGCCCAATGTTTAAGGTAGCTTTTTAATTCATGCGACCGATGAAGGTTATCTGCGCTTGATGGCCCCTGAGGTAGCCAGTAAATATAAATAACACCTTTCAACTTATAGAATTTTTGGTGAAATGAGGCCCTCCTCTTCCGAACCAGTGAAGTGGTTGATCAAAGTGTTGTAGTTGAAGAAATTTTTGTGCAGTTTTTGCACATCTTTTTTCAACGACCCTTGATTTTTCTTTGTCAAGACTTCGACGACACCCTCGTCAAAGATTGCCTTCAGGTCCAGGTCCAATTTGTACCGCGACAGAACGGCGTCGACTGGGAAACCAGAAGGGGAAGTGCCAAGTATGGCCATGATATCCAGCACGATTGGCCTGATGGGGCCAAGGGGAAGAATCATTGTATTAGTGGCTGAGCACAAAAAGCTTAGGGCGGCCATTAAAAGCTCTTGGTCCATGTTGATCTCATGGATCGAAAGCTTAATGGCTTCAAACATGCGAAGAGTCTTCCACTCGTCGCTGAAGTGTGACTCCATGCTGGTAACCCAGGCAGCCTACGCTGCAGTGGTCGAGGGCCAAGCTCCTTGGGGTCTGGCCAACTCCTACTTCGACCAATCGTACCCTTGAAATAGGGGTTCAAAGTAGTGGGCCTTCAACATCTTGGTGATTGACTCTAGGACGTCGTCCTTGAAAAGTGGTCCCAGAGTTTGGTGGGAGGCGCTCGAATCACCCTCAGATCAGAGGGTTTTGATGGCGTTCCAATCAATGAAGTCTCAGCACTTGTCGCATTCTTCAACGAGTTTAGTGATGAAGGTGTTGGCAGCCATTGATGAAGGTTGAAGATTTTCTGGGTTTCAAAGTTTGGTTTTTTTCTAGGCTGGGAGCAAATGGTAAGAATTTCTGGAGGTTTGAAAGCGTGAAAATCCAAATGAAGATGAGTGTTTATAGACATTTGGGAAGAAGATCAATAGTTTAATTTTAAAAGAATTAGGGGTAAATTCGACCAAAGAGTTTTGTAATCATAGCAGAGATTTGAAAATCCAGGTGAAGAGGTCGAAAAGCTTGCAAATTGAGGATGCACGATTGAGTGTGACGGCGAGGTTTATGGTGAATGGACGTTTCAGTGCCTGCATGCTTTGAACGTCATTATTGAAGAATGATAGGTGGGCTGAGGAACTACCATGTGGCAGGGAATCTAATAAGTTTAAGAGATCGTGCAATCGTGTCTAACAAATACGCCTGGGTGGTTGGAGTATTTGAGGCTTTTCAATGTCCTCCGGTTTAGTAGAAGGAATATGCTAAGGGTTTATTTCGCTTCTTCAAGGTCGAGGCTCAGCCAAGACTTGTAGGTCGAAAACCTCAGAAGCGAGGGGGCAATGTTTGGGTCCAAAATATTATTTTGGGCCAAGCTTAGAGTCATTCTCAGCCCAATAGCATTCATCTAGAATCTTGTTATGGGTCGTTTAGTCAAGGTCGGCCGAATCATATTACGAAGAGGTTTGGTTTAGATAATGGTGAGTTAGTCGAATGCTAGTGCAATAAGGAGTCTTAAGGCTAAGGATGCTGAGAATTAGAGGATGAATCTGGCTTGTTAAAAAGCTTAGTTAAAAGTCCTATGGGAATTAGGATTGGCCGAAACTGGATCAAATTGGGTTGAGGAGTTCTAATCCTAGCCCATTTCTAGTTAGGCCATGAGGTAATTCGTTGCTATAAATAGAGAAAGGAGTGCATCATTGAAAGCTCCTCCAATTCAACACACAAATTGCCCTGCACAAAGGTTCTCAACAACCTTGAGATTTTATCTTCTTCCCCTTTCTTCCCGCCAAGGCAATTGGTGACATCTTCAGTTTGGATAAATAGCACTAGAGCAGTAGAATCAGCCGATCAATGAGCACCTTCAATTTGGATAGAGAGTACTGCTTCGAGGCCGACTGGTTATTATCCAAGTCTCAGTCGACAAGGATTCTCGAGTCCTTGTTGGTAGAGGTCATCTCATCAGCCTTATCGGCAAAGTGAGGTGTTACAAGTTACTAGGCTCGGCACATTGAATACCGAGTTTGTTTTATGATTGGGTATTCACAAGTACGTTTTAGAGTTCGG
Source organism: Malus domestica (assembly GCF_042453785.1). NCBI lineage: Eukaryota > Viridiplantae > Streptophyta > Magnoliopsida > Rosales > Rosaceae > Malus > Malus domestica. Next base: position 14,269,727 of record NC_091668.1, read on the forward strand.
CATTCTGACGGCCGAACCACGTTTACCATCAAGACATTTATCTCATTTGAGTATTTATGTCTGTATAGTTTAGTGTCAGTTCAGTGTGCTTATACACTTACAAATATAATCACCGTGACCGAACCCAACGCCGAGATCCGTGAACTTTACAAGACTAGCAGCCTTGCCTTCAAACTTTATAACCCAAGGGTCGAGACGTGTTCCTTCCTCAGCCGTAGTCGCAAGATCGAGAAGTCAGCAGCGCGCTCAACATGATATCAGCATATTTTACTCCCCAGTCGAGCTCGGCCGTCAAGTTGGCATGCCCCGCACATAACCGAATGATGTAGTTAGCTTATTAGTTACTCGGCCTATGCGCTACATAGGCTTAGTAGTTTTTAGGGTCAACAACGACATACGGTAAAGTGAGACATGAAAACAAGATTTGGAATGCATGATGGGTCAAAATGACATTCAAACAGCTTGGTTATGTGGGACTGCACTCAAACATCAAACAACGAGTCTAGTCCACAATCCTTATCAGGGTACCAAACACAGGCTTTCACTAAATTGGAATAATAACGCATCCATTGGTAACAACAACAATAACAACAACAACAAAGCCTTTTCCCACTAAGTGGGGTCGGCTATATGAATCCTAGAACGCCATTGCACTCGCTTTTGTGTCATGTCCTCCGTTAGATCCAAGTACTCTAAGTCTTTTCTTAGGGTCTCTTCCAAAGTTTTCCTAGGTCTTCCTCTACCCCTTCGACCCCGAACCTCTGTCCCGTAGTCACATCTTCGAACCGGAGCGTCAGTAGGCCTTCTTTGCACATGTCCAAACCACCGTAACCGATTTTCTCTCATATTTCCTTCAACTTCGGCTACTCCTACTTTACCTCGGATATCCTCATTCCCAATCTTATCCTTTCTCGTGTGCCCACACATCCCACGAAGCATCCTTATCTCCGCTACACCCATTTTGTGTACGTGTTGATGCTTCACCGCCCAACATTCTGTGTCATACAACATCGCTGGCCTTATTGCCGTCCTATAAAATTTTCCCTTGAGCTTCAATGGCCTACGACGGTCACACAACACGCCGGATGCACTCTTACACTTCATCCATCCAGCTTGTATTCTATGGTTGAGATCTCCATCTAATTCTCCGTTCTCTTGCAAGATAGATCCTAGGTAGCTAAAACGGTCGCTTTTTGTGATTTTCGCTAGATTGCTCCGGTCATTAGTGTGGATAAGTATATAAATGGATAGAGATAGGAAAGTAAACACCAGATGTACGAGGTTCACCCATATTGGCTACGTCCACGGAATAGAGGAGTTCTCATTAATTGTGAAGGGTTTACACAAGTACATAGGTTCAAGCTCTCCTTTAGTGAGTACAAGTGAATGATTTAGTACAAATGACATTAGGAAATATTGTGGGAGAATGATCTCATAATCACGAAACTTCTAAGTACCGAAGTGTGGTATCGTCTTGACTTGCCTTATCTGTCTCGTAGGTAGATGTGGCATCTTCTCTAGAAGTACTCTTCCTCCATCCAAGGGTGGTATCTTTAACTGGTGGAGATGCACAAGGTAATGTATCAATTTCACTTGAAGCTTACTTGTAGTTTCAGGCTTGGTCAAGCGTGATACAAACCATGTAGTAGGAGTCCCCCAAGTCGCCGAGCTAGGGGATCTGCTGAAAGAGGTGACAGACAAGGTAAGCAATCAGAGCTCCAAGCAATCAGTCCCAGATCAGAACTTTGATTTCGAGTTCCAGCTGATTGTTCACATTCTCCCTATCTTGCAGGCAGCATGAAGGATAAAGAGAAGAAAAATGAGAAGAGATGATATGGGATACTTTTGCTTTTGAAGAAGTAACTTTCCACAGGCTTATTCTTGAACTGGGCTGGAGGGTTTTCTGGTTTCCTCCAGAGTATAAGGCCGACTGAAGAATTTGAGGGTTAAAACAAGTCCATCAAATCTATAGTACATTCGACCCTGCTGATATGGGACACTTTTGCTTTTGACAGAGTAGTGGATGTATCGACACGTGTGCTGTTACGCTTGTCTCCACATGCTTCCTTGTATCCTTGTCACTTGTCCTATCTGTTCCTCAGGCAGATGCGGTATCTTCCCTGGAAGCATAAGATGTTGAAGATGAGTACTCGAGAGCAATGCCAAGTAATCAAGTAAGGGGTTCCAGGCAGTCAGTTCCTGACTGGAAGCTTGATTCCAAGTGCTGACTGATTGCTCTCTTTCTGCTTGTCTTGCAGGTAAGAACAAGGCCAAAGGAAAAGACAGGAAAAAGCATGATATGGGATACTCTTGCTTTTAACCTTGATGATATGAGATATTCTTGCTCTAGTATAGCTTGTTTGCAGAGGTATTATCGGGGGGAAAGAAAGCTGAATAATTCGAAAGGCTTCTTTGGGAGTGCCCTTTCAAATATGAGGAAGGGTTGAGCATTTTTGCAGGTCTGCCTGTCCGTTGGGGATGGAGGTCGACATATATAGGAGTTTCCCTAACAACAAGTAGTAATGCTATTCCTTTACCCTGCTTGGTCATAGCACGGTAGTGGAAGCTGCCAGCTTCACATGTTTTAACTCTGTCAGAGCACTTTGAAAAAGTGGTCTGTGGTATCTGGAAGCTGATGTTGCGTGTGAAGATTACAGACAAGCTTTATCCAAGGAGATCCGGCTTTTGAAGTTGGGAAAGTGGTGCCTCTTCGGTTTTCGAACAAGCAATCATGTCGGAGATATGGCTCTTGAGATTCGGAGAACGATGCCTTTTCAATTTTTGAGAAAGCAATCCTGCTAGGGGTCTGGCTCTCGAGATTCGGAGAGCGGTGTCTCTTCGATTTTTGAGAAAGTAATCATGTTGGGAGTCTGGCTCTCGAGATTCGGAGGGCGGTGCCTCTTCGATTTTGGAGCAAGCAATCTTGTTGGGAGTGTTTTCTCGAATGTGAGAAAAGATTGGGCATGTTTGCTAGTCTACCTTGCCACGAAGCACAGAGGTTGACACACAGGGACTTTCCAATTATCCAGCAGTGGTACTGTTCCTTTACCCTTGTGGGTAATAATATGGTAGCTAGACCTTCAAAATTTATGTGTCTAAACTTTGTTAGTGCTGTTTCTTTGCTATTCTTTTACCCTTCTTGGTCAGAGCGATGTAGTGGGAGCTGCAAGCTTCACGTGTCTCAACTTTGTTAGAGAACTTTGGCAAAGTTATCTGTGGTACCCATGAGCTAATGTTGCGTGTAGGAAGTGGGTGATTGAACAGTAAGATTCATGTGCTTTTTACTTCACCAAAAATCTTCGACATAATGCCCATAATTTCCGCAAAGCTGAGTGTGCGTGTGACAGGTGCTGACAAGGCTGGAAAAGTAGGTGCCTCTTCGATTTCTGAGATCGGCCCTCGCGGTCTCTGAGCAGCCCAGCTTTTGAGAAAGCAAGCGCCTCTTCGATTTCTGAGATCGGCCTTCGTGGTCTTTGAGCAGCCCAACTTTTGAGAAAGCAAACGTCTCGTGGTCTCTGAGCAACCCAGCTTTTGAGAAAGCAAACGCCTCTTCGATTTCTGAAACTCCGTCGAGTGCAGATTTTTATAGAGGCTGGCATTAAGTTCCAAAGCACACTTGAATCTCCACCAGTAGAAGCTCCATTCTTGCACTTCTAAGATCTTGATTTGTCCGACCTCTTCTCTCTTCAACACCTTTGAAAATGTCTGGCCCCTCCGACCGTCGTTTTGACTTGAACCTTGTTGAAGAGGCAGCCACGCCTTCTCCAGACAACATATGGCGCCCATCCTTCGTCTCCCCTACTGGTCCTCTTACCGTTGGGGATTCTATGATGAAGAATGATATAACCGCTGCGGTAGTGGCCAGGAACCTTCTCACTCCCAAAGATAACAGACTACTTTCCGAACGATCTGATGAGTTGGCTGTTAAGGATTCTCTGGCTCTCAGTGTTCAGTGTGCAGGTTCTGTGTCTAACATGGCCCAACGCCTATTTGCTCGAACCCGCTAAGTTGAATCATTGGCGGCTAAAGTGATGAGTCTCAAACAGGAGATTAAAGGGCTCAAGCATGAGAATAAACAGTTGCACCGGCTAGCACATGACTATGCTACAAACATGAAGAGGAAGCTTGACCAGATAAAGGAATCTGATGGTCAGGTTTTACTTGATCATCAGAGATTTGTGGGTTTGTTCCAAAGGCATTTATTGCCTTCGTCTTCTGGGGCTGTACCGCGTAATGAAGCTCCAAATGATCAACCTCTGCTGCCTCCTCCTTCTAGGGTTCTGTCCAATACTGAGGCTCCAAATGATCCCCCTCCAGTGCTTGCTCTTTCTGGGCTCTACCGACTGCTGAGACTTCTCCTAAGCAACCTTTGTGAAGGCTCCCTCTTGTTTGTTTATTTTGACTCATGTATATGTACATATTTGTAACTTATCGGGGATATCAATAAATAGCTTTCCTTCATTTCAACGTATTGTGTTAAATACACCAAAGCCTTATTCGCTAAGTTCTTTGAATTTTCTTTTGTTGAAGCTTGTATGTTGAAGCTTTGTGAGTGGAGCATGTAGGTTGAGGTAGTATTCCCTTAATTTCCCGAATGAGGAAAACTTCTCAGCTTGAGACTTGGAAAATCCAAGTCACTGAGTGGGATCGGCTATATGAATCTTTGAACGCCATTGTGCTCGGTCCTATGTCATGTCCTCCGTTAGATCCAAGTACTCTAAGTCTTTTCTTATAGTCTCTTCCAAATTTTTCCTAGGTCTTCCTCTACCCCTTCGGCCCTGAACCTCTATCCCATAGTCGCATCTTCTAATCGGAGCGTCAATAGGCCTTCTTTGCACATGTCTAAACCACCGTAACCGATTTTCTCTCATCTTTCCTTCAATTTCGGCTACTCCTACTTTACCCCGGATATCCTCATTCCTAATCTTATCCTTTCTTGTGTGCCCACACATCCAACGAAGCATCGTCATCTCCGCTACACCCATTTTGTGTACGTGTTGATGCTTCACCGCCCAACATTCAGTGCCATACAGCATCGCCGGCCTTATTGCCGTCGTATAAAATTTTCCCTTGAGCTTCAGTGGCATACGGCGGTCACACAACACGCCGGATGCACTCTTCCACTTCATCCATCCAGCTTGTATTCTGTGGTTGAGATCTCCATCTAATTCTCCGTTCTTTTGCAAGATAGATCCTAGGTAACGAAAACGGTCGCTCTTTGGTATTTCTTTATCTCCGATCCTCACCCCTAACTCGTTTTGGCCTCCATTTGCACTGAACTTGCACTCCATATATTATGTCTTTGATCGGCTTAGGCGAAGACCTTTAGATTCCAACACTTCTCTCCAAAGGTTAAGCTTTGCATTTACCCCTTCCTGAGTTTCATCTATCAACACTATATCGTCTGCGAAAAGCATACACCAAGGAATATCATCTTGAATATGTCCTGTTAACTCATCCATTACCAACGCAAAAAGGTAAGGACTTAAGGATGAGCCTTGATGTAGTCCTACAGTTATGGGAAAGCTTTCGGTTTGTCCTTCATGAGTTCTTACGGCAGTCTTTGCTCCTTCATACATATCCTTTATAGCTTGGATATATGCTACTCGTACTCCTTTCTTCTCTAAAATCCTCCAAAGAATGTCTCTTGGGACCCTATCATACGCTTTTTCCAAATCTATAAAGACCATGTGTAAATCTTTTTTCCCATCTCTATATCTTTCTATCAATCTTCGTAAGAGATAGATTGCCTTCATGGTTGAGCGCCCTGGCATGAACCCAAATTGGTTGTCCGAAACCCGTGTCTCTTGCCTCAATCTATGCTCAATGACTCTCCCAGAGCTTCATTGTATGACTCATTAGCTTAATACCCCTATAGTTCATGCAATTTTGTACGTCGCCCTTATTCTTGTAGATAGGCACCAAAGTGCTCGTTCGCCACTCATTTGGCATCTTCTTCGTTTTCAAAATCCTATTGAAAAGGTCAATGAGCCATGTTATACCTGTCTCTCCCAAAACTTTCCACACTTCGATTGGTATATCGTCTGGGCCTACTGCTTTTCTATGCTTCATCTTCTTCAAAGCTACAACCACTTCTTCCTTCCGGATTCGACGATAAAAAGAGTAGTTTCTACACTCTTCTGAGTTACTCAACTCCCCTAAAGAAGCACTCCTTTCATGTCTTTCATTGAAAAGATTATGAAAATAACCTTTCCATCTGTCTTTAACCGCGTTCTCTGTAGCAAGAACCTTTCCATCCTCATCCTTGATGCACCTCACTTGGTTTAGGTCCCTTGTCTTCTTTTCCCTTGCTCTAGCTAGTTTATAGATATACAACTCTCCTTCTTTGGTATCTTGTCGCTTATACATATCGTCATAAGCCGCTAACTTAGCTTCTCTCACAGCTTTCTTCGCCTCTTGCTTCGCTTTTCTATACCTTTCACCATTTTCATCGGTCATATCCTTGTATAAGGCTTTACAACATTCCTTCTTAGCCTTCACCTTTGTTTGTACCTCCTCATTCCACCACCAAGATTCCTTTTGGTGTGGGGCAAAGCCCTTGGACTCTCCTAATACCTCTTTTGCTACTTTTCGGATACAACTAGCCATGGAATCCCACATTTGGCTAGCTTCCCCCTCTCTATCCCACACACTGGGTGATTACTTTCTCTTTGAAAATGACTTGTTTTTCTTCTTTTAGATTCCACCATCTAGTCCTTGGGCACTTCCAAGTCTTGTTCTTTTTTCTCACTCTTTTGATATGTACATCCATCACCAACAAGCGATGTTGATTAGCCACGCTCTCTCCTGGTATAACTTTGCAATCCTTACAAGTTATACGATCCCCTTTCCTCATTAGAAGAAAATCTATTTGTGTTTTTGACGACCCACTCTTGTAGGTGATCACATGTTCTTCTCTCTTCTTAAAGAAGGTGTTGGCTAAGAAGAGATCATCTGCCATTGCAAAATCCAAGATAGCTTCCCCATCCTCGTTTCTCTCCCCAAAACCATGGCCACCATGAAAACCTCCATAGTTGCCTGTCTCCCTGCCCACGTGTCCATTTAAATCTCCTCCTATAAATAACTTCTCCGTCTGAGCAATTCCTTGCACCAAGTCTCCAAGGTCTTTCCAAAATTTCTCCTTCGAACTCATATCCAACCTTACTTGAGGTGCGTACGCACTAATCACATTGATAAGTTCTTGTCCTATTACAATCTTGATTGTTATGATTCTATCTCCTACCCTCTTGACATCTACAACATCTTGTGTCAAGGTCTTGTCCACGATGATGCCAACACCGTTTCTCGTTCTATTTGTGCCCGAATACTAAAGTTTAAACCCTGAGTTTTCTAGATCCTTTGCCTTACAACCAACCCACTTAGTTTCTTGTAAGCACATAATATTTATCCTTCTCCTCACCATAACTTCCACTACTTCCATAGATTTTCCCGTTAAGGTTCCTATATTCCACGTTCCTAAACGCATTTTGCTCTCTTGAACTCTACCCTTCTGTCCTAGCTTCTTCACCCTCCCCCGTCTAATAGGATCAAAGTACTTCTTTTGTGTGTCCCGTGTAAAGTTGATAGGAGCATATGCTCCCAAACAACTTTGAGTGGAGTCGTTCGAAAAGAAGTTTCTATGGCCCCCTTGCTCATTTAACACTGCATCCGGGTGCCGATGGAGATACAGCGACCCTTGCTCACTTATCACTGTGCTCGGGCCACACAGCGCGCCACTTACGGGTGACGCCCTAGCTTTAGCGCAATTTCGTTCTGGATTCATTTTCATAAAGATTCGACGTAATCATGGAGTGCCGGCTGTCGACTACCTGACGCCCTCCCCCTCCTCCTTTATCCGGGCTTGGGACCGGCAATGTAAGATAAACTTACACAGGCGGAGTTAACGCATCCATTGGTAATTACAAAATTAAGTTTTATGTAGGTTTTGTATAATTAAGGTCGTTTGATAATCATTCTTTTTTAGTTTTTAGTTTTGTTTTCACTTTTTCAAGAACTACAATCTTGTTTGGTAACTACTTTCAATTTTGAAAAAAAATTGAAAACCCAAAAATGAAAAACTGAAAACTGAAAATCAAAAAAAAAAAAATTAAGGCCAAATTTTGAAAACAGAAAGTAGTTTTTACTTTTTGTCCCTACAATATAATCATTTGTGGCTGAAGATGCAGAACCAAGCGGCCTGGGTTTATCTCGCCCAAAACTACGTCGTTAAGGAGTTAAAAGTAGTTTTCCCAGAACCTCCTCTCCACCTTTCGATACACATCTCAACCACGAAAAATGTTGAACCAGCAAGACACATTGGTTTTACCCTGTGGAGTTGAAGTAAAATACAGAAAGCAGTAAAGTTCAAGACATCGAAGTGACCGGGAAAATCTACAACACAAAATCAGCCTTGATTGATTCACAATTCCCAATTGTTCAACAGAACCAGCTTAACATATATATTTTCCAAGCACCAACTATATCTAACAAAAGTTTTTCCAAAATTTTCCCCAAGTCTTCCCAATTATCCGGCAACTAATGCATATGCTTAAACATATAAATTAGAAAAACAACCTTGCAAATGGTTACATACGGTGCGGAAAACTGGAATTCAGAATTCCGATGACAATGACCAGCAACCTTGAAAGCAAGCACACAGAACAACCATGCTGCTGACTACGGACAGGACAGACATCACAAACCATAATGCAAAATTCTTCATGCCTTCGTCGTCAAATTGATTCAGGTCTATTACCTTTCTTATTTTCATAAACGGTGTCTTTTGATGGAGCTCTCTCTGCACGTTCAGTTTTGTCTATGCTTTCTGCTCAATGCTCCGAGGTTATAGGTTCTTGAACATAGACGGGTTGGTGTTGGTCTTCATCCGCTGTCTCATCATCTGTATGGGACTGCTCTTTGCTTCCCTCGGCCTTGGGAACTGCTGCCTCCTCTTGGGTGTGAGATCCAGCTTCACTTTCTGCAGTGGGCACGGTGGCATTCTCCTCAATCGTTGCAGCAATTAAGTTGGTCTTTTCCTCATTTACTGCCTTAGAAGTCATTTTTGGCTCATTCACCACATTTGGTAAAGTGGTCTTCTCAGACGGGAGTCTAGGAAGAGACTTCCGTTGTGGCTTCTTTGGATGCACAGGAGAGGGCCCTTTAGCAGTGTTCTGAGGTACTTTCTCATCCAGACTAAGCCTGCTAGATCGACCATTGGTATTACCGTGTGCTTCAGAAACTGCAGGAGGTAAGCTCTTCCTACGTCCGAGCTTGGGAGACTTGGCTCTTGTAGTTGGTATCTGCATAAATTGCACTAGACGTCAAGGCCAAAATATAGCAGTGCACTGCTGTCAAATAACAGCTAAGTACAGTGAAGCACGATTATCACTATGCAGTTCCAACTTAACTAATCATAGTAGGAATACATGTTCAGACTACGTATTAGTCAAGAAACTTGAAACCGATTTTTATAAGCTTTCGGTAGACTAACAAAGTATGAACTGTAATGCTCAGTGCAATTTTGGGTAAAACAGTTGTTGGCAGCATCAAAATATTACATCTGTGGTGCCTCCTTTCCAATCAAACGAAGTATGGTAGCTGTACTAGACTTGTCAATAATAACTCAGATACTACCACTGTTCCAACTGACTGAATGGGGTCAGATCGTGAGAGTCTTATTAAGTGATTGATAACTTTAAGGATTGGCTTGATTAACATGTTCAATTTTCCAAAAATGAAAAAGGTGCATGAACTCAGAAGTATAAGTGGTAAAAGTTGCACTCTCTTGCTGTGAAGGAAAATTACATGTACAATACTGAAGAATGGGAAAATAATTTAGGACCAGTACTTTACCAAATAAACAGTTGTTAACAGTTGCACATGCTACTAAACTAAGAGATATAAGCAGAACTATATAGGAAGATCTACCAAAGGCATCCTATACGACAACTGTAATATAAGAAAACTGGAAATGCAACCAGAATGCGTCCAACAGGGTCATGGCCAAAGTTATAAACTAATCACCATTTAGAAGTCCGTCAATAATGTACTTGCACACCCCACCACTTTACTATATATGACAAAAAAATAAAGAGTTTTCCAAACTCAAGCACAAAATCAGATTCACCAGAAAACTGGAAATTACGCATGAACAAAAGAATATGCATCATGCCATTTGTGATTTTGAAAGAAAAAGATATACCTTCTTCAGCTCCACTTTAGGAGGTGGAGGCTCCTGATAGAAGCTTGGCATTGGAGTTGCTTTAAAAGTCAGTTTTTTCCTGAGCATCCTAATCTCAGCTTCCAGAGTTTCCTGTATAAGAACAGACAACATTCATAATAAGAACAGGATTCGCACACAGGTTTCGGTTGACCACCATTGATTGAATACCACCTCGGACTTGGCTTGCAAATTATTCTTCTCCATCTCCTTTGCATGTATCTTTTCCTCCAGTTTAGTATAGAACTGCCCAAGGTAATGGTAAACGTTACTTCGATAACAGAGATAGTGTTGGAAGACTCAGCATACGAAAAAAACATCAGAAAGATGCAATGCAGAAAACTAACCTCCCTCCTTTTCTCAGCTCGTTCATCGCACCTAAAACTGAAACCATATTTCGGAAGTGTCCCAACCCTAGGCTGTTTATCTCCTTCTGTTGGACTTCTAAGATGCAGTTAAGGATAAATGAAAAACGAATAAAAGGCAATAGACAAATAATGTAAGAAGACCAGCAGATTTAGTAGGCAACAAATGTTCAAAAGGTTAAGGATACAAAGAGGATTGTGATTCTCCTTCAGCCTGATTCTGGGAGCCTTTTTTCAAAGGCTTCAGCTTTGCCTTCTCCCTGTAAAAGAAAAATCACAATTAACAAATAGCCAAGCGAACAATTCAATAAAGATAGTTTCCAAATTAAACATCTCAACTCAAGATGGTCTCCAAGAATTAGGGAGAAAAAATTAAACGTAAGCAATATGAGACATAAACCCCTAAGGCATAAAGAAGAGACAAGGAAATAGAACATAAACACAAGCATTACTCACACGCTGCCTTCAGACAATTCTGCATCAAGTTTTTCAGGTTGCTGCTGGAATCAAATAAAGATTAGACAGAATAATCAACAAGAACAAAGATATCAAAATAAAACAACACAAACGTTGTATCCAAAGATTGGAAAAGCTGCAAAAAAGGAAACCGAAGGTGAAATTGACGTTTACATTGGATGACTGAACCTGTCTCCCATTAAATAATCTATTCTTGTTAGGCTGTTTCGGGCATGAATTTGGAGCAGCTGAACCATTTGAAACAGAAGCTTTTGCCTCAGTGCCATTTCCATCTTTGCTTTTCTTCATCAAAGTTGGGGAGACGCTCTTGGGACCAGGGGCCTTCTCATTCTTGCTCTTACCTGGACCTTTATGCACTTTGGCGGGCTTTGAATGAGTAGAACCTTTCACTTCATCTTCCTGCAACACAGACATGCAGATGGAAATGTAAATCAGGTCGACGCGTATAATTAACTCAAACCAGCCAGCCGAAATCTAGCACTTCCTACCTTAGCAATAGTCAAAGCAACAGTCAAACCATTACTTTCAGGGTTGACATTGGCCTCTATAGCTTCCCAAACAGACGAGCTATTAGTCCCACCGTCATCCACCTTATCAGCATTTCCAATTTTCCCACTTGATGCTGCAGTCTCCGTCATAGCATTCTCGCTGAAGGTCCCATTCATGTCGTCTGAAACAACACCAGCCTGCCCATGAACACCGTTTTGATGAGCCACCTCAAGCCCGTAGGTGGCTGCCAAATTATCTGAATCCATGACACACTAACTACAAAATTAAGAACAATCTTATTATTATTCCCATCAAAACTATTATCTATAGAATACGGGCTCGAATTTAAGGTATTGCCCAATAAGAACTGTAATTAAATTAATTTTCCTCCAGTTTCTCAGCAAACAAACAGAGTGCAGATATACTTGCCTCGGAGTAAATTCCGAAATTAGTTAAATCAAAATCTTCATTTAATAAAAAATACACCAAGATTTAAAACTGAAAAATAAATAAATAAATTATATAATAAAATCCACATCAAGCACAAAACACAAGCCACATTTCCAGAACAAAAATCTTTAAATTTTACACTGATCTAACACAAACATGCAACAAATAACCAGTAAGGAAATCAACGATCAATGCAAAAGGCACAAGATTCAACATTTGGCTATCCCTAGAGCTCAGAACTCAGTCTTCAAGCCGAAATCAATACAAAAACCACAAGATTCAACATTTTCCTGCCATTTCATCACATTTTCTCGGCAGCCAAACGGACTACCACTGTAAAACAAGCTTAAAGAGTATCCACTCACCTCGACAAGCGCACAACAACAACTAAAACTCCATTAGCTCCGGCCCAACCGCAGAGACGGCTTCAAGGATCTGAGCGCCGGAGAGTGAAGAGAGTACGGCAGCGACGACGGCGGAAGCGGATCGGAGGATCCGGACCCAAAAGGGAAGATCTTTTTCGGATTCAAAAGTCGGAGTTTTGATAATTCCTTTTCATTTTTGGGGGGTTTAAAGAAAATGAAATCGGAAATAATAATAAACGATATAAATAATAAATTTTGTGGATTTGAAATTTGAAGGAGTGAGTGAGTGAAGAATGAAGCGTATGAAATGTGAGTAAATAATGAAAGCGAGTCGGAGTGAGTGAGTGGAGACGCGGGGCCGACTCAGTTACGACTCGGAGGAAGAGGCGTTTTTGCTTATACGATTTCGGATTTAAAAACACCAAATCCAGGTCAGGTTTCTCTCTCTCTCTCTCTCTCTCTCTCTCTCTCTCTCTACGCCAACCAAATACACTGTATATACTGTCACCGTACTTTCAAGATATACGGTTTTACGGTTTTCGGGCAAGTATTAAGGGTGCGTTTGGTACGCAGACGGGACGGAACGGGACGGGACGGGACGGAACGGGACGGGACGGGACGGAACGAAGGTGTAATTTTTGAAAAATACATGGGGTATATTTGTCTTAAAATGGTAAAACAGTGTGTTCCACAGACGTGGAACAAACCTGTTCCAGGGGGGAAGGTGGGACGCAAAAACACCCAAAATCTGTCCCGTGGAACAGCCCGTTCCACCCATTTTTGGCGTACCAAACGCGGGACGGAACGCCTCGTTCCGTTCCGTCCCGTCCCGTCCCACGTACCAAACGCACCCTTACTGCCCGCTAACAAAGTAACAAACCCTCCACACCAACTTTTTTACTGTTACTTATTTCAGTTTTACTTCTAGAATGTGGAATGATATCTTCATTCTAGTTTTATTTGAGCGACATAATGGGAAGGAGGATTCGAATATAAGATATCGGATGCAAAGAGCAACGCACTTAACCACTTGGATATTTCTTCTGAAGACAAGATTTTTGTTGTTTATTACAGAATAAATTGTCGTTATCGATAAGGTGCGAATATCGTATCGACAATGTTAATAAGCAATCTATGTTCCGTAACCCATACACGATGAATCTAAAGTGCAAAAATGAATGCACTTAACTGGTTGGACAGTTCTTTTAGAAACGAGATGTTTGTTGTTTTTCAAAGACGAATTGTCAATATCGATAAAATGTGGATATTGTAAATTTTGATGGCAAATTATGTTTTCTAACCGACCCATGATTTGAAATCCTACGACTCATACATTGCCCTATTGCCTATTCTAGTATTATCATTTTTTTTTTATCATCATTTGAGGTTTAAGACAACTTACGCATATCTATAGGATTGTGGTACCTTTGGAATTCTTTCTTACTTTAGTTTATATAGATATAGATATATTTACAAGTGGTAATTTAGGGAGAGGAATATGAAAACTGAGACCACAAATTTTCGTAACCAACTGAACTACAAGTTCATTACTATTAGATGTTTTTATTGATTGCAAACGCTTGAAATTTGGAGTAATTAGATTATGATTAATTAATTTAATTTAATTTTCACAAAATTGGAATGTTACATTAGCTTAAGTAATATCGTTAGTAATTAAAAAATTATATTTGAGGTGATTTTGTTTTTTTTAATATAGTTAATTAATTTGTTCAAATACAAGTCATGTTTTTTTTTTTGGTAAATAAAATACAATAAGTTAGAAATTTGAAGGCAGTAATGCATTAATTCTGATTTCTTACTTTGATTTTGGTCAATAATTTTTTACTTTGCTTTCTCTGGTGGAAATGTCAAATCTGTAACTCTCACTTTTTTTTCTCTTTCAATTATTTAAATTAGCTTTCTGGTAGGGTTAATTTCCTTCTTTTTTGATTCAATTGTTTGCAAATTGAGGGTTTCTATTTGGAAATCAATATTTTCACCATATGGAACAAAATACACTGTTATTATTTATTTGCATCTTTGTCTTACTTTCCCTTTTTCTTTTTTTAACAAACGATACTATCCGTTTTCTAGGTAGGATATCTGAGGGGGGAAATAGTTAAACGATTTATTTTATAACGCATCTCTTATTTTAATTTGGCAATACAACCATACAAACAATAGTATTGGAGTCATCAAATTTGCCAACTTTGACACACCCCGATCCAGAATGCCCACTTGGACTCCGAATCGAGCTGTGATGGCGAACACCTGAAAGGTGACAAAGCCATAAAATGTAGTGTAGTGGAAAAGGTGAATAAATTTAAACCTGAAAGTGCCTAAATATAAGAGTGCACTGTGAGCGGGAATAAACCCATTTCACACGTAATGTTAGAGCATAAGTAAAGTACAGTAGAATGAATTGAGAATCATACCATCAAAGGTAATCTCCAATACCAAGATTTCCCATGAATCCTCGTCGATAAGAAAGCTCAACTATTAAAACCTGGAGGGGCGAAAAATAAGGGTGAGTGGGCCTGAAAATAAAGTTTTATAAAAACCATTCTGAAAACATTGCAACCCCTCATCGTAAAACAAGCATAGTTTCCAAAATATACTTACTACATATAGTATAAAAATGCTTACCGTAGCCTGCAAAATCTCAAGAATTCATTACGACACAATATCTCGTAACTAAAGGCAAGACATCCAAAATCACAAAATCTCAAAAAATCAGGTGTTCAATCAATTTATACTAGCACACAAAGCCTAATGCGACCTATACGACTAAACTGATGCTCATCAATCTATGCTAGCACATGAGTCGAAGTTGACTAATGCATCATGTACGATTGGATTGGGTGTAATCATAATATACGCTTTAGTGCTACAATCACACGAAGACTGGTGCTATTCGCGGTCACCTACGAGTCGGAGTTGCCTAATGCAACATGTACGACAGGACTAGCACCTACTTGGATCCAAGGCAAGCGTGCGGTGCGGAGGTGAACATACATGTGAAAGACTGGCCCTAGCCTTGAGCGAGCATTAACACTGGGGTGATTTGATAGTTGTAACCAACTAGACGAAATATGACTAGGCTGAACAAGTGGGAGCTGGGAAATTGGCCTCCCAATGTATTTTGCAGCAATACTAGACACTCTATCAAACTGCAAACGAATGAAAAAGTGAAAATTTGAAATTACACAAAAGTCCTCAATAACGGGTGTTAACGGGTTTCGCAGGTTGGCCCAAAATGACCCGTTAATGAC
Source organism: Malus domestica (assembly GCF_042453785.1). Taxonomy (NCBI): domain Eukaryota; kingdom Viridiplantae; phylum Streptophyta; class Magnoliopsida; order Rosales; family Rosaceae; genus Malus; species Malus domestica. The sequence goes on from NC_091668.1 coordinate 14,285,364, forward strand.
CCGACCCGTTTAGCACTCAACCAAATACTAATTTTAACAGGTCGGGTTGAAAATGTCAGGTCTAATTATAAGCATACATGTGCATCCCGTAAGATGTAGCATATTTCATAAATTCCGTCATTTCGCTAATTCTTTTCAACTTTAGTCTAATCCAGGCGTATGTAAGAAATTCTTTTTCAAATGCATAAATGGAAACTATCAATCACATATATATATATATACACTATAAAAAAGAAAAGACCTACTCACCTGAAGTCCACGCTACAACTCCCTAGCACGAATATCGAGCCGTCACGAGCGATAGTCGCCTGGAACAAATATCAAATCACATCTCAGAATTCATATCAATAGAACACGTAACTTACATAAAACACATCCCCAAGGACATTCTAGAATGACTTGAAACTCATTGACCAAAAGTCAACAGTCAGTCGAAGGTCAACTGTAGAGTCCACAACCCTGCATAATTCGATCCGAAAGAACTGCACCTTAGATTTCCAATCCGTAACTTCCCAAGGGTTTCAATAAGCTTCTAGAACAACATCCTAAAGCTTTGGAATGATCCAACGGTCAGATTTCCGTCAATTGCTAAAATTAAAGTGACGACCGACGTTTAGATTTACAAACTTAGAAATCCAATTCGGGAAGATCCGTACTTCAAATTCCCGATCCGTCAGTTCCTATGGTTCTCAAATATTACATACTATAACATATTAAGGTTTGGTGACACCAATGTCGGATCATCAATTCATATAAGGATCAAGTGGCAGTCTCTATCAAAACTATGTTCAAACGATGAGATTTCATCAATCGGACTTCACCCATGGAATTGGGGTATCAAATTTAGCCTAGGAAGTTTAGGGGGTGCTTCAGCCCACGTGCCGCAGCACAAGGCGGCCGCCCGCACTGACTCGTCGGAAAATTCAACTATTTCTAAAAATTACCAAATTTTACAGTCATGTAGAACAAATCAAGGGGAAAATTTTTCATACCTGGGCCGAGGTCCAATTCGAGTGGGAAACACCTGAATTTTGCCTCGATCCGCCAGAAACCCTAGAAATAGGTGGCTTTGATCCGTCACCTCTGGTGCCCTGCCGCTCCTAAAATATTTTGGGATTTGTTCCAGGCCTCAAGAATAGTGTTTTGGTGGTGGTGGTGGTCAACGTAGCTTTCACGATCAACGGATTTCCATTGTGGCACCCCCGGAACCGACGGTTCCGTTCTTTGCGATATGGGGCCAAAACCCCAACAATCTTGGGTGTAAGTGGAAGGGGGATGATGGTGATTGATTTCCAGGTGGTGGTGAACCTTGGATCGCATGAAAAGCAATGGGAAAGTCGTCGGGTCACGCATGTCCGATGAGGAAGGAACGAGTCAACCTGGTTTGGGTTCTCTCCTATTCTTCTTCTCTCATTTCCCTCATGTTCTCTTCTCTAATTTTCTCCTCATTCCCTCTCTCCGCCCCATTGGCCGCCCATTTCCCCTCTTATTTTTTCTTGATTGGGCAAACCGTCTACCCCCATCTCTTTTCTTCTTCCTTCTCTCATTTGTCTCTCTATTTTCTCAACTAATATTATAATAATAATATAATAACAAAATATTGTTAAAATAATAATGTAATAATTATGAGAAATATATAAAATAATAAATAGTAATCCTTACAAATGTATTTTTCGGATTTGTAGTTCCGTAAAATTTTAATCGTAATTTCGAATTTGCGTCCGTTTGCGCCTACACGTTTGTATCATCATGTACTACACAATTACGCTAAAAGAATATTTTGTACGTCTTACTATACGCTAGTCAACAAAGGTCAACGCCCTCGCCTCTAGGGGCATTTTTGTCAAATCACTCTTAAAATTTTAATAAAATCATAAAAGTAGGGATGAGTTGTCACAAACTTTACGTGTTAAAAATAAATGAGATTTGTTTTGGAACAAATGATATTATCTACACTAAGAGAAATGAGGTGGGCTTAGCCTCACAATCGGCTAGCAATAATGTGGTTCAAACTCAATAAATGATTTTTAAAATAGATCTAAACTTAAATCCAAAATTGGTAAGCTTAGAGTGTTTCTAAGAGATGTAATAAACAACTAAAACTCTATTTTAAAAAGTCAAATTAAAACAATCATCTTTAAGATATGCTGTAAAACTGACACACCCCGACCCGGAATGTCTACTAGGACTTTGAATCGAGCTGTGCTGGCTGACACCTGGAAGGTGATGAAACCATAAAGTGTGATGATGTGTAAAATGTGAATAAATTTAAGTCTAAAAGTGCCTAAGTACATGAGTGCGCGGTGAGCCGGTATAGACCTATTTCACCCGTGATTACAGAATATAAGTAAAGTACAATAAGGTAAAACAAGGATTATACCATCATAGGAAGCCACCCGTACTGGGATATGCCAAGAATCCTTGTCGACACATAAACTTTGTTACTAGAACCTGGAGGGGCGCAAAACAGAAAACGTGAGTGGGCAAAAACAAAGCTTTTTAAAACCATTTTTCTTTCTAAAAGTAATAACTCCTTGCCATAAAACCCGTATAATTTTCTCAGAAATTAGTAATACATAGGTATATCGAAACCATACACGAAATACTAAAATCCATATGTATGCCATGTCAAATATCTCAACACAAAGGATAAGTAAACCAGGTGAAGTAAATCAATGAAAAGTGATATGTCAGCCGGATCCACCATTTGTGGCTTGTATGGCTGAACCTATAGCTCATCAAGTATGTCTGCATACGAGTCAGAACCACCTAATGTGGTCTGTACAACAAGACTAGGTGTAGTAAGTACGCTCAAGTGTTATAATCACTTGAAGACTTTGCGAATAATTGCAGGTCACCTACGAGTTGGAACCACCTATAGTGGTTTGTACGACAGGACCGTGAACCAAACTTGGATCCAAGGTGAGTGTGCGGTGTGAGAGGTGAACATCACGTGAAGGACTGTGCCTTGGCTATGTGCGGGAGCACTAACACCGAGGTGCAGGTTTATGAGCTCTAAATGCCTTTATGCATAACCATCATAATGAAACTCACAATCATCAATACATATACTCACCTGGAACTTACCTTAGCGTCCGTAGCGTCAAGCAATAACATACACAACTACTAAAAGCATATACCAAAATGTAAAGCATTTGATATGGCATATAAAACACAAAATCATTTAAATCAATTCTTCTAGGAAAAACGTAAAGCATATATACATGTGTGTATATATATATATATAAAAAATAAAAGCCCACTCACCTGGAGTATGCGCTACAACTCCCTAGCACAAACGTCGAGGCGTCACTAACGATCGGCGCCTAGAACAATTATCAAACCATGTCTCAAAAATCTTATCGATAAAATATGTAACTTACATAAAACACATCCCTAGATAATTCGATCCGGAAGATCCGCATCATGGATTTCCGATCCCTTACTTCCAAAGATCAACATTATGCTTCTAGAACAACATCCTAAAGTTTCATTACGATCCAACAGTTAGATTTCCATCAATTGCCAAAACCAAGTGACGGTTAATATTTTATTTTACAAACTTACAAATCTAATTCCGGAAGATCCGTACGTCAGATTCTCGATCTGTAAGTTTGTAAGGTCCTCAAATATTACGTACTATAATGTGTTAAAATTTGGTGACGATCCAACGGGTGGATCATCGATTCCTGTAATGACCTATTAACGTATCGTAGAGAATTTAGGTTTCAACAACCAATCTACATCATACGATCATCAGGACTGAACTCCAGGCATCTAATTTATCCTAAAAATAGCACTAACAGCTCTCTAGCCATGCACCATCGCACGCGCCACCGTGGGTGGCGGTCAGTCTCCCCGACTCGCCGAAAAATTCAACTATTTCCAAAAATTACCAAATTTCACATAAATAAAGATGTCAATGAATAGAGAAACTTTCATACTTGTGACTAAGGCCAATTTGGTTGGGAAGGGCCCCAATTTTACCAAAGTCCATCCGAAACCCTATATAGGGTGTTTCTTGATTCGTCCTCAATTCAACTCTGACGCTCCAACCAATGATTGGGCATTGTTCTAGAGCTCCAGGGAAGATTAATGATGGTAGTGGTCGAAGGGTTTACCTTCAGAAATGGAGGATTTATGCCGATATCCCCCCACGGTGCTGCCGGCCCTTTCCCACGAAAACAAGAATAAAAACCATCAGGTTTGGGGTGGAACATGAAGAGGAAGGGTCGTGGAGTCGTGTGCTGGTGATGGTATGTCTTGGATCGTTGGAAAAATGGTAGAAAAATCGTCGAAACTGTCGCCAAGGAACGGTTTGGGTCGCGGGTCTAAATGGGTCAAATGGAATCTGACCGATTCCCTCATTCTCTCCTCCCTTCTTTCCCTCATTTATCTCTTCTCTAATTAGTCATGCCATTTCTCTTTCCTTTCCTAATTAGCCACACATACACACACACACACTCCCTATTTTCTCTTTGTCTATCCATCTCCACCGCTCATCATACCTCCCTTTTTATCTCAGCCACACGTGTGCCACTCCAGATTTTTTGGAGTCTTCCCAAATAAATGAGAAAATGTATATTTTGCCCTCAACTTCGATCTTTAATAACTTCTTCGTTATAACTCCGAATTTGATTCTGCTTGCGTCCACGCGTCCGTAGCAACGAGTACTACGAGGATGCGCCAAGAAAACAAGTCTTACTGATGTGAAATATTCTAACACACAAATTAAACCCTATTAGGATAGTTGTAGTATAGATAAGTAGGGATCGTTCTAGGCCGGGGATTAACTAGGGCTGCTAATCTACACAAATATGACTTAAAAACACAAAACAAGACTTAAAAACACTAAACTAGACTTGATAGACTCAAAACTGACTCGAACTCTTAAAACAACACAAAACAAGCAAACTGACTCCAAACTAACACTAAGGATGACTTCGGACGAATTCTAAACTAACAAGACTCAAAACAATGAAAAGACACCAATTTGACATATTCTAACCTAGAAAACACGAATTATAAAGGGGGATTGGTTTTTGGACGAATTTAAGACTTAACTAAACAAATTTAAAGACTCTAAATACTTTGGACGAATTTTGTGATTTAAAGGGTAAAAGGCTAGTTAGAAGGTCATTCTCCACACATGATATATGCAAACAAACCAATTTCCAGTTATTATTCCTTTAAACCATGAATGATAACACCCCAAGTTAACCGTGATAGCACAAATTAACCATTAGATTTTCCTTAATTTATTGAATTGGACGGGATACGCATCACAACCAAATTATCCTTATCAAGTCCCCTAACTATGAAAAGCATGATAGAAAACATATCAGGGTCATTAAGTTCTTTGAAAATCATAAGCATTGACGAGGTATTCGTAACTATGAAAAACATGATACTCCTGCCAAGGATTTACTTAACACGATTGTGACAAGCAACCTCCACTACTTGTGAATATAAGTTCATAACGATTAGGTGAAACTCCCTTATACTCTAGCATCAAGTTTATGCATGGAAACTAAGTATGCATCCTCAATCAACATACATAGACAAGTTTTAATAGCTCAGATAAGCAAATCACATTCAAGACTCAAGAAACAATAACTGGATGTAATCAATTCATATAATGCATATAATCATGGCTTCGAATTCACCTCCAACTATAAAGAAATTAGTTCCACATGTCTTTAAAAATTGAAGACAACATTAAATTAAGGGTAAATTACATAGTAGCCCCTTAGGTTTGAGGTCTATTGCAATCTTATACAACATCTTTAAAACATTTCACTTTCATACCTCAAGTACTATTTTATTTCAATTTCATACAACCGTTACATTTTCCATCCATGGATCTGTTAAATGCTGACGTGGCTGTCAAATGTCTGTCACGTGACAAATAAAATAATTTTTTAATTTTTTTTTGAAAAACATGTCTGCCACATATATTTTTTTTTCTCTTTCTTCTTTTTCTTCTGGGTTCCGTCCCTTTTTTTTTTTCCTCTTCTTCTTCTTCTTCTTCCTCATTCTTCTTCTGGGTTGCAGGGGTTCGATCATTCTTATTTTTTTCTTCTTCTTCTTCCTCCTTCTGGTTTGGTCCTTTTTTTCTTCTTCTTCTTCTTCTTCTTCTTCCTCCTCCTCTTTCTTCTTCTCTTCCTCCTCTTTCTTCTTCTCTTCTTCTTCTTCCTCCTCCTCCTCTTTCTTCTTCTCTTCTTCTTCTTCCTCCTCCTCCTCTTTCTTCTTCTCTTCCTCCTCTTTCTTCTTCTCTTCTTCTTCTTCCTCCTTCTTCTTCTGGGTTCGGTCCCTTTCTTTTTTCTTTTTTTTTCTTCTTCTTCTTCTTCTTCTTCTTCCTCCTTCTTCTTCTGGGTTTGGTCCTTTTTTTTTCTTCTTCTTCTTCCTCCTCCTCTTTCTTCTTCTCTTCTTCTTCTTCCTCCTTATTCTTTCCTTCTTCTTCTGGGTTGCAGGGGGTTCGGTCCTTTTTTTTTTTTCTTCTTCTTCTTCTTCCTCCTCCTCCTCTTTCTTTTTCTCTTCTTCTTCTTCCTCATTCTTCTTCTGGGTTGTAGGGGTTCAATCCCTTTTTCTTCTTCTTCTTCTTCTTCTTTTTCCAATTTCAGGTTTTTTTTTTTTAAAAATTAAAAAATTATTTTATATGCCACGTGGCAGACATTTGGTAGCCACATGACATATATGTGGCAGCCACGTCAGCATTTAACAGATCTATGGATGGAAACTGTAACGGTTGTATGAAATTGAAATAAAATAGTACTTGAGGTATGAAAGTGAAATGTTTTAAAGATGTTGTATAAGATTGCAATAGACCTCAAACCTGAGGGGCAACTATGTAATTTACCCTTAAATTAAACATTGAAAATAAAAGATAGAAAACACCTAAGAAAGCTCTAGCAATCCTATGTTGAATGACAATGCACAACAAGGGCTCCTTATCTCTGATTTGAATCTATATATATGGATGTGTGTAGAAAAATATGGTAGAGGGTGGTGTTTTATTTGTGCGGCAAAGATGTATATTTATAGCTGGGGTTATGCACAATTTATGAAAGGAAATGGATTGCACAATCCTTGAGGAAAAGGACTAGGGTTTGGCATACATCCAAAAGGAAAAGGATTGTAGGTTCTAGAGCTTCTAGAATAAGGGGAGGCGCCAGATTTGTAAGGAGAGAAGATAAGGCTTCTAGAATCTGAAATATGTATTTTAAATGCATAATTATCCCTTATAAATGAATGTAATTAAGGCACAAACTGATTTGGATAAGATAAGATAGGATAATGCTAGATTCGGAAATGATAAAATAAGATAAGATAAGGTTAGTTTGGATAAGATAAGGTTGGATAAGGTTTTGGATAATGACTCATTCTTTTGAGCTGATTCCTTATCTTCTTTATCTTGGATTTATTTTCTTCATCTTTTCAGCACATTCCTAGTCTCTTGAACTTCAAATTCATCCATCCATCTTGCTTCACTCATAAGCTATCCATTTGATGCCCAAAACTGCTTCAAAATGCTCCAAATTGCACTTTCTTGCCAACTTTGTCATTTGAACCTATAAACGCACGAAAATAACTTAAATCACTATAATAAGCACAAACTAATTATGAAAATGCAAGAAACAAGCTAACTAAGTCGCATAAATATGCTCCTATCACTTACGTGACACAACACAGCAGTCAACAAATGCCAACGCATTTGCCTCGAAGGGCATTTTTGTAAATTCACTTATTAAAATTATAAAAAAAATCATAAAATTGGGAACGTGTTGTTACAAAAACTGTAAAAGAGTCTCTATTATACCAAACGAACAATCATTTTTTGAATTTAGAGAGCAATTGTTCACTTGCTAGCTATTAAAATAAATAATAAAACTCGAGGGGTGGACCCTTGAGCAAAGAGAAAAGGAAGAGAGAAAAGGCTATAATCTAAGCTAGGTCAAGGCTGGTCTTTTGAGGCCTAGGGTGACGCTAAAAAATATGCCCTAACATCATATAAGAAAAATTATTTATTTTCACACGTAAAACTTCAACAAAATTATACTTAATAAGGCACTTTAAACTCAATAATTTAGAAACATATAGAAAAAGAATTTTATTTTTATGGAAAGAAGGTAACCAAGATGAAATACCACTTCCGATTAACCTTTTTGATTATTTGACCAAATTTTATAAATATTTACTCTTACGAAAAAAATTCATAAAAATTGGAAAGTAAAAACACACATAATGTTTTGAACTCAAGACCTTCTCATTAATTTTAAATAACATAAACCACTAATTCTAATTTAACCAAATTTTATAAATATAAACTTGTATGAAAACACATAAGAATATATTTAACGAAAACCCAGACGCTCGTCCAGCTCACACTAGGTTAAGACTGGCCCTGAACTGGGTTTGAATTGTTAATAATAAAATATTTAAAATTTGTTGGGTTTGAAGTGGAAATTGAGAGTGTTGTTGAGATAAAAAGTTAAATTGAGAGTGTTGTTGCTAATTTAATAAAATTAGAGCTTCTCATGAAAATGTTCTTACGCTATGTAGTAGGTTGAGTTTATACTCCACAGTACTGTTGAAGATTATTAGTTGAGTAAATTTCATTTTACCCTCTCAGGTTTGAGTCAATCTTATACATCGCTTTTAAAATGTTTCAATCTCATACACAAACTTGTATTTAGTTGTAATTTCATACACCCTTAAGTCAACCCGTTAAATGATGAGGTGAGAAATGTATAAACTATATTTTTGCTGACGCGGCAGTGAAATTTGTCCACATAGATTAAAAAATAAATTTAAATGAAAATCATATGGGTTTAAAGAATTGCATGAGGTTCTGGAAAGGGAAAGAGGCAGTTTCTATGATATTAATGCCGACGCCGAGGATCCTCAAAGAACTGGTTAGACCCATTCCCGACGACCCAATTCCGTTAGGCCTCACCCGTGGAGGCAAGCTCTCCAGGCCCAAGCAAATCGTCTTCATGCAGCGAGCCTCCCATTTCGTCCTTTCCGCTCGGCAGATCTGGGATTTCAAAAAATTTTGAATTTTTGGGTTCGAATTGAGATACCAGATGGGTGTGAAGGAGTTTCTTCACCAGAGTACGAGTGAATGGCCGAGCAGCAACCATAAAGGGGGTGAATTGAATCCGAGGTTGTCGCCGGCGAGAACCTCCCAGAGGACGCTGACCAATCTCATCTCGCTCGCGCCGTTCTCGACGAACTGGGGTCCGATTCAGATTTCCGCGCCCATCAACGAACCTTCCAGATCGGTGATGAACACCACGTAAGCCGGACCTATCGTGTCGAGCACATTGAAGGCCTGATCCTCGTTGACAGGCTTGGTCTGTGTGTGTTGCAGAATGTGGGAATTGGGCTGGGACGATGCCATTATGAGATGATGTTGGAATCGGGAGGGATTGGGGATTTCATTTTCTTTTCTAATTTTTAAGGTTTTAATTATATAAAAAAATCATTAATTAAATATTTTTATTAGTCATTGGCCATATGGCATAAGTTGGTAGTCACGTTAGCACAAATGTGAAACTTAATGTGTCCACGTCATCATTTAACGGCTATCATAACAGATTTTCTAACAATTCTATGAAATTGAAATGAAATAATAAAAGTTGTATAAATTTGAAATATTTTAAAGATGTTGTATGAAATTGCAATTGCAATTGCACTCATACTTAGGGTAAAATATAATTTACCCTTATTAGTAACATATCCTATTTATATACGAAGTTAAAGAGTACATTTTTACGATAAATATAAAGGAAAACTATTGGAAATAACTTGAAAACTTTGAGTTTTAATGATAAGAACAAAATAAAGGGTAAAGTGAATAGTACCATGATTGACTTTTTAGTATAAAAATGTGATTTTTTGTTAAAATGAATAATATCGAGAGCTTTTCGTTAAAATTCCTTAAATGTAAAACTTGTTTCTCCTCAAATTGGATGATACAAAGTTAAAGCACATATTTAATACAGTTACTATTTAAAAGTCAAATATAATTTCCATGAATATATATATATATATATATTTAATACAATTACGATAAGACCGTCGAGATAATAATTATAACAAATATATAAAAACATTACAGTCAAATTCATATGTTTTTTTTATTTATGAAGTAGTCAAATCCATAATAGATTTGACAACCCTATCTCCCGGTTGCCAAAAAAGTTATTAGGAAACTTCATTTTAATAATTGGCAAAGTTGACTTTTAAATTAAAATCATGAGTAAGATCAAAATCTAATTTTATCCTCTAAATACATTAAGCACCTCATTTATTAATTATATTTTTGATGTTTTAATTATTTCTCTTTTTCTTCCTAATTTAATGTAACAGCCCGTCCCAAAATATTGGAATATTTTATTTTCTGATGGTGTGAAAAGACGATTTTGCCCTTGGGTTAATGAATTTTGTTGTGGCGTTGTATGGCTTAAGTTGTGAATGTGGACAAATAGGTTAAGTCCCTAATATTTTGGAACCAATTAGGGACTTAGACTTGAATTATTTTTGTTGTTGTTTTGCCTTGGTTGACTGGATCACACACTGACCACACATTCACCCACCCGTTGACCTTTTCTCTCTCCTCTCCCTTTCGATTTTCTGCAACGTCTGTACAAACGTACGGACGAACCTCAAACCAACCCATTTATGCACAGATCGAGCTTGTGATTAGTACCATCTCCTTCCTCTCGTCATCGCGAACTCAACCATACCAATTGTTGGACGTGAAACCTTGGAAAACCCGAGAACCCAGGCACCCCGAAGAAGGCACTGTTTATACTCTTGCGATCGTGGGGGTTTCATTTGATTCTGAGCTTATGGGAAGCTTTAGATCACCCTCATGATGCTCGGAGTACCATTTTCACGAAGTTTGGACGTCGGGATTGTGTAGAACCAGAGAACCCAATATTTGGTACTGTTCATGTGCTTGTGGAATTGAAGGTTTCAAGGTATTTGGAGCTCATAGGGAGCTTAAGGACCTCTCCATGAAGCTCGGGGAGGAAGAATGAGGTGATTTAGACGTCTGGAGACCGAGATCGAAGCATCACAGTTTGGCTGGAATTATCGAAGGATCTCTGGCAAATTCTCGAAGGTTTTAGGTCCAAATCTTGGTAAAGTTTTGTTTCTTATGTTGTAAGCTTCATTTTGGTGAAGATTTCATGAAAAATGGTTAAGAATTGACTGAAATACGAAGCCTGGAAAAATTTCCAGAAACCGGCGAGTTGCAGCGGCACCGGCGACGGTCTCCGGCGAACCAAGGAAGAAGGAGGAGTATATTCCGTCAAGTCTGACAGAATATGCTAACAGCGTCAGTTATATTAAACGGTATATGCTGATTTTTAACGGAATATTCCCTAACTGCCGTTACTGTTACCGTTAGGGTTCCTTGCGCGTGGCCGCGCGTCTTGCCGTGCACTCGCCGGTGCGTGGCGGCGCGTGGGTGGTCGGAAAATTTTTCTAAAATTATGGGGTTGTTTGTGAGGTTGAGTAGATCACTGTGGTATATTCATATACCCAAATTGAGCAACGTATGAGAAGTTATTTCCAAGGTTTTGATTATGTGCTTAAATAACGTTGTTTCGGTTACTTCTCATATAGGCGAGGCTTATGCGGACGATGAGCAAAGTTAAGGGAGGCTCGGGGGCTACGACCCTTCGACATATCTGTGAGTGGGCAGTATTTTTCTGTATTTACCTATATGCTATCTATTTTTCCCAGAAATCGAAATTAAATGAAATTATATTTCTAAAATGCCATGCATGCATATTATGAGTTACGAATTGATAATTGATGCATATATATGTGTGAATTGGTGCCGTGGACGCACAGGTGAGTTTATATGGTTTATATGAATGAATGATGATGTGATTGCGTTGTGAGCTCATAAACTGCACCTTTGGTATTAGCGCTTATAGTATTCACCACACCGCACGCTCGCCTTGGATCCAAGTAGGTGGATGTCGTACAGACCACTAAAGGTGGTTCCGACATGCCAGTCATACAGACCATTAGAGGGGTTCCGACTGGTGGGTGACTTTAGATTATGTGCACAGATGATTGATGAGAGAAGCACTAGAGCGTATTATTTCACCATCTTAGTCGTACAGACTACTTTAGGTAGTTCCAACTTATGTGCAGTGTAGCGCCGTACAGGTCACAGTTGGTAACTCTGGCAGGGCCGTACAGGTCACAGTTGGTGACTCCGGCTAGATGAGATTTTGAGCTATAGTTTCAGCCGTACAGGACCATTGTAGGGTCTCCGGTTGATTTATTTTTCACCTGATTTATATTGATGCATTCATATTATAGTTTGGCATGGCATGGCATATTTTTCCGAAAAGTGTTAAAGAAATGAGTTTTGAGATTTATGAAAGTATATTTGTACATATGCTATTTTTCTGGGAAAGTACAGGTTTTACGGAGAGGGGTTACAACGTTTTGAGAAATGTTTTGTCTTGAAAAGATTGGTTTTACTGACCCACTCAACTTTGTTTTTCGCCCCTCCAGGTTCGAGATAGAGCAGAGCTTTGGTGGCCACGAGGAATTCAACGGTGTTCTGACAGAATTTCACAAACGTAGGTTTCACTTTCGGGTATTATACCTTAGTATTTATGTCTTTAAAGCTTCCGAACCGTGTAAATGGTTACGTCACTTTCACATGACGGCCAGCATACCCTCATTCGGGACGGGATGTGACATTTAATGTATTAATTTTATTCATTATAATTATAATTTTCATTTCATTCATCATAATATATTTTGTTGTAAACATTTAGATAAATTAATTTTTATTTTACAATATATTTCGATATATTTTGTCTTCTTCATTTAAGTACATTAAATTCATTATAATACATTTTGGTGCATACATTTAGGTACACACATTTTAGTACATACATTTCGATACAAACATTTAGGTACATTAATTCAATATAATACATTTCGGTATACACATTCAGGTACAGTAGTTTAATATAATACATTTCGGTGCATACATTTGGGTACATACATTTATGTACTAACATTTAAATTCATTAATTCAATATAATACATTTCGGTACTAATATTTTGGTACATACATTTCGGTACTAACATTTAAGTACATTAATTGAGTTTTCAAGTTTGAAGAATGTTAAATAAAATTAATAAATTAAAAAAACTTTTGTTTGGTCAAAAAATATATTAAAATGTGTATATTAATAATTTAAATATTTAATGGGAGACTTTGAATAAAATACTCATTAATTATTTTGAATTAAGGACATATCAAGATATTATAATCAATATGTAATCTAAAATCAAGTTTATTTTAAATTTCAATCTTCTTCAAAGATTAAGGGTAGAAAACCCAGAAGCTATCTAGTATCTAAATCCGCCGTTGTCTAAGCCCGGATTCTTCTTAAATTTAGGTATATCCGCGGGTGTCTGAAACCTAATTTTTCTTGAATTTTCATGGGCGAATATATAGCAAGACGGAGATGAGGAAAGGGCGAGAGAGGTGATGACCTCGTGACAAACCGACCAATTTCAGCTAAGTTGTCGGGTACGTAAAGAGCTGCATGCAACCGACACCAATCTTTCTCGGTCACCATCCGATCGTAACTGAACTACTCTCTCTCTCTCTCTCTCTCTCACATGTTCTTCTCTGTTCTCACACTTGAATATAAAGCCATGCGCATGCATATGGATATGGCGATCTCTACCATTTTTGCTACATCAAAACCTATTTTCTAATTTTCCACTTAGTAGTACAATGTAATAATATTTTTATTTATTTATAAGTGAGAGGTGTTTGATTATCGCTAAAGGCGAAGTTGAATCATATTATTATAGTTTGCTCAGTACGAGACTTAGCCCACCTCTTTGCCCCTTACTATTGTTTGTTAAATATATATATATATATACAATCTAATAATATTTTTATTTATTTATAAGTGAGAGGTGTTTGATTATCGCTAAAGATGAAGTTGAATCACATTATTATAGTTTGCTCAGTATGAGATTTAGCCAACCTCTTTGCCCCTTACTATTGTTTGTTAAATATATATATAACCTATTTGAATAAATAAAAAAAGAAATAGGTATGTTTGAGTCCTGGGTCAAAGGATCTTTCTCTTTATGATGGAATTCCGATTCCATCAAACAACACTAGAAACATAGCTATATATTCCAATTGTTAAGTAAGAAGGGAAAAAAGAAGTGGGATAAATATACGTAGCTCTGTACCTTTCTCTTGTTAGCATGTGTCAAGAACAAGCGACATATATAACAAATCAGACCGACCAAAAATATATATGACCGTTCATAATGAAAGCACGAGTGCTAAAGAATCTGCCGCTAGCTCTACGAATGATGGTATGTTACTGTGTGACTGAAAATGTAATATTCGCTATATCTAATGTGAAATAAATTTTGTTAATGATGAATTAGCCAACCTGAGCCTTTTTCATCCTTTGGTTATGATTCATTTTGAGCAAACTTCATCTTCTTGTAAGTAGTTAGTATTGTGTCATGATATTTCTAGAATCTCTCGACGTTGTGATATTATTTTGTAGTTTCTCTTTTGTTGGGCTATTAGCTCCTTTGTTTAACCAAACAAAAAGGAAATAATGACTTAATTAAGTTTATAATGGGTTAATTAACAAAGAAAAAAAGAAGGAGAATTAGGCAAACAAAGTAGGGCCTACAATTCAAATTAACCACTTGATTTAGCAAAAGCATTGTGACGAGTGATGGAAGCTTTTGTTCATGTAATAACTTGCTGTGATTTTAATATACTTTTTTTATCATAGCTTAAGGAACAGACTGGATTAGACAGTTGTTATTATTTCAAACTGTGCAATTTGCTTTTGCTTAATCCGCTGTATTGGCTTTTAAGCCAAGTTGGCTGGAAAGATCAGATTTGTTCCAAATGGCATATGGTGGTGTTTTCCATTGTTATGTCCCCTCAGGAAAATTAAATCAATCAATTTCTAACAGCACCAAGAAGAAAACTTTGCACTTATTTTCAGTTTTATTCAGTCATTTTTTTTTTATTTCTCTAGAATGGGAATTACCATTAGGAATTAGACTCTAGGTTTTCTATCTCGAATTATTAATCGCTTAAAATTTAGGTTTTGAGCTCAAAATTAATATTTTCTTAAAGCGGAACTATAGCGATTTTATAGTCATCTTAAGAAAATGTACAATTTTTAAAGAGAGTATCTTAAATTAAATCTGTAGCATCATCCCACCAAAATGACTTCCAAAAAGGCCAATTTGGCCAATCTAATAGCCACCATATCGGCGGATCTTTTAGTGTGGCAAACACAAGAACACGAATAGCAATCCAAAGCGAACTTCCATCCTGACACTAGAAATTCAATCACTTCATAATCCGTCACATGAGAGGCTTTGCGCACAAAATTACCAACAAAACCGGTAAGCGACCACTCAAAAGAACACATAGTAAATGCTACAATAAGGACTCTATGCTTAAAACCACCAACAAAGCTACCGATGACATCATGATAAATTTTACCAAAACGCCACCATAAAACATGAACAAAAGACACAAGCTACAACGAGCAAATTTAACACGAACAATAACCGTTTTATAATCTAGAAAACCCACATCACAAAAATTCAACATCATCTCTTGCCAAACCTACACCACTCAAAATCAATACTTAAAACCTAAAAACCTCCAAAAGTATCTATACCTTATACACACACAAATAGATATATACATTTGCTTGTTCATTTTTTTTTTCCACTGACTTGTACTTATGTTGAAAGGACGCCGATTTCGAGTTTAATTATGTAGTGGTAATAATTTATTACCTTCAAAATGCTAATTCATTTAAAGGTTTTTTTAACTTTAATCCTTTAATAAGATTGAAATTTAAAATAAATCTGGTGTTATATTACATATTGATTATAATTCCTTGATATGTCCTTAATTCGAAATAATTAATGTGCATTTTATTTAATCTCCCATTAAATATTTAAATTTATTAATATACAAATTTTATTTATTTTTTGACCAAAAAAGAGTTTTTTAATTTATTAATTTTATTTAACATTCTTCAAACTTGAAAGACTCAATTAATGTATCTAATATTAGTACCAAAATGTATTATATTGAACTAATGTATTTAAATGTTAGTAATGAAATGTATGTACCAAAATATATGCATCAAAATGTATTATATTAAATTAATGTACCTAAATGTGTGTACCGAAATGTATGCACCAAAATGTATTATATTGAATTAATGAACCTAAATGTTAGTATCGAAATGTGTGACAACCCATCCCAAAATTTACATTTTTATTAATTTTAAAAGTGTGAATTTACGGAAATGCCCTAGAGGTGAAGGTTTTTGGCTTTTGTGACCAACGTATGGTGAGACGTACGAAATATTTCTATAGCGACCCAAGGTGGGTATATTACTTTTTTATATCTTTGCATTCAAAATATATGATTATATAAGGTTATTTGAGAGTAATGAAAGAAAAGAAAAAAAAAAAAAAGGAGAAGGAGAGACTGTCTGATGGCAGCGGAAAAGAAAGGAGGAAAAGTGCACAAGAGGGACCCGGAGAAAGCAAAAGGAGGGAGAGGTGAGGCGAATTAGAAGAGGAGAGATGTGAGGGTGACCAATCAAAGAAGAGAGAAAGGAGAGAAAGGAGAGAAAGGAGAGAAGAAGAGGAGGAGAAGAACCGCTGAGTTCACCATGACCCGTACCCAACCCAGCGGAAATGCATGAAATCCGGTGCTTTCTCCGGTCAAATTCCTGCAAATTGCACCGGCCCACTACTTGGGAACTTCTCCTCGATCATTCCTCTTCGATTTTTTGCACAAATTGGACAAGATTTTGTCTTGGTTTCGTGGCAAGAGCACCAGCAGCACCATGGTGTTCTTGGTGGCAATCCCCCATTTCTACAATGATTTATCTCAATTGCCACCACCAATATACTTCCCTTGAGCCTAAAAACAATGCCCAATCATTGGTTGGAGCAACGGAGTTGATTTGAGGACAAATCAAAGCACCCCCCAAACCTAGGGTTCCAGC
This sequence comes from Malus domestica, assembly GCF_042453785.1. Lineage (NCBI taxonomy): Eukaryota > Viridiplantae > Streptophyta > Magnoliopsida > Rosales > Rosaceae > Malus > Malus domestica. The sequence goes on from NC_091668.1 coordinate 14,302,457, forward strand.
GGATTTTCATGAAATTAAGGCTTTTCCAGGCCAAATTGGCCTTAGCCGCACTAAAGAAAGTTACTCTACTCATTGAGATCTTCATTTTTAGGCTAAATTAGATGCCTAGAGTTCAGTCTTGGTAATTGTATGACATAGGTTGGTGGTTGGAACCTAAATTCCCTACGATACGTTAATAGGTCATTGCATGAATCAACGATCCGACCGTTGGATCGTCACCAAACTTTAATATATTATAGTACATAATATTTAAGAACCATAGAAACTTACAGATCGGGACTCCAAGTTACGGATCTTCCCGAATTGGAATTGTAAGTTCATAAAATAAAATGTTGACCGCCACTTGATTTTGGCAATTGGCAGAGATCTGACTGTTGGATCGTAATGAAACATTTGGATGTTGTTCTAGGAACATAATGTGGATCTTTGGAAGTAACGGATCGGAAATCCGTGATACAGATCTTCCGGATTGAATTACGTAGTGATGTGTTTTATATAAATTATGTATTCTATCGGTAAGGACTTTGAGACATGATTTGATAATTGTTCTAGGTGACGATGGTTCGTGACGTCTCGATATTCGTGCTAGGGAGGCATAGCGCGGACCTTAGGTAAGTCGGTCTTTTCATTTCTTTTATATATATTTGGCTTGATCCCTATTACTGTGAATGCTTTGAAGTACTAATGCAAACTATGAATGGTTTGATCCCTATTTAGGAAACGTAGGCAGTCTAACGAGATGTTAGATGCAACCATACCATAAATGAGACTAAATAATTGAGACAATAGCCTTGTTTGGGAAATTGTGCAATGTGAGGGACATTGGTGGAAAATGTGAGATTTAACTTTATGATTTAGTGATTGGATGTTGGTCATAAATCATTGTGTGAAGGATCGAGAAATGGAAGTAAAGAATTGTAAGTATTGATAGTTAAATTAGTGTTTAGTTGAGCTTGTCATTGATAATTATTCCAGAAAATTTATAGTTCGGGAGTAGGGCGTTATAGATTATGCATTTTACGCCACACTATTGATATATATTGTTGATGCACAAAACCGGAGGTCTTGGAACAACGTAAATCCGACCGTGAATCTGCATGAAATGTAAATAACACAAGATGTATCATGGTTCACTCCAAGGTTTGGGCTACGTCCACACTGATTGTATTGTATTTATCTGAGAAGTGAGGGAGAGAGAGAGCTCTGAGAGTGAGAGCGTTGAGAGGGTGAGGAGCCTTAGGAATTGGCTTCCCCTAATTGTGAGGGTAAGGGGTCATTTTATAGAATAAGGACTCATCACTTATTACATATTTGCCCTTTCCTTTACCATATAATTACATTTAAGTCCCTCAAGTATTTATACGAGATCTAAATACGAGGCCCTAAATATGGTATAAACAGTAGTCCCCCAAGTCTTCAGTCAAGAGAGTCTTTTGGCTGAAGACTTGAAATTCAGTCCATGTGTGGGCCGAAGTAACTAGATGATGTTTTGAACTGATGCTCGATATGAGGCAGTGCTCAATCTGAAATGACGCTCAACTAGAAGTAGTACACGCTGCGAGGCTGCTCGGCTTGTGGCTTATGTTGCCTTGGTTGGCTCGGCTTACAGCGTTTGAAGGTGAGAGAGTCCCTTTTATAGAATAATGGCTCACTTCTCAATACATGAATGATGGGCTAGAGTTGATGCTCTCTAATGATGGTGAGGGAGTCCCTTTTATAGAATAAGGGCTCGTTCCTCAATACATAAATGATGGGCTAGAGTTGATGCTCACGGCGAGGCAGTTGCTCAGTAGGCGGCGATGCTCTCTAATGGTGGTGAAGGAGTCCTTTTTATAGAATAAGGGCTCGTTCCTCAATACATAAGTGATGGGTTAGGAGTGATGTTCGCAGTGAGGCGGTTGCTCAACTGGCGGCTTTGCTTTCTAATGATGGTGAGGGAGTCCCTTTTATAAAATAAGGGCTCGCTCCTCAGTACTTGAATAATGGGTGCTCTATAATGAAAGTGAGGGAGTCCCTTTTATTGAATAAGGGCTCGCTCATCAATACATAAGTAATGGGCTAAGTCCCCCAAGTATTTTTCATGAGGCCTAGTTGAGGCCCAATATATGGTACATAATGTAGTCCCCCAAGTCTTCGGTCAATAGAGTCTGTTGGCTGGAGACTTCAAATTGAATCCATTTATGGGCCAAAGTGGCGGTTGTTCGGAGGCGGTATTTGTATACCCTGCACTGAAGCTTTGTAGGTGAAGCTTTGCAAGTGAAGCTTTGAAGCTAGAGCTCTGTAAATGAAGCTTTTGAAGCTGATTGACATGAGTGATGCTCATGAATGTTTATGTTGATTGACATGAGTGATGCTCATGGATGTTGTCATGAGTGATGCTCATGAATGTTAACATGAGTGATGTTCATGAATATTGACATGAATGATGGTCATGAATGTGTATGTATGATTGTCATGAGTGATGCTCATGGATGCTTATGTATAAATGACATGAGTAATGTTCATGTATAATTTGGAGTACTAGGTGTACTTTTGATTACCTGGTTGGTGGCATGAATGGGAGTACAGGTTGTACATTTCATCACCTGGTTGGTGGCATGAATGGCTAGTTGCCAAATTAGAGTACGGGTTGTACATCTCATCACCTGGTTGGTGGCATGAATGGCTAGTTGCCAAATGATATTAGAGTACGGGTTGTACATTTCATCACCTGGTTGGTGGTAATAGCGGCAGGTTGCCAAATAATTGTGGAGTACTGGGCGTACTTTTCGTCACCTGGTTGGTGGTAATAGCGGCAGGTTGCCGGATAATTGTGGAGTACTGGGCGTACTATTGATCACCTGGTTGGTGATAATAGTGGCAGGTTGCCGAATAATTTTGGAGTACTGGGTGTACTTTTGATCACCTGGTTGGAGCTATTTTGGGCTTATGGGTATTCGCCCTCCACAACATGCCAGCCCATTTATTTTGGGCATTTCCATTTTTTTATAAATTTTATTTTTTAATTACCCTCTAATGGGGTTTATACATATTACCCTCTGATGAGGTTTATACAGATGTCTTCGAAAGTAAGAATAAATTACATCATACAAAAACAAAGGTTTCAACACAAAAGCTTCGACAGTTGCAACTTGTTGGTGCGTTACTTTTGCTTTTGCTTTCGTTTTCTGCTCTCTGTTTGGTTGCTGCTGGGACTTTGTAGTGGGATGGCATGTGAGGAAAGCCTCCATTTTCTTTTCCTAACGCTCCGTGGTCAATGAGTCCACAACTTGTTATCCACCTGCATTCTTGATTCAACAGCTGTTGCACTAGATGATAATTGCTCCCTAAAGGTGGAGAACAAATTGCTTTCAGTCTCTTCAATATAACTTTGGTTGCTAGAAGGTTGCAAAAGAAAAGGGTGAAGAGATTCACATGCTATCTGGTATGCGTGGGTAGCTCCAAAAGGAGCTAAGTCGGCATGGGTTTATTCCCGACCGTGAGTGCAAGGAACCAGGTCAGAGATGAGAATGATGGTGAGCTTGGAGTCAGGGGAGCCGGTGACATGGGACTCGAGCACAAGTTCTGTAGCCTGCCCTTGTTGAATTCAAGCACAAGGGTAAAGGTGGTGACAGTGTAAGTACCATTAGCAACAAAAGTAGGAAGGGACCTTGCAGCATATTTTCACCTAGTAAAAGCAACCATAAAACCCATAAGCATTCGGATTGAATCGACATGAAACGTATCAAGCAGAAGCTCCAAGACTTCTCTGGCCTCGACCTTCTCTGATCTCTACTTCAATCCATTCGTCAAAGCCATGAGCGACTTCTGCACGGAGTCTTTGAACCGCTCGATCTTCTCTTGTACTGCTACTTAATTAGTAACACTATAACTCGCTCCCTCACTCCCTCCTAATTTGCAATTAGGGTTTTCCATTGTCCCTCATTTCCGTCATTTTTTACACCGCTTACATGAAGCGCGGGTTTGACGATTTCAAAATCTCTGACGAGGAATGGGAGGAGCACTCATCAGCCTTCAAGCCTTCTTGCGTCCTCAAGAAGCCTCGCACCCTGACGCCGCGCCCAATCAAGTCCTTTGACTTCCGATCATCCCCCAAACCCCAATAATTCTATGACGAAGATGAATACTCTGATTGCATCGAGATTAAACCCGAACTGGAGGACAACGATTCCGATTGTGTCGTGATTAAGGACGAGTGGGCAGCAGGCGTTATCGTATGCCCTTCGAAACTCTTAAACCCGAACGTTGCAGCCAAACCCACCTCAGATCGTGAACTAGAGTTGCAAAATCTGAGAAACCCGGCTTCTAGTTAGTCTTGAAATCGGGGGATTTAGTGGCTTTCAGGAGATGTAGCGGCGAAGTAAGGTGGATGAGGGAAAAATGGATGGATTTGGTGGTGGGTCAGAGTCAAAGAGAGCTCCAGAAATCGTAGAAATGGAGATCAGAGCCGTCGTGAGGACCTGGTGCGACGAGACGTCGCAGGAGGATTTAGGGAAGCGGAGGTGGGGCTTAGGGGAAGAACTTGGTGAGACGCAGATGTCGGGGGTTTTGAGGAGGAAGACAAAGGTGACGGTGCCGATAAGGATGGTGACGTAGGAGAGCCTATTCAGGAATATCTCGATGTGCCTCTCCATAACTGAAGAGACCGGAAGCAAGCTTTGTATCGATGGCGGGTCTGAGTAGAAAATTGGATCTTCATTTGTTGGATGATGTTACACTTGTTGCCTTTTCCGACAGTTGAATTTTCTGAAAAGCCCTCGTGTTTGATAAAATTGCATCTCTGGCCTGTTCTTTTTGCCTCGATTTCCAAACCTTTTTTCTCAGGTTTGCATCATTTTGGGTTTTGCAAATTTTGCAGATTCTGCGGATTCACGGTGGAGGTAAAAAAAATGAAAGAGAACCGACATAGTTTTTTGTGTCGATTCCCACAGACGGCGCCAAATGTTGATGCACAAAACCGGAGGTCTTGGAACAACGTAAATCCGACCGTGAATCTGCATGAAATGTAAATAACACAAGATGTATCGTGGTTCACCCCAAGGTTTGGGCTACGTCCACACTGATTGTATTGTATTTCTCGGAGAAGTGAGGGAGAGAGAGAGCTCCGAGAGTGAGAGCGTTGAGAGGGTGAGGAGCCTTAGGAATTGGCCTCCCCTAATTGTGAGGGTGAAGGGTCCTTTTATAGAATAAGGACTCCCCACTTATTACATATTTGCCATTTCCTTTACCACATAATTACATTTAAGTCCCTCGAGTATTTATACGAGATCTAAATACGAGGCCTTAAATATGGTATAAATATATATATATATATATATTTGGAAGCAGTATGATATGGTTAAGTTTTGGATTGCATCAGGGCATGTCCATAAGCATATTATTGCGTATAATTATTGTGAATGTTTTAAAGTACGAAGGTGAACGCAGGATGCACAGATAAGTTTAGGTGAGTATATGTTGTGAAATGTGGGATGCATGGTTATGATTACATTTTATTTGGAACGTTGAGTGATGGCATGACTATCTTTATGTTTTAAGTAATATGACATTGTCGTACATGTTGCAATAAAGGCAACTCCGACATTGTCCTACAGGTTGTCTATAAGTCGTACATGCCATATTAAATGCATTTAAAGCTCATAAACCTGCACCCTGGTGTTAGTGTTCTCGCCCGAGGACAGGGCATAGCCTTCACGTGATCGTTCATCTCCCGCACCACACACTCACCTTGGATTCAAGGTAGGTGCCAACCTATCGTACATACCACATTAGGTGGTTCCGACTCGTAGGTGACTTGCGATACTTCGCACAGCCTTCACGTGATCGTAGCACTTAAGCGTAATTATTTACACCTAGCCTATCGTACAGACCACAAGAGGTGGTTTCGACTTGTGTGCAGGGATATATGATGAGCTATGAGTTCAGCTGTACAGGCCACAAGAGGTGGATCCGGTTGACATATTACCGGGATATTGATTGATGAGATATGGATAAGTTGCACAGGTCACTATAGGTGACTCCAACTTATGTGCTAGCATTGATTGATGAGATATAGGTAAGTCGTACAGGTCATTATAGGTGACTCCGACTTATGTGCTAGCATTGATTGGTGAGATATGGGTAAGTCGTACTTACATGTCACTATAGGTGACTCCGACTTATGTGCTAGTATTGATTGATGAGTTATGGGTGCAGTCATACAAGTTACATTAGGTGACTCCAACTTGCGTGCTAATATAGATTATTGACTACATGATTATTCATATTGCTGATGAGATGATGTGTCGTGGTATATTTATGGAATTACTGTTGATATACTTTTGATTTCACATGGATACATGGTATGATTTTCTAGAAACTATACATGTATTGCAGTAAGGGGTTATAACATTCTAGAAGGTTTCTATTAAAATTTTATTTCTAGGGCCATTCACCCTTGTTTTGTTTTCACCCTCCAGGTTTTATTAGCTGAGCTTTCTTATCGTCAAGGATTTGTGGCAAATCTTAGTATTGGAGATTTCTTTCGAGGGTATGATTCTTAATTCTCTCTACTGTACTTACTTATGCTCTAGCGTTACGTGTGAAGTGGGTTAACTCCCGCTCACCAACTCACTCTGGTTTTTAGGCTCTCTTAGGTTTAAATTTATTCACTTTTTTTCCACATCATCATACTTTATGGCTTCGTCACCTTTCAGGTGTTGGCCAACACAACTCGATTCAGAGTCCTAGTAGACATCTCGGGGTGTGTCAAAATGTATGTACCGAAATGTGTGTACCTAAATGTATGCACCAAAATGTATTATAATGAATTTAATGTACCTAAATGAAGAAGACAAAGTACATCAAAATATATTGTATAACAAAAATTAATTTATCTAAATGTTTACAACAAAATGTATTACGATAAATGAAATGAAAATGAAAATTATAATGAAACAATATTAATAAATTAAAAATTAGGAAGAAAAAGAGAAATAATTAAAAAATCAAAATATAATTAATAAATGAGGTTATTAATGCATCAAGGGACTAAAATTAGATTTTGATCTTACTCATGGTTTTAATCTAAAAGTCATCTTTACCAAGGATTAAAATGAAGTTTTCTATTCATTTTAAACTTAAATTCCTATGTGTATGTACGTTCATATGTTTTAGAAATTAAGTGGGAATGAAAAATTGCAGATAAATTAAATTGGCATGGTATATGAATTTTTTTTTTAACAAACGTTATAATTTATACTAAGAGAAGGAGGTGTGCTTAGCCTTACAATGAGCTAATAATAGTGTAGTTTAAATTCGTTTTTAGCAAGAATCGAAACTATTATATGAGTTATATAAGAGTGTACTATCACAGAGGAGAGACACAAGGAAGCAGAGGAGCATGGGAGCTGCCAATGCATGCCCCCTCCTACTTATTAGCCTCCACGACATCCACGACATTCTATATCATTTGCACGTGTGCTCTGTGTCCCACAAATTTCTTATTGGTTGCGCAAAGATATTAGATATGTCACGCACCATGACTCTTCTCCTCTAATTACATATATCACATATGGGTGGTGTTATCTATGTTGGAAAAAAATAGTTTAAATTGATATATTATTACGATTGTGTTGAATATTCTCTCATTATGACTCAATGTAACACTATAAAACCTCTAACTGTGATATGAGTGATGTTATCTATGTTGGAAAAAATAGAGTTTAAATTGATATATTATCACGATTGTGCTGAATTCTTTCTCATTTAGACTCAATGAAACACTATAAAACCTCTAACAATAGTGCAACATGTGTATGAATATGTGAATATAGAAGTGATTAAATGACTCCAAGAGAACTTGCATAGTCATAGAAGTAGAGGTGTATCTTTAAAAGTACGTAACTAATCATGAAGAGTTAAAAGTTGCAACTCTTCATTTGAATTTTATGTTTGGAGAGACATTTTTTTACCAAAAGGCACCACTAATAATTTCCATTCAATTAATAAATATAATAATAATATTAAATTTTCACCAATCCTCACATGAATGGAATTTGACTCAACACTATGCACACGACAACCCAAACATTAGAGAGAGATTCAGTAGGGAAAGTACTGCCTTTGGATAGGTACCTTTTGGTTTTGAACATTCTGTAATGAATTACTATCAAATTTCTTGGCTAATCAATGAACACAATATCTTGAAGTGCTCAACTAGTTTTGTAAACCAAGATAATATTAATCACAAAATACCTTTCTAAACACCTCGTGGTTGCTTGGTTGTATTTGTTTCGGCCTTGAACAATTCCTAGTTTCTCATAAGCACTCTAGAGAATTAAACCCTTCAAAAAATTCTCATAGGAACGACCTCATTCTTTACTCAAGATAGGTGACTTCCCACTAAAAGTATTCTGCTATACCCCAATTGAACTTCTAAGTATTCCAAGCTAAAGGAATCATTAAAAGCAAAGGTTAACCTAATCTCAATGGCAAGTAGCACTGTTATCATCATGGGACATAGGTAGTATAGAGTATATCTCCACAGTGCTACTTCAAGTTGTCATAATTTAGCATTCCCTTCTGAACCTAGATCTTAGGATATCCAGTCAACTAGGTTGGGTTTCCACTATGACTACTCTTGTTATGGGCTATTAACCCATTCCACTCGATGATACAACTCGCTCTCTAGTCAAACCTTTACAAATTGGTACCACTTAGGTTGATATCTCTAATATATGGCCCTCATAAATTTCACATCCATGCATAGAGATAAAACCATTCGAAAGTGCTTGTTTCCAACGTTAAGTCCTCCAAAACATATGCTAGGACTTACAAAGTAATTTGCTAATACTCGAGGTACATTCTTCCACATTTAAGGATTTGTAAGAATGTCTCCAACCTTTCAATGCCTAAAATTTACTCATTAAAAGAGATAATTTTTAAGTAGTCAAGCTGAACTAATTAACTATATTTTTATTATCTCTTTCAAGAAGCAAATTACTTTTTCATACTTTTTAAATACATATCATTTGATAAAGATAACTATGTTACTTCAACAATCTCCTTTCATTGTGGTTGCTTCTAACACTATCAATAAATCACTTTCATATGTACCTTCTGATGTAAGAATATGTGAACGATAGGTTCTCTATCTTCACTTGCCAAGCCTTTTAGCCTCATTAGCCTTTCTAATGAGGAGAAGTCGGCAGTTTGAAGTACAAGCACCTTCATGGCTCTTAGCACTTTTGAACTTTTTAAGTACATTTAAATACATTTGCAATCTATTTAACACCCACGAAATAAAGAGATTTCGTGTAATTAAGAATAAAAGTGGACTAATCTAATTGTTTAAAATTTATACTATTTTTTTTTGTAGTGTCACAAATCCGCTCCATACATGCTACAAAAATAAAAATTATCATTCATCATCATTCATTCACGTTCAAGAAAACTTTTCTTTTTCTTGGTTGTGATTGAAAAAGACGGAAATATGAAAATGGAAACTACATTTTTGTAGACAAAATAAAAGAAAATCTTAGGCTGACTTTAGGATGACTACTGGACTCCATCATACTCAGACCAGGTGAACAACCACCGGTCAGGTCAGGAGTTGCTCTTGCTCTGCCCCAACAATATTTGTCCTTTTGTTTACTTATTTAATTTGCTCCATTTTCAAGTTTTCTTGCCCCCTAATCACTCCCATTGGATTTTTTTTTTTTAATTTTTTGGAAGGAGACTCCCATTGATATTTTTTGGAAGGAGGCTTCCTCTGTGTGTGTGTGTGTAGAGAGGAAGGAAACCTTTAAGGGAAGTGATCCCTATTTTTCAAAAAAAAAAAAATGAGAACATCCACTTGACCGTTAGATTTATATATATAGGAAGGAAGCCTTTAAGGGAATGGATCCCTATTTTTCAAATAAAAATGAGAACATCCACTTGATCGTTAGATTTAGCTTTAATGAAATTCTGTGGTTGAGATTCTGTGGCTTGTAATTTAATCTCAATTACAGAATTTCATTAAAGCCAAATCTAACGGTCAAGAGGGTCTCCCCATATTTTTTTTTAAAATGGGGATCCCTTCCCTTAGAGGGCCTGATATATATATATATATATATATATATATATATTTTTTTTTTTTTTGGCAAGAACAACATATATATTGGTGTAAACATAATTAAAAAGAAAAAAAAAATTCATAGTATTGTAACTTGTACGTTATAACTAAGCATGAAGAAAGTGGAAGTTTCACTATAAATTAATTGACAATATAAAGAATAGTCCAACTTATTTATAACTCCATGCAATGTCTCTACTCCTATTAATGTCACATTCATTCTCAACAAAGTAAATTGTAACATGGTGTAATTATTTTACTTAAATTATAACACGTGATTTTATTTTTTTAGTAATATAAACCTAAAAGAGAAACATATATTAACCATGTCATTCACACATGGCCGGCTTATAAGTTATGTGAAATGTGCGACCGCACAGGACCCAACGAACTAAGGGCTTTGGTTGCGGAAAATTGCAGGGGCTGCGGGAGGTTGTGCAAGTCAGTTATTTTTATTTTTATTTTTTTGAATAAACGATATTATTTACAATAAGGGGGTGGGGAGTGGCTAAACCTCACAATGAGCTAGCCATAATGTGGTTCAAATTCATTTTTGGCTAGAATTGAACCTAAGACCTCTCACTTACTAGTGAAGAAAAATTCCACTATATTGTAAAAAATAAAAATAGAAAAAAAATTGGCCACACTTTTTGTACAAAAAGATAAATGAGAGTAAAAAAAGCCTCTATAACTAGTAAAAAAATGGGCCTCTATAAAAAAAAAACCCTGGAAATGAAAACATTTCTCTTTTTTCATGCTCCAGCCCCTACCCTTAATAAAAAAGGAAAACTAAAGAAAAGTCTAAAAAAATTTCTATTTTAATGAAAAGTCATTTTTAAAGGTATAATGAATAGTACCAGGGAAATGTATAAATGTGGTTTTTCGTTAAAAGTGAACAGTACCGGGAGTGTTTTGTTAAAACTTCCTAATAAAAAAGATCTTTCCTTTCTTTGTGGTTTAGGTTAAAAAAACAAAAAAATTATCTGTGCTTGCTTTGAGCATTGGAAGGCAGTAGATATTAGTTATTCGTGTTCTTCAAAATTAGGTGTTAATTTTATTTCCTACAGAAAAATGCCTCAAATTATTTGCCCATACAGGGCCTTCGAAATCAGGTAGAGTTTGGTACGTGGACGGGACGAAATGGGACAAAACATGACATAATGGGACATAATGGAATGGAACACAGCAGAGGTTTCATTCTACGTTTGGTACGCACAGGACGAAATGAGACAGTTGTTCTATTTCGCGTTTGGTACGTGCAAGGGGGAATGAAATGAATGATTAAATGTCAAACGTACCCATGGATCTCCGTCGATTCCATCGACTCAACCCCATGGACTTTCTGTAGAAATTGGATTTTCTGCAGCCGTCATGGCTATGGGAAGGAAGGTTAGGCAACATGGGGGACCATCGGGCAGGACCATCATTGCTGGAGCTCTGTACCTTGCATGCCACTAGACCTTCCCTGGACCTCTGGATGCAAATTTAGTAGCGTCACCGCTCACAACAGCGACGACGTCGAAGCATCTTGAGCCGCGAAGAAGAAGTCGAGGAGGCGGAGGATCTGGAGATTAAGGAAAGGGAGGCGGTGGAGGATTTGGGAGTGATGGAGGCTACGTGAGAGAAAAGGTATAAGAGAAGGGGGTTACCGGAGAAAGAGAGAGGGTAGAAGCTCTGATCTTGTGACGACACCTGAGAAGCAGCGAGGCATCGTCGAGCGACAACGTCGGTCACGTCTTGCCAATGTGTGACCAGCAGGGAGACAGTCTCGTTGTGGGACCAGCAGGGAGAGAGAAGAGGCAGAAGGAAGACGGGGTTAGGCGGGTGGGTTTGCTGGGATTGGGTTAGCGTTGGGGCCGATTGGAGATGGAGGATGAAGTCGTCCTGTGGGGAAGATGGTGGAGAAGCCATGGTTGGGTTGCTGGATTTGTAGTGGAGGAGGAGGAGAAGAGAGAGAGGGAAGACAATTGAATTAATGAAAAAGATAAGGGGTATTGTTGTTAAAAAATTTATAATTTTGTATTTCATGGGTTGAAATAAGTCCGTTCCAGAGGGTGAGGGTAGAACAAAAATTTAATTAAAATCTATTCTACGTGACAATGCGTTCTACTCTTTTCGCGCACCAAACGTGGAACAAGTGAGTTCCGTCCTATCTTACGTACCAAATAGTACCTCAATGAATCAGCCTTGTATTCATCTTATTATAATTTATAACATATAAATAATAGAGTCTGTGACTTAGAGTTTCCGATACCTACCAAAACTTTCTCTTTACAACTTATTGCAAATTAACTAGGTTGAAGCCAATCTTGTGAAAGTGTTTCGACCCCTCTAGGCCTTTGGAGATTACTTACTAAATCAAACCCCAATTTACAGTAATTAAAGCAAAAGAGGATTTGTTCTTGCGGTACTTCGTCTTTATTTTTTAATAGAGAAAATCTTAAATTTAGATCTCATGCATGCACGACAGACGTTGAATAAATAAATATTACAGTGACAGACAAGTTGATTAACTTAAGAAAATAAAAAAACATTTTAATATCCTTTTAGGGCCACAAATGTGTGAACTACTAATCTGGCAGGTGCATGTATAGATCTTTATACACACATTTTTTATTTGGATGAATGCTTAGATATACAGACATTATTGTGAAAGCCTGTTTAATGTGATATCTTTGGTTTAATCAAATAAACTAATGTAGATTCCTAAGTACATAAATTTGTATTAATTAAGATAAGCTGGTTGCAGAGATATGTGATGAAGATTTTTAAGTAATTTTGATTAAAAGGATTATAGTTTGATTATTTTCATAAAAAGAAAGATGCATAAACGTCGGATCTTTTTCTTGGGGACTCCGTGGATCGTGTAATCATATCCGTTCATCATACATTGTACAGTTTTCGTTAGGTACTAATTATATTTAATTTTAAATTTTAAATTTTAAATGATTTCTGATTGCACAATGTACGATAAACAAACATGATTACACCATCTCCGGGATCCTGAGGAAAAGGATTCGGCGCATATATTGAACACAACATATGATACAGTTCAGTCTGACAGCAAAAGGACCCTGGGTCCTCTTCACTGTCCTTATGTAGCCCTGGACAGGAAAAGAAAGGGAAAAATGATGTATCTAACTAAAAAAGGGAAAAACGGCTAAATTTATTATAACTTTTAAAGTGGGCCTCTATTTGTAGATATTGGATCAAATTTCAATTGCCCGGATCTTCAGACCTGGTGAATTAGGAGAAATCCAGTTCCCTTTCTAGAAAAATACATATTTCTTCTTAGGAATGAGTTTTTTTTTTTCTTACATGCAAATCACAATTTATGATGTAAATCATTTTTATTTATTTATTTTATCAATAAGTTATTTCTTTATATGTTTGTCTTTCTAAGTTAAAAAATGGGGCAATGCTTAAATTTTGACATCAATGGTCCACACATTGATCATTATACTTAACATATTTCTAATTGGATATGTTATTAGCACTCTAAAAATGTCATATTGTAGCAAGTGACCCTTTGACATAGTAGTGGAGAGGAGTATTGCTCTTGCACCACGGCGTGAGTTCGAACTGTGACAACCCGTCCCAAATTTTACGAGTTTATAAATTTTAAAATGTGAATTTACGAAAATACCCTAAAGGCGAGGGTATTGATTTTCGTTGACCACTAGTTCATAACGCGTATGAACTATTACCTTACTGTATTCCAAAAGTATTTGGTGGTGTGAACGCGTAGACCCCCGCAAAAATTGAATTCGAAACTACGACGGAGGTTTACAGGACTATAAATTCGGAAAGTACATGGTAAGGACTGTTATTCATTATTTTATTTATTTCTCATAAATACCACTATATTATTTTAATAGTTTGTTGTTAGGAATTTGGGGAAAAAGAAGAAGGAAATGGGGAGGAAGGATAACAGAGGAAAAAAAAAAGGGATTGGGCAAGGATGCCCAATCGGAAGGAGAGGGACAGGAGGAACGAGTTAGAAGAGGAGGGAGGAAAGTTTTCCCAATGAGAAGAGAGGAAAGGATGGGAAAGGAGAGAGGAGAAAGGGAGAGGTTTGGCCGAATCCCTTGAACCTGCATTGTAATATCCTGAAAACTTAAATATATGAAATATATTCATAATTATGAATATGTGGAGAAAATCGAAAATAAATAGATTTACGGTAATGAAGATACAATTGAGAAATTATTATAATTTACGTAATTGTATTATTGAGATTTTATGTTATTTTTCAAGAAATTATATTAGTTTATTTGAGATAAGTTTTTAAATTAAACTAATTACGAGGTTTAAAGTTTGGAAATTAATTATTTAACATTCATAGACCTTTTGAGGTCACAATTTATATTTTTGAATAGAGCTCGATCTCATGAACGCATAGGTGCAAACCGTTCGTGAAACGGAGTTATAATGAGAAAGTTATGAACGATAGAAGTTGAGGGTAAAATAATTATATTGTCATTAAGTGGGAAGATTCTAGAAAATCTTGAAACAAAAGGGGAGTGCCACGTGTGTGGCACTGATGGAAAGGAAAGGAGAGATAAGGGAGAGTCTCGGACTAATCAGGGGGGAAAAAGGAGGGAATCAGGGAGAGAAAGGAGGAAAAAGAGAAATGGGGGATTGGGACCTGGCCTTTAGTGACCCGACCCGATCGGCATCCTTAGCAATTTCGGATGGGTTTTCACCCATTTTTCCGGTGAATTACACCAAGCAATCACTTGGAAACCCCTCCACGACATCCCCTTTCCTATTACATCCAAAAAATATAGGGATTTGGACTTTAAATCAGGAGAAACCGCACAGTGGGGTGCGGCTAGTGGGTTTTCGAATCCACTAAATTTGAAACAGACTACATCCATCTCCACCACCATTAGACTCCCCTTGAGGTCTAGAACAAAGCCCAAACAATGGTAGGGACGGCAGAGCACCGGAGGTGACGAATCAAGGACACCCATTTATAGGGTTTTTGACGGGTTCAAGGCAAATTGGAGCCTTTCTAGGCCAAATTGGACTTGGCCACATGCATAAAGTTTGCTCTGCTATTTGAGATCTTTATTTTTGTAATTTTTGAGAATTTTTAGAAATAATTGATTTTTCCAGCGAGTCGAGACAGCCGACCACCACCCACGGCGACAGGTGTGGTGGTGCACGGCCAGGGAGCCGACAATTGTGTTTTATGCGAACTTCGTTATTCTAATTATGTTTTGAGATCAAATTGCTGTGGTTTGAATATTAATACGATTTTGGTATATGTTGGATTAAATGAATATATTCAGATTTGGTTTAAATTTTGGAATTTGTGAACTACGAAAGACTTGATCCCGCTAACGGGTACGTAGGTAGTCTAACAATGTTAGATGCAGCCTTAAATAACCGAGATGAATCATACTTTGGAATTTGTCTAAGAAGAGAAATTGGTAGATTAATTTACTACATTTATCTTATGCTCTTGATGAATGAGTTGGGTTATGGATTTTGTGGGTAACTCATAATTTGTCAATCAAGAATTATTTTATGTTGAAAAGTTGAGTTATTAGAAGAAAATTAGATTTGATAGAAAATTGATAGGAGCATATTTATGCGCCTTAGTTAGCTAATTCTTATGCATTTTTGTTATGTTTTCTTAGTTAAAGTAGTCTTTTAAGGTATTTTCATGTGTTTTCAGGTTTTAAGGGCATATTATACAAAAAGATGCAAATTGGAGCTTTTTGGAGAAAAAGTGAGCTTGGAGTGAATAGCACATGCTTGGAACTAAAGGTTTGGACGAAATTGAAGATTTGAAGATTTGAGGATTCCTAGTCCAAGGAATCCTAATTGAAGAAGGATTCCTAATCAACGAGGGATTCCTAGTTGAAGATGGATTCCTAGAAGAATGAAGATTCCTACTCAAACAAGGTTTCCTACTTGAAGTAGGAAAGTTAAGCCTAGAAGTTGCTATTTTGGGTTGATCTTTCCTAAACCTAAATGGCCTTAAGTTTCAGCAACATTAGAAGGTTCCTAAGCATTGGAAGACACAAAGAAAGGTTGGAGAGCATTTCCTTATCCTTGCCGTGGGTTAGGGTCTATTTTCTCTTGGTTTTGGGCTTTTAGAAGCCCTATCCTTTTCCCCTTAATCCATACCGCACCTAGCCTTCTAGAAACCCCTTGTTCCTTGCCTTGCAAGGCATTATAGAAGCCTTATCCTCCCTATCCCTTATCTGCCGTACCTTTAGGCCTTTTCCCTTGAAAATTCTGATTGTTTAAACCTATTTCCTGATGGATTTGGCTTTCTAGAAGCCCTAATCTGATTTGCTAGGGTTTTAGGTGCCTATATATATAATTGTTTGACCCTTTGCCGCACACACCACCTCTCATAATTCACAATTCACGGCAGAAATTCATTCCCTTCTCTGCCGCAGCTTTCCACCACCATTCTCCATAATTCCGGCCCCTAAACACCTCTTGCCGCACCACCCATCAATCCTAACCACTACCATACCATTCCATATCCATTCCCCTGTACAAATACCACCCAAAACCTGTCCAAAATCTCTGTGTTGCAGCAAGGAGGAAGGAGGAATCATGGATGCACCTGCTGCGAAGTTGGAGCGTTTTAGGTGTTCTCTTTCTTTGGATTTCAATGTTTAAACTTATTTATCTTTGCTTTGTGCGTATGAGGAACTAAACCCCCCCTTGGCTAGGGGGGATTCGAAATCATGTTTATGCTTGCTATATGATTTGATTACTTCTAATTGCGTTTCATAAGTTGTGAATTCAATTTACTTATCTATATGAATTAAAACTGATTTGTGTGTGTTGGTTGAGAGTGCACGCTTAATTTTCATGCATAAGTTTGATGCTAGGATATAAGAGAATTTCACCTAATCGTTATGAACTTATATTCGAAAGTAGTAAAGGTTGTTGATCACAATCGTGTTAAGTAAATTCTTGGCATAAGTTTCATGCAATTCATAGTAACAAGTGCCTCGCCAATGCTTATGGTTTTCATAGAACTTAATGATCTTTGCTTGTATCTTTGTTATGCAATTCATGCAGGGAACTTGTGAGGAATGCTTTAGGTTGTCGTATGCAATTCATCCAATTCGATAACTTTAGGAAAATCTGAGGGTTAATTAGTGCAATTCACGGTTAATCTGGGGCGTTGGGAATTCATGGTTTATTGAGAAGCAATTGGAAATCGGTTTGTATGCAAGTGTGACATGTGTGGAGAAGAACCCCTTAGCTAGCTTTCCATCCATTCACTTTTATCAAATTCGTTTTAGAATCTGTTCAATTTACAAAGTTTTGTTTTTGTTTTCAATTTTCGTCAAAACCAAATCCCCATTTATTTTGAAGTATTAGATTAGTTAGAAATCAATTTAGTTTGTGTTTTTAAGTGTCTTGAGTGAAGTTACAACCTATTTTCATCCAAATTGTGTTTTGTGTTCAAAACTGCCCAAAAAGTGTTTTTAAGGTAGTTTTGAGTGTTTCTGGGCTGTTTTGAGTCTTTTGGTTTGTTTTAGTGTTTTAGAGTTTAGTTTTGCATTCTTTGAGTCTAGTTTAGTGTTTTAAACTTTGTTTTTACGTTTTGAGTCAGTTTTCAAGTGATTTAGCAATCCCTCCTAATCCCAGCCTAGAACGATCCCTACTTACATCCTTTGCTACAATTGATAAAATGAGGGTTTAATTTGTGTGCATATATATTTCGCATCAAATTTTTGGCGCCGTTGCCGGGGATTAGTAACATTGCTAATCCCTTGGATTGTTTTATTTCAGTTTGTTTTAATTAATTCCAGATTCTGACTTTGTTTTTTCTCGTTTTAGGTTCTAGTTTATGACTCGGAGTTCTCATCTGATTCGTGAACACATCTTGGACTTTGACAACGATTTCGAGCGAGAATTGAGACGAAAAAGGAAGAATCCAGAACCTAGTGAATCAAGTTCAAATTCAGAAGCCGAAGTTGAGATTGAAGAAGAGGAACCCACGGCAAGAGTGGGTGAAGTAGAGGAAGTCATGGCACAAGACAATTGTACAATCAAGGAGCTTTCGGCTTCGGGATTGGACAATGCCGCACCCCTATGTATTCAATATCCCGCGGCTGCCCAAGGAAAGACCGAGGAATTCGAGTTGAAGTCAAGCTTGCTACACCACATTCCGAAGTACCATGGGTTGTCCATGGAGGATCCTAACAAGCACTTGAAAGAATTCGAGGTGGTGTGTTCAAGCATGACTTCAATCAACGTCGATGGGAGCATATTGAAGATGAAGGCCTTTCCCTTTTCTCTCTTGGAAAAGGCGAAAGATTGGTTGTATGAATTAGCTCCCGGAACTGTCACATCTTGGGAGAGCATGAAACGGGCTTTCTTGGAGAAGTTTTTCCCAACTTCTCGAGTCATTCTCCTACGAAAAAGGATAAGTGGAATTCAACAAGATGAAGGTGAGTCTTTTCCTAAGTATTATGAACGTTTTAAATCTCTTGTTGCTTTTTGTCCACAACATCAAATGAAGGAGGAGCTTATTCTACAATACTTCTACGAGGGGCTTCTACCAATCGAATGTCAAATGCTAGATGCCTCAGCGGGAGGAGCTTTGGTGGACAAGACTCCCACGGCAGCAAAGACCTTGATAGCTAATCGAGCGTTGAACGCTCAACAATACGAAGGTGTTGGACAAAGAAGCACCCCACGGCAACAATAAATGCATGAGGTAAGTGCAATTTCCGAAATACAATCTCAATTGGCTAATCTTACTCTTCTTGTGTCACAGGTTGTTGAAGGAAACAAGATGCAAGGACCAAAGGTTTGTGGCGTGTGCTCTATGTAAGGACACCTCTCGGAGCAATGCCCTCAACTAATTGAGAATGGAGGTTGGGAAAGTGCAAACGCTATTGGTTTTCAAGATCAAAATCAACCCAGAAATGATCCCTTTTCTAATACATACAATCCGGGATAGAGGGATCATCCAAATTTCAAATGGCGAGAACCCCAACAAGGCCAAAGTACATTTAAGCAACAACCCTCGGGTTTCTATCAAAGGCCGTTTGCACTAACTCAACCCCAAGCACAACCTGCCTAAAACAAATCAGGTTCTTCTATTGATAATGATCAGATTTTTCAATTACTAACTTCTATGGCGCAGAGTATGCAAATTAAGGACAAGAAGGTAGACAAGTTGGAGAAGCAAGTAGGGCAGATTGCGAAGTTTGTGGGCCAATTCCGAGAACAAGGAAAACTTCCTAGTTCAACCGTTGTAAATCCGAAAGGAGGCTTTGAATCTGCCAAGGCAATCATGCTAAGGAGTGGAAAAGAAGTTGGCACTGATCCACAACCATCTAAATCAGCCCAAAAAGAGGACGAGAAGTTGACATTCGAAGAGGAAAACCAAGCCAAGGCCACGACAAGGAAGGAAGCACCCTTGCCACAGCCTCCTACATCCCATAATCAATCCAATCCGTCCAAATCAGGTAAGAAAGTTCCAATTCCAATTATTTCTAACGTTATTCCTCCAAATGTACCCTTCCCTAGTAAATTTTTGCAAGCCAAGAACGAATAGGAGGAAAAAGATGTTCTGGAGACGTTTAGAAATGTGCATGTCAATATCCCACTCCTTGATGCTATTAAGCAAATTCCGAAGTATGCCAAGTGTTTGAAGAAGCTTTGTACAACAAGGAAGTGTATTCAAGAGAAAGAAGTGGTACATGTAAGCGAAAATGTCTCTGCAATGTTGCAAAGGAAGCTGCCACCTAAATGCAAAGACCCCGGTAGCTTTACAATTCCTTGTGTTATTGGCAATACTAGATTTGAGCATGCTATGCTAGATTTAGGTGCATCAATTAATGTCATGCCATATTCTGTTTATGCATCTATGAATCTAGGAGAACTTAAAAATGATGGTGTGATTATTCAATTAGCTGATCGCTCTAATGCATATCCAAAAGGAGTGTTGGAAGATGTTTTGGTGCAGGTAGACCACTTGATTTTTCCTGCAGATTTCTATGTGCTCGATATGGAGGATTCAGGCCACTCTTCACCATCACCACTCTTACTTGGATGACCTTTCATGAAAACGGCTCAAACCAAGATTGACGTGGCCAAGGGAGCAGTAACCATGGCATTTGGTGGTGATATGATTAACTTTAAGATTTCTGAATCTGTTGAGAAGACTAATGATGTTCGTTCTTGTTGTGCCATTGATGTAATTGAAAATATAGGGCATGAATGTTCAATGCTAATCATGAAAGATGTTTCTCGCACCACAATCAAGGAGGGACTTGGATTAAAGCACAAGGAGCACGTCCCAACCTCCAAATCACCAAATCTGGCCGAGAGTATCCCTTGTGCATTCACCCAATGTGCTACCACTTCATTGCAGCACATGGGTGAGCCATCTTCTCCACTTTCAATTCCCATTTCGAATAATAGGTTGTTACCTTGTTTGGTGCAGGTACCTAGGTGCATTCAAAGTGGTGGGAGAGTTCATGTTGATTTAGGGAAGTAAAGCACAAAAATCAGGAAGGATCATTATCCTCTTCCATTCAAAGATCTAAAGCATGAAGTGGTTTGTAGGACAGGTTGGAGAGGAAGCACCCTTCCATGTCGTGGGGTCCAATGAAGCCTCAAAGGAGTATCGTCTAGCTGCACGACGTTAAAGCAAGCGCTACTTGGGAGGCAACCCATGCATGCAACAAAGAGAGACCAAGGACTCACTCCAATTCCAGATTTGCGTTTCTAAACCTTTCTCTTTGTTGTTTATTTCGTTTTTGCCATGTTTATTATGTTAGTTGCTGTTTGTTTGTTGGTTTGTTATTTGTGTTAGTTTATGCTTGAAACATTGAGGACAATGTTTGATTTAAGTGTGGGGGGGTAACCAAAGTGTTTTGATGCAAATTCGTAGGGTTTTATCACCCATAATTTCCAATGTTTTTCCTTGCTGTTTTTACTCTTTGGTTTATGCTTGGTTGTGGTTATAACTTATGAATTCACATGTAATCACAAAGGAAAAAATTAGTTTTTGTAACATGCTTGAAGGAAGGAACTCAAACTAACGCTACAACCTTGTGAGACTTGAGCCTAAACGTTTATTTGGAGAGTTAATAATCTGTGCATTGTTGTTTTCTAAAGTCGTTGCATGACCTCATTATTCTTTGCTTGGTTACTACTTAGAAGGCGTTTCATCATTTAGTTCCAAATACTAGAACTCATGCCCATTTCATTCAAAGCATGCTATTGATTTGTATAACACATATTCAAGATGAAGTTGTGTAGCGACCACCATTTAAGCCAAATTGCCGTGTCCCCCATGTTCATTTGTTTTGTAGGTTTTAACCTCATTGAGCCTTGTTTAGCCTATATTGTTTGTTAACCCACATTATCCTTACCTAGCCTAGATTAGGACCATCCATACCCTTGTTCTTGAAGCATAGTAAAGCATGACTCAAGATGAATTCCTTTTGATTAATGTTTTGCAGAAAACAAGTGTGGGGGAAGGGATGTATGTGAGTGCCAAAGTCTTTAATGAGGCACGGGTAGAAAAAAAAAAGAAAAAGAAAAAGAAAATTCGTGAAGAAAAGAAGGAAACAAAGAAAAGTTGTGAAAAATATGAAAAAAAGTTGAAAAAGATGTGAAAATGAACTCTTAAGTGTTGATTGTTGAAGAAAGGGTCCAAAACATTGAATTCGACCCTAAGTTTTGCATGAATCTTCCCTTGTGTTTAGAAGTTGATTTCTGCGTTCTAAAGTGAATTCTAAGTTTCGCTTTCATTGCTTTGCTTGCTATTGCTTAAAGAACCTTTGTTATCCCTATCCGTTCTTTGTTAGTCAATACCCCAAGCCCCGTTACAACCCTTGACTTTAATCTTGAGTGTTGTGTGTTTCAATTTGTGGAGTTTAGAATTGGTATGAGCATATGGTGTCACTGGTTCTAGCATCTAAGTAGTAGCATTCCATTCATGAGATCATATCTAAATGCTTATTAACTCCAGAAAATGCTTTCTTTGTTATATATATATGTGAGTGTTTGTTTTTATGTCTACATCAATCTTCTCACATATAACTAGTATAGGGTGTGTAGTTAGAAAATCTGAGTGAAAATTGAGTGCATATCTTGTAAGGAATTGAGCAAATTCTCTAAGGCATGTTACTACATTCAAAACATCGTTTTAATTGGTTAAATGTGAGCTAGTATGTAGTGACTATGATTAAGTATGTGCTTAAGTGTGAAGATGATTAAAATCTGTGGGAATGATGCTTTTTAATATGTCATGTGCATTGGAAATCCCTAAGGCAAACGTTGGAAGGTTTAGGTTATGTTTTGTTTGTTTGTTTTGTTTCGTTTGTCTTTTGTTCTTTGTTTGCTCGAGGACTAGCAAAAGCTAAGTGTGGTGGAATTTGATAGGAGCATATTTATGCGCCTTAGGTAGCTAGTTCTTATGCATTTTTGTTATGTTTTCTTAGTTAAAGTAGTCTTTTAAGCTATTTTCATGTGTTTTCAGGTTTTAAGGGCATATTATACAAAAAGATGCAAATTGGAGCTTTTTGGAGCAAAAGTGAGCTTGGAGTGAATATCACATGCTTGGAACAAAAGGTTTGGATGAAATTGAAGATTTGAAGATTTGAGGATTCCTAGTCCAAGAAGGATTCCTAGTCCAAGAAGGAGTCATAATTGAAAAAGGATTCCTAATCCACGAGGGATTCCTAGTTGAAGATGGATTCCTAGAAGAATGAAGATTCCTACCCAAACAAGGTTTCCTACTTGAAGTAGGAAAGTTAAGCCTAGAAGTTGCTATTTTGGGTTGATCTTTCCTAAACCTAAATGGCCTTAAGTTTCAGCAACATTAGAAGGTTCCTAAGCGTTGGAAGACACAAAGAAAGGTTGGAGAGCATTTCCTTATCCTTGCCGTGGGTTAGGGTCTATTTTCTCTTGGTTTTGGGCTTCTAGAAGCCCTATCCTTTTCCCCTTAATCCATGCCGTACCTAGCCTTCTAGAAACCCCTTGTTCCTTGCCTTGCAAGGCATTCTAGAAGCCTTATCCTCCCTATCCCTTATCTGCCGCACCTTTAGGCCTTTTCCCTTGAAAATTCTGATTGTTTAAACCTATTTCCTGATGGATTTGGCTTTCTAGAAGCCCTAATCTGATTTGCTAGGGTTTTAGGTGCCTATATATATAATTGTTTGACCCTTTGCCGCACACACCACCTCTCATAATTCACAATTCACGGCAGAAATTCATTCCCTTCTCTGCCGCAGCTTTCCAACACCATTCTCCATAATTCCTGCCCCTAAACACCTCTTGCCGCACCACCCATCAATCCTAACCACTACCATACCATTCCATATCCATTCCCCCATACAAATACCACCCAAAACCTATCCAAAATCTTTGTGCCGCAGCAATGAGGAAGGAGGAATCGTGGATGCACCTGCTGCGAAGTTGGAGCGTTTTAGGTGTTCTCTTTCTTTGGATTTCAATGTTTAAACTTATTTATCTTTACTTTGTGCGTATGAGGAACTAAACCCCCCCTTGGCTAGGGGGGATTCGAAACCATGTTTATGCTTGCTATATGATTTGATTACTTCTAATTGCGTTTCATAAGTTGTGAATTCAATTTACTTATCTATATGAATTAAAACTGATTTGTGTGTGTTGGTTGAGAGTGCACGCTTAATTTTCATGCATAAGTTTGATGCTAGGATATAAGGGAATTTCACCTAATCGTTATGAACTTATATTCGAAAGTAGTAAAGGTTGTTGATCACAATCGTGTTAAGTAAATTCTTGGCATAAGTTTCATGCAATTCATAGTAACAAGTGTCTCACCAATGCTTATGGTTTTCATAGAATTTAATGATCTTTGCTTGTATCTTTGTTATGCAATTCATGCAGGGAACTTGTGAGGAATGCTTTGGGTTGTCGTATGTAATTCATCCAATTCGATAACTTTAGGAAAATCTGAGGGTTAATTAGTGCAATTCACGGTTAATCTGGGGCGTTGGGAATTCATGGTTTATTGAGAAGCAATTGGAAATCAGTTTGTATGCAAGTGTGACATGTGTGGAGAAGAACCCCTTAGCTAGCTTTCCATCCATTCACTTTTATCAAATTCGTTTTAGAATCTATTCAATTTACAAAGTTTTGTTTTTGTTTTCAATTTTCGTCAAAACCAAATCCCCATTTATTTTGAAGTATTAGATTAGTTAGAAATCAATTTAGTTTGTGGTTTTAAGTGTCTTGAGTCAAGTTACAACCTATTTTCGTCCAAATTGTGTTTTGTGTTCAAAACTGCCCAAAAAGTGTTTTTAAGGCAGTTTTGAGTGTTTCTGGGCTGTTTTGAGTCTTTTGGTTTGTTTTAGTGTTTTAGAGTTTAGTTTTGCATTCTTTGAATCTAGTTTAGTGTTTTAAACTTTGTTTTTACGTTTTGAGTCAGTTTTCAAGTGATTTAGCAATCCCTCCTAATTCCCAGCCTAGAATGATCCCTACTTACATACTTTGCTACAATTGATAAAAATAGGGTTTAATTTGTGTGCTTATATATTTCGCATAAAAAATCTAGGCACATGCCATAGTGATTAAGATATGTTACAGTTAATGAGGAGGAATTAAGAAATTTAAATAGAGAATCGTGATTTAAACTTTGCTAAATAAAGCGGGAGTTTATTTTGGGCCTATCATCAACATTATTCCCCATAAACAAAATAAATATTTTCAGGGGCGGGGTGTTACACGCAGCCAACTCGGTTTTGAAACCGGTGGAATTTCGACAGTTTCGAGCCGTTTTTCAGGCGAATTTCATCCTATTTCCACTTGCAATCATCACCATACCTCTTCCCCTTCATTCTTCTATCAAGATTCGATGGAAATTGGGTCAAATCTGTGACATTTGGCGATGGTGACACTGACAGGTCTTGTGTCGATTCTTCCATTTCTGAAGCAATCTCTTCCAATTGTCACCACCAATAGACTTCCCTTGAGGCCTAGAACAATGCCCAATCATTGGTTGGAGCGTCAGAGTCGAATTGGGGACAAATCAAGAACACCCATTTCTAGGGTTCCCAATGGATTCGAGGCAAATTGGAGTCTTTTCGGGCCAAATTGGCCTTGGTCACAGGTATGAAAGTTACTCTACTAATTGAGATCTTCATTCTTGTAATTTTTGGCAATTTTTAGAAATAGTTGAGTTTTCCGGCGAGCTAAGGGGGCCGACTGCCACCCGCGGTAGCTGGTGCGGCAGCGCATGGCCAGGGGGCCGTCGATGTTATTCTTAGGATAACTAGATGCTTTGAGTTCAGTTTTGGTAATTGTATGACGTAGGTTGATTGTTAGAATCTAAATTCTCTACGTTACGTTAATAGGTCATTATATGAATCGACGATCCGACCATTGGATTGTCACCAAACTTTAATATGTTATAGCAAGTAATATTTGAGAACCATAGAAACTTACAGATTGGGAATCCGACGTATGGATCTTCCTAAATTGGATTTGTAATTCATAAAATAAAATGTTGACTGCCACTTGATTTTGGGCAATTGGCGAAGATCCGACCGTTGGATCATAATGAAACCTTAGGATGTTGTTCTAGAAGTTTAATGTGAGTCTTTGGAAGCAACGGATCGGAAATCCGTGATGCAAATCTTCCGAATTGAATTACGTAGGGATGTGTTTTATGTAAATTATGTATGTTATCGGTCAGAACTCTAAGATGTGATTTGATAATTGGTCATAGGCGACGATGGTTCGTGATGTCTCGACATGGGTGCTAGGGAGTCGTGGCATGGACCTCAGATGAGTGGGTCTTTTCCTTTCTATCGTATATTTTATATATATATATATATATATATATATATATATATATATATATATGATTGACAATTCCACAAATGGTCAGAAATTGATTATTGCATATAATTACTGTTAATGCTTTGAAGTGCTAATGCGAACTACGAATGGCTTGATCACTGATTAGTGTACGTAGGCAGTCTAATGAAACGTTAGATGCAGCTATATCATAAATGAGACTAAATAATTAAGACAATAGCCTTGTTTGAGAAATTGAGCAATATGAAGGAATCTGGTGAAAAATGTGAGATTTAACCTTACGTCTTGGTGATTAAATGTTGATTATAAATCAACGTGTGAAGAAACGAGAAATTGTGGTTTTACGTTTTATAAATGCCATGCCATAATTAGTTTATATTTTAGTATGTAAGTCGGTACAAATCCGCATAGTGTTGCACACAATATGGAGGTCAAGGTGGGTATATAATGTCGATATGATTGAACAATAATTATTGATGAATGGACGTGAGTGGAGCTCATAAACCTGCACCCTGGTGTTAGTGCTCCCGCCCGTGGCCAAGGCATAGTCCTTCACGTGATGTTCACCTCCAACACCTTATGCTCACCTTGGATTTAAGGTAGGTGCACATGCCTGTTGTATAGACCATTATAGGTGGTTCCGACTCATAGGTGACCCGCGATTATTCGCACAGTCTTCACGTGATCGTAGCACTTGAGCATATTTATTTACACCCAGTCCTGTTGTACAGACCACCTTAG
Source organism: Malus domestica (assembly GCF_042453785.1). Taxonomy (NCBI): domain Eukaryota; kingdom Viridiplantae; phylum Streptophyta; class Magnoliopsida; order Rosales; family Rosaceae; genus Malus; species Malus domestica. Next base: position 14,329,107 of record NC_091668.1, read on the forward strand.
GTGGTTTCGACTCGTGTGCAGGTATACTTAATGAGATATGGATAAGTCGTACAGGTCACTATAGGCGACTCCCGACTTATGAGCTAGCATATGTTATGAGATATGGATAAGTCGTACATGTCACTATAGGTGACTTCTGACTTATGAGTTAGCATATGTGATGAGATATGGATAAGTCGTACATGTCATATGTGATGAGATATGGATAAGTCGTACAGGTCACTAGAGGTGACTCTCGACTAATGAGCTAGCATATGTGATGAGATATGGATAAGTCGTACAGGTCACTAGAGGTGACTCTCGACTAATGAGCTAGCATATGTGATGAGATATGGATAAGTCATACATGTCACTAGAGATGATTCCCGACTAATGAGCTAGCATATGTGATGAGATATGGATAAATCGTACAGGTCAATAGAGGTGACTCCCGACTTATGAGCTAGCATATGTGATGAGATATGGATAAGTCGTACAGGTCACTATAGGTGACTCCAACTTGCGTGCTAGTATGAGTTATTAATCACATGATTATTGATATTGCTGATGAGATGCTGTGTTGTGGTATATTTATGGTTTACTGTTGATATACTTTTGGTTTCACATTGATACGTGGTATGATTTTCTGGAAACTATACAGTTGTTGCAGTGAGGGGTTATAATGCTTTAGATGGTTTCTATTAAAATTTCATTTCTAGGGCCACTCACCCTTGTTTTGTTTTCACCCTCCAGGTTTTATTAGCTGAGCTTTTTTATCGTCGAAGATTCGTGGCAAGTCTTGGTATTAGAGATTACCTTCGATGTTATGATTTTCAATCCACTCTACTGTACTTTACTTATGCTCTGACGTCACGTGTGAAAAATGTTCATTTCCGCTCACAGCGCACTCTTGTATTTAGGCACTCTTAGGTTTAAATTTATTCACATTTTTCCACATCATCATACTTTATGGTTTCGTCACCCTCCAGGTGTCGGCCAGCACAGCTCGATCTAGAGTCCTAGTGGACATTCCGGGTCGGGGTGTGTCACGAACCCTGTCGGCTCTCTAATCTAATATCTTATTTAACAAATTTATTGTTTGATTAAAAAAAAAAAATATCGTACTGTACTCTTTATGTATATTTTTAGAAATAAAGAAAGTAGAATGACATTTTGTTAGATAACAATTCAATTTTTATCATGTTATTTTGCAATATTATTTTTCTTTCGAAGATGCCGCTATTTGGTTCCCATCAACGAGAACCATTAATTGGCGACCACAAAGACAAGAGCTAGTCAAATTAACAAAATAAAATAAAAGATGAAAGTGGAGTTGAGATGTCCATATATTTTCAGCGCCTCCTTTATACATGTATTCTTGCATTGTTTATTATATGGAAAAATTTGAATCAAAGCTCGAATACGACCCTTAAGAGTTGCTTGACCCACAAGCACACCACCATACTTTTTGGATAACAACTCCTCTTAATATAATTACTCTCTTTTTAGTTTCTTTGTTTTTGGTGTTCGTTGAGAAATCAACCACAAGCAGATAACAGAGGTTCTTAAAACACATAACAGTTCGTGTGTGATTAATTGTAGCTCTTTCATATCGGGTGAAACATGAATGTGGGTCTCACACGTGGGCCCCAGCTTGGTGTGAGAGAACTGCATAATAGAGCGATCACACTTAAGACGTTCAACTAGATTTGAATTTATCGCACGGGTCTAGCATGTTGATTCCATTGGTCTCTAATAGAGAAGAGGGATTCTATTGTATAACCAGAGTATTAATCCTTGTTGCATGCTCAGAAAGAGAGAAGGCGATATATCTCCACTCATACTCAAGGTTTTGGTCAGATAAAAAAGCGGTAAGTAAATGTGATACAAATAACACTCGTTCAAAGGGAAATGAGTCATGCACAGATAAATTTATGATAGCTCTAATAACCTTGCTTTCTCACATCATGTAGCTATACTTGTAGTCCAAAAATTCGTTATTTCATATCTGAATTGGCTGAATTATTTGACATAAATGTTAATTATACAAGATAAGTCTTGCTTGGGGTCTCACCTTATCTGTCAGCTAATCATTCAATTAACAGTGGCAGCTAATTAATTCTTCATTCTAGCAAGACTCAGCCCTTGTTGCCAATGCTTCGCTTCTTGATCTCTTTATTATGTTCCATTACTGCGTCATAAACGTCAAGTTTGCTCGCTTCTGCAATTATTTCACAAGCTCTTCCACCTGGCTCCTGAATTCACTAGTTTGAGATAAGCCGTCTTGAAATCATTGAAGAACGTATCTGGTCCTCGGCATACTTTGTGATCCAGCTGCGCAGGAAGCAAGATTCTCTTCAGTTGGATATGAATAAGAAACAGATACTACACGTACATAAACATAGAGCATAGGCTACTCTGTCATTTTTCTAAGCTGATGGCTAAGTATGCAACAGAATTATATATCTATTTTCTTCCGGAAAAGGGTGAAAGTAGTCCAGGTTTAACCAGTGGGAAATCAGACGTAGCATGAATCAAATAAAATGCACATGGTATTTCAGAAACGTATGTGTTTTGCTTGCATGGATCAGGAAATTTCTAATAACTTTCTGATCGCTGGAGCATGACATATCAAGCAGTTATGCAAGATATGTTAGATCATAGTAATACAGAAGTAGGCCATCGTTCTAAAACATTCGCAATTGTTGCGTCAACCCACCGTGACAAAACCTTTAATTCCTCTCCTAGTGTAGAATATTAAGCAGAAATATCAACTCTTGCATATGGAAATTGTGAATGATCACAATTATCCCAACTACTGTGAGGAGCTTGTGGATTTATTTTCATTGAATTTAGATTTTTCTGTTTTAAATAATGGCTCTTTCTTTTTCTTTGAAGTCTTCTGACCAGATAATATTCATTTTAATACGTGTATGAGTAACTGGGTCGAGTCTTCAACTGGCAGAAAAAAAGTGCAGATTAAAGTTTTTGAAAGGAAATAGACGTTAAGCATTCATCATCCTTGGCAAGTGCACGGTCTGAGGGAAGGCCAATCATGCTACCTGCATGCAAAGAACAGAATCAGGAATCGAACAACAAAAATTGATATTTTGACAAGAGAAAATAATTGTCTATCAAGTCATGGATTTTCAAAGCCGTGTGTATAAGTCACGATACTTTTTTTCCATGCTATCGTTGATATCATGATAGAAAAAACAATGGCTTTGTTAACCAAGTATTTGATCAATCATACTTGTGCATCAAAATGAAAAAAAATAATCTCATTGAAGATTAAACAGAAATTTGAAAGTTCTCTCACTCTCATTACTCCGTTGTATTCCTATGTTTCTATTGTTGCTCAGTTATCGTGTTGCAACACAAATTCCCCAATAGTGGGAGCTTGGGCTGAGTTTCTTTTAGGCCTCGTTTATTATGCACCTTATATCCATGTTACTGTTATTTTACCTGAAGATGGTTTTGTCAAGCAGAATTTTGAAGTATGTATTGTCGAAAACAGTTGGGTTCCCGAAACCTTTATTTCCAATAGTATGAGCTCCTGACAGAGCAACAAGTTCCTGAGTTCTGAAAAAAATATAAAAGGTCATGTTTCCCTTCAACTCCGTACGTACCAAGGCAAGTCAAGGATAATAAAGTTTGATAAAGTGGTTTACTTATAACCATATAACAAGAACAGAAATCAATTAAATGCAGAAACTAAGTAAATCTATCAACAAAATGTCCATTGATATCTCAAGGACTATAATCTTCGTGCATATCTGGTTTATTTTGAATACAACGAAACAACCACACCTCGTCCACCAAATGCAAAGGTTTTAACATATACGAACTTACGACAAGCCTTTTGTTTGAAAGCTTTGCTTCAGACCAAAAGCATCCAGAGTTTCTTCAGGCAGTTTTCCTTCAGGATCAAGCTCCCTGATCCCAGTGCACAAGGCTCCCGCTTTACGCAGGGTTTGGGAGAGGTGAATGTCGGCTAGCCTTACCCCCATTTATGGAGAGGCTGCTCCCAAGTCTCGAACTTGAGACCTACCGCTCATGGGCGTAGGCACTTGCCATCGCACCAAGTGCGATCTCTCAGGATCACGCTCCCTGATGATAAAATAAATAAAAAACAAGAAAAATATGAGAGATAGAGAGAAGTAGCTATTCACGACATCATTTCTTAAAATAGGAATTACCAGCTTTTGGTAGCATTAGATTGATGTTCCTACAAGAATTAGAAACTCTTTTTTTTTCTTTTTCTTTCTCCTTATAGTGTTTGCGTTAACACTAGCAAGATTCAAGCATGATGTTGGCTTTTTCCCCTTGATGCATCTTACTTTGCATCTAGTCTGCCCAACGGGACTTGGATTGTTGGACCTCCACATATTGAAACTGCTTCTGCTCCAGCCACAGCAATCATGTCTGTCCAGGACACTAGTTTTGGAAACACCCACATGTTAGCTCAGAACCAAAACACCGGCACTACTGAAACCTAGACAAACGTATCTAGTAGATGGAAAACCTGGGTTGACTGCATCCACCTCACTCTTTGCTTTCTCTAGAATCTACCAACAATTCAATCCACCGAGGAGTTAGCTGGTAGAAGATCATATAAAATAATTTGTTTACTCAATCACTATGCAAAAGATTAAAAATTGGGAACTCGATGGAAACCAAAAGATTGAATCAGCACACATCTATATATAAAGTCAAGAAGGGGCATGCCTTGAAAGGACTTTTAAGACCTTTGTTTTCTGGTCTATCTGTTGGCGTGAGTCAATGCTATATTTCAGGAATTATATGTGTATTATTTGGGTATGTAATCATGTGATTAATATCCTATAGAATTAGGATTCTAGTTTCCTGATTTATAGGACCTCTTGTACAACTATATATATTCCTTTGAGAGAGAAGAATAAGATATACATGATTAAACCCTAAACACATACTTTTATCTTGGCATCAGAGCAGGTTTCGGCCTGTCTCTTCCCAAACCCTAAAACAAGTGAAACCCAAGCCGTGCATTCTTCAAAGATTGCATAAGAAAAAAACAAATCCTGGTGTTCTTAAAATTTGAACCCAGAAACTAAACAAAATCCTCGTGGCTTTGTAATCATCAAAGTTACATCAAAATTTAATCTTGCCAAATCACGATCAACCTGGTGTGATGGCAGAAGATAGAAAGACTCGAGAGTTGGTTACCATCCAACCTATGTCCAGTTCGATGGAGTCCACCAACATCAGCGGCATACCGTTTGGATTTCGGATGAGTGATATGAACTTCGAAGTTGGGTCGAAGATGAAAGAGATTCATGCTTCTGGACTTGGCGATCTTGGCTACCTCACCGGGAAAATTTCAATGGTCGATGAAGACAGCATGGCTGCTATAGCAGCAAGTTAGCCTAAAGTAGGAACTGGCGTAACTGTTGTTGCAGCAAGTCGATTTGGGCCCAGGGGTAGCACAGCTTCAGATCATGACTTGGAGCACAGTAAGGATGCAGCAGCCAGAGATAAGGACTTTGGTTCAATGTTGTCCCTAATTGAACTAATTTCAATGATTGACGACTCTGAAGATTCAGGTAAAATGGGTACTGCTTTAATGGCATCCACCACGCGTGACTCTGGTTGGATAATAGATTCTGGGGCTACTGACCATATGACATACGATGCATCCTTGTTTCACCACATGACCTCCCCGCCCAAGGAGAATGTCATCACAGCTAACGGTGATGTGGCTCTTGTTATGGGAGCGGGTTCTATTTCTCTTACTCCATCTCTATCTCTGCATAACACACTACTTGTTCCATCATTATCAAATCATTTACTTTCAGTTAGTCAAGTCACCGAACAGTTAGAATGCGTTGTGCAAATGTTTCCTACCTTTTGCCTTCTTTAGGATATACAAACACGGGCAATCATTGGACATGGTACTAAGAGGAGAGGGTTATACTACGTGGATGATGTGATCGCAAGCCGAGTAAATCAAGTCTGCAGTGGTCACAGTAATAAGATCAAGATAATTTGGTTATGGCATCGTCGACTAGGGCATGCTTCTTTTGGTTATTTGAAAAAATTGCTTCCATCTTTATTTAGCGGCGTTTCAGACTCTCATCTTCAATGTAATGATTGCATTCTGGCAAAAAGTCATCGTGCTTCTTATCATTTGAGTTTCAGTAAAAGAACGGTACCGTTTGAGTTAGTTCACTCCGATGTGTGGGGTCCTTCCCCAATAGCTACCAAACATGGAATTCGTTGGTTTGTTGTTTTTATGGATGATTGCACAAGAATGACATGGCTTTATACAATGAAACATAAAAGTGATGTGGGTCAAATTTTTCAACAGTTCTACCGGATGATAAGAAATCAATATTCTTTTCCGCTTAAGGTTCTCAGGTCTGATAATGGTGGAGAATACCTTAATTATGAACTTTCTCAGTTTTTCCAGGAACACGACATCCTTCATGAAACTAGTTGTCCTCAAACTTCACAACAAAATGGTGTGGCTGAGCGCAAGAATCGCCATATCTTGGAGACCACTCGCGCCCTTCTCATTGGCGCTCACGCACCTCATTCTTATTGGGCAGATGCTGTTACCTATTCCGTTTATCTCATGAACCGAATGCCTTCCCGAGTCCTTAATTTCCACACCCCGATGGAAGCCTTTGTGGACCATGTCACTTTACCGTCCTCACTTCAGTTATCGCCACGCATATTTGGATATGTGGTCTATGTGCATCTTCACAAAAACCAACGTAGTAAATTGGATCCATGTGCCGTTCATTGTGTATTTTTGGGATTTAATGGCCAACAAAAGGGATACCGATGCTATCACCCATCGACTCGACATCTATATGTCACTATGGATGTCACATTTTCTGAGAATGAAATATTTTTCAGTGATCAAACCTCTTCTACTCTTCAGGAGAGATGACTACAAGTGAAGATTATAGTTGGTTTGATATCATCCCTACTTGGCAAGACAGTGGAAGCAAACCGAATTTGGGTGCAAAAAAAGATATGGAATTTGGGGACTTACCAGATGCAGCGACAAAGGAGCAGCAGCCCATTGATGCCGAGCTGACCAGGCTTGAGATAGATGGGTCGAATGGAATTGTTGCTGGGGAAAATGGACAACGGTAACAGCAGGCCATTGACCAACAACAGTCCACTGTTGGACCACGGCTACACCATGGTACTGACCAACAGCAGCCCACTGATTATAGTGGCAAGTCATGGCAGGAGCAACCCTTTGATAAGTCACGGCAGGAGCAGCCCACTGACGCGACTACTGGGTCGGAAACAATCACATTAGATAATAACCCTCATTCTCCACTTGTAGACGCCCATGTCCTTGAGGAAATCCATGAGGTACGTTCATCTCAATCTAATGAGACTCATAATTTGGCTACATATGTATTACCTCTTAGAGAAAATCGTGGGAAACCACCTGACAGGTTTTCTCCGAATGGAAAAGTAAGATATGCAATTGCATAATACATGTCTACTCATCAACTATCACCCAAGTACTAAGCCTTGGTGAATAAAATGGAAGGAATTAAGATACCAACAAAAGTAGAAGAGGCCCTGAGAGACCCTTAATGGACAGAAGCCATGGAGGTAGAAATGGAAGCTTTGCAAAAAAATGGAACATGGAATGTGGTGTCACTACCACAAGGGAAGAGACCGGTGCGATTTAAATGGGTGTTCACCATCAAACACAAAGCAGATGAAACCATAGACAGATACAAGGTAAGATTGGTAGCTAAAGGGTACACACAGACGTTCGGGGTTGATTATCAAGAAACTTTTGCTCTTGTTGCAAAAATGAATACAATTCGTGTTCTGTTGTCCTTGGCTGCTAACTTTGATTGGCCTTTGAAACAATTCGACGTGAAAAATGCTTTCTTGTATGGAGACCTGGAAGAAGAAGTGTACATGGATTTTCCACCTGGGTACGAAGTGCCAAATGGAGCTGGCAAAGTGTGTAGACTTCGGAAGGCCCTTTATGGACTTAAACAATCACCTAGGGCGTGGTTTGGAAGATTCACCGATGCAATGAAGAAATATGGCTATCAACAAGGGAATGCAGATCATACTTTGTTTATCAAACGGAAGGGGAGTAAAGTCACCTTGGTAATAATCTATGTGGACGATATGGTGGTTACAGGTGATGATACTGAGGAGATGAATGAATTACAAGAGCATCTCTCTTCAGAATTTGAGATGAAAGATCTAGGTGGCTTGAAGTATTTTTTGGGAATTGAAGTCGCTCGTTCTCGTGATGGTATTTACTTGTCTCAACGAAAGTATGTGCTGGATCTTTTGACTGAAACTGGGATGTTGGCATATAAGCTAGCAGAAACCCCCATCGTACAGAATCATCATCTAGTAATTTATCAGGATCAAATTCCTACGAATAAGGAGAGGTACCAGAGGTTAGTAGGAAGATTGATTTATTTATCGCTTACAAGACCATATATTACATATGCTGTTAGTGTTGTAAGCCAGTTTATGCACTCTCTTAGTGAGGATCATATGGCAGCGGTAATGCGGATACTTAGTTATTTGAAAGGTGCATTTGGAAAAGGATTGATTTTCAGAAAACATGGGCATTTGGAGGTAAAAGAATACACCGATGCTGATTGGGCTGGGAACATCACTGATAGACGCTCTACATCAGGGTACTTCACATTCGTTGGAGGAAATCTTGTGACTTGGAGGAGCAAGAAATAGAATGTGGTTGCTAGGTCCACAGCAGAGGCCGAATACCGTGGCATGGCACATGGGATTTGTGAGTTATTATGGCTCAAAATTCTTCTCACAGAGATAGGATTCAAGCCACAGGGACCTATGTCATTGTATTGTGATAATCAAGCTGCTAGGGAGATAGCTAATAATCCTGTTCAACATGACCGTACCAAGCATGTGGAGGTGGATAGGCATTTTATCAAGGAAAAGCTAGATGTCAAGTTGATTGACATTCCATATATGAGGTCAGACGAGCAGTTAGCTGATATGTTAACCCATGCAGTGGCTGCAAGGGTGTTTCAAGACTCACTTGTCAAGTTGGGCTTGAGAGATATCTACGCACCAACTTGAGGGGGAGTGTTGGCGTGAGTCAATGCTATATTTCAGGAATTATATGTGTATTATTTGGGTATGTAATCGTGTGATTAATACTATAGAATTGGGATTCTAGTTTCCTGATTTATAGGACCTCTTGTACAACTATATATATTCCTCCGAGAGAGAAGAATAAGATATACATGATTAAACCCTAAACACATACTTTTATCTCTATCAAGTTCATAAACGATAGAACCATCCATACCACCTGCAAAGTTAACAATAGCCATGAAGACGCATTACAGTAATAGTAGAGCACTTGTAATTCCTCATTTGAAAGAAATTTGGACAATATATCCGTTGTTTCAATGCGAAACATATCAGTGGCAAAATGATTGTACCATCAACCACTCGTGCATCCCCGATCCACAAGACCCAAATGGGTATTGCAGGAAGTGTAGGAATCTTAACTCCAGTTGATGTTACTTCAACTTCAAAAGGCAATGAACTAGCAAGGTCAACGCATATAGATATCTGCACCTAAATTATCATCAATTTGAAAGGTCCCGGCATCATGGAACACCAAACGAAGCACGCCGGCGGCCTTACCCTTCGTCACCACCTTCCTGATCTCCTTCTTCATAAGCTCATATTCCCTTCCATCCGACCTTCCAAATGCCACAGACAAAACCCAGTAATTACATTACACAAAATTAAATCTCTTCAAACACGAAAAGATCAGAGATTTTGTTGACTTCTCCAACCAACCAAACAGATAATTTAGGGTTATGTTAACTTTTACCTGAAGTGGTTGCACTGACGGCGTGGAGAGGATTGGCACGAAAATTCACCGTTGAGGGGGATTTGGCGGGAAAGATGAAGTTGAACGGGAATACGGTGGAGGAAGATGCAGGAGAGATGGACGTGCTTGAGGAGCAAAGGAGGAAGGCGGTGGAGGTAGTTAGCGCCATATCTAATGGATGGTCGAGGTAATGAGAAAGGAGATGGATTGTCTCCTCTTTCCATACCCTCTCCATTCCTCCCGTTTTATGCGTTCACAGTTAAGCTATGTCAACATTTTATATTAATTTTTTTATAAAAATAATAAGACAAAAAGCAAATGTTGACGTGGCTTAACCGTGACTACACAAAACATGAGAGTATGAGGAAGGTATGGAGAGGTGAGGGCATATAATCCATTTCCAATGAGAAATGGGTTTGTTGTCATTTTAAGAAGAGAGATATATGTAGGAAAAAGGGCCTCATCCCATGTGGTCAAGTCCATGGGAAATCCTACACCCAATCTATTCAAAAGGCGTCTGTCAACTCAATCCAAACTTAGGATCTCTTATGGACACCCAATTCAAATTTGGGATCTTTTCCAACATTAAGAAGGGATGTATCGTTCATTGACGAGTAAGGCAATTCAACATGGGTCTCCCTTTGTAACGTTAGGAAGAAAAGTATTATTAGACAAGTTAACTTATGACGTGATAAAATTTGTTCAAAGCCGCCAGAGCAATGGAGCAATGGTTTAGCTCTGGAGCTTATCAACATGTAAGTAGTGATAAAGTTTGTATTTTGGTGTCTTTTGTCATTGTTTTGGTTAGATTTCTTGGGGACTCGAAATGACAGAATGAATAAGGAATGTTGCAGGTATTTGACGGCTACAAGGCCGTGCCATTACATCAGCTATAATTTCATTTATATAGGAGTGTTTGTAGGGTTTTGGTACATTGCCAATGCAAAAACCTCTCTCTAAATTATGCTAAAGGATAAGCATGTACTATGAAATTCACCTACTCTACTCCAAATTTAATCCTAACCCTTCATTGGGGTTTTAAGTGATCTAATCTGGAGTGTATACTTGTCACTAACTTACACACACAAACTTTAAATAGAAACTAGCCGTTAACTCTAAAACTCTTTGTTTCTTCTTTCTTCTTCAACTTAGCAGCAAACTATCCGTTGGAGCTTCACCTGCTGCCTTCGATCCTTAGAACTAGAAGCAATTTAGGTTCCAACACCCCCCTCTAAATTGGTTATGGTTGTCACTCCAAGCAATCCCCTCAGGTAATTGAATCTATCATTTGAAAGAGCTTTTGTGAAAATGTATGCGATATGTTCTTCTATCTTGCAATAGTGTAACTTGATTGTGTTCTCTTGCAATGCTTCTCTGATGAAATGATATCTCATTTTTATGTGCTTTGTTCTATGATGAAAAACTGGGTTTTTAGTCATGGCGATTGCAGAGGTGTTGTCACACAGAAGTGGTGTGGCATTAATTTGCAATTCACCAAAGTCCTTGAGTATGAATCTCAGCCAGATGGCTTGAGCTATTGCTTCTAAGGCACTCACATACTCTGCCTTAGCTGTGGACAGTGCAACACTTTGTTGTTTCACTGATGCCCAAGAGAAAACCCTTGAACCAAAAGTGAATGCATAACCTGATGTGCTTTTGCAATCATCTTCACTGCCACCCCAGTCACTATCATAAAATCCAATTAGGATAGTTGACTTCCTTTTTTTATACTTGATTCCATAGTCAAGTGTTCCTTGCACATATCTTAGCACTCTCTTAGCAGTCCCCATGTGTATCTTAGTAAGATTCTGCACAAACCTTAATAGTAGACTTGCTGATAACATTAAATCAGGCATTGTTGCAATTAGGTACAATAGACTTCCAACAATGCTTTTCTAGATACTAGAATCCACAGCTTCACTTCCATTATCATTCTTGAGCTTCTCATTTGCAATTAGGGGTGTATAGGCAGGTTTGCAGCCTTTCAAACCAAATTTCTCAAGCAATGTTTGAGCATACTTCTTCTGATGAATGAAGATGCTAATTCCTTCTTAAATTACCCCAATGCCAAGGAATTGATGTAAGAGGCCTAGGTTTGTCATCTCATACATCTTTATCATTTCTTCCTTGAATTCTACAATCATAGCTTCATCATCTCTAGTGTAGACAACATCATCTACATAGATTGATACAATGAGTGTCTTGTTATTGTTTTTTGTTTTTGGTGTAGAGGGTAGCTTCACTTGGACTCTTTTGAAATCCTTTCTCAGTGAAATAAGAGTCAATCTCACTGTACCAAGCCTTTGGAGCTTGCTTTAGGCCATAGATTGCATTCCTTAGCTTGTATAACTTATCTGGAAATTCTTCACTTGTTCCACAAACACCTCATCTTCTAGCACTCCATTTAGAATTGTAGATTTCATATCCAGTTGGTGTAACTTCCAACCCCTTTTAGTTGCTAGGGCAATTAAGGTCCTTATAGTGTCTAACCTTGCTGATGGAGCAAAGGTTTCATTGAAGTCTACACCTAGTTTCTATGAGTAGGCTTTAGCTACTAATCCGGCCTTGTTCTTTTGCATAGAACCATCTAGGTTTAGCTTGGTTTTATACACCCATTTCACTTCAATCACAGACTTGTCACCTGGTCTATTCACCAGTTCCCAAGTGTCATTCGTTTCTATCATTTGTAGCTCTTCTTTCATTGCCTTCTTCCAAGACTTATCTTTCTCAGCTTCCTTATAAGTCTCTGGTTCCACTACACAAAAGTTACAAGTGGCATATATTTCTTCCAGGCTCCTCAATCTCACTAGAGAGCTTGGTGTTGTAATCTGTGAATGGTTTTGTAACATCCCACATCGACCAATGGAGAAGGGGTGATGTGCCTTATATGTACATGCCCACCTCTATATAGCACGAGGCCTTTTGGGGACTTACTGGCTTCGGATTCCATTGGAACTCCGAAGTTAAGCGAGTTCGGGCGAGAGCATTCCCAAGATGGGTGACCTACTAGGAATTTATCATGTGAGTTCCTAGAAACAAAACCGTGAGGGCATGGCTAGGCCCAAAATGGTCAATATCATGTTACGGCGGAGTCGGGATTAGGATGTGACAGAATGATATCAGAGCCATTCTGTCGTGTGGTGCGAGTGTGTCGACGAGGACGAGCCCCTAAGGGGGGTGGATTGTAACATCCCACATTAACCAATGGAGAGGGGGTGACATGCCTTATATCTACATCCTACCTCCATATAGCACGAGGCGTTTTAGGAACTCACTGGCTTCGAGTTCCATTGGAACTCCGAAGTTAAGCAAGTTCAGGCATGAGCAATCCTAGGATAGGTGACCCACTGGGAAGTTCTTGTTGAGTTCCCAGAAACAAAACCGTGATGGCATGGTCGAGGCCCAAAGTAGACAATATGGTGCTAAGGAGGAATCAAGACTGGGATGTGACATGTTTGATTGTGGACTCATACTTGCTTGCTGTGGAGTTCAGTGTGTCTCAATATTCTTTGTAACTTTTTCTTGAATTGAGGTCTCAATAGGTTGTCTTGTTTCTCTATCATTGAGATCAAGTTGTAAAAAGGCAATGTCTTTCTTTTTTACACTTGTTTCCCAATTCCATGTGGAGTCTTCATCAAAGATAACATCTCTATATATGTTTATCTTCTGAGTTGACAGATTGAAGATCATGTACCTTTTTTCACTAGTAACATAGCCCACAAAAACACATTTGTTGCTTGATTTCTCCAGCTTCTGCCTTATCTATAGAGGTATGTGAGCATAACATACTGAGCCAAATACCCTCAGATGCTTCACAAATTGTTTCTTTGCACTGAAAACTTCAAATGGTGTCTTTTTGTCTAGTGTTTTGGTAGGGCACCTGTTTAACAAATACACTGCAGTATACACTGCTTCACCCCATAAAGAATAAGGCATGTTCTTTTTATGCATCATTGACTTAGCCATTTCAACTATAGTCCTGTTTTTCCTTTTTGCAATGCAATTTTGTTGTGGTGAGTATGCTACAATGAGTTGCTTCTCCAATCCACATCTTCACATAATACATTAAACTCTAAAGAGGTATACTTTCCTCATTCTTAGTCTTTTTATCTGGTGTTCACTATGCAATTCCACGATTGCTTTGAACTTCTAGAAGATCATGAACACTTTTGACTTAAACCTTATGAAATACACCTAACACATCCTTAAGTAGTCATCAATAAAGGTTAGAAAGTATTTGTTTCCACTGATTGTTATAGTTTGCATAGGACCACACACATCAGTGTGACTCAATTCAAGTGGCATATACGTCTCTGTGATGTTTTCCAAACACCACCCTTCACAGGTTTCAGTGCAATGATCCAACTATGGTATACCTTGCACCATTTCATACTTTTGCAAATTTTGAAGACTTGTCATGTTTAAATGACCAAGTCGCTTGTGCCATAGCTTCATTGAACCTGTCACACTTGCTTTCTTTGCCATTTCTTCAAAATACCTCAGAATGAGTGAAAAGCTTATGTTTTTCACTTCCACTCTAGTCACTAGATTTGAGAAAGACTTGTCATCAAATATTTCAACCACAATTACTCCAAAGAGTAGGAAATAGCCATGCTTCATCATTTGGCCAACACTGAGTAGGTTCTCATCCAATTGCACTAGCATAGCTTCCCTTATGTGTATTCTCCCTTTCTTGGTTTCAATAACTAGAGTTCATCTTCCAGTGGCTTTAACAATGTTCCCATCTCCCATTTTTACTTTTCCTGTGAAACCAGTGTCAATGTCAATAAGTAGTGACTCATGTGCAGTTATATGGTTGCTGTAGCCACTATCAATGTACCATAATTTAGTGTTTTTTTCAACTTTGGCGCTGAATGCACATAACACATTTATTTTTTCTTCCACTTGATTTGCATAGTTCACATGTTGCACATTGTTTGACATGCAATCCTTTATGAGATGCTTCAACCTGTTGCATTTGTGGCATTTAGGCTTGCCCTTGAACCAACACTCCCTAAAATGGGATTTATCATAGTGCTTACACAACTATTTGGTTTTGGGAGCCTCACTGGTGTTGCTGCCAATGTTAGATCTAGGGTTTTAATACCCCTTTCCTTCCCATCTTTCGAACTTGCCCTTTCATTGTGGTTTCTGTTTGCTTGCACCAGGTTGACTATTAGAACCAATATTGAGAGATTGAAAAGCTCTCTTAATGGCAGAGTTAGCATGCCTTTCAAGTCTTTGGTCAAAGACTCTTAAAGATGCCATCACATCTTGCACACTAAGAGTTTCCGTGTCTTTGGTTTCTTCAATAACACTCACTATTGAATCATAGGGTTTAATCAAGCTAATCAATAGTTTTTGGACAACTCTTTCATTTGGCAGTTCTTCACCATAGGTTTTCATTTGGTTTACAACATCAAATAGCTTAGAAAAGTAGCCTTTCAACAGTTCATTTTCCCTCATTCTTGTATATTCAAAATTTCTTCTAAGGGAATGAAGCTTTACCTTTCTTACTTTGGTGTCTCCTCTGTATTCCTGTTGTAAAACCTCCCAAGCTCCCTTTGCAGTGTCTTCATTTACTATCCTTGGAAAGATGGTATTTGAAACAACTCATTGGATGATCCATTCGGATGGTGGTCATCCTTATTCTCCAAAAATCATAGTTCTCCCCATCAATGATAGAAGATTTTAGCTCACTGCTACTGGATCCCTTCATTTGCAGGCTTAAAGCTTGAATTTTGGGGTTGTAGACAATATCTGAGTACTCCCAAAGATATTTGACGGCTACAAGGTTGTGCCATTGTATCAGCTATAATTTCATTTATATAGGAGTGTTTGTAGGGTTTTGGTACATTGCTAACTCACAAACCTCTCTTTAAATTGTGCTAAAGGACAAGCATGTACTATGAAATCCACTTACTCTACTCTAGATTTAATCCTAGCCCTTCATTGGGATTTTAAGTGATCTAATTTGGAGTGTACACTTGTCACTCACTTACACACACAAACTTTAAATAGAAACTAGCCGTTAACTCTAAAACCCTTTGTTTCTTCTTTCTTCTTCGACTCAATAGCAGACTATCCGTTGGAGCTTCACTTGCTGCCTTCAATCTTTGGAACTAGAAGCAATTTAGGTTCCAACAAGTAGGTCTATTACTGGCCTATGATGGACTAGAAAGACCTAATAGAGTAATCCTTATCTCAAATCGGAGATGGTAACGGGGCGGGAACAGAAAACGGGAGACAAAGAAAGTTATATCTTTGTCTCTTAGAGTATGTTGTTTTGGGTGTTTTTGGTTTTTAGAGATGTATTGTTGAGTCTTAAACATTAAACGTCCAGCTGCTTGAGAGAGATAAATGGAATTCCACTTCATTTTGCAATATTCAACTATATTGAACACTCATTATTTACAGAAAAAGCAATGCCAAGAAATATATAAAGAACTTGAGCTAAGAAAAAGGTAACAACTAAGGTTACAAAATTTCAGTAAATGGAGAAAAATATACAAAAATATCGGAGATAAACAATGTGTACATGTTTCTTATCTTTAGCAAATGTTATCTTGGGCTGGAGAGGCGCACTGTAGAAAGATAGGCATCGTTGTTGCAGTCTGATGGTCATGAGGAAGTCCTCTTCTCACTGATCAATTTGAAAAAATTTGTATAAAGATGAGACCTCGTTGAGTTGGAAGCTGGAGGCTAAGAATAGGATATATACCTTCAAGCATTTGGACAACCTTTTTCATTGATGGTCTCAAAGACATATCTTCTTGTATGCACCACTGAGCAACCATAATGGATGTGTGTACCTTAGCGTCGGCTTCATCTTTTCCTAGTTTTGTGTCCAGGATGTCCTTTAGTTTGCCTTCTTCCAACATCTTGAAGGCATAAGATGGAAAATGGGATTTTTTGTTCCTGAAGTTTCTGTCGAGTCATAGTTATATTCTCCCCCTAATGATCTTTCACAATAGCATTCCATAGCTATACATATCACTCTTCTCTGATATTGTGTAGTTGATCCACTTCGGTGCAAAGTACCCATGGGTTTCTCTTAACTTTGGGAAAACATGGCTTTACTTCCTGGTCATTAGCTTTGCCATACCAAAATTTGAGACTTTGGAAAACCAAAATATGAGACTTTGGCAAGGTAATTAGTGTCGAGGAGAACATTTTTAGGCTTTATCTCACAGTGAACAATCTTCATGGAGATAAGCTAGTCCTTTAGCCGTACATAATGTATGTTGAATCTTGTCTCCCAATCCAATAGGAATTCTCCATTGTTTTTCTTGAAAATCCAGTTATCAAGAGATCCATTTACCATGTAATTGTAAACCAGAAGTTGATGACATCCTTCTGCATAGAAGCCCCTGAGCAGGACCAAGTGCAGATGATGGATGCTGCCAATGATGCTAACTTCAACTCCAAACACTTTCTTTCCTTGACCACTGCCTTCCAACTTCTTCATAGCTAGTTGAGTCCCATCTGGGATACTCCTTTGGTAAACAAAGCAAAAACCTACTTGGCCTAGCTTTAACGAATAGTTGTTAGTTGCAATTTGGAGATCTTTGTAACTGAAACATCCAACATCCAAGTCAAGTCAGCCTAACAGAGTTAGTCTACATCTGCTTGACAGGGGTGTTGAAAAATATTAGTATTTTATGGTTATTTGATTATTTAGATTTGCTTGTTAATTA
The DNA here is from genome assembly GCF_042453785.1 of Malus domestica. Taxonomy (NCBI): domain Eukaryota; kingdom Viridiplantae; phylum Streptophyta; class Magnoliopsida; order Rosales; family Rosaceae; genus Malus; species Malus domestica. The sequence continues at coordinate 14,346,654 of NC_091668.1, forward strand.
ATTTAGTATATGGACCTAGCCCATCCAAATTAGCGTTTCTAGGTTTTGTTGTGTATAAATATAGGTTATAGTTTAGTATGAATAACAAGTTAGTCACAATGTAGCCTTTTGAGATTTTGTTGCCATTTCGGCATTCTTGTTTGTTTAGTAATATTCTTATTATTTTGTAGTCTTGTTCATTGCGCACTCTGATATTCAACTGTTGCTACCATCTTATATACACTCAGTTGTGTATCTTTTTGTGTTTACAACACTTATCTTTTGAGAACTAACAATGAGTTGATCTTGTTGAATCCTAGTAGCAGAGTCAAGATTAGGATCTCATGATCTTCTCACATTTGACTCTGTGTTTCGGGAATAATGAGAGAGGGAAGAGGGTGAGACCCATCCACGAAATTATAAAAAAATCATGGTCGACGAGATATGGCTTCACTTGACGAAGCCAGGGAAATAACACTATAAGAATGTCAGACGAAACCACTTAGTGAAAGGTTTTAAGTTCGATTCTCGCCAAAGACGAATTTGAATCACATTATTGCTAACTCATCGTGATAAATCCACCCTCTCTCCTTTAGTGTAGATAATATTGATTTGTTCAAAAAAAGAATGTAAGACGAAAGGCACAAAAGCTATTGTGCTTTCTGCTATAAGGGGCACTTATATTTGTGCCATATGTTGTGGGCCATGGTGCAAGCGCGTTTAATGGGTCGGTTTGTGCAAGAACTTGAAAATTAAATAAGGAAAACAATTTAATCGAAAATTCAAAAAAAAAAAAGAAATCAAATGAAAAATTACTTATAAATAAAAAAGAAAAAACCAACCACATTGCTTTCGAAGTGACAACGAGAAAATCTCAGGTTAAGTTGAATATGTATCGTCGACTAGTCAAGCAAGAGCACGTGAGTAGGTGGCCAGTCAAAGTGAGTAGATCTCAAATTAAGTATGAGCAAGCGGCAGTGAGCTGATGCATAATAACGTTGTTGAGCAAGTGGCAGAAAGACAAGACGAAGAAGGAAGATCCTGCGATGATTAGAGAAGTAAAGTTGAAACCTATGATCGAGAAGGGAGATTTGGCGAGAGACGTCCTTGAAAGAGCAAGAGAAGAATTGAGAGAGAAAGGAGAAATTTAAGGAAAAGAATTAGTGTAATGCTATCCACACATGTCTTTTTGCTCCCAACACATTCCTTTCAATTTTTTATCATCACAATGAATTGAAGAATATCAAGGACAAAAAATTAACAGAGAATGTATGACCATATGAAAGATAAAAAGAAGTGTGTGAATAGTACCATTAAAAATTATAATGCAGCTTTATCTTTTGCAGTCCCACCGGAAAAAAAAATTAAAGATACAAACCTCGTAGTGGAATGAGGAAACTAATTTGATACAAACATCATATTTGGAAACATATAACCCAACTAGGGGTGGATTGTTTTATATTATATATTATTGTGCCAATCCAACCGTGCCATACCAATTTTATGTCAAATTTTTGTGACAATCGGTAATGACACAATATTTGTGCCAAACCGAGATTTTCTATTATGGTATTGGTGTTCAATATCATTATCCACAATACTGAAAAAAGTAAAAAATAAATTTGTTTGTTTTATCTCCCATATCTTCCCATCGACACTCTATCTTATCGATTCTAACCTTCATCTTTGTCTCTCGATCCCAGCTCTCCGTATCATACTCTCCGACGAACTGTGGGTCAATTGTAAGGTGATTTCTGAAACCCTAAATCAATAAATTTGTTAGTTTTATGTTTAGTTGATTCTTCAACTCAAAGTCTGTATGATTATTGGTTGTTAATGGTTGATTTGGACCTATATTAAGTGGTTATAGATGGCTTTATTCATTTTACCAAAATGAAATGGTAAAATATGCAAAGGTAATCCCATTTTGAAGTACTTACCGATCCTTAAGCCTCCTCCCATTTCAGGCTTCAGCTTGTCACTTATTATCTTTGTCTGCCATATTATCTGTATGTATATTCCTAATACCTTAAGGCCTCGTTTGTTTGACCTCCTTAGTTAGGACTGGACTGGCTAGGACTAATAACCCATGTTTGGTGCAAGCCGGGATTAAGTCGGACTCGTGCCGACTAAATCCTTCGTTAACTGGGCTTTGCGAGAGCCCCCGAAAATGAGGGGATTGCTAGTCCCGTTTCCCCGCTTCCCCTCACTTTGCCTCACCCCACGCCTGAGAACTTGCCCTCCCACTGTCTTTCTCCCCACCTCCCTCTCGTCTGTCCATAAGATTTCCAAGTCAGAGACCCAGAAAACCCAAAAAAGCCAAAAACCCAGAAACCGAAAGCAGATTCATAAAAAATATACCAAATTGAAGCTGGGAGTGACAAGATTACGATTCTACCTGAATCGAGGCCAAAAGGAGGTCGAATGTGGCTGGAAAATGGTCTGGAAGTCTCGGCCTGTTTGGGCTTCTTCGAATCCATGACAAATTCGAACATGCAAAGCTAAGATCTTGGTCCAGGGATGGTGAGGAATTTTTTGGCGGTGCTAACTTCATCCAATTCAACGAGGGTTGGCCGGAAAACACGTCGGGAAACCTGCAACTCGTCGGGAAAAATGGAGCCGTGAGGTTCCGTTCGAACAGCGCACAGCTAGAGAGGAAGGGAGGACAGAGAAATAGAGACTGGAATTGATAAGGAGCTTGACCGGGAATGAGAGAAAGACAGGAATTGAGAGGTCTGGTTGGAAAAAAAGAGGGAGAGGGTGGGACGAAGAACTGAGAGAAAAGGGAGAGTGGGACGGAAATGGTAGGAAAAGAAGGAGAAAAAGATAAGATCATAATAAAATATTAATAATTTATAGATTAAATAATATAATATTAGAATTTGTTATTATCCCGCTTCTTAGTCCAACACTGCACCAAACACTTCACTAAGTTAATCCGACTTAGTCTAGTCTAAGCCAGTCCAGCTTAATCCTTGAAGCTAGTCCAGTCCGAGATAGTCCAGCGCAACAAACGCACCCTAAGGGTCTACTCTCACTTTCTCATAATTTTCATGATTCTACTTTGTGTTGGATAATATAAATGATTATGATCATAATACACATGTAAATTCAATCAATTAGATAATACCCAAATGCATTAAACACATATATCAATAAATAAAGCAGTAAAAAGGAAAAGGTAAAGAATAATCTGGCCTGTGATATCAAGAGAGGCATGTTGTCAATGTCCTAAAGCCGTAGACGCCTCACTACGTGCTGGTTATAACGGCTATCTACAACTCTAAGATACAACCCTTGAATCTCACAGCTAATCCATAAGCACGATTATGGTAGACGGGATGTCAAGTAGTGATCAATTGCCCATTGATGATCATGATGAGTAGAAAGATAATAAGGATTATATATGAGTACTGTAGTAGGAAGAGAAGGAAAACATTTGAACATATGTTAACCAATTTGTTCTGTTTGAGGAGTTCTCTATTTATAAAACTCTACATATCCCTTAATAAGACATGACTTCTCTAATGGATAAGACTCTTCATATTATTATTTAAAATAATAATAAATAAAGTTTTGAATCTTTAATAAAATAAAGTAAATAACCAACAATCCCCCACAAGATTCAAAACTCCACAGAAGTGTAGAAGACATAAACATATAGATACTAATGGAAGAAATTTGGGCAACTTGTATACCATGCAATGGGTGTAGGTGTCTTTTGGACTTGAACCTAACTTAGTGTTAACAACTTTCATTTGAAGGAATCATAGTGAACTATGTCTTGAACTAGACTCCTTTTGACTAGATTACTAAATGTAACACACATGGTACCAATCGAAAAATTGGCACGGGTTAGCAGTATTTATGGCCATGCGCTTACTCTTGATTCTCATGAGAGTTATTAGAGAACAGCCTAATCCTTACAGTCGCGGCCTCACAACTACTCTCAATTAGGTGAGTTTTCCAAGAGTACATTTGACTTGTACCCTGCGAAATTGCCTGCCTCAAAACTCATTCAGGATTAATACCCTTCCTAACGCCACATAAAATAGCACTAAAGTCCTAGGGTAAGCAAAAGAATATCTCTCATGGATATCTTCATTATAATATGAGTGCTATAATGAGTCACGCAATATGGATTGTTTCTACCACATTGAACTTCCTTCATGGGATCTCCAATCATAGAAGTTGGGTTTCTTCCTTAGGTGACTCCCTTACGGGCTTAAGCATATCCCCCTCGACAATTTTGTAGTTAGTCTCCATGAGACATGCAGATAAATGGCTAACAAATCATTTTATTATGATTGCCTTCACAAGGTATATGTAGGTTTTCTTTCTGGTCGTATATTTGATCATCAGTAAACCTACGTTATAACTAACTACAAGCTAAAAAATATTTTAGTCATAATTTCACATATAAGTTGCTTAAGGTGCATAATCATCATAGCTTCACTAGAATAAACATGGAGACAAGCAATGAAACATACCCCCACATTATGGCGCTTATTAGAAAATTAATTTCATGAAAATGTCAAATCAATTTCAGTATATATAAGATATCAAAAGTAAGAGTAAATTACACACACCTTGAAGAAAAGTTTAATATTATTTGTTTGTTCTCAAAGAGTAACTTACATGTCTTGCAATGAAGAGAAAATATTAATCTACTCTTGTGACTTTATTCTCATTGTGATACCAAAGCTCAACAAAGCAAAACTCAATCAACATATAGTTCACAATTTGTAACATTTGATTAAGAAATTAAGAAATTAAGAATTTAATAAATTGCGATAATTGATCACACAACCAAAATAACAACACATATAAATTCATAGCGTTTTCCACGACAATAGAGATGTAATATACAACTTTAATTGTTGGATAATATAAATGATTATGATCATAATACACATGTAAATTTGATCAATTAGATAATACCTAAATGCATCAAACACATATATCAATAAATAAAGCAGTAAAAAAGGAAAAGGTAAAGAATGATCTGGCTTGTTATATCAAGAGAGACATGTTGTCATTGTCCTAAAGCCATAGACACATCTCTACGTGCCGGTTATAACGGCCATCTACAACTCTAAGATACAACCCTTGAATCTCACAGAGTGTCTAATCCATAAGCACGATTACAGTAGACGGGGTGCCAAATAGTGATCAATTGCCCATTGATGATCAAGATGAGTAGGAAGATAATAAGGATTATACATGAGCACTATAGTAGGAAGAGAAGGAAAACATTTGAACATATGTTATCCAATTTGTTCTGTTTGAGGAGTTCGCTATTTATAAAACTCTACATATCCCTTAATAAAAGACATGACTTCTCTAATGGTTATGACTCTTCATATTTTTATTTAAAATAATAATAAATAAAGTTTTGAATCTTTAATAAAATAAAGTAAATAACCAACACTTTGAAACTTAGTGCAACCAAAAAGGTTACATCAATTTTGATACTTGGTCAAGTGGTTGCATTACAAATAGAGATTGAGAATAAAAAATATGCTACCAATACTACAGTGCAAAGGGTGGCTTCTACAGTAATGTGGAAATTTAACAAGTATTGGGGGAGTTATGAGAATGTGAAATCATTTATTATTTTTCTTGGCCAAGTTCTAGACCCTTGTTATAAACTTCAATGATTTTTATCAACCTCAAAAAACTTGGATGGAATGATAGTAAGGTAGATTGAATCCTTAAGGAGATAAAAAAAATGTTTGCTTGTATAATGAGTATAGCAGGGGTTCTTGTTTTACCACTGGGGCTTCATGGAAGATGTATGTGGAACTCAATAAGGAGTTCATAATTCAAGTTTGTTGGGGTGATGAGTATAAAGTTGAAATGATGGAGGTTTTGGTACGGTGATTGGGGCTCCATTGACATAGTAATTGATATAGAAGTTTTAATGCGGTAACCATACCGAATACACACTAAACACAACATGCCACATTTGAAGCTTTTCGTGACATGTACTTGTGATGAACTGATAAGACAAACGCATGCGCTTGCATAATTGAAATCTAAAGCACGATTTTTATCTATTGTGCTCTATGAGTTCATGTCAGGGGCCAGATTTTTGCTTTTAGTGCTCTCTGAGGCACGAAAACTTGATGCGTGTTCTTTGCAAATGAAAATACATAAGTACGATCTTTTAATTATTTGTACTTGTCATGTTAAAAGCAAATATAAGTGGCACGATGTCACAAATGTGTCCATTAATCAGGAATTTTGTCACGAAACAGTTATTGGTGCCATTCAATATCAGTAATCCTCATTCTGAAATGGATATTCACAGATTTCTTTCTACATAAGGCACGGTGATTGTGCCCACAATGTGCTGGGACATATTTATTTAGTATTTGTGCCCTGCTTAGGCACGAAATTATTGTAAAGTAGAGAACACAAATAATTGCCTATTGTGCTAAATATCGGTTGAGAAGGCACAAATCTTGAATTGTGCCCTTAAACCAATATCGTTGTAGCGTAATTTTGTTCGGTTTGACAAAGTGAGAAGTTTGAGGGCCGGGGAGAGATAGAGGACGCCGTGAGAGAGAATAAGAAAACTAGGAATACTACCATAGTGAGAAGTTTTACGGTAAATAACAACAGATAAAATTTAGTTACATGTGTAAATTGTAATACTACCAATAAAATTTAGTTAGATTATGATGAGAATATAAAACCTGTCTGAATTAGGTAGAGTTAAAGTTAGGTCTGGCAGTGTACGATGTGGTCAACTCTCACTCCCTCTCTCTATTACGGAATAGGATCCTATTCAGATATTCTTTGTGAGGATTACAGGGATCACTTCATCTTCTATCAATTTGTCATCCTGTAGTCAGAAATCATTTTGATTTTTTTTTATTTAAAATTGAACACAAACAGTACTTGACGAAAACTGACCGCATTATATACGACAAACGAACGCGATGAAGTTTTTCCCGGAATCCTCACAAAGAGGATCTAGAGAGGATCCTCATCCTCTATTTCCATCCTAAAAAGCCCTAAAAATTTGTCTTTCATATTTAATGAGGCCAAATGAAGAAGATAATCTCACTTAGGTGGCATTTAGCCCTCTAATATTAATTAAACAGACGACCGAAAGCAACTCATCCACTTAGGTGGCATTTAGCCCTCTAATATTAATTAAACAGAACGACCGAAAGCAACTCATCCACTTACTTAAAAGGATTATATGATATTAGCTTAATTTTTCAAGAGCTTGTGGAGCCTCCTTCTTATTTGGTTCAAACTCTTTCGGATGACTGCTCTTGAGTTGCTATAGCTAGATTATTTGTTTCTTAGTGTTTTTCTTCTTCCATGTTACCGGAAAAAAAAAAGCAACTCATCCACTTACTTAAAAGGATTATATGATATCCTAGCTTAACTTATCTCATTGGAGGCTTTCCAATGTTTTAGGACAGCTAACTTCTAATTCACCAAATCCCTCGAACGAGACAAACTTTCGTGCAACATGTTGTACTACAACACCAAAAATGGATGCTAGAGCCAACCTTTCTCTAATTTGTTTACGTTTTTCCACATCTATGCTTCCATTTTCTTATACTTAATACAATAAATTACGTCTTAAAACTCAAATAATTTGAATTAGAAGAGAAGAAAGGAAAGACCAGGTCCATAAATTGATCTAGTCAGTCATTTGAATATACTCCCCAAGTCTCCCACGGGCAAGGCCTCAATAACATAATCATACATGAATAAAAAATGTACTATAATTACAAAGGTTAAACTGGTCGATCAAAACAATATGTTTGGTCTTTTGCACCCAAGTTTGTATCACCTTCATATCCAACTATGGTTTGAACAAATCCTATGGGTTTAATTGACCAAAATCATCAAGCCAATAGGTTAGTCTTGCTTTTAAGTAATATTAGAGTGAGATTTCTACACCATAATGCGTAAATTACAATTTTTTTGTTATATTAGTCGAAACATAAGTCAAAACTTATCATAATCTTTTCTGCGACTATGCATTGAATTTATTGACATCCAGTTTTTAATTCCTTGGATGAGATCTTGAGTACAAAATCATGAATCTTATTATGATCATAATATACTTCTCTCCTTCAAACACTACCTTTTTACTTGTCCATTTGGGTTAATACTTCTCCATCATTTATTCTCCTAAGAAGCTCATAGACCAAATCTTTTACCAACTCACCACCTAGCGACTGAGGTGGATCCACTTTGGGGTAAGGTGAGTCAGCTGACCCTTTCAAGTTTGGAAATTCTCAATAGAAGAGTTGTGTGTTGCCCCTTAAAAATCTAAGATGTCCTTAAAAGCTTCCCTCCAACTGCTCGACGAATTGCCTCTATGAGCGCTAGGTTGGGTAGCTGTAGCCTCATGCCTGTGTATGCATTGCTATAGGCATATGTTGATAGGCTCACTCGGCATACGTTAACATCTGTCGGCATGCTCGCTCAAAAGTTATTGGCATTAGTCAACATGCTCGCTAGGAAGCTATTAGCATCTGTCGACATGCATGCAAAAAAAATTACGCGCTATTCATATTGGCCATCCAAATAATATTTTCTAAATCTGCCACTGCCTAGCGGCTACCACTATCCCATTATTGCCTAACAATTTTTTAGAATATTGCACACAAGTTTTTCTCCTTAATATTATAGGAAAACTAATGAAAATGGCTTGAAAATTTTGAGTTTTAATGATAAGGACAAAATAAAGAGTAAAGTGAATAGTATCATGATTGACTTTTTAGTGTAAAAATGTGGTTTTTCGTTAAAGTGAACAGTACTATGAGTTTTTCGTTAAAGTTCTCTAATATTATCTATAACATCGTATATCCAAGAACACCTGGCAATAGAAGAAGAAAGTAGTATCCTTTTTTGGGTGGCTGTCGATGTTCTTTTATTTTTCTATTTATTTTATTTTATTTTTTAAACAATAAATATTATCTATACTAATAAGTAGGAGAGGGTATGTTTAGCCTCATAATGGTAATTACCAAGTTGAGAATAATAACGGTATTGTTAGAAGTGAACCTTTAACCTGTCTTTCTGATAATTCTTAATGTCACCAAGTTAAAAGGCCACAGAAAGGCCACAAAGAGTTTTCGATGCTGAAGATTAAACTCCCCCAAGCCTATTACTCAAACCAACCTGTCGAACCGTTGCCAGATGATCCTTGTCGTATATTCACGTGACACTTGAGTGGAAGATCCAAGAACGTGTAAAGTGATGGCCAATTGGGTCGCACACTCGGAATCATATAAAACGCGGGGTTTGGAGTCGTTGGGGACTCTCTTGAGAGACTCGGCCATGCAAAAGCTTTAGAAAATTATAGCTGTCACTGTGACCCAATAAAGAAAGACCCCCTTTCTTTGATTTCCCAAAAACCGAATTCATAAATTCATACATTTTCATCACAAGAAACCATTCAAAAAGCTGAATCCGTCGTCGGTCGTTTTGTAACTTTTTGGCTTTCTGATACAGACGACTAAAGGTCATCAAGTTTTGAGTTCGATTGACATGTGGTTGGATCATCGTATCATAATTACAAGCGCAAGATGAAGTGGTCGCCGTGGCTGGGTGGGGGAACAAAGAGGTTTCACGTGAAGGTGAGCCAATTGAAGCTGCAAGGGTTTAATTTTGACAAGGAGAAAGATAGAGTTGGTGTGATTGAGGTGAAATGGAAAGGGTATAAGCCTGGAGGGCCTGGATTTTTGGTTCCATTCTACGGAAGAAGTTCGTCGAGGCATCCGAAAAACTACACCAGCCATAGATTTTTGAGTCGTCAAGTCATTGAATGGGATGACGAATTTCAGAACCTCTGTAATTTTGGGTTGAAGCAAGGTGGTAACTTTTGTCCTTGGGATTTGACTTTTACCCTGTTACACGTAAGTTTCTAATCTTTTGATTTTTAAGCATTAATGGGTTTGTGTTTGTTTTCTCTATACAAGTGATGTTCTGCTTTAAACTATTCGAATTCAGGTATATAGGAAGAGCACATCAGCTCAAGCCGATGTGGTTCTGCTTCTATTTGTTGAATATTTGAAATTGATTATTCTTTTGCGTTTGTGAATTTCAGGGAGCGAGTACAGAACAGAAGAGTAATATGGTGGTTTTCGGGACGGTTTCGTTGAATCTAGCAGAATTGCCATCGACAATGGATTCTCAGATTCAGAGGAAGCTCTCTGTTACTTTGAAAATGGAGGGGACGACTCCCAGCGAAGCTACCCTTTTGGTAAATTAACTTCATTTTTGCTATTTTCCTCATTTTTTAATTTCTGGTAATTAAGTTAATTAATTGCAAATTTACAGACAAGATTAATCTGGTTTTCCGTTATTTAGTCATGTCTAATTTTACCTAAACAAAGTTACATTTCTTAATTGTGAAATCTATGCTTAATTAGCTGTTTTAAATCCCATTTAAGGCAAAGCCAGTTTATGAGATCATCTGGTCTTAATTGGGTAATATTAATGACCAGTATTGTTTCCCCTCAACTTTTTTTATTCGTCTATTCGTTTCATTATTGGTAACACCACGTAACACCACTACATATTAATCACGTATGACTAATTATTTCATAAATGTGAAGAATTATACTAATAAATAAGTGCATGTGTTATAATTCTAATTCATTGATAATCTCACGTAGCAAATGTAACAGCGGAAAGTTTCTCAGAAGTACCAAGTGGCTAGTTCATACCAACACACTTATGATCAATCTTTAGTAATTAAATTAATAATCCATTAATCCTGTCATTTTATTTCTGTGTAAGCTAATGGACTTTCAATGTTTGATGGAGCCGCAGGTTTGTCTAAGCTTTGCTGAGGTCAGAAACTCGCATGGCTCGGCAGGACTCGGTCAAGACTCGACCGAGTCAGACAAGGGGAAATTGACTCGAAGGGTAAGCTACTTCAGGAGCTTTAGAAAGTCAAGCAATGAGAGGATGAGTCGTGGGGACCAAGTCACGAGTGATTGGCACGAGTCATTCTTGTGTGACTCAGAAGGGTCCCCGGGGAACGGACTCATATCCAGTGATGTCAATGCAGACTTGAATTCAAAGGGTGAGTCAGGATCTTTCCCGAGTCACGAGACTCAGTTTGACTCGGGGGAGAAGAGCTGGTTCTTGAGGAAGAGGAAGTGGTTGAATGGAAGACCGCCTAGGAGAAAAGTGGAGCTCCTTGTTGGGAAGACTAGTAGAGCTGTTGACAATAATCTCCCTGATTCTGTAAAGGTATTATATGTTACATTTTTTAGGGTAATGTTGTGTAAGTGTTACTATTTGAATTGTGTTTAGTAGGAGAAAAACTTACGTGTAACGGATTTAACACTCATCTCTATCTACATTGACTTATCGAGAGGATATTAAATATGTTGCATGTGGGTTTTGCAGTTAGTCATTACTGTAGCTTAAATAGTTTTAGGGTTTGTTTGAGACTCTTTGTAGTCAACACTTTTGCTAGAATTGCGAAAATTTTATTTTAAGACCAAACACTTCCTAAAAGAGCACCTGGAGATGCTTTCCTAGAAAGCGCTTGTTTGACCTAGAAGCACTTTAAAGTTTTTTTACCTTACGTAGATAGAAGCATTTTTGGTTTTCAGAAAACAATCTTAGCCTTTCCAGCTTTGCTATAGATCAATGCTTCTTACCAAAAAGATAAAATGATGCTCCAAATGTTAGCTCATCTGGCTTTTCTTTTTCTACAGGAATCAAATAGTACTGCTGAATATTCTTCACAATCAGATCATGAACTTGGAAATTACACCACAAGTAGATGGGAAGAAAGGGAAGTAGAAAGCAGAGATGGGCAAGCAAAGCTCACGACCAATGTGTTCTTTGCCTCCTTTGATCAACGGAGTGAAAAGGCCGCCGGAGAGAGTGCCTGCACAGCGCTAGTTGCGGTCATTGCGCACTGGCTGCATTTGCATCAACACTTGATGCCTACAAGATCCAAATTCGACAGCCTCATCACACAAGGTTCCTCAGAGTGGCAAAAACTCTGCAGCAACGAGACCTACATAAATTTATTTCCCAACAAACACTTCGACCTTGAAACAGTTTTGGAAGCTGATCTTAGACCTCTCGATGTCTTGCCTGAGAAATCCTTTATTGGATTCTTCAGCCCCGAGAAGTTCGAGAGCTTGAAGGGACTCATGTCGTTTGATGACATATGGAATGAAATAAATAAAAACACAAAGTCTTACGAACCGAGGATATACATAGTAAGTTGGAACGACCACTTTTTCGTTCTGAAGATTGAAGCCGATGCATACTATATGATTGACTCTTTGGGCGAGAGGCTCTTTGAGGGGTGTAACCAGGCATACATACTAAAATTCGACAATTCGAGCATCATGCATGGGAAAACAAAGAAAGTAGAGGATGATTCAGAGGAAAGATTAGAAGTAATATGCAGTGGAAAAGAGTGCTGTAGACAGTTCATTAAAAGATTTCTTGCGGCAATACCACTTAAGGAGCTTGAGGAGGAAGAGAAGAAGAGTGCATCTTCTATTTTACCTCTTCACCGGCATTTGCAGATCGAGTTCCACTACACCTCCTCCTCCTCTTCGTCATCATCGTCATCGTCATCATCGTTGTCGTCCTTCTCCTCCTCCACTTTGTCGACATCTTCGACTTCTTCCACTTACTCTCTTCTCAGGTGAAGAGTGACTAGAAATCAAGTAGCCGAATTGTACAGAAGGGTTTGATTCCTTGACATTTTCTGACATATTGGAACTAGGTAGAAAGTTCAATGAGATGTAACCAAAAAAAAAAAAAATTCAGTGAGATTCCAATTTGTGGCATAACCTCGAGTACAACTTACACACAACTAGAACGCTAAAATGACAATACTTTAAACCAATCATACAATATCATGTAAGGTTAAAACACATAACCGAGCATGATAAACTTGATGTTTGGATTAAAAGTTAACTTTGGGCTCAAGAAAGGAGCTGGCCCAAAAGGAGGCCCGAAAGGGAGGACAGCCGAAGCCCAGTCAAAGCCCAGAAGGCAGAAAGGGCCTTTTCTGACTTGGTGCAGCTCATGAAGACCACTTGCTTACCTACCCAATGGCCAAGTGGTATAGACTGATCAGCTACACAGCCCATAAAGTACTTTATGATGGCAGTACATGTAAAAAAGCTCATCACCCTCAAACCGCATTCGGGCAAGGCTGCTGCTACAGGAGGCCAAGCTGAGTTGTCTATATAAGAAGAAAGAAAAACCAAGAATAAGGACACTCAATCAAACAAACAAATGCAAGCACAAACTCTGCTCAAAGCCAGATTTGCCTTCAAAACAAAGCTGTAGTCAGCCTTCATCCCTCTCGGGACAAGCCTTCATCCCTCACGGGATAACCCTCCCTTCAAACCTTTGTAATAGCTCTGCTACCTTGTTCAACCTTGCTGTAGTATCGATTCATCTTTTGTAATCTCTCTCTCTCTATCCCTCTAAGCTTTCAGACCTTTGACAAAACTACAAAGATAGGAACCTGCAAGACGAGCAACCTTACCCGATAAGGTTTAACCTTGCCCGACCTTCTTTGTTTTGTTTTTGTCTTTTCAATATGTTGTATACTTCCAGTTATATGCAAGTTATTTCTAGCAATATGACTATTAAAAGGCTTTCTCAGTACTTGAATCCGATTTGAATATATCGTCAGTGTTCAAACCAGATCCAAGTCCTAAGCCCTCGGGCATGTAAATCTGATCAGTTAAAAGTCCTTGGCCTCAAGGCATAAAAAAGAACCTTATATGGACTTAACCCATCCACGATAGTCCTTGATAAACGAGAAGTCCGAAGTTACTTGGGGCGCAAGTAATCGACCTACCCTCTAGTTTTCTTTCTATTATATTACGATTACCATAGAACGCTTGAGCATGGAATGGATTCTGATGGAAAGCCTCAAGGCCTACACCTAAGGCCCCACAAAGGCATCCATTTGGATTCATTCCGTTCTACGATCTAGAGAGTTTGAGTATAAGAACGAACTCTGATGGGAAACCTCAAGGCCTACACCTAAGGCCCCTTAAAGGCACCTATTTGGGTTCATTCTACTTCTTGGAATCGGGTAATCAGAAGTATAATAGTTAGAAAACTCCGGCAATCACAAGAACAAATATGATGTGTTCGAGCACCGATTTAGTTATTGATGGGAAGCCTCAAGGCCTACACCTAAGGCCCCACAAAGGCACCTGTTATAACTAATACGGTTTCTTGGATACATACATATATACAACTAAAATGCGACATCCATTTTACATCTGCCATGCTAAAGATGGCAGTGGCACGCCTGAGCACCTAAAAGTTAACCTTGATTGTGAGCCTCAAGGCCTGCACCTAAGGCCCCACAAAGGCACCTCTCAAAGTTAACGTTGTCCTTCTTTTTCAGCCTTGCCCGACGAGCCTTGCCCGAAGAGTCTTGCCCGACAAGACTTTCCAGACGAGACTTGCCCGACAACGCCCGACAGTGAAGCAGAAGCCCGACAGCAGCCCTCAACCGGCGCCAACCTCCAGGGGAGCTGTGTACTCGTCGGCCAGGAAACATCCCCGACGGAAATTCCTGACGCGAACAAAAGCGCTTATAAGTGATTATTGATTAAATTTTAAACATTTCAAAATCCCACCAAAAAAAGCACCAAAAAATAGACATGCAAAAATTGAGAGTTGAGGGAACCTGAAGATTTATTTGATGAGAGAACCTCTCATGGGTTGGTGCCTCTCACTTTGCCTGTTGAGATTTAAGCTGCAAACTAGCTTGATTTCAACATTGCAGATGACTATCCTTCAAATGCAATTGAAGAGAATGATGAAATCGAAGAACAGTGAAGAACTTACTAATTTTAGTAATAGCTGTTAGAGTTTAAGTTGTAACGGCTAGTTTCTTCTTTCTATTTTTAGTAAATAGCACAGCTATTGCTCTTGTCTATTAGAGTTGTACTGTGTCTTTCAATCCTCTCCCGAGTGGAAGAATCACAACCTCCGATGGCCTAAATGGCTGGAGATGTGTCCTTACTCCCTAAAATGTAGGATCTGAGCAATGGACCAAGTTACGATGTTAACCTTGTATTTTCCCTCTCTTAGATTTCAATCAGAATTATTAGAACTTCTCTCTCTCTGTGTTCATCTCTCACCATTGTTTTCTGTCACAAAGCTTTGATCTTTATTGTTAGTAAACTTATCAACTACATGCCTGATACCATTTCAACATGGTATCAAAGCTCTGTGGTCTGATTCCGAAGAAGGGACGTGAACTATGAGTGAAATTCTTTAAAATAAAAAAATAAAAATAAAACCCTGAAAAAATTTAAAGAATGCCCTATATGGTCTAAAGCAAGGTCCCAGAGCCTGGTATTGTGAAATTGACACTTATCTCATTAGTTGCAACTTCAAGAGAAGTGCTAGTGAAGTCACTTTATACACCATAATCGATGAAGAAGGAAAAATGATCATAGTTTCAATCTATATTGTCTATATTGGCAATAAAGATGTGTTACTCAATGAGTTCAAGAAGGAAATGATGTAGAGATGTGAAATGTCAGACTTAGGACTCTTTCACCATTTCTTGGGAATGGGACTACTACAATCTGATAAAGGGGTGTTTACTCACCAAAGCAAGTATTCAAGGGTCTCTTCTTGTCAAGTTTGGACTTTAAGATTGCAAGCCTGTGTCAATTTCCTTGCTCACTGGATAAAAACTAAAGAAGATTGATGGAAATGAGCTAGCTGATGAAGCTCTATACAGAATGATAGTTGGCAATCTACTATATTTGACAGCAATTAGGCTAGATGTAATGTTTGCTGCAAGTTTGCTATCTAGATTTATGAATGGTCCCACAAAGAAACACATGGTAGTAGCAAAAAGAGTCCTGAGATACATTCAAGGAACTCTCAATTATGGCATTAATTTTACAAGGAACAAAGATTCAATTCTAATTGGATTTTGTGACTCAGATTGGGCAGGAAGCGAATATGACAGTATGAGTACTTCAGGGTATGCATTTAGCTTTGGAAGTTGAGTGTTCTCATGGGCCTCTGTGAAACAAAACATTGTTGCATTATCAACTGCTGAAGCTGAATATGTCTCAGCAGCAAATGCCACAACTCAAGCTATTTGGCTAAGATTTGTTCTTAATGGCTTTGTTGAGATGCAACCTGATGCAACTCCATTGTTTTGTAACAATATGTCTGCAATATCTATGGTAAAGAACCCTGTGTTCCATCAAAGGAAAGGCTGTTAAGATTTAAGCTGCATACCAGCTTGAAATCAACATTGCAGATGACTATCTAGCAAATGCAATTGAAGAGAATGATGAAATTGAAGACCACTTAAGAACTTACTAATTTTAGTAATAGATGTTAGAGTTTAAGTTGTAACGGCTAGTTTATTATTTCTATTTTTAGTAAATAGCACAGCTATTGCTTTATCTATTAGTGTTGTACTGTGTCTTTCGATCATCTCCCAAATGGAAGAATCACAGCCTCTAATGGCCTGAAATGGATGGAGATGTGTCCTTACTCCCTAAAATGTAGGATATGAGCAATGGACCAAGTTAGGGTTATAACCTTGTAGTTTCCCTCTCTTCAATTTCAATCTGAATTATTAGAACTTGTGTGTGTGTGTGTGTGTGTTCATCTCTCACCATTGTTTTCTGTCACAAAGCTTTGATCTTTATTGTTAGTAAACCTATCAACTACATGCTTGATACCATTTCAACAGTGCCACACACACATCTCTCACCATTGTTTTCTGTCACAAAGCTTTGATCTTTATTGTTAGTAAACCTATCAACTACATGCTTGATACTATTTCAACAGTGCCAAGCTCTTCTCACACATTCATATTGTCTTGGCTCTAATCTTGGCATCCTCTCTAACCAATTCTAGAGAGAGAAAAAGAGGGAGAGTTGGGTTTAGACATTAGAGAGAGAAGCAAAAGTCCTTCAGCTGCAATTAAACAGCTTGTATGGATAGTTGCGAACTTGAGGCAACTTCTGCTTATGGCTGTTCTTGTTAAATTGTGTGAGACTCTCTCCTTCATCAGAGACAACTACTAACCCAAAATGTAGTTCCACCAAAATTTCAAGTAACCAGTAGAGGAGAAAGAGAGTTTTGTTTGTACATCTTTTTTTAACTTGGGTTTTTATGGGATTTGGATCATATCTGGATTCTCTTTGTGAAGATCTTAAGGATCCTTATATATTACCCGTTCATAATACATTGTGCGGTTAGAAATTATTTTAAATTTTTTATTTAAAATTATAAACATACAATATTTAATGAAATCTGACCACATGAAGTACAATGAACATATAAAAGGAGGAGGCTCATTCGTTTTTCTATAAACTCAATAATTTCAAAGGGGGTAGAGTTGGGGTTTGAAATTGACCTTTGAAATTGATTTGATTGGGTGGGAGGTTTTGGTGTCTCCCCCACTCATTCACATGCATGCATCCCCCTTATCTTAGGAGGCAGGAGTAGGGATGGGCAAATACTCATTGGTTATGGGTAACCGCGGTTACCCGCCCATTTAAATTAAACGGTTACGGTTATGGGTAACCGTTTAAATAAATAAACAGTTATGGGTATAACCGTTTACCCGCGAAATTTAAATGAGCGGTTATGAGTATTAACCGTGGTTATAAACGGGTAACCGTTTACCCATTTATTTTATATATGTAAAATTAACACAAACCATGTTCTCGATCCAATAATACTTAGCACCCAATAAATTAGCAAAGAATTCATTAGTCTTTCTCTCAATAACACTGCTACAGGAATGATGATTCTCATCATCAAGGAATTGGCCAAATTAATTTAAATTCTTTGCGGGTAACCGTGAAATTGACAGAAATGCTTTGACATAAATGTCTTATAAACAATTTTTGTAACCCAATAATACTTAGCATATATTATATTTACCTTCATTGGTAACAGTTAAAAATATCGTCTGTAAACTATTATTTCAATTATTGGAATTGTATAAGGACTTAAAAAATTAAAATATGGAAATGTATGATGAATGTACCTATAACGGTGTTTAATTGTCCAAAAAAAAATTATGACAATTTTTTTTTAATTTTCAAGTTGTTAAAAAACATGTAAACGGGTGAAAAAGGGGTAATGGTAAAAAAAAAGATAAACGGGTTAAAAATGATAAATGGGTAAACGGGTATTAAACGGTTACGGTTAAATGGGTATGCGGTTATGGGTATGGTTAACCGTTTATAAACGGTTATGGGTATAGGTATTACCGTTTAGGCAATTACCCAATGGGTAAATGGTTATGCGGGTATGAGCATAAACGGTTATGGATAAATAATCGCGGTTACCTGCCCGCCATAACCGTTGCCCATTCCTAGGCAGAGTCCCTCTTTCTTATTTTTCTTTTTCTTTTTTTTTAAATTGCTTTTGGCTTTATTGCCCCTCTTCCTATGTTCTGTGTGTTGTGTGAATTCATTCATGAGTTCAGAGTTTCTGATAGTATTTGTCATTGTCGGTTGCCTTTAATTAAGAAACCCGAACCTCACATTGTTAACAATGGCCGGTGGCCATCCCTTCCAATTCAACTCTACTTTCATCATCTGTGCAATTTACAATGCCAACTCTTGCCTCAATTATGCCATGCAACTGGAAAGATTAAAATACGTGGCGGGATGTGCAAACATGAGTTAAAAGCGACACCAGTATTTAAATAATATTAAAATGTATGTTTACGTCGGATTAAAAACGACACCAGTATTTAAAAATATTAAAATGTATGTTTACGTCGGTTTAAAAGCGACACCATTATTTAAAAATATTAAAATGTATGTTTACGTCGGTTTAAAAGCGACACTAGTACTTTATGACATTTATAAGCGACAATAAATCCAACGTCATATTCAGTTAGTGTCTCAACTATCTTATCCGCCACCATATTAAATTAAAGTGACACCACCTACTGACACTATAAGACCATTTTGTAGTAGTGGTTTGACGAGTTGGTAACAAAATTACATAAATATACTTGTATTCTTGCATTCATCTCTCATAGTGACGGCGTATGATAGGTTTTATGACGCTAAACCTAGTGAAGATACATAATCAATTTTGAGACACACTACCTCCACGATAGAGCATTTCCAACAACTTAGTTAAATGAGGCTTTTTGGCTACCTTAACAAAAAAAAATGCAGAAAAACGAAACTCGAACATAAGGAAAAAGGGTTTGGATTGTCAAGTTTGAGAAAAAATAAATATTTTTTTTAACTAAGCTAAAATAGCTAGTATTGGTGAAAGCAGTGGCAGGCCAAATTAATATTTGAATTGCTAAAATAATACAAATTTAACCTAGTATTACTGAAGATGCTCTTAGTATCCCCAGTTCATGTCTCTCAAGTAAAGACTAATGGCTTTTTTATTTGGTTCAAACTTCATATTGCCAACGTCAATTTGTATCACGTTTTCAAAGGTGCGAACCGAATGTGGGCCGTTGGATGAAATCTAAACGGCTAAAAACCAATCCATCAAAATAAGCTTAAGGTGAAACCGGGTCATAAATGACCAGTCACTTATGGGAAATGGTACCCATATAAACTTTGAAAGCTTCATATAAACGCAAGTCTAAAAATTCAAAGCAACACTGTCAAAGGAGTCTCTCTTAGTCGAGCTCGTCTTGAAAGGTTAACAGCTTGAGAGACTCAAACCGTAATAAGCATGGTAACGATTGGCCGGTTACGGGCACTAGGAAATAACGCCCTGACCCAGAAGTCCAATACACCTTCCGGCCTTCGAAAAGTTTATACAACTAAAACTAGCAAAGTTGTGGGCTATACCATTCAAACCTGGGCTCTACGCCATTCGAGGGAATAGTCGAAATGGCATTTCGGAAATCATCCAAAGGTGGCTCTGAACTCCGACACTGAGTACGACTACTTCTATCCCATACCAATATACTAAGTCAAGTATGTTTTGCAACATCGAAAGGGGCATCCAGACTAGGCAATCCCCAAAAGGAATTTTACCAATGAAGCTCCGATATGCAGAAATTCTTTGGCCAAGACAGCGAAGGTGGTCTGATCGAAAACACTTAGGTTCGACACATAGGGTGCGACAAAATGATTCAAAAAATATTTCCAACCCACATGCTGCCGACCAAGTTTCCAAAATTTTTTTTGTTTAAGCTTCATTGGAAACAAACACGCAATCTAGTCTAGAAAGAAAAATCGCTTTCTAGACTACATTGCAAGTATTGAAATCCTTGCCCTAAAGGATGGGGCAGGATAAAAAAATTATTACTAATTCGCTCATCGCAGGTCATTCCAAATATAAGCATTGTACTTCTTCAATTCAATAAATATGTTAGTGAGCACGGAGCATAGTAAGGTGGTGCTCCGACTATCGCGATGAATCTTTACGAATGCTAAGATTGGGAGGTAAAGTTTCTTCAAATCAACGTTACCAATGGGGCTTTTGAGCTCTATCCCAAGCCCACAAACTTATTAGCATTTTGCTATGTTGCTTACTTATTTCTTGAAGTTCATTTACTTAAAAAAAAAATTATCAGTTTAAAAATCTTACACAAATATGAAGACATGTAAACAATCATGCAAGCACATGTTCATTATCAAATTCCCAGAGAGGGACTAAATAGATACAATGGTTTGGGGGAGGCAAGCCCTCACCCCGAGCAAAAGGAAATTTTGAAGACAATGCTACATATTAAACATAACTCGCCGATGATTGGACAAAGTACTACTATCAGATTAATTGCGTGCTATGTCCGTCTTGATGTGTTTCGAGCACAACATTGTATTGAGGGCGACTATTCTGATAGAGATCTACCACTATCGTCGTCCACAAGCTGAGGAAGAAGAAGAAGGCAGTGATGAAGAGCCTCCGAAAGAATTTCAATCCCTTGAAGAGATTGGGATCATATTCAAATCCTACATCTAGAGTGCTATGATGGGATGAACGTATAAAACAAATCGCCAAAAGCAGGGGACATTAAGATGAGACTATGGCTAAATTAGGTGTTACTTAGCTTTGTTTGGAAGAAATTAGCGAGAACAAAGGAAGTTTTTATTTGCAGAATTTGAACATCAAAAGATCAAGGAGAAAACTGAGTATGGAAATGAAGCTTTGGTTAGAACACATAAGTTCCATGTTGTAGAAACAAAAATGGTTGTGAAGATCTCAAAGGAAAAGTGTTTATATAATGACAAATCACTGAAAGATCTTACCATTGAAAATGGAGGGTCGTCACCTAGAGATTGACGGATGCAGGAATCAAAGCCAATCAAATTAAATGCGTGAAGAGCACGCACACAAGGTGGAGACATTTGTCATCATTGCGGTTGATTGTTTGCACGATTTTAGAGGATGCGTGACAGAAATTGAAGCGACTTAACTATCCCAAAATGTCAAGAGTCAAACCAGTGCATATAAAGATTGAAGACTAAGACGATACGTATTCCAGCCTACTCCAAAATGCATAGTCTTTGGGTAACTATCCATTCTCAAGAGGAACAGATTGGCTCTCAGATGGATAGTTATGGGCAATTGTGGGACCCTGATTTTCGAGGGTCAAGTTAAGGTTGATCCGAATACAGTTACCTTAGAAGTCCGGTCATGGACTCACAGCTTGGTGCATAGCTGTATCAGATGGACCGCTGGTGCCACCATCACCGTGTTTCAGGGCAATAAGGGGAGTCCTAGTGACTCCGCTAGATGACTATGCTAGTTCCGCAAGACACACGATCTGATCCGGATATGGACACAATCAGATCCTTTAAGTCTTGGAGTTCTTGCAATCTAGGAATTAGTGTCTGCTGCAAGTAATCATAACTCCTAAGAGGGTGCAATGTCTACTTTTAGATATCTTCTAGGATTCTCCCGGCTTAGAACGAGGATTATATCCTAAAAAGGTCTCTCCCATGGTGTAAATACGGCCATCTAAGGTTTATCTCTGGTAATGCAATCTAAACACTTGAATTCTCTTGCCCACTGCTTGAGTCTAAACTCATTCACTAACTTGACCGTTGGAGAGTCTTTGGCCGACACAACCCCGCCTCCCCCCGGTTCTAAGGCTTGGTTACGGTTGTTTATTATTTTGCAAGTTGCTTGAGTTTGTGTACAACCACCACTCACGACAATGCACGAATTTGGTTCCAACAACGTGCAATGCACAGGACTTGTGTTCAGAGTTATTTCGGAATTTTGACCTCATTTTCACAATTTTTTTTATTTTAATACAAGAATACATTGACACTACAAGGTGGAGGAATAAATTGGTTTTGACATTTGACCTCCTTTTTACAAGTTACTTCTCTTTGGTACAACCCAAAAATTTTGGCTAGTTAAAAAAACTTGTTGTGTTCCCTTCAAAAACTTATGGTGAACTACTAAAAAAGTATATTAGGCTCATTACATGGAGTTTAACTAATTGCGAATTTTGAGAATTTAGTGCAGTCCACCTATTCTAAAAAAGAGGAGTTGAAATGTCCTAAATCATCCTGAAAGTGTGGGGGGAGTTATAAAGACCAAAATAACTTTGAAACTAAGTCATGTGCAAGGCCCATGAGTTATTTTAGATGGAAAACTTAATGGAATTATTGTGAAATGACAAATCCTTTATATGAGAAACTAAAAAATGTGCATAAGTTCATATGACATGTCAAAAAAAAATTCCTTTTCATATTTATAATTTACCATGATTATTCATACTACACGGTAACCACTAAACTTAAACCTGAAAGCGGAGTTCTAAGAGAAAGGGATTGTGTTGTAATATAGTAAAGGCGCTAAAGGTGAAGAGGGTGTACGAATAATGACTTACCAACGAGAATCCAACCGTGGTCTGCCACGTGCATTTTTTGTTTTGCTTTAAAAGATATGTGCTACTAAGAACCAAATAGAACTTTCGATTGTTCGTATTTCATTTTACTTTTATTTAATAGATTAAAATTTCCACATTTTAGATGATCAAATACTTTAAATCTGGATGATTTTCAACAAATGACCTTTAAATTATGATTAAGCAATTCTAATCGTTGAAATGCATTGAGGAATAACCTTACTGCCTTAGGAAAGATGTCATTACCTTAAGAAGGTTAAAAACAATCTATCGTAAAAAGACTGTATAAACTATCTACCCACAATTATTTTCAATAATTCGTACGATGCTCCTTCAAAAACACCTTTGGTTTGTTGCATCTTGTTTAGGATCTACAACTTGTTATCTTTTTTGGTATAAGCAATAATGTGAAAATTGAACACATAACATTAGAAAAGATAGATACTCGTAATCATATGACCAAATCAACCTCACAATCAAAATTATAGCAATTTCATTTATTGTTCTAAAAATCCTCGCCTAGGTGCTAGGCGGTTGGTCACCATCCCGATTAGTCTCTAGGCACTTCAAAATTAAGAAAGTGCGCCTAGACTTGCTAGCCCGTCTAAACCCACCTACATTGCGACTCTTACTTAGATAAAAAATCGATAATTTTCATTTTGTATTTTATTTTTCCAATAAAATGTAAGAGACTTGTTGAATACTTGGATGAGCACTAATTATATGTTTGCTCTCCATGTCTTCAATTGTTTTTAATATTTTATAATATGTCATATTATTTTGCAATTTATGTATGCAATTATGTTTTTTTAAGTATAATTAGCCACTTATTTATACAATATGTAATAAATTTACTTAAATTCATCTAGTTCGCCTAGACTCCTGCGTAGGCGCTAGGCTCTATCACACCGCCATACTAGCGCCTAACGTCTTTTAGTAATTCCAATATGTAGCATACATACATAAACCTACTACATGGAAGTTTGTTTTGGGTTTTTTTTATTAGCACCCCACAATATGTTGAATACACCCTTCATTAAAATTTAATATTAAATGACTTACATACCTAATTTGTAATGACAAATTTCGATCCCAAGTTTATTTATCTTCTTCAACTCTTGAAACCACTCTCATCATCCATTGTAGAATTAATGAAACTACAAACACGTTAATTGAAAAAATTATTCTTGACGAATGAAACATGAAATCAACGTTCGGAAACTTTACATGAGGTAAGACTTCGTATTTTCATTGTTTTAGTGATTTCAATGACATTGGCATGCATATAGCTGCGTTATGAATGATATCGATTATAAACAAATATGATTGATGATGAGAATCACACACCTAATAAACCTTAGCCACATTAGATCACAAAAATCCCTTCATTTTAAAAGCAACGTAACAACCTAATCTCTTCCTCTAATTCAATGATTCAATAACTAAATCCATTCTCATGATTTGATCAAAGGAAAAGAAGAGGAATCATCATCATCAACCCTAATATTTATTTAATCCCCATTACCTAGTGCCATCGCTCCTACTCTATATAAAGCTCTACACTTCTATAGCTGCCATATTTTTTTTTGGATTTTTTTCTTCCTCATCTTCCTCATCCACTGGTACGGAACACCCACAACCTTCCACCACTTTCCATGGAAGGGATAGAGAAACTGTCACAACCCGTCCCGGAATTACATTATCGTTGATGTGAAAAGATGAAATTGCCCTTGACGGGTACTAAGGTACGTGTGACATATTATTTGGAATAATGCATACTCTCCTAATTTCTTGGAAAATAAACTATGTGGATTTTTTTGTATGCATTTTGTGTGGTTAGGGATTAAAGGATTTTGGATTTGGGCTTGTTTTGTATGGACCACACACACACACGGGACAAGTACTCCCCGTGCTCTATCTCTCCCTTCTCTCAGAACTCTCTCTTTCCCTGTCGAACCGTACGGACACATTCACCCACGATCATCCAAACATGGATCGAAAGTTTTGAAGGCACCATTGTGCTCGTGAGGACCCTACGAACTCATCCATACACATTTTAGGTAAGAAATCTTTCGATTTCACGTTGAAAACTCAAGGTCCGATTTGAGTACTATTCATGAACTTTGTAATGGTTGGGTTTTAGGACAATCCAAGCTCACAGTGAGCTTTAGGAGGTTCTCACGAAGCTCAGGGACGTTCGTTTGTAGGTTTTGGACGTCGGGATCACAAGGTTCGAAGGTGGCCGGTTTTGGGTGAAATTTCCCGACGTGATTTCGAAGGTTTTGGAAGTTTTTAAAGGTATAGCCTTCTTCCTCTCGTAATTTGTGAAGTTTTGGTGAAAATTTCAAGGAAAATGGTTGAGAATCGAGTGAGAAAAGAGCGATTATAGGTTTGCCCAGTTTCCGATGCCGGCGACTTTTTCCGGCGACTGGAGGTAGGTGATGACGCGCGTGGGGGCGCGTGGACCCGTGCCTATCCCAGCGCGTGGGGGCGCGTGGCAAGTCCAAAAATTATTTTAAAAATACCTCGACGTCCGAGACGTCGAGTAGGTCACTGTGGTATATTCATATACCCAATTTGAGCATCGTATGAGAAGTTATTACGTACTGTCGGTTATGCGCTTTAAATAACGTTTTTATAGTTGTTTCGCATATAGGTGATACCTATCCTGAGGACGAGTGCATTCAAGGACGTCACGGGGGTTACGACCCTTCGACTTACCAGTAAGTGGGCCGTATTTTCTGTATTTACCTATATACTATTGATTCTTCCCAGAAATTGAATTTAAATGAAAGTGTGTTTTAAAATGTCATGCATGCATATTATATGAAATATATGAATTAGTATTTGATGCATATATGTGAATTGGTGTTGTGGACGCATAGGTGAGTATCAGGTGAGTTTTATGTTTTTTCTTATGGTTTATTGATGATGTGAATTGTATTGAAAGCTCAAACATGCACCCCTGGTGTTAGTGCTTATATTATTCACCCCGCACCACACGCTCACCTTGGATCCAAGTAGGTGCATGTCGTACAGACCATTAGAGGGTTCCGACATGTCGTACAGACCATGGGAAGTGGTTCCGACTTGTAGGTGATTTTAGATTATTATACAGCTGTTGATGAGAAAAGCACTAGAGCGTATTCTTACACCTTTCTTATCGTACAGACTACTTCAAGTAGTTCCGATTTACGTGCAGAGTAGCGCCGTACAAGTCATTGTGGTGACTCTGGTTGGATTAGATTTTGAGCTTTAGAATTAACCGTACAGGACCAACTGCAGGGTCTCCGGTTGATTCCTCATTTCACCTGTTATAATGTTGCATCCTTATTTTGTTATTGACGCTTATGGCATGGCATACTTTCTAGTTTTTGATAAAGATTGGTGATTTGAGATATATGAAGATTTATATGTATATTATGTTATTTTCTGGGAAAGTATACAATTTTTACAGTGAGGGGTTAGAAATGTTATTAATTGAAATGTGTTCAAAAAGCTTTGTTTTACTGACCCACTCAATTTTGTTTTGCGCCCCTCTAGGTTCTAGTTAGCGGTGTGGTGGCTCACGAGGATTCCTACGGCGTTCTGACAGACTACATAAATGTAGGACTCACCTGCGGGTGTTGTAATTTAGTTATGGTCCTACTTGACTGCACCTAGTATTTATACTCTGAATATGTGTGTTTCACACCTAAACTCACCCTAGCACGTTACTTGGTTTTTATTGTTAGTATTTGGTTTTAATTTCTTCGTATTGCTCTTATCTATTGCTTCCGCGTCGCACTTTTTGTTACGTCACGCCCACGTGACGGCCAGCACGCCTTGATTTTAGGATCGGGGTGTCAGTTTGGTATCAGAGCCTAGGTTGCAGTCCTATATAAATTGTTAATGCTCTAATGATCTTTTGATGTCTTCTGTCAGAACTATGCCGCCTCATAGGGAATCACGTCGTGCTTCTGAGCCTAATTTCCCTGATATAACTCAATTAGGGGAAGCGATGGCACATGCCTTTCAGAATGCAATCTGTCATCCTCCTCCTCAAAGAACACCCCTGGAAACTATGTATAATCTGAAATTGGACCGTTTCATGGGTAATGAGGGTCATGAAGAGGCAGAAAAGTGGTTAGACCATATTGAGAAGACTTTTCAGGTGATGCAGAGTCAAGGGAATCTTCCTGCTAATAGATGGGTTGAGACCACTTCTTGGTTTTTAGGGCGAGAGCCAGCAGCTTGGTGGGTAAATCAAACTCAGTTTATGTCACCTGAGATGGCAACTGATTGGGAAGTATTCAAAGAGAATTTTAAGAAAATATTTGTTCATCCGGAGTACATTAATCGTAAGAAGCAGGAGTTCACTCAATTGAAGCAAAAGAATATGTCGGCGCATGAGTATTACAGGAAGTTTACAAACTTATCTCGTTATGATCCTAATACAGTTGGTAATCAGGCAGAGATGCTTCGCCGTTTTAAGCTGGGAACTAAAAGGAAATGGTGGACTTTTGCTAGTGCACTTCCTTGCACCACTTATCATGAGTTTTCTGAGATTTTGTTTCGGATGGAGGATTCTGACAACCTTCCTAGTAATAGTGAGGAAGATAAAGATAAGAATGATAATCAGAAGAAAGATGATAGGAGTAAAGGTATCTCCACTCAGGGACCCCGTAAGACATAGAATTTCAAGAAAAGTGGAGATAGCTCAAGTTCTTCCAGTGGAGGATTTAGTGTCATAGGCCCGATGAGAGGTAGAAGATTTGCTGGTGGACCCAAGTTTCAGAGACAGAGAGACTTTGGTGGTGCTGGTGGTTCTAGTGCTCCGTTGTGCCGCCGTTGTAATTTCAAACATCATGGAGAGTGTAGGAGAAGTGGTGGTGGTTGCTACACTTGTGGACAATTGGGACATAAGGCTGCTCAGTGTCCCCAGAGTTAGCAGAGATCTCAGCAGTCTGCTATGCCACCTCCAGCGCCGATTCAGCAGAACTTTGGATCAGGCAGTTATGGTTAGACGGGTCGTGGTGGTGCTTACCACTATCAGGGTGATGCTGCTCCTTATGCTTCCGGATAGAATCAGTATTCCCAGGATCCTTATTTTCAGACTGGGTATTCCCAAGATCCTGGAGGTTATACTTCATATCCTTCCATGCCAGCTAGCAGATCTCAGTGGTATCAGGGAGGTCAGCCCCGACAATGAGAGGTTGCTGCTAGCGGTGCAGGACCGTCTAGGCAGTCTAGCCAGTCAAGATAGGGACGTACTTCTCAGGGGTGAGGTAACCAAGGTAACAGAGGTCGGGGTGGACGACAGCAAGCTCAGGGACGTGTTAATCACTCATCACTGCAAGATGTTCAGAATCATCCGGATTTGATTATGGGTACGTTAAATATTCTTGGTCACTTTGCTAGATTTTTTATTGATTTTGGTGCTACTCATTCTGTGATTTCTCATACATTTTCTCAAATGACTCAACCTCACCCTACACCTCTAGGATTTGATTTAGAGTTTGCTATGCCTAGAGGGGACAAATGTTATATTGATAGTGTTTATCCACGGTGTCCAGTGATGGTAGATGGTGTAGTTGTGCCAGCTAATCTTATCCCGTTAGATATTGTGGATTTTGATGTGATTTTAGGGGCGGATTGGTTGCATTATAATCGTGCCCATATAGATTGTTATTGGAAATCAGTTACTTTTTATCGTCCTGGACTATCAGAGGTTACTTTTGTGGGTGAAAGAAGTGGGGTGAGATATGGTGTTATTTCGGCCATGAAAGCAAAGAAGTTGTTGTCGAAAGGTTGTCAAGGATACTTAGCACATGTGGTGTTAAATGATGTTGTTCCTAGCAGTATGGAGGAAGTTGGAGTAGTTAGGCATTATCCTGATGTATTCCCAGATGATTTGCCTGATTACCGCCAGATAGAGATGTGGAGTTTTCTATTGATTTGCTTCCAGGTACGGATCCTATATCTTTGACTCCATATAGAATGGCTCCAGCTGAATTGAGAGAGTTGAAAATTCAGTTACAAGAATTAACTGATAAAGGTTTCATTCAACCTAGTACTTCACCTTGGGGAGCTCCGGTGTTGTTTGTAAGAAAGAAAGATGGAACTTTGAGATTGTGCATTGATTACAGGCAATTGAATCGGGTAACGATTAAAAACCGTTATCCATTACCTCGTATCGATGATTTATTTGATCAGCTTAAAGGTGCGTGTGTGTTCTCTAAGATTGATTTAAGATCTGGCTATTATCAGTTGAAGATTAAAGATGATGATGTACCTAAAACGGCTTTCAAAACCCGTTATGGACATTATGAGTTTTTGGTGATGCCATTTGGATTGACTAATGCACCTACAGCTTTCATGATGCTAATGAATGAAGTATTCCAGCAGTATCTTGATAGATTTGTCATTGTTTTTATCGATGATATTCTGGTATACTCTAAGTCAAAAGCAGATCATATTAGACATCTTAACTTGGTATTAAAGAAATTGAGAGAGCATCAGTTGTATGCCAAGTTTAGCAAATGTCAGTTCTGGTTGAATCAAGTGGCATTTTTGGGACATGTAGTATCGGCACAAGGAATTCAAGTAGATCCTTAAAAGATTGCAGCAGTGGAGAATTGGGAACAGCCACAAACCGTCACTGAGGTGCGAAGTTTTCTTGGTCTAGCAGGTTACTATCGACGGTTTGTTCAAGATTTTTCTATGATTGTGTTGCCACTAACGAAGTTAACCAGGAAGGATGTTAAGTTCGAGTGGGACGAGAATTGCGAGCAAAGTTTCCAGCAGTTGAAATATTGCCTCACTCATGCTCCAGTATTGGTACTTCCTGATGATAGCGATAACTTTGAGATTTACAGTGACGCTTCCTTGAATGGTTTGGGATATGTTTTGATGCAGCATAATAGAGTGATCGCCTATGCTTCTCGACATTTGAAGATTCATGAAAGGAATTATCCTACTCACGATCTTGAGTTGGCAACCATTGTCTTTGCTTTGAAGATTTGGAGGCATTATCTCTATGGTGAGAAATGTAAGATCTTCATAGATCATAAGAGTCTTCAGTATCTTTTTACTCAGCATGATCTTAATCTTCGTCAGTGAAGGTGAATAGAGTTACTAAGTGATTATGACTGCACTATTGAGTATCATCCGGGTCGTGCAAATGTGGTAGCTGACGCATTGAGTAGGAAACCTCAAGGTCGACTTAATGCTTTGTATGCTTGCCGTGTTCCTCTTCTTGCAGATTTGAGAGCTACTGGAGTAAAGTTGGAGTTAGAAGAACGAAGAGAAGCTTTTCTTGCTAGTTTCCAAGTCAGGCCAGTTTTAGTTGATCGTGTACTTGAAGCTCAGATGGTTGATGAAGAGATCCAGGAAATGATCCAGTTGAGAAATGAAGGGAAAAAGAAAGACCTCAGGATTCGAGAATCAGATGGCATGCTTATGCAGGAGAACATAATGTATGTGCCGAATAATGAGGAATTAAAGAAGGAAATTTTGGATGAAGCACATTGTTCAGCTTATGCGATGCATCCAGGAGGGACTAAGATGTACCGTACCATTCGACCATTTTATTATTGGCCGGGCATGAAAAGGGAAATTGCAGAATATGTAAGTAGGTGTGTTGTTTGTCAGCAAGTCAAAGCATAAAGAAAAAAGTCTTTTGGACAGATGCAACCACTGCCCGTTCCTCAGTGGAAATGGGAAAATATAACTATGGATTTTGTGTATAAGCTTCCTCATACACAGAATGGATTTGATGGTGTTTGGGTAATTGTAGATCGGCTTACCAAGTCAGCACACTTCATTCCAGTGAGGGAAAAGTATCCCCTGAATAAATTGGCTAAGTTGTTCATCACAAAGATTGTGAAGTATCATGGAGTTCCAGTGAATATTATTTCTGATCAAGATCCAAGATTTACTTCTAAGTTTTGGGTAACTTTTCAGGAAGCTCTTGGTACGAAACTGCTTTACAGCACTGCTTATCATCCTCAAACAGATGGACAATCAGATAGGACTATTCAGACGTTAGAGGATATGTTGAGATCTTCAGTGTTACAGTTTGGTGATTCTTGGCATGATTGCCTAGACTTGATGGAATTTGCCTACAATAATAGTTTTCATTCGAGCATTGGTATGTCACCATTTAAGGCACTTTATGGTAGAGCTTGTCGCACGCCATTGTGTTGGTCAGAAGTTGGTGAAAAATTGCTAGAGGGTTCGGAGATTGTGGATGAAACTACTCAAAATGTTCAGGTGATTAAGTCTAACCTGAAAGCGGCCCAGGATCGACAAAAGAGTTTAGCAGATAGACATGCTACTGATCAAGTATATGATGTGGGTAATTTGGTATTCTTGAAATTATCACCTTGGAGAGGTGTAGTGCGGCTTGGAAAGAAAGGCAAGCTAAGTCCTAGGTATATAGGACCTTATGAGATCACTGAAAGGATTGGTGAAGTTGCTTACAGATTGGAGTTGCCTCCGGAGTTATCTAAGGTACATAATGTGTTTCGTGTCTCGATGCTTCGACATTATGTTTCAGATCCTTCACATGTGATTCCTCCTCAACCTTTGGAGATTAATCCGGATTTGACGTATGATGAGGAACCAGTGACTATCTTGGATTGGAAAGACAAGGTTCTAAGGAATAAGACAGTGAGCTTGGTAAAAGTATTGTGGAGGAACCACTCAGTGGAAGAAGCTACTTGGGAGACGGAAGATCAAATGAGAGAGATGTATCCGAGGTTGTTTTATGAATATTAATGGATTGTTCGGTTGTATGAATTTCGGGGACGAAATTCTATAAATAGGGTAGATTGTCACAACCCGTCCTGGAATTACATTATCATTGATGTGAAAAGACAAAATTGCCCTTGACGGGTACTAAGGTACGTGTGACATATTATTTGGAATAATGCATACTCTCCTAATTTCTTGGAAAATAAATTAAGTGGTTTTATTTTGTATGCATTTTGTGCGGTTAGGGATTAAAGGATTTTGGATTTGGGTTTATTTTGTATGGACCACACACACACACGGGACAAGTACTCCCCGTGCTCTATCTCTCCCTTCTCTCAGAACTCTCTTTTTCCCTGTCGAACTGTACGGAAACATTCACCCACGATCATCCAAACACGGATCGAAAGTTTTGAAGGCACCATTGTGCTCGTGAGGACCCTACGAACTCATCCATACCCATTTTAGGTAAGAAATCTTTCGATTTCACGTTGAAAACTCGAGGTCCGATTTGAGTACTATTCATGAACTTTATAATGGTTAGTTTTTAGGACAATCCAAGCTCACATTGAGCTTTAGGAGGTTCTCACGAAGCTCGGGGATGTTCGTTTGAAGGTTTTGGACGTCGGGATCACAAGGTTCGAAGGTGGCCGATTTTGGGTGAAATTTCCCGACGTGATTTCGAAGGTTTTGGAAGTTTTTAAAGGTATAGCCTTCTTCCTCTCGTAATTTGTGAAGTTTTGGTGAAAATTTCATGGAAAATGGTTGAGAATCGAGTGAGAAAATAACGATTACAGGTCTGCCCAGTTTCCGGCGCCGGCGAGTTTTTCTGGCGACTGGAGGTAGGGGATGATGCGCATGGGGGCGCGTAGGGGCGTGTGGACCCGTGCCTATCCTGGCGCGTGGGGGCGCATGGCAAGTCCAAAAATTATTTTAAAAATACCTCGACGTTCGTGACGTCGAGTAGGTCACTGTGGTATATTCATATACCCAATTTGAGCATCATATGAGAAGTTATTACGTATTGTCGGTTATGCGCTTTAAATAACATTTTTATAGTTGTTTCGCATATAGGTGATACCCATCCCGAGGACGAGCGCATTCAAGGACGTCACGGGGGTTACGACCCTTCGACTTACCAGTGAGTGGGCAGTATTTTCTGTATTTACCTATATACTATTGATTCTTCCCAGAAATTGAATTTAAATGAAAGTGTGTTTTAAAATGTCATGCATGCATATTATATGAAATATATGAATTAGTATTTGATGCATATATGTGAATTGGTGTTGTGGACGCACAAGTGAGTATCAGGTGAGTTTTATGTTATTCATATGGTTTATTGATGATGTGAATTGTATTGAAAGCTCAAACCTGCACCCCTGGTGTTAGTGCTTATATTATTCACCCCGCACCACACGCTCACCTTGGATCCAAGTAGGTGAATGTCGTACAGACCATTAGAGGGTTATGACATGTCGTACAGACCATGAGAGGTGGTTCCGACTTATAGGTGATTTTAGATTATTATACAGCTGTTGATGAGAGAAGCACTAGAGCTTACACCATTCTTATCGTACATACTACTTCAGGTAGTTCCGATTTACGTGCAAAGTAACGCCATACAGGTCACTGTGGTGACTCCGGTTGGATTGGATTTTGAGCTTTAGAATTAACCGTACAGGACCAACTGCAGGGTCTCCGGTTGATTCCTCATTTCACCTGTTATAATGTTGCATCCTTATTTTGTTATTGACGCTTATGGCATGGCATACTTTCTAGTTTTTGATAAAGATTGGTGATTTGAGATATATGAAGATTTATATGTATATTATGTTATTTTCTGGGAAAGTATACAATTTTTACAGTGAGGGGTTAGAAATGTTATTAATTGAAATGTGTTCAAAAAACTTTGTTTTACTGACCCACTCAATTTTGTTTTGCACCCCTCTAGGTTCTAGTTAGCGATGTGGTGGCTCACAAGGATTCCCACGGCGTTCTGACAGACTACATAAATGTAGGACTCACTTGCGGGTGTTGTAATTTAGTTATGGTCCTACTTGACTGCACCTAGTATTTATGCTCTGAATATGTGTGTTTCACACCTAAACCTACTCTAGCATGCTAGTTGGATATTATTGCCTAGTAGTTGGTTTTTATTCCTTCGTATTTCTCTTATCTATTACTTATGCGTCGCACTTTGGGTTACGTCACGCCCACGTGACGGCTAGCACGCCTTGATTTTAGAATCGGGGTGTGTCAGAAACATGAAGGGATAAACACATGCAAATAATCAAACAATTGTTGGCCCCACTCCAATAGAAAAAATTTTAAAAATTCGAAATCACACCAGCTTCAGATTTACACCAAGGTTACTTTTGGATGAACTTATGTATTTACACCTAAGATTTGAAGAGTGTGAGGTGTACGTAGAAAATAAAAGGTATATGGTGAGAGTGTGGAGTGTGAGTATTATAGGAAAGTAAATGGGGTGTATTAAGATAAGTTTTAATTAAAAAAGTAAATGTGGGGTGTATTCAACAATATGTGGGGTTTCAATATAATAAACCTTTGTTTTGTCACATATTTTTTCTCTTGAGAGGGAAATTTGAATACAAGCCTTAGGGCTTTGATTTAATGCTTCTGATGCTTTGCTTTGCACACCCAGATCCTAATTAATTTTAAAAATATTCAGATTTGAGCCACCGTTCAATGTTTTATCATCATCATTGACTATCTACCAACAAATAAATTAGCCCAACCCAAAAATATATAAGCGAAACTTTATGTATTTGGGCTTTGTAATTAGATCCACAGTGTGTCCTTTTTCTTTCTTTCTATTGGTGATAAAAATAAAAATTAAAGGGCCAATTATTATTTTTTTATTACAAAGATATTACTACGCTAGACAAAATGAAAGGGGAGGACTTCAATTCAAGGTGGATGGAAGAAAAAGGTCCCATCCACCGCCAATTTATTAAGGTTACAATTTGTGAATTCATTGAATCTCAAGGGCTTGTAACTCAAGTAATTAAAAGTGGGCTAGTAACTCAAGTAATTAAAAGTATTTATCCATGCATTCGATTTTCTAGATTTAGTTTCTCCCTCCCCCGATATTGCTAGTACAAAAAGGAGGCAAATGCTAGAAATAATCACCTACGCAGGCATGGGTACCCCCAACTCTAATACCTTATGGATTTCACATGCATTACGGGTTGGGAGCCAAGCATGATAAATATGCCTTTGCAACCACACACACACACACACACACACACACACACACCTTTGCAACCACACACACACACACACACACACACACACACACACATATATATATATATATATATTATATCTCTCTCATTGTGTGAGATAAATATGTGATGATTTGTCTTATCTGACATAAGACCATATATGTCACAACCTGTCCCGGAATTTCATTATAGTTGATGTGAAAAGACAAAATTGCCCTTGACGAGTACTAAGGTACGTGTGACATATTATTTGGAATAATGCATACTCTCCTAATTTCTTGGAAGATAAATTAAGTGAATTTATTTTGTATGCATTTTGTGTGGTTAGGGATTAAAGGATTTTGGATTGGGTTTGTTTTGTGTGGACCACACACACACACGGGACAAGTACTCCCCGTGCTCTCTCTTTCCCTTCTTAGTTTCTCTCTCTCTCTCTCCCTTCGAACTGTACGGATACACTCACCCACGATCATCCAAGCACGGATCGAAGGTTCCAAGGGCACCATTGTACTCGTGAGGACCCTACGAACTCATCCATACCCATTTTAGGTAAGAAATCTTTCGATTTCACGTTGAAAACTCGAGGTCCGATTTGGGTACTATTCATGAACTTTGTAATGGTTGGTTTTTAGGACAATCCAAGCTCACAGTGAGCTTTAGGAGGTTCTAACAAAGCTCGGGGACGTTCCTTTGAAGGTTTTGGACGTTGGGATCACAAGGTTCGAAGGTGGCCGGTTTTGGGTGAAATTTCCCAACGTGATTTCGAAGGATTTGGAAGTTTTTAAAGGTATAACCTTCTTCCTCTCGTAATTTGTGAAGTGTTAGTGAAAATTTCATGGAAAATGGTCGAGAATCAAGTGAGAAAAGAGCGATTACAGGTCTGCCCAGTTTCCAGCGCCGGCGAGTTTTTCTGGCGACTGGAGGTAGGGGATGACGCGCGTGGGGGCACATGGACCCGTGCCTATCCCGGCGCATGGGAGCGCGTGGCAAGTCCAAAAATTATTTTAAAAATACCTCGACGTCCGTGACGTAGAGTAGGTCACTGTGGTATATTCATATACCCAATTTGAGCATCGTATGAGAAGTTATTACGCATTGTCGGTTATGTGCTTTAATTAACGTTTTTATAGTTGTTTCGCATATAGGTGATACCTATCCCGAGGACGAGCGCATTCAAGGACGTCATAGGGGTTACGACTCTTCGACTTACCAGTGAGTGGGCAGTATTTTCTGTATTTACCTATATACTATTGATTCTTCCCAGAAATTGAATTTAAATGAAAGTGTGTTTTGAAATGCCATGCATGCATATTATGAAATATGTGAATTAGTATTTAATGCATATATATATATGTGAATTGGTGCCGTGGATGCACAGGTGAGTATCAGGTGAGTTTTATGTTAATCATATGATTTATTGTGATGTGAATTGTATTGAAAGCTCAAATATGCACCCTTGGTGTTAGTGCTTATATTATTCACCCCGCACCACACGCTCACCTTGAATCCAAGTAGGTGCATGTCGTACAAACCATTAGAGGGTTCCGACATGTCGTACAAACCATGAGAGGTGGTTCCGACTTGTATGTGATTTTAGATTATTATACAGCTGTTGATGAGAGAAGCACTAGAGCGTATTCTTACACATTTCTTATCGTACAGACTACTTCAGGTAGTTCTGATTTACGTGCAGAGTAGCACCGTATAGGTCACTGTGGTGACTCCAGTTGGATTGGATACTGAGCTTTAGAATTAACCGTACAGGACCAACTGCAGGGTCTTCGGTTGATTCCTTATTTCACCTGTTATAATGTTGCATACTTATTCTGTTGTTGACGTTTATGGCATGGCATACTTTCTAGTTTTTTGATAAAAATTGGTGATTTGAGATATATGAAGATTTATATGTATATTATGTTATTTTCTGGGAAAGTATACAGGTTTTACAACGAGGGGTTAGAAATGTTATTAATTGAAATGTTTTCAAAAAGCTTTGTTTTACTGACCCACTCAATTTTGTTTTGCGCCCCTCCAGGTTCTAGATAGCAGCGTTGGTTGCCCACGAGGATTTCCACGGCGTACTGACAGACTACATAAATGTAGGACTCACCTGCGGGTGTTGTAATTTAGTTATGGTCCTACTTGACTGCACCTAGTATTTATGCTCTGAATATGTGTGTTTCACACCTAAACCTACTCTAGCATGCTAGTTGGATATTATTGCTAGTAGTTGGTTTTTATTCCTTCGTATTTCTCTTATCTATTGCTTCCGCGTCGCACTTTTGGTTACGTCACGCCAATGTGACGGCCAGCACGCCTTGATTTTAGGATCAGGGTGTGTCAATATAGGAGTCAAATTACAATTGATGGGTTATGTGGCAATTTGAAGCTTTATGTTAAATTTTGTACTTCTCCAACCAAATTGTCAAATGTTATTTTATTATTTAAATAAAGTTGTAAATGGTTGTAATTATTAAAAAAATGTTGAAACACCGTTTTTATTGGTTGAAATGTCAGTGGAATAAGGGAGCCACTAGTAAAATGAATTAAAAATAAATTTGACATTAATGTCAAATTTGACTCCAAATCACAAAACTTTCAAATCCAGTCAACAAATAACACTTCGGTTGGAAAAACTTTTGATGTCAAATATGCACAGTGGCATTCCACCTAAAATTTTGACATCTTCTTTGAAGATGCTCTAAGACAGTTAAAAAATCATATCGTACATGAACTTATAAAAAAATTTACTTTCTAATGTCAATTAATTTTAAAGTGAAATCTTAAGTACCGAATGATGATAATGGGTGAAGGAGAACCCACCAAATTTCATAAATGTATCGAACAAAACGATTTGGCGCAAAGAAAATGATGGGAAAGAAATATAGCAACCAAAAGCTAGAAGCCCAGCATTATGAGCCTCATAAAGATATTTGGACCCATGACCCATCTGGCCCCATAGTTGAACAATGCCAAACTGCAAAATGGCCATTAGTTATCAGATCACAAGCAGGGTTGGTTCAACTGCAGAAAAAATGGTACAAATAATACTGCAGAGTTCAGAAATTAGGGTTTATATCAATCATGTGGTCCTCCACTCCCTCATTGACCACAGTTTAATGACTTCTCTTCATCTTCAGCCCCGCAAGATGCAGAAAGTGAAAATTCTAGAATGCATAAATGCATATGACATACATAGTGGAATTTAACGGTTATATATGCGCTCAATAATTTGAGAGAATTTAGTAAGGGGATGTGATCTACTTAAAACACAATGTATAAGCCATTGGCCTATTAGTACAATATTTTTCTTCTTTATCTGTAAATGAGAGGTTTCACGTTTGACTGAATAAGTTGAGGTTCTACTATAAAATCAATTGGCAATATACGAAATAGCCCATCAACTTATAAGCACATGCAATGTCACTTTTTTTCTCATATGTAGGATTCATACTAACGCGGGGACAACACAAAATTGGGTGACTTGAACAACCTGCTCTAATATCAAGAAGAAGTTGAGGTTCCATCATAAAACCAGTTGTTAACAAGGAGAGTAGCCCAACAACATATAAGCACATGCAAATGCTACTTTTTCCCCGTTATGGAATTTATACTCTCAAAATCATCTCCTATAAATAGTGAGTTTGATAATAATAATTTTTTATTTAAAAAGAGGATTAATTGGTAGTCAACCCACGACATTCTATTTTTTCAAGGGTCGGAAAGACTCACAGAGACATTTTAGCCTCCTCCTAACTACTATCGTGTGATTCACCAACGCCAAGAATTTAACCCAAAACAAGTGGTGTAGGGGAACCTGAAATTCGTCTCAATCATTGAGCCATCCCGTAATGATTTA
Source organism: Malus domestica (assembly GCF_042453785.1). NCBI lineage: Eukaryota > Viridiplantae > Streptophyta > Magnoliopsida > Rosales > Rosaceae > Malus > Malus domestica. The sequence continues at coordinate 14,385,322 of NC_091668.1, forward strand.
GTTCAATATTAATTTATTATGCTGATGATTTACCTCAAGTCCCCTATCTTCCTTGACCATATAAGGTATTTGTTATGCTGATGATTTTCCTCAAGTCCCCTATCTTCCTTGACCATATAAGGTATTTGTACAGCTCTCTTGCAGTTGACCTCTCCATGTTGATTTGGTTTGGCCAACCATTTTAAGGTAAAACGAATTATTTTTGAGGTTGCAGCTGCTTGTTACGAGGACCCAGCCATACCACCTTCATATATTGACGTGAAGTGTCAAAGGAATTGTATTTGTTTCCTATTAAGCCTCTATAATTGTATATATTATAAAACAATAACCGATACACCATGCGGAGTGCAGATTGTTGTCACCGGGACACAGCCATACCACCGTCATTGACTTGAAAAGGCAAAGGAATGATACGAGCCGGTTGTTTTTTATTTTGAATAAATAATATTATTTACACTAAAGAAGATGAGGTATATTTACTCTTATAATGGACAAGCAATAATTTGGTTCAAATTCGTCTTTGGCAATAATTGAACTTAAAACCTCTCATTTACTAATGAAGAGAAATATCACTAGACCGTAATGTTAAGTGGCACGAGCCAGTTGTTTAATACCCAAATTTCTGTGACTCATATAATTTAATTTTCTCCCCATCGGCAGTGCCAAAATGCCTATAGATTCTTTTTCTTCGGTTTTCTTTATACATTTGGTCAACACAATGGGTTCAATAAAAGTTCAAATACCTGGCTACTACTCAAAATTACTGCCAAAAATTTCAGTACTTCTCTTACCGAATAAGATCAAAATACAAAGAGTCTTCTATTTTCCGACAAAGGTATTTATGTATGAGATGGTCGGACGCCTCTATCCCAATTTTTCTTCAATGCCAAAACCCATCTAGGGCGTTTGTAATCCTATCAAATTCCTCTTTACGATCCATGTTCTCAAAAGGAAATTTATTCTAATTCTTAGTTTTTAAATTCACATTTTATTCTCAATACTTTATTTTGTAAAGCATAATTACAAACTAAGAATGAATAATGGTTGTCAATAAGACATGCCTATTTGCATGGTAGGATTAGCGAGAAGGTCCATGTTCAATTCAATCGCAGTATATGCATCATTTAGGGTTAAGCATTTTCATTTTTACGATCAAATTAGTCTATCAAATCTCGATATCCAAAGACGATTACATTATGATTCCCTAGTTATCATTGTATAATAGTGACAAACCAAGAGTGAGAGCCATGCCAAGTTGAATAGAGGATTAGCTATAAGGTTTAGGTAGAATCCAACCAATAAGAGCATAATAAATGTCAATTACACATAAAAAGTTGGAGAGTAGGTTTTATCAAACAAAAACAAAAGTGAAAGGTTAAAAGTCGAAAACGCACAAATATGATGTTAAAAAGAAAAAGAAAAGGAAGGAGTGTGTGCGTGTGTGGGAGGTGGGTGGGTCATGAGTCATAAACCAATTGGTGCCAAATTCATCTAGAAGTGGTGGTGGTGGATCCTCATATCATACAGAAAGGAACCTCTGCATTCCATTCCAATTGACAGCTGTTTTCCACAAGCCAAACGAAGACAATGTTGTTCTTTGCCTCACTACAATATTTGTTGTGTGTGGACTTTTTTAACCCACCTCAAAGCAAGCATGCATGTTTGATAACTATGATTAATTATGTTAATGTACGGTTTATGATGGACAAACATAGGCACCATTTTTATTGATTGTCAGGGGTTATACTAATCTAACAGATCATATTGGCTAAAAGGAACAAAAAATGGTTACGTGGTAGCTCACGAGACAATTTAACAATAATGCTAATAGATATTTCACGGAATGACCAAAATGATTTATGGTGAACAAACCTATGGACCGCTTCTATTGATTTTCAATCTCAAAGACCAAAGTGAGTTATGCCAATATCATGAACCATTCTGACTAAAAGGCCATATTTTATAAGAGTGAGAATTTGGATTGAACCCTGCAATGAACATGTCAATTGAGTCAAACTTACCAAATAAGTTGAACCTGCAACTTTCTACGTACAAGTTGAGAAGAATACCACTAACATTACGTAATGTTTCTGGCACGAATTGCCAATTTAACAGCAAAGAACAGTTACTTGTTTTAAGGTAAGTTAAGAGGTTGCACCATAAAACTATATATCGGCAGTATGAGAAATAAATCAACTACTTATAAGCACATGCAAAATCCATTATTTCTCCAATACCGATATGAAATTCAATCTCATGGTTTTATAACGTTCTTGTTTATATCCCAATATGCACTTGAAATACTAGAAACATTATGTGATGAGAAAGATACAATAGATGATGAAAAAGATAGAGAAATGAACTAACCCGTTTCATGTATGTTTTTTTTTTTTTTTTCCACTTAACGAAGACCTTGGATTTGGATTTAGGATGCGTAAGTTGGGGTTATCCATTGTCACGGAGAATAAACATAGTAGTCCGAACTGGCATAGGAGGTCGTTTTCAGTTAATTCTCGTTGCTTTCTTTGACATGTGGAAGCTTCTTTGGACTATTGTCTATCGTATGTGTCGCAGGTCTTTGGTTATCCACGAATTAATCACGTATACCTCTCATTATTTTGTTCTAATCTCCCTTCAATCTGGACCTGTCTTTTGTCGGTTTTTTTTTTTTTTTTTTAACAAACGATATTATCTACATTAAAGAAGAGTTAAGCTTAACCTCACAATAGACTAACAATAATATTGTTCAAATTCTTTTTTGACGAGAATCAAACATAAAACATCTTTCTTACAAGTGAAGAGAAATACAACTAGAACGTAATACTAAGTGGCATGACCCTGTCTTTTGTCTTAGAGCCAAACCATCATCCGAATTATTAAGTCCAACTATGTCCAAATTTGGATCCACATCAAACATGGTTGAAAATAACATGATAAAGCATGCATATCAAAATTGTAATGAAGCTAAGTTGGAATAGACACGATTCAGTTTGGAGGACCGGTTTCACTCAGGCAAGCACGATTATGTACGCGTATTTTGTGCTTTGTTCATAAGTGGAATTCAATATCATTATTTCATCTATATACATACGAGTACTACTTCGCTCCTTACAAGCTAATCAAATTCAGACATACATGCAAAGCTAACCCATCATAATAACAAATGTAAAAGCTTACGCACACCCGTCAAACTATGATTTGTCCGTAAAAATATACCGCACAAGCCTAAAATGGGTTTTGCATCGTATACATAAATGGTTATCAAATCAAATGAATTAAATTTGGTTCTCAAGAAAAACGTAAGAGATTCTAATATTACAAAACACAAAAAGATCACAAATTTTATGTATATCCGAGCATTCAAAATCCAACCCCCTACCCCCCAACAAATGACTCATCTCTTCGTTTTAGGCCCCCTCTTCCCCCACCATCTTAATGCACAACAGGCTTAGTACATTCAAGCAAGATATAAAATAAAGAGCTAGAAAAATAGCATACAAAATTAACAAAGAGGAGGCAGCCAAATGAGGATCACAAAAATCAGTAAGGAGCGTAGTAGCCAGCCGGTGGCGGCATCCCCATTCCGTTCACCGGAGGCATTCCATAGGGTTGCATTGCCATAGGAGCTGCTCCGTAGTACCCGGCACTGCTCATTTTCTGCAAGCTACCTTGGCCTTGCATTCCTTCCTTGGCATATTGGTTCCACAGCTGCTGCTCCTGCGTAAGCAAGTGCTGCTTCTTCTCCAGATCCGCCATTTGCACATAGGAAGGTGGTGGAACGGTTAATGATGCGGCAAAGGGATCCTGATTCACCGCCTGGACTGTCCCGTCTGGAGCGGGAAGAGCTAACACCTGCGTTGCGCTCTTGCCCGGCCCGGGCAATGCTACACTACTTGCACTACCACCAGTCAATTGGGCAGTACTCACATGCTGCCTCACAATGCCCTGATCATACATGCCATCCAACAACAAGGGATCCATCCCACCACCAAGATTTTGCTTCTGCCTCGATAAATTACTCGCTGTCTCCACTAATGCCAGTTCCCAATCAGCCTTTCCCGGCTCTGCAGCTGGAGTCTGCCAAGCCGAGGTGACTTGGGGCTGCCCGTCTGATGGGAAAGCTTCCCACGATCCATTAGCACTTCCACCACCACCAGGACCGGCAAACAAAGCCAAAGCCAACTGATTCCCCTGTGCATCAGCTGAAACTCCATTATCCCTCAAATCCACCAAATCCCCTACCACTTCCTGCTTCACCTCAGCCTTCGCCACAACCTCAGGAGGTGGCGGGGGAGTGAAACTCTCTGGCGCAGGCAGCGCTTTAATCTCATTCATATCGGGTTGGGGCTCCTCCACTGGAGCCACAGGAGCAGTCTCCACCTTCCTCTCGGGACTCTTGGTTGCCTTGGACCTGTCCCTCACAAACTCCTCCAATGTTTCCAGCAACTTGCTCCCAATCCTCTGCACCTCCGGATACTCCGACGACCGAGCCAAACCGGAATCCTTACACCACCCATAAAACCCAACCAGCTCATCAATCTGCTTCGCCGCACTCACATAAGCATCGAAAGCCTTAACGCAATCCGGATACTCCATATCGAAAAACTTATCAAGTAAAACCGCCAATACCTCACAAATATCAGCATACAGCTGAAAGCTCTCCCTCACCAACGGGTACACAGCCACCAGAACCAACCGACTGTTCTTAGCCAATCCGGTGGGTCGGGTCGCCAAGAACCGATCCAACAGCCTCTGCAGATGACCCATTTTCGCGAAAATCCGCTCCGGCTTCATATCCCTCAATGGGGTCACACTCACAATTCTCTTCTCATCTCGCCCGTTTCGACTCACCGAGTCATTCATATCGCCGTACGACCTCGACCTCCTCATCCCTCCTCCATATTCATAATCTCGATCTCGCTCTCGCTCTCCTCCGTACTCATACTCGTAATTCCTCGGCGGCGGAGACCTGAAATTCGAAGACCCGCCGTTGAAGCCGCCAGAGCCCTGCCGATCTTCAGCACCAAGACCAGTTCCGCTGCCTCCTCCGCTGCTCTTTCTCTCAAACAGCATCAGCTCAAGCCTCTGATCCAAGTACAGAGCATAAGTCCTCACAAAGGCGGAGTGGTCCCACGAGCTCGAGTGCGCCTCGTCCCTGAAATCCGATAGATTCAGGAGGCGGGTACCCCTGCGGGTCGCGTACACGATCTCGTCCCCAAACACCGGGTCGCCGTCATTCAGGAGACGGTGGACCAGCATCAGCGCCTTGAGCGCCACGATCCAGTCGCGCGTCTTCCCCAGACGCTTCGACACCGCCGACACGCAAGCGTTGACGTAGCCCCGGGACGATGACGTCAGCGTCAGAATCTCACGGACGTGCTTCTCGCTCGCCGGATCATCCTCGTGCGACGTCGCTTTGACGATAGCGACCTCGAGGTCCGGGGCCAGATTGCTGGCGACCTTGGCGATGCCGATGCTCGTCTGGTCCTTGACGGCTCCGATTGCTTTCCGGATCGTGCTCGGCGCCATCCCGGCCGTCGATCTGCGTTACTTCCGATTTAATATACCGCGCGAGCTGAGATACAAAGGAAATGACGAAACGGTTCACTTCGTTTAATTTATTTGGAGAAAGATTGAGTTTCTAAAGATAGAAAGGGGCGTACATTTTGGTAATTTACCGTCGATGTCGGAGTCTCTAGATCTGAGGCGTGGGCAGTCCGGCGGGTCGGATCTCGGAGCAACCGACGACCAATCGAATTTCTCGGGTTTTTTTCGCTCCCTCTGTGCGTGAAACTAGAGAGAGGAGGGGAAGAGGTTGAATTTAAATAGTGGGTTGGAGTCCGGGATGACGTGGAGGGACGGGAGCCGTGGATTAGATCCGAGATCTGGGATCTAGCTGGGTAGCTGGGAGAGACTGGCGGTAGTGTCGGGCGGCGTGTCGGAAAGAATTACGAAACGAGTGAGCGTGTTGGTGCGAAGACTTTCGGATTGGGTGCAGCAGGGTGTATTTTAGTTAAAGGAGGCGCGAAACTGAGCGTACGCCGTACCGGTTACGGTGATACTTACCTGAAAGAGACATCCTAAAGTAAACTAGTTTACCTAAAAAATTGTAAACGTGTGAAATTTACTCAAATAGATTCCTTTGTTTACCTCATAGCAAAACTTCTCTAAAGTTATACAGTTGTTTCTAAACTAATTTTATAACTTTAGAAAGGTGAATATTATGGATAGATGAGTGAGCTAAGCATCACAATGAGTTAACAATAATTTAGTTTAAATTCATCTCTGGTGAGAATTAAATCTAAAACTTCTCAATTACAAGTGAATAAAAATATCACTAGACCGTAGTAAATTGACTAGCAGAGCTATAGGTAAAAAAATATAGAAAGCTACTAGACCCACCTATTTGTCTTATTTTCCCTCCCACTTTATATAACCACCCACCATAAAAAGTGCAAAAAAACTTATCCTCTCTTCCCACCTACTTGTGTTCCTAAACTATCACTATTTTTTAAACATAGCAGCCTATCCATCTCGAAAGAAGATTATCTCCCCTTCTAATCTCTCCCCACTTCCCTCCCTTCATACTTGGACAATTACGATTAAATCACGTCAACATCTTATATTGATTTTTTATAGAAACAATAAGACAAAAGCAAAGTGAGAGGAAGGGAAGAGATGGGAACATGAGGGGAGAGAATCTTATTCCCTCCACCTCTCCACCCCTCCACCTCTACGGCTCCACCCAGCAACCACAACCACTCAATCCTCTTCCCCAGCCTCCCATTTCCCTTAAAGAGACTTTGTAATATTTATGAAGAAAAGTGAGTTAGCTTTTTTTTTTTTTTTTTTTGGTCAATAGAACTTTCATTTCATGGAAAACTAGTGCAAGGCCCAAAAGGAACCCCATAGACAACGATAGATAAAATAAAAGACTCAAGCAAAATGAGAGCTACAACCTAAGAAGACCCTCACAAACTTAGGCCGAAAGGCTGCAACAACAAACAACAAAAAAACCCTAATCTCAAGCAGCATAAAGACTGCTGCCACATCCTCAGAGGAAATCAAACTCTAAATCGAGAGAATAGACACTAGATCCAAGTCTCCTTCACGAACCCCTGCAAATATATACAAAGAAAGTATCATATGGGTAGAGAGTGAGGCTAAGGGTATATGTAAAATACCCAACACTTAGCCTTGATGTGGATCCAACATGCCAGTTGGGGAGGGGAAGTGAGGGAGGGTAGTGGATCTAGTATCCAATTTCTCATCGGAGCCCACTGATCCAAGTACATGATAGGATGGGGATGGAGTATCATAGCTGAGGATAAGGGAGAAAGGAAAATTAAAAGATAGAAAGCAGTAAAAGTAGATGAAAAACGCCATATAAGGGTATGAAGCCCAAATCTGAGACAAGCTCAGGGAATAATTGAGACCTGGCTCAGGAAAAAGTGAGAAAAACTTAGGAGAGAACAGAGAATAAAAATGTAGGAAGGAGTCTGGAAAGGGGGAGGAAGAGGAGGTGGATGTAGGATGGGGATGAGGCAGAAGAGAAGAGAGGGGAGGAAAAAGATAAAAAGGGCAAAAGAGAAAAGAGGGAAGAAGGAGTAGCGGGTTGCCACCTACCCCAAGCAAGAGTAAGCGGCGGTAGCTAAACGCTCGAAACTAGGGATGGAGCGTCTAGACCTGGACTTCTAGAGAGAGAAACAAAAAGAGAGACAAAATACGTTTTTGAGTTAGATAGCTATCTATCACAATGATGCGGAAACACAATTTTTATTTTGGTCAATAGAACTGTCAATATATTAAAAAAACTAGTACAAGGCCCAAAAAGATCCTGATAAACAACAACAGATAAAGTAAATGGGTTTTCTAACTTTAATCCTTGAAGAAAATTGAAATTTAAAATAAATCTGATGTTAGATTACATATTGATTATAGTACCTTGATGTGTCCTTAATTCAAAATAGTTAATGTGTATTTTATTCAAAGTCTTCCATTAAATATTTAAATTTATTAATATACACATTTTAATATATTTTTTAACCGAACAAAAGTTTTTTTAATTTATTAATTTTATTTAACATTCTTCAAACTTGAAAAAAAAAACTCAATTAATGTACCTAAATGTTAGTACCGAAATGTATTATATTGAATTAATGTATTTAAATGTTAGTACCGAAATATATGTACTCAAATGTATGCACCGAAATGTATTATATTAAACTAATGTACCGAAATGTATGTACCCAAATGCATATACTGAAATGTATTATATTAAACTAATGTACCAAAATGTATGTACCGAAATGTATTATATTGAATTAATGAACCTAAATGTTTGTATCGAAATATATGTACTGAAATGTGTGTACCTAAATGTATGCACCAAAATGTATTATAATGAATTTAATGTACCTAAATGAAGAAGACATAGTATATTGAAATATATTGTAAAATAAAAATTAATTTATCTAAATGTTTACAACAAAATATATTACGATGAATGAAATAAAAATTATAATTATAATGAAATAAAATTAATACATTAAAATTAAAGAGAAATAATTAAAACATAAAAAATATAATTAATAAATGAGGTGATTAATGTATCAAGGGACTAAAATTAGATGTTGATCTTATTCATGGTTTTAGTCCAAAAGTCATATTTGCCAATGATTAAAATGAAGTTTCCTATAAAGTAAAAGGCCAGAGCAAAGTGAGAGCTGCAACCCAAGATACAACGGGAAGTCCTCACAAACTTAGGTCCATATGCAGCAATAACAAACAAAAAAAAAACCCTATCTCAAGCCACATAAACCAGACCCCTGCTGCCGTCATATCCTCGAAGGAAGCCAAACTCTGAACTGAGAGAAAAGACACTAGATCCAAGTCCCCTTCATGAACCCCTGCAAATATATACAAACAAAGTATCATATGGATAGAGAGTGAGGCTAAGGGGATATGTAAAATACCCAACACTTGGTTTCGATGAGGATCTGCATGCCAGTTTGGGGAGGGGAAATGAGGGAGGGTAGTGGATCTAATATCTAATTTCTCATCGGAGCCCGCCAATCGGAGTACATGGGGGATGGGGATGGAGTATCACAACTAAGGAGAAGGGAGGAATGAAAATTAAAAGACAGAAAGCAGTAAAAGTAGGTGAAAAACACCAGATAAGGGGCATGAAGCTCAAATTCGAGACAAGCTCAGGGATAGTTGAGACCTGGCTCAAGGGAAACTGAGATAAACTCAGGGAACACTATTACAAAAGGGCTTTATTGTGTTGGTGGTTGGCGTCGCTTTTATAAAACATAGTGGAGCTTAAGGCATTCCGACACTTACTTTACATGGTGTCGAAATTACTGTCGTTTATAACCGACATAAACTGTTTATGTCGCTTATAACCGACATAGATTTTAATATTTTTTAATAGTGGTGTCGCTTTTAACCGACATAAAGACTGGTGTCACTTTTTTCCGACGCTAATGATAGTTTTTAAATATTTTCAAAACCAGTGTCGGTTGTAGCCGACACAAGTTTTAATTTTTATTAAATATTTTTAAACCCGGTGTCGCTTGTAATCAACATAAAGTTAGCATCGGTTAAAAGAAGACTGGTGTAGCTTATACCTGACACTAGAGAAGTTTTTAAATATTTTCAAAGCCTATGTTGCTTGTAGCCGACATAGATTTTAAATTTTTTTAAATATTTGGAAACCCGGTGTCGATTGTAGGCGACATATTGGTGGCCTTTATATACCCTCTAGAATAGGCCTGACAAACAGGTCGTGTCGTGTCACACCTATTAACTTAACCGGTCCTTAACAGATCGGGTCACTTTACCCAACGGGTAAAGTTACCCGACCCGTTAAGAAAAATATATTTTTTTCTTAAATTTGCACATAAGATTTTGTGGTATCCACTAGTGTAAATATTTTAAATTGAAGATCGAGTTCTATCATTGTATTCATATAGGGTCAAGGAGTATAGTTGTACAAAATCATCAAAATCGGAGTTAAAATAACCGTTAAATCGTGATTTTTCGTAGATAACCGTTGAAACGTTTTGTCTCGTTACTTGATCTCTGAATGCTTGTTTTTTGCAATTTTTAGTGTATACGATCTCAAATTATATACAAATATGTTTGACGGTTGCTATGCTTGTAGATATGTGGAGAATGGCTCACTTGCCAACATTATCAAGCCAAACAAATTTGGACCTTTCCCAGAATCATTGGTAGCTGTGTACATTGCTCAGGTTCCGTAATATCCTTGCAATTTGTTATTTGTATGTGTAGGCGCATGCAAGTTAGATACTTGGACTTGATATTCGATATGATACAGGTTCTGTAGGGGTTAGTATATTTACATGAACAGGGCGTAATCCATCGGGATATCAAAGGTGCAAATATATTGACTACTAAAGAGGTAACTTGCATGTGTATTTCTCATTTTTTACTAGACGAGTTTTCATATATGGTTACCATCATGTTCTTGTAAAGTATTTGTTCCATTGGGATATCAAGGGTGCAAAGATATTGATCTACCATCTGTTGCTTGTGTACCTTTTCCTTTTTAGTAATAACTTATTGTATTTCTTGATCTGTATGAGGCATCCTTTTTAGCGACTTGTGAAACTAGCTGATTTCGGTGTTGCGACAAAACTGACCGGGGCGGATGCTAATACACATTCAGTTGTTAGAAAACAATATTGGATGACCCCGCAGGTATTATTTTTTTTCTTTTCCTTTTTTTCCCTTTCATTTTTGAAGTTGAGAAGAAAGATACTTGTACAGGTAATTCCTCCTGCCATATGGAAATTTCCACATTCGTGCACCTCCTGGAACCACATAAATTGCACCCTTTTCTCTAGCTCTGTTAGGCCCATACACTCCAAACAACCACCAATCTTACCATTATTCCCTGTAATAACTTTTTTGTTGAAACAGAGCCAACTCTATACCTTACCATGGTTCAGTTTATGTGATATAGTTGTCCTTATATCCTGAAATTGTGAAACATCAGAATTGTTAAATTGTGCGTATAGTTTTACTTTCCTTATATTTTTTAGATTCTTTGGATTTATAAACATCCTCTGATCTTAGGGTGGTACGAGAAAAATTGAAGAATGTATTGGAGGTGTGTTTAATTTTCACTTCAACTACTCACTTGCATTATTTATGGTATAGATTGGTGGTTGCTATGCTCACACCTTGAGCAAAAATTATGCAAGGCTCTTCATTAGAGCTTATGTTTATTTTCTGATTTTCATTGTTTGAGTTTCTTACCAATTAACAAATATATTGTGCTTGATATAAGTTATCTTTTTTATTTATTTTATTATTTGTTTTATTTTTTGCAAAATAAAGATAATAATTGTGGATCAATGTTCGTAGCACTACATTCGAACTCCTTGACAATTGGTTAAAGTGGACATGAAAAACTAGCATTATAAGACATATCATATGATTGTAACAAGTACTTGTAAAATTTTTACATTGATTTTTTTGTATATGTACTTGAATATATGATTATTAATATAAAACAGTTCTTTCAATAAAAAGTTATCAAATGTTTGTTATGAGTTTTTGTTAATGGTTGACTTGGCCTATAAATGATATATTAGTTGGAATTATTTTCATATAATTTTTTGTAATTATTATTAATTAAAAACTGACGTAAAGATTTATAATTTTTTTTTTATTTTTAATATATCTAGTGTCGCTTATAAGCGACGTCAGCTTGGTATTTTATTTATTTAACTCAAGTGATGTCGGTTGGAAGCGATACCAAGTGTGATATTTTAATTATTTATTTGTTACTTAATGTCGATTTTAACTGACATCATCTCGCCTTTCTATGTCGCTTATAAGCGACGTTAGTGCCTATGTAACTTTTAAGCGACGCCTTTGTTCCTTTTTATTTTATATTACTTTGCTTCATGGTGGCGGATTAAGGGGCCTAAGCGACGTCAATACCCTTTTTGTGACGGTAGCATTGGTGTCGGTTCCTCTATCCGACATTGCACGATTTAATGTCGGATTTTGCCCCAATAATCCTACAGTAAGTGGTGTTTCTTGTCATTTTTAATCCGACAGTAATATCCCCTTTTGTAGTAGTGGAAGAATCGGGAGTAATAACGTAAGAAGGAGACTAGGAAGGGTAGAGGAAAAGGAGATGGATGCAAAGAGGGGTATGAGGTAAATGAGATGAGAGAGGAGGAAAAATATGGAAAGGCAAAGGAGAAAGGAAGAAAGGATGAGGGAAGAAAGAGTAACGGATTGCCGCCTACCCTGAGCAAGAGCAAAGGGCAACGGTTGAAGATTGAAACTAGAGATGGAGCTTGTGGATCTGGGTTTCTAGAGAGAGAAACAAAGGGAGAGAAAACAAAGAAAACGGAAACACAAAATTCAAAAAGTACTTTTGGGCGATTTCAAAAGGAAGAATCAAGTCAAAAACCTTACATCATATGCTTTTTCAAAATTTTCCAAATTCAATTTTTTTAGGACAAAAAATCTCCAACGCCTATGATCATTTCTCCCTCTATGTTCTTTTATTTTATATTCCGTATCGTTTCCTCTCTTTTCTCCTCTCAAAGAGACAAAGTATTCGCCAGATATTGTTCGAGGGGTGCGCTACTTCTCCTCTTGGTGGGTGTTGCCTTCAACATTTGGGGATTCTTAATAAAAATATATTTATTCTTCTGTTCTTTATTGTGTAGGTCTTTACGTCATTTTACCAAGGATTAAACTTGCTATTCAAAATTTTACTACTCAGTACTACGGTTTAATGTTAATCCTTTTTATTTGTAAGTGAAAAGTCTTAGGTTTACTTTTTGCCAAAAACAAATTTCACATTATTACTAGTCCATTGTGAGGCTTAGCTACCCCCTCCCTTTAATATAGATAATATCGTTTATTCAAAAATAAAAATAAAAACTTGTTATTGAAAATTTTATTAAAATGTGACTGGAAAATATTAGCAGCCAAAATATATTATTGACTTATTTATTCTTAAAAAATGTTGTATTTCCTAAATATTATTCGCCAACTATTTTATTTTTGGATACTTTTGTATTCATTGACAATTATAATTATGTTAAGGGTCTTTCCTTAGTATGGGACAAATAAAATTAAAACTTATTATAATATTGAGCTTATTCCAATACATAACTAATTTTTTTATTTTAACAAACGATATTTCCACACTAAGGGGGAAGAAGTGCGCTTAGCCTCACTGATAGGAGCATATTTATGTGACTTTGTTATCTTATTTCCATTTATGATAGTAATTTAAGCTATTTTTGAATTATTGTAGGTCCAGTTGGTAAAGATAACAATAAATGGTCAAATTGAGCAATTTGGAACAATTTTGGACTTAGATTGGATAACATGCGTGGATAGCATATGGACTTGACGTTTTTGGTATTTAAAAGGTGTTAAACATGTGCTAAAATCTAGAGAATTTAAAGTTGAGGCTTGGAAGACAATGAATTACACAAGAAAGAGGAATCTTAGTTGAAGAGAAACATTACCTTATCATATCTTATCTTATCTTATCTCCAGCTGCAAGGAAGATTCCTAATCACATTCTAACACTCTCCACCTGTTTCTTAGAGTCCTAAAATAATTCAAAACGCCTAATCCATTTCCTCCTTGGATTGAGTCGTGCCCTATATATATATGAAGTATCCTGCAATGTTTTAGAAATGTGCCGCGCCTACCATTCATCCATTGAGGTTGCTGGAATTTTCAGAGTTCTTTCTATCTTTGTTTTAAGTTTCAATGTTTATTTTAGATTGCTTTTCAGTTATGATGAACATGTGTAACTAAGTTTCCTTTTGGCTAGAGGTGAATTCGAAGCCATGATCATATGTTTTATATAAATTAATTACATCCAATTATTGTTTGATAAAACTTGAATGCGATTTTCTTATCCGGTTTATAGAGAACTTATTCTCGTATTTTTATTAAGGATGCACACCTAGTTTGCATGTAGGGATTTGATGCTAAAATATAAGGGAATTTCACCTAATCGTTATGAACTTATATTTGCAAGTAGTAAAAGTCACTAGTCATGATTGAGTTAATTAAATCTTTGGCAGGAGTATCATGCTTTTCATAGTTATGAATGCTTTGTCAATGCTTATGATTTTCACAGAATTTAATGATCCTCGAGATGTATCTCTATCATTCTTTTCATAATTAGGGAATTTGAGAAGAATAATTTGGTTGCGTCATTGAGTCAAATTCAATGAACTTATGAAAATCTGAGAGTTAATTAGTGTTGTTCACAGTTAATTTGGGGCATTGCCATTCATGGTTTATGGGAAGAATAACTTGAAATCGATTTGTATGCATATGATTCATGTGTGGAGAAGAATCCTTTAGCTATTCTTTCACCTATATTTCATTCACAACTTAATTTACTTGCTGCCATTTACTTTTGTTTTAATTAAATTTGTCCAAAATCCCCTCATCCATTGTTTTGTTGTTAGTCTAACTTAGTTTTCAGCTTTATAAGTTTAATTTGTGTTGATTAGCATCCCTTCTAATCCCCAAAATAGAACGATCCCTACTTACTCGTACTATGATTACTTAATTTATAGGGTTTAATTTGTGTGTTGGTTTCTACCACATCAAATTTTGGCGCTGTTGCCGGGGATTAATAAAATTGCTAATCACTTTTCTTTTTGCTTATTGTTCTTTTGATATTTGATTTAGTTTTATTTCTTTGATTTCAAGTACTAGAGAAGCAAGACATGGCAATTGTCTTACTTTTCTTACGTAGCAATATATCGAAAGGTCCACAATGCAAAGTGTGGCTACATTTGGTGTGTGCTATAGGCAAGGATATCATATTGATCAATGTCCTCAATTAATAGAGAATGGGGGATGGGAAAGTGCCAATGTCGTGGGTTACCAAAGCCAAAATCAACCAAGGAGTGACCTGTTTTCCAACACCTACAATCTGGGATTGAGAGATCATCCAAATATGAAGTGGAGGGAACCTCAACAAACTCAATAACAAGGCGGATATAGACAGCCACTTCTAGGGCTCTATCAAAGGTCATTTGCACCACCACAATCTCTCCCAGAATAATTCCAACCAAATTCAAGTATGTCCATAAATCATGTTAAAATTCTTCAAATACTAAATACTTCTTGTGCTTCTTTGACTCAAGATCTAGAAAACCAAGCTAATGAGATGGTCGAATTGAAAAATCAATTTGGACAAATCACAGAATTCATGGGACAAATTCGAGAACAAAACGAACTCTCTAGTTTAACTATTGTCAATTCGATGGGAGATTTTGAAATC
This sequence comes from Malus domestica, assembly GCF_042453785.1. Classification (NCBI taxonomy): domain Eukaryota; kingdom Viridiplantae; phylum Streptophyta; class Magnoliopsida; order Rosales; family Rosaceae; genus Malus; species Malus domestica. Next base: position 14,400,644 of record NC_091668.1, read on the forward strand.
ACTAAAGCTATCACTTTGGAAAGTGGTATGGAGGTTGGAGTTGAACCAAAGATGTCCAAACATAGCCTAGAAGTGGACAAAGAGTTTATGTTTGAAGAGGAGGAGGAAGACTCGGCCACGACAAGCTTAGAAGAAGCCTTGATGTAGCACCCAATCATCTCTAATTCTATTGCCGCAACAACCCTAGCTCCACCACCATTCAATTCTAGTAATGTTGTTCCGAATTCAATTCTTTCTAACCTTATTCCACCAAATGTACCTTGTCCTCGCAAGTTTATGCAATCCAAGAAAGAAGAGAGTGAAAAAAACTTCTTGGAAGCCTTCTGAAAGTTGCAAGTTAATATCCGATTCTTGGTACAATAAAGCAAGTTCCAGAATGTGTTGAATTTTTAAAGAGCTTTGTACAACAAGAAGAAGGATTTAAGAGAAAAAAGTTGCTAGGGAATATCTAGAATCAAAGAGGATGTACTTGAGACAACCATCCCCAAAGAAGTTGGATTTTATAACACAAGACAAGTCACTGCCTTTACACCAAATTTGGCCGAGAGCAACATTCCTGAAACTTTCGAAGTAGTGTTTGTCCTTGAGTTCTTGTCGCAACACACAGGTAAGCCACCTCCTCAAATTTCAATTTCGTTTTCTACTAACATGTTGATTTCAATGATTCAGGCACCCACTCTAGAATTTAAACCATTATCGGATCATTTCAAGTATCACCTTCCATTCAAAGATCAACTCCATGCCGCTGGTCCTAGTGAGGATTAAATGGAGGTGTTGTCCGGCTGGAAGACGTTAAAGCAAGCGCTTCTTGGGAGGCAACTCATGTGTTCAAATAAAGAGACAATGAAATTTTCGACTCCTACAACCAGATTTGCTCTCTTTTACCCTTTTCTTTATTGTTTTTACTTTGCCATGATAGTCTTGTTTTCTAGTCATCTTTCATTGCTCTCTTGTTTAAGTTTATTTTTGAAACATTGAGGAGAATGTTTGATTTAAGTGTAGGGGTAAACATATTGCTTTTCAAAATTTCTCTTCGAATTTCACTACCTATCACTACTAATGTTGTTATTCAATGTTTTGAAGTGATTTATTGTGCGTCACAAAAACAAAATTTGAAAAAAAAAAATCGAAAAAGTTCAAGAAAAGCCTTAAAGATTTGTTTTTGTTGCTTTTTTGTGTCTTAGGATACCTTCCAACACAATGATGAAGATTTGGTTTTTAATTGCATAATTGTTAAAGAAAGTTACAAACATGGGTGGAAGTTTGATATGTTCTTTGGTTAATACTTAGTTGTAGTTGTTATTTATGAATCGCATGTAATCATAGAGGAAAAAAAAATCAGTTTTTGTAACATGCTTGAAGGAAGACACTCAAACTAATGCTACAACCCTGTGAGACTTAAGCCTATGCTTTATTTGGAGAGTTATTAATCTATGTTATTCTTGTTTTCTAAAGTTGTTGCATGATCTCATTATTTCTTTGCTTGGTTGTTACTTAGAAAGCGTTTCATCATTTTAGTTCCAAATACTAGAACTCATGCCTGTTTCGTTCAAAGCATAAAATTGATTGCATAACAAATAACAAGATGAAGGTGTTTAGTTACCACCAGAGCCAAAAAGCCTTATCCCTTGCATATGTATTGTAGGTTTAACCCCCTTGAGCCTTATTTAGCCTATTTTCTTTGTTAGCCTACATTATCCCTACCTAACCTAGTATAGGAATATCCATACCCTTGTTCTTAAAGAATAGTGAAGCATGATTTATTGGGCATTCCTTTTGATCTATGATTGCAGAAAAAGCAAGTGTGGGGGAATGATTTGTTCTTTTGAATCCAGTGAAGTAGTGTTTATGTTTTATGTTTCAAGAAAGAAGAAGAAAAATGTTGAAACAAAAAGGTTGAAAAGAAGTGAGAATGAGTTCAAAAGTGTTGGTTGTTGAAGAAGGGTCAAAAAATATGAATCTGATCCTAAAGTTTGTACCAATCTCCCATTTGTGTTTATAGTTGGGTGCTGCAATCAAAAGTTGAATTCTAAGTGTTGATTTCATTACTTTGCTTACTATCACTTTAAGAACCTTTGTTTATTCTTAACCTTTCTTTGTTAGCCAATACCATAGCACCGTTACAGCCCTTAGACTTTTATCTTGATTGTTAAGTGTTTCAATATGTGGAGTCTGAAATTGGTATGAGCATATGGAATCTCTAGTTTTCGCTTCTAAGTAGTGACATTCCATTCATGAGATCATATACATGTTTGTATTAATAATTCTAGAAAGTGCCTTCTTTGTTATAACATATGTGAATGCTAGTCTACATGTTTACATCAATCATCTCACATATACTTAGTATAGGGAGTGTAGTCAGAAAATCTGTGTGAAAATAAAGAGTATATTCGATGAGGAATTGAGTGAAATCTCCAAGGCATGTTACTACTTTCAATTGTTGTTTTAATTGATTAAATACGAGCTATTGAGTGGTTACGATGGTTAAGTATAAGTTCAAGAGTAAGGATGGCTAAAATTTATGCAAGTAGTGATTTTTAACATGTTATGTTTCATTGGAGATCCCTAAGGTAATTGTTGGAAGGTTTATGTTATGTTTTGTTTTCTTTGTTTTGCTCAGTGACTAGCAAAGCTAACTGTGTGGGAATTTGATAAGAGCATATTTATACTTTTTAATCTTATTTCTTTGCATTTACTTAGTTAATTTCCATTTTATAGTAGTTTAAGTTATTTTCGTATTATTGTAGGTCCAGTTGGTAAAATGACAATAAATGATCAAATGTAGCAATTTGGAGCAGTTTTGGACGTGAATTGGATAGCATGCGTGGATAGGATATGGGCTTGACATTTTTGCTGTTTAAAAGGTGTTAAACATGTGCTAAAATATGGAGAAATTAAAGTTGAGGTTTGGAAGGCAAGGAATTACACAAGAAAGAGGAATCCTAGTTGGAGAGAAACATTATCTTATCCTATCTTATCTTATCTTATCTCCAGCTGCAAGGAAGAATCCTAATCACATTCCAACACTCTTCACTCGTTTCTTAGAGTCCTAAAATAATTCAAAACGCCTAATCCTTTTCCTCCTTGGATTCAACCGTGCCCTATATATATGAAATCCCCTGCAACGTTTTAGAAATGTGCCGCGCCTACCATTCATCCATTGAAATTGCTAGAATTTTGTAGAATTCTTTCCATCTTTGTTTTAAGTTTCAATGTTTATTTTAGATTGCTTTTCAGTTATAATGAACATGTGTAACTAAGTTTCTTTTTAGTTAGAGGTGAATTCAAAGCCCTGATCAAATGTTTTATATAAATTGATTACATCTAGTTATTGTTTCATAAAACTTGAATGCGATTTTCTTATCCAGTTTATAGAGAACTTATTCTTGGATGTTTATTAAGGGTGCACACTTAGTTTGCATGCATGGATTTGATGCTAGAATATAAGGGAATTTCACCTAATCGTTATGAACTTATATTTGCAAATAGTAAAAATCACTAGGCATAATTGAGCTAATTAAATCCTTGGCAAGACTATCATCATTTTCATAGTTACGAATGTTTTGTCAATACTTATAATTTTCATAAAATTTAATGATCTTCGAGATGTATCTCTTTCATACTTTTCATAGTTAGGGAATTTGAGAAGAATAATTTGGTTGCGTCGTTGAGTCAAATTCAATTAACTTAGGAAAATTTGAGAGTTAATTAGTGTTGTTCACAATTAATGTGGAGCATTATCATTCATGATTTATGGGGAGAATAACTTGAAATCGATTTGTATGCATATGATTCATGTGTGGAGAATAATACTTTAGCTATCCTTTCATCTATATTTCATTCACAACTTAATTTACTTGCTGCCATTTACTTTTATTTTAATTAAATTCGTCCAAAATCTCCCCAGTCATTGTTTTGTTATTTGTTTAACTTAGTTTTTCAGTTTTATAAGTTTAATTTGTGTAGATTAGCATCCCTTCTAATTAATTTGTGTGTTAGTTTCTACCACATCACTCACGATGGTCTAACAATAATATGGTTTAAATTCGCATTTGGCGAGAATTAAACCTAAGACCTCTCACTTACAAGTGAAGATGAATACCTCTTGGGTGCGTTTGTTGCACCGGACTATCTCGGACTAGATTAGCTTCAGGGATTAAGTTGGATTGGCTTAGACTAGATTAAGCTGGACTGATTTAGTGAAGCGTTTGATGCAGTGTCGGATTAATAAACAAAATAATTAATAAATTTTAATATTATATTTGTTTAATTCATAAATATTATATTATATTATTAATTTATCATTTTCCTTCCCACTCTCTCACTCTCATCTCCCTCATTTTCTGCCTTTTTTTCCTCTGGCCCACTGTTTTCTTCTTCCTTCCCACTCTCTCACTCTCCTCTCCCTCATTTTCTTCTCCTTTTTTTCTTCGGTCGACCATCTTCCTCCTCTCTCTCTTTTTCTCCCCCATTTCTCCCAGTTTTCTTCCTCAAATGAGGATTTGTGTATTAAAAAGGAGGATCTGTGCATTTTCTTCCTCCAAAAGAGGTCTTTTTTCTTGTTCCTCAAAGCAGAGAGAGCATTGCAAATTGGAAATCACATATCAAATTTCTACTATAATTTATGTTTTACAACTCCAAAGTTGATTTCATTTTTTCCTACAAATTTCTAGAGTAGTGCACTGCAACCCAAGGTAATAGATTTCTGGGTTTATCACATATTTTGATATTTTCTGTAATTGGGATTTATAAGCTTTAATCTTTGAATTGAATTGTTGTTTATGGTGGATTAAACTTATTGCAAGCTTAACTGGACAAATTCATCGCTGAAGCAAAGAGGGGGTTGGGTTCGCGGGACTGGGATCAGCAAGTTTCTGATTTGATGATTGGAGAAGGGGCTATAGCTCATGTACAAAGAAGAAGGCAAGATTTTGTGACTGGGTTCACAGGATGATGGAGATCAGCATCGCATGCTTGCAGACGACGCACGCACTAGGACGGGACTAGCAATCCTCTAGTTTTTGGGGGGTCTCACTAAGAACAGCTAGTGAAGCTGTTAGTCGGTGCGAGTCTGACTTAGTGTCATTAACCTTAATCCTGGTGCAGACCAAACAAGGGACTATAGTCTAGTCTAGTCCAGTCCTTCCTAATCCGGTCAAATAAACGGGCCCCTTATTTATTATTAGTGCATGTTGTATTTCCTAAATAGGATTTTTTGGGGGCAAGTGTTTTATTTCTTGCATATTTTTGTACTCTTTGACAATTAGAACTATATAGAGGCGTGTTTCTTAAGAATGGACCGAAGAAAATTATAATGTATTATAACATAAAGTTTATTCCAGCACATAACTAGTCCCAAGTTGAAATTGAATTTTTTTTGTGACTTTAAAAAGGTTACTCTATTATAGAATATTATTTTAGACAGGTTTTACTGTATTTTTTATTTTTATATAATCGTTTACCTTAATATCTTTTCTTTTTCCTCACTAATCCTAATCAATATTTTGATTATATGAACAAAGTAAGTTTGTTTATTTCCCATTAGGAGCTACGTCATTGGAGAAAACAATCAATGGAAGAAAATTCGCAAATTTTTTTTTTGGTCTGAAAATGAAGATGTGTATTCTGCTGAGTGTGTAACTCTATGTTTTATGTTTTGTTTTTTTAAGTTGCTATTATTACAGATGCAAATTTTGTACACATCTGATTTGATGAAATTTTACTTGCAAGAGAACAAACATTGTTAGCCTAATTGACGAACACCCTAAAAAAGGAGAGGCTATGTGGATGCAAATTTCTTCCTCCTTGATCTTGGACAAAATTGCACCTACAAAACAATTAACACCTTAGGTCAAGGCCAAGAGTCTCACGCGCCCACGATGAATGGGGGGGCTTTGGCCGAAGAACCTCCGATGCCAAAGTTAGAATTTAGAGCGAAAAAGTGTTTGAGAATTCTAGAAAATTTTGGCAAGAGTTAAGTAGTTTTTGGGAGAGAATGGTGAGCTATATATAGGGATATGGTTGACCATATTAGCAAAATAGGGACCGGGCATTTAGGTATTTTTTGGGTGTAAATTGTGGTTAATTAGCCATTAATAGATTAATTAGGTAATAAATCTATTAATTGACTAATTAACATATTTTGAAAGAAATTATTTGGGGAGTTATGGAATGATTAAGATAATTAGCTAATTGATTAGCTAAAAAAGGGAAAATGAGGTATAAAATATATGGAATGAAATAGGTTTTGGGAGTTACCTTGTAGAAGGGATTTGATGAGATAGGTTTTGAATTGTTACCTATTTTGGGCACTTTTGACTTGGTTGAGGGATGATTACCCGCTGCTCGCGCGTAGGAATCTCGTTATGCCTCAAGGGTATTTTTGTCCTCTTTTGTCCAAAAATTCACGTGTCGCCTTGTGATTATTTTTTGCTCCACAGGCTGTATGCCAAATGGCGTCCGATGCTAAAGACGAGTAGTATAGAGAAATGAGAACTTGAGACAATTCTGAGTATAGAAATGATGATTAACATTTTCTTTGTTTGACTTGCTAGTTATAAAGACTAAACCTTAACAGGCAGCTGGGAGGGGAGGCTGCAGGCTATACTAGGAGGTTCTTAATGGTGCATGCCAGTCTCCACAGTACTGCCAACTAATAGGCTTGAAGGTTCATGCTAGTCTCCACAATACCGTAATAGTGAGCATTTAGTAGGCGTGTCATTCTTCTATTAGATGTGGTTAATATATGTTTCCCGAGCTATGTTATTCCAAGTATAGAGAATTATAAATTCTGAAAGTTAACAGTGACATAACAAACAAAAAAAAAAAAGGTCATTTTTGTGTTTGTTCATAAGTTTGTGTATAATAATGTCAATGTGTGGGAAGGGTCATGCACAAATTGTAGAGTATTATTAAAGAGAGTTGAGTTAATCTCCGCTACAGACTTTCTTGTTAGGTTTTCTTTTATCAAACCTTGATTAGGATTTTAGTGTTTTATTTATTTATTTATTTATTTTTTAACAAACAGTATATTATCTACACAAAGTGTGAGGAGGTGGGCTTAGCCTTACAATGGCCAACAATAATTTGGTTCAAATTCGCCTTTGGCGAGAATCGAATCTTAAAACCTTTCACTTACAAGTAAAGAGAAATACCACTAAATCGTAGTTATAATCAATAAAGAATCAAAACAAATTTAGTGGTCCTTCTTTATCTTGAAAATTACAAGACATCTAGCAATTACAATTTTTTTTATATTTTATTTCTAGTAATACATTTTGCAATAGATGTTTGAAATTAATATTTTATTTTAGTTTTTGTACAAATATAGATTCCATTGAAAAGGAAAGGCTTTAGATTAATTTATAAATTAATGGACCTAAGGGAAAATATAAGAACGAAAGGTGAAAGAAAAGGGATATAACAACCAAAACTAGTTCGCATTTTAGTTTCCGGTTTACAGTCATATAAATAAAAGCGGAGCAATTGACAAAAGATCGCGTGGCCTAATGGATAAGGCGCTCGCCTCCGGAGCGGGAGATTGTGGGTTCGAGTCCCACCGTGATCGCCTTGCTTTCCTATGCCTTGCAATTTTTTTTTTTAATTTCTTCCGACTTTTTTGGGTGTTTTCGGACATTTAATTGGTCAAGCAACTAATTTCATTAAAAATAAAACATACTAATCAAAGTGGAGGCAAGTGTGAAGACAGTCTACAACACTAAAGTAAAAGTGCAACCTGTTACAAAAGTAAAATAAAGAAACAAGCCCTAAAAGTGAGCCCATAACAATGCCAAAGTCGACCCTAGATCTAAAAAGGGCTTAGGGTTTAGGAAATTGAGACAAAGAATTGCCAACAATTGAGACAAAGCTTAAGAAAATTGAGACAAACTTAGAGCCAATTGCCAAAAATCAAGGGCCAAAGAAAAAAAATAGAAAAAGGAAGAAGATGGGGGTTAGGGAAGAAAGAGATGGAATTGCCACCGATCCCACCGAAGAGGAAGGGTCGTGGCTAGTGATGGTAAGATTGGGTATGGGGGTTCTTGACTTTGGGAGAGAGAGGGATAATTGACGACTTGCTAATTGCTCAAAGAGTTTTAAAAATGCAAAAACACAATAAAAATAGACAAAGGAGAGAAGATTTGACATTCGGAAATAGGAATCGGAAAGTGGAGAAATATTGGCGATGTGGATGCTACTTTTCATACAACAAAACAAATAAGATTAATATCAGTACATGATAATTTTCATTCCCACAATTAAATAAATAAATAAACAAAATAACATAAAATCCTTTACTTTTATGAGCTCAACGTTATTCAATCACATATCATATCATCGATAATTCACATAACCAAACATAACTCACCTGATCTTACTTGAGCGTCCACAACACCACAATTATATATAATGCATCATATACCAATTCATATACGAAATATAAATTCATATGCATGGCATTCAAGGCATAATCTCATTTAAACATATTTTCTAGGAAAATAACAAGTATATAAATATATACTGAAAACCAAAAGCCCACTCACTGGTATGTTGAAGGGTCATAGCCCCCGAGTCGCCCTTGAATGCGCTCGTCCTCGGGATAAGTCTCACCTATATGTGAATTAACTATAAAAACGTTATTTAAAGCACATAGACAAAACTAGCTAATAACTTCTCAAACAATGCTCAAATGGGGTGTTTGAATATACCAATGTGATCTACACAACTCCACGAATATCCCCATATTTTTAGAAAAAATTTCCGACCACCCACGCACGGGCATGTGTCTGGCACACCAACGGCAACAGTGACACCATTGAAATATTCCGTCAAAGTTGACGAAATATTCTGTCATCCCTAACCTCGAACCTCCGGCGACCGTCGCCGGTGCCGGAAACTGGGTAAAACTTAAAACCTTGATATCTCGGTCGATTTTCATCCAAATTTCATGAAATTAGTGCCAAATTAAAGCTCTCAACCTGTAGAACATTCCCATACCTGTTTTAAGACCTAAATCTCACAGAATTTCGCTGGAGAATTTCGAGAAAACCAACCAAGCTTGAAATTGACAATCCCGACGTCCAAATCGCTTGGTTTTTCTTCTCCGAGCTTCATAGGGATGTTCTAAAGCTTCCTACAAGCTTCAAATCACATGAAACCTTCACATTTACGTGTGCATGGACAGTGCACCAAATCGGAGGTTATGGTTTCTCGGGTTTTTCAAGGTTTCACGTTCTAAAAATAGTATAGATGTACTCAAGAGCTTGCAAGGAACAAGAATATTACCTTTTTAATGTCGATCTGTGCCTGAAATGGATACTTGAAGCTTGTCCGTACGTGAGGGGAGGAGAGAGAGAGTGAGTCCGAGGGAGAGAGAGCACGGGAGGGAAGATAGAGAGAAGGGTACTTCTTTTTTTTGGGTGTGTGTATGGTCCTTACACTCACACATCATCAACAACATTACACCATACAAATAATAAATTATTTAGGTCTAAGGTTGACCAAAATAAACTAGGGCAACAAAACAATTCAAATATCTGCCCAATTCCAACGATTTGATACATTCCTTAGGGGTAGTCCCGTCAATTCACATCATTAAAAATATAATACAATAAATCCAGGGACGGGCTGTGACATATTGATTTCCAATTCCATGTTAACTGAAAAAACTAATGGCAAAACTAAAATTAGTCGTATTTTGAAATATCCAACAAATTGCCAACAATCTCCAATTGAAATTGATACCAAGCAGAATCTTAGCAAACTATATAATCTTGTACACTAACCATTTATATATCTACCCCATAACACTCAAGATAAACTCTAAGTCGTACTAACACTAGTAGAAAAATAGCTTGCGCGACGAAACAAATTTTGTCGCCTAAGTGGCACTTGCGCGACGAAAAAATATATTCGTTGCTAAAAAATGGTAGGTTAGGAAAAAATAAATAAAATTTATGCGACAAAAATATTTGTCGCGTAAGAATACTTTGCGCGATGAACACTTGTGGTCATCATGGAAGAAAAAGCAGGAAATTTTTTTTTGCCGCCAAGTGTTTGCGCGACGAAAATTTCCACATGTTCGTCGCGCAAAGTTTCACTGAAATAGTCAGATACCCTTCAACCGTGCCCATTTATAACGCATTTTGCACAACGAACCTCTTCGTCGCGCAAAGTGTTACAAGTTCTATAAAAACAGAACTTCAGAAACCTAGTTTTCAAAGGTTTTGTTTCAAAGGCAATATAGCCGATTCGGGAGAAGGCTCTCGTGAAAGGAAAGATGTATTGCGAATAGAGAGGTACCATCGTAAGCAAGTGCCCTACTTTGAAGACAAAAGTAGGCTAATGCGTACGCCGAACTTAGGTTTGATATTGGGGGTTTGGTTCGGAGCTAATGTTCTGCCGAGCTTGAGTCTTGGAAAAAGGTGCCTAAGGAGTTGAATAAGTCCATGGTGGGGGAGTTATCGGTAAGTTTATATTAAATAATGTATAATTATTTTTTTTTTTAAATAGTATTTTTTAAATTACTAATTTATTGTTATTGACATTAATATAGGTTCATTGGGATGTTAATGAAGCCAATGAGAAGCAGCGGAAGTATCTGGATGAGCTTTTCAAGATGCATTTCTGACAATGGATGTTCAATGTGCTACGAGATGCGGAGTGAGGTGCTGATGCCCCTGAGGAAGAGGATTGAAGTTTAATTGTTTTTTGTTTTTTTTATGAAATAAGATTTTTAGGACGTTATATTTGACTTTAATTAATAAATTTATGTTATATGGATGACTATTAATATTAATTTACATTTGTTATAATATGTATTTGGGATAATAAATTAGTTTTATTAATTATTTTGGTAATGTTTAATTAGGTTTGAGTTTTTTATTTAGATTAAAATAAAAATTTACATTAGTTAAAAAGGAAACGGAAAAAAATGAATTTTTTAATTTTTTTTAAATATGCATGTTGAATGACCAAAATGGTATTCGTTATGGGGCACAATTGAAAATGTTCCTTGTAGAAGCTGTAACAACACGTTATGGGACACAATTGAAAATGTTCAATTTCATTTAGTAAGGAATGGAATGGTTGAGACCTATAATACTTGGAACCATCATGGGGAACAAGTAGACAATGCTTCATCTTCAAACGCCACAAGAGTGGTCAATGTTGAACCTAATATGGATCCTAATGAACAAGTCATGGATATTATAAATGATGCTTTTCCATTTGCATCGAGAAACACCAATCAGGAAGGAGAAGATGACGTGCCTACACCAATGGACAATGTAGAGTTCGAACATTATAAAAAACTATTAAAAAATGCCAACCAAAAGTTATACCTGAGGTGCGAGACCTTTTCGATTCTCACGGCCATTGTGGAACTAATGCGCGGAAAAATAAAGTACCGTATGTTGAACCAGTGTTTTGATTACTTTTTGAGGGTTTTTAAGAGAATGCTTCCAAGGGACAATTGTTTGCCGAAAGATCATAGACATTTGCAAAAGGTGTTGAATGGTTTGGGATTAGGTTATGAAAAAAGTCACGCTTGCAAAAACAATTGTATTTTATTCTACAAAGAGAATAAAGCATTTGATAAATGCCCTGTATGCAATGAGTCGAGCTTCAAAATGACATCTCAGAATAGAACGACTAAGATCCCACAAAAAGACATGCGTTATCTGCCTTTGAAACCTAGGTTGCAGTGATTGTATATGTTGACGCATACTGCCACCGACATGAGATGGCATAAGGAAAAATGGGTAGACGACGATGTGATGAGGCATCCTGCAGATGAGGAGGCATGGAAAGAGTTCGATCGAACGTTCCCCGAGTTTGTTGCTGATCCTCGAAATGTTAGATTGGGACTTGCCGCTAACAGATTCAATTTGTTCAGGCTTCTAAACCAATACCACAACACTTGGCCGATTTTCTTATTTCCATATAATTTGCCGCCTTGAAAATGAATGAAAAAAGAATACATGTTGATGAATTTTTTGATAACTAAGGATCTTGGTAGATCAATCGATGTTTACTTATGGCTATTGGTTGAAAAGTTGAAGGATTTATGGACAAACGGTGTGCGCACGTACGATAAGTGTATTGGGAAGATGTTCACCTTGCGGGCAGTAATTATATGGACTGTGAATGATTTTCCTACATATGCAATGGTTTCTGTTTGAAATCCCGTTCCTGGATTTCACTGTTATAATGTACGTATTTGTATTATATTATTTTTCGAGAATTTATATTAATTTATTTGAATTTAGATTTCAATTAACCTAGTTACGAAGAGTGAAGTTTGGAAATTATTATTTACTCGTTGACCTTTCGAGGTCACAAGTAACGTTTTCGAATAGATCTTGAAACCACGAACATATAGGAGAAAGCTATTTGTGAGTCTGAATTATTACGGTATAGTTACGGACGTTTGAAATCGTTTTACTAAACTATAGGTTATAACTTAATTAAAACTCCCATCATGTGGGAATGTTAATCAATCAAAGCTAATGGACCATTCAGACGGAAAAAAAAAAAAAAAAAAAGTAAGGGACCAATTAAAAAGGAGGGAGGTTTCTTCAAAAAAAAGAAAGAAAAAAGGATGATATGATTCTAACCTTTTTTTTTTGGGGGGGGGGGAGGAATGGACTCGTTAACCCATCAACTTGACCCGCTTGTATCTCCTTCGTCTGAGCTCCGTTTTGGACGATCTTGGTGTCCATGAAAAGCTCTTGATGAGCCCTACATATCTGTAGTGTTAGATTTCCCATTTTCTTTTCCATCTTTGCAATTCGAAGCCACAAAGCCCACGACTTTTTCGGCGGTTTTATCATTTTTCCGGTGATTCCGGCAACAATTTCCTTTGAGTGAGGTATGAAACTTCATTTACTCTTCATAATCTTCAAGTTGGTATGGTTAGTTTGTGCTTTCGTGTTCATTTTAGAGTTGGGTGTTTAGAACCCTAGAAATCCGGTTTTCTCTGGTGAATTTGGACAGTTTCCGGTTAGAATTTATCGTCGGCCTAGTTATGAAAAGTGTTTCCCTTGTTGAGCTCTAGCTACCATGTAAATTTGATCTCATTTAGTTAATGTTGAAAATTCGGGGTTTCTAAACCCTCCACCTTGGCTACCACCGCGTGTGGCGGTGTGTGGCACCGTCCACGAGTGTTGTCTAAGTACCAAATACCTTCTAGTGACCCTGTGAACCTATGTCTTGGTTTCCTGAAATTCAATTGTTTGGTGTGGTGATCAAATTGGACCGCCACTTGTTTGTGTGATTGACGATAATCCGACCGTTGGATCATAATGAAAATTTAGTATGTTATTCTAGAAGCATAATGTGGACTTTAGGAAGTTATGGATCAAAAATCCGATGTGCGGATCTTCAGGATTGAATTACGTAGAGTTGTGGACCCTATCGTTGACCGAGAGTTGATTTGTGGTCAACATGTCTCAAAACGTTCTAAATAATAAAATTAGTACTACAGGACTAATTGAAGTCTAGTGGGCCTATATTGGTTAGATAGTGACTTGAATATATGAGATATGATTATTATCTTAATTTCTTATATTGGTATCATTTGTGAATATGATTTGGTCTTATAAATATGATTTCTATTGAAATGTGATTTTTATATATTTAGCCATAGACCTCTGCTTATTACATATGATTTGGCTTGTGTACTGATGATGTTTGTGATATATATGTGTTCAATTATCTTTTTAATAATGTGAATGATAATTATGATGAATGTTATGACAATTATGGGATCTAATTATTGTTTGATAATTATTTGGATATGATTGCCAGCTGAATGCCAACTGAATACCTATTTGAACTTGGCATTACTACCTAGTATGTGATAGGGATGAAAGTCAGAAGATGAGTTAGGTACTTTATTAGATTTTTTAGTAGAAATAGTAATTAGGGGAATTCCTTGTGATGTGCTCTATATGACTAGATGCTGGTTGATATGTGGAATCGATAGTGTGTATACGTATAATTGGGTATAATGTGTGATGATGAGACCGCACCATGTAGTAGTGGTACATGGATGGTCCTGCTTGGTATATCCGCGATGGGGGACCATATGTATGCTAGGAGTCATCATGCTTGATATATCCGCAATGGGTGATCACTACCTAGAGTTATATGATACAGTCTTGCTTGGTATATCCGCGATGGGGGACTGTTAGGGGTGATCATGCTTGATATATCCGCGATAGGTGATCATTGTCTGCACGATGAGATTAGGCCTATGGTTCTGCTTGGTATATTCGCGATGGGAGACCATACGCATTCTAGAGGTGATGATGATTAGTTGTACTTGGTACATTTGATAGGCGATCATATTTAGTTTGGTTCCGTTGAGTGGTACGGAACCCGAGGTTGTTGGATTTCGTAGAGTGGTCTGAAATCCCATTATTTGGAGAAGTAGGCTTGGCGTAACTGTGTTACTCTAACCTTAGTTTTATATATATTTGTGTCAATGGTTTTGAGAATCTTGTGAATTGAGTTAGAAAAGATGTTGGAAGTCTGGGTGACTCCTTCGGGATTTTATATGATTCGATTACGATTTCATAAGGTATGAATTTAGAAGATATGGGAATGATTGTTATTACTTTGATCAAATTAATTAATTAATGTGGCTAGAGAATGGTTTTGTGTTTTGTCGGTTCTTAAATATGATGTATGTTGTGAATTGTAATATCATGATGAGACATAATGATTTATATGTAGGATGGAAGAGAAATCATGATTTCATGACAGTTTGTTATGTAGCTTGAGCCCAGGAATTTCATGCTATCAGGTTATATTAAATGATTGAGGAATGTTATGCTTTTCTGCTTGAACTTAGTGGGATAAATGTCTGGTTTTTTGAATGGTGAACTACGAATGACTTGATCCCTATTGAGGGTATGTAGGCAGTCTAACGAGGAGGTTAGATGCAACCATAAAGTATACGAAAAAGAAAAATAAAAATTACTACGCAAATTCGAGGCATGAGCTGAGCTTGATACATATCTCGGAGACGGGGTATGTTAGATAAACGGGTTTTTGATGACGTCACGTGTTGGTCCTGGACGTAGGTCGAGATTGGGGTGTGACATTCTGGGTGGAGCACTAGCAATATAGCATGCCCTATATCTAAGGATGATGTAACATTTGGTTGGCATGTTGGAAAGGTTTGTTACCTTGGTCATCGGAGATGGTTGCCATGGGACCACGAGTGGCGGGAAAAGGATAAATAGTTCGACGGGAAAACAGAGCATCACCTCAAACCTAGAGAATGGTCCGGTGATCAGATTTTGGAACAACTTAACCGTTTGGATTTTGCTCCATTTGGAAAAACAATGAGTAGGACCATATCTTCTACACATATGAACTGCACGTAAAAGTCTATGTTTTTTGAGCTCCCGTATTGTTTAAAACTAAAATTGAGACACAACCTCGACGTTATACTTGTTTAGAAAAATGTATTTGACACATTGGTGGGCACCATTATAGATATTGAGGGCAAGACAAAGGACATGATCAAAGCTTGTCTTGATTTGGAACGAATGGGAATACATAGGGGTTTATGGATGAATAGGGACATTGATAAAGCCAAAAGGGATCTTGCGTTTTTTTTTTCCATGAAACTGAATGACAACAAAGAGTTTTTAAAGTTTTTATCATCTGTAAAGTTTCCCAATGGGTATGCTTCTAATATCACGCGTTGCATGAATGTTGACGGGGGTAAATTCGCTGGACTAAAGAGCCATGACTGCCATGTGGTTATGCAACGCCTACTTCTTGGTATTCAACACCTATTGCCGGAAGATGTAGTAAAGCCAATCATATTGTTGTTTAGAATTTTTTCCAACTCATGGCAAGAACGCTGAGAAAGACAGACGTTAATTAATTGCGCAATGACATTGTCCAAATCCTATGCAAGTTTGAGATGATATTTCCTCCAGCTTTCTTCACAAGTATAATCCACTTGATGGTTCACTTGCCGGAATAGGCATTGCTTGCTGGTCTTGTCAACTATCGTTGGATGTATCCAATAGAAATGTATATAATCCTTATCATTTGTTTATTCATCATTAACTGACGCTTACTAATTTGACTCGCCTCGTTTTATTTTGGTAGGCTTCTCGGGGAGTTGAAAAAGTGTACAAAACAAGGCGAAACCTTATGTTTTTGCCCAATGTGCACGACCCTTTGGAGATAGCACCTTGGTTCGTACTGAACAATTGTAACGAGACAATGGCATACCTAGATGAGCATGAAGAGATGATGAAGCGAGAACATCCATCACATTTGTATGCCAAGAAACACCGTGAATTGTTTCCATAGCGGTTTCTCGAATATGTAAGATATAAGTGTTTTGTATTTGACATATATATTGTAGTATTTAATTTCTCAAGCTAACATGTGTATGTTTTTGTATAATGTTAGGTGAATAAATTGAAAGCATTGAATTCCCCCATTTATAATGAAGAGTTATATAACTTGGCGTTCGGACTGATTCGCACTGAATTGTTCTCGGGTTGCCATGTTAAAGGCGTCAACTTTTTGGTGGCTGTACGAGATGACAAGCTGTGTACGCAAAACATCAATGTCCATGTCCCAGGTGGTGGCGAAAGTACAGACATTGATTTCTATGGCAAACTAACAAGTGTTGTGCAATTGCATTACAAAGACCAATGCCAAGTGATCATGTTTAAGTGGCCATGGTTTGATACAAACCCATATAGGCAGGGAAGTGTTAAAATCGACCATGGCTTACTATTTGTAAACACTTACAGAACTTGGTATGATGATGATCCTTGCATTTTGGCAAACATGGCAAAATAGTTTGTGTATCTAGATGACCCTAAAAATGGGAGATGTTGGAAAGTTGTTCAAAAGATGGATCAGAGGAATGTGTATGCTATACCAGAACAAGACCCTACTAACGATGACGTCGACAACATCGCTGTCCAACGTTTAGAATCTTCAATAGAAAATGATGCGGAAACATTTTGAGATACAAATCTTATCCAAGAACCATTTAAGATACAAGGAGTGGCTTCAATTGAAATACCGATTTAGTCAATTACAATTGACCTTGATAATCTTCCGCGATACGATGTTGCAGTGGGCCCAAACGACGACGGTGATGTACCTATCGAGGAGGAGGAATGAGAGACTGAAAATGATGATAATGAAAGTTATTGTAGTTCGAATAATGAATAATGCACTTATTTGTGACTTGTTTTGTAAAACATATTAAATCATATTTTTTGTATTTTATTTATCTTATGTTATAAATAAATTATTTTTATTTGAATGAATTTAAAATAAATAAAAAATTAACACGTGAAAATTAAATTTTCAGCTCATTGCTCGATGAATTAATTGGGAACTTTAACGAAAAGCACTTGGTACTGTTCACTTTAACGAAAAACCACATTTTTACACTAAAAAGTCAATCCTGGTACTATTCATTTTACCTTTTATTTTATCATTATCATTAAAACTCAAAGTTTTCAAGCCATTTTCATTAGTTTCCTTTGAATATATTCTATTCGTGGTGAGCTGAAAATTTAACTTTCTGGACGGGCACGAAAATAATTTCGTGAAAAGTTAATTTTTTGCGCGACAAATATATTCTATTCATCGCGCAAGATCCACGGGATTTAATTGAAATCGCGAACACTTTCCCTCAGCTCTTCCTCTCTGTAAGCTCTCTCCCTCTGACAGCCCTCTCATACAACTAAATTTCTGTCAACCTCCCTCTCGGCCTCTCACCCTCTCGCCCCCTCGCACTCTCTCTTCCTCCTCCGACAACCCTCTATCTCTCTGAGGTAATTTTAGGATTATTTCATGCTTTGATAATTGCTTTATAATTAGGGTTCTAAGCTGCTTTGATTTTTATAATTAATTGCTTTCTGGTTGCTCGAAATCGAATGCTCTGAACTAGGTTCGAATCTGCTTTGATAATTGCTTTGATTTTTATAATTGATTTTTATACACATAATTTGTCGAGTACAAATTCTGAATTAGGGTAGTAATACAAATTCATTGCTTGTTAGTTGTTTGCAAATTATTGGATAGCTTCTGTAAGTCCCGTAGAATTTACATTTTATTGATTTAAAAACTTATAATTCTTTGTTTGTTTTTCATTTTGTAATACTTGATCATATATGGATGAAAGAGGGAACGCTGGAAGATGTTGAATTCCAGAATGCGTGTGAAAAATGTCGATTGCTTTTACTTGTCTAGTTATTTGTTTGTTTGGAATTAAGGCACCTTCGTATGCATGGAGTCGAATAAGTATTGGAAGAAATATGTCCACTGGTCCTTTACTTTGATAGCAAAGTGAATTAGACTGTATAATGTGCATTTGCTTGGTAGTACTCTGTGGTGCAATGGCCGTTGAAATGAATAGTTAAAACAAAGAGTAGACATGTAAAAATGATAGAGTCCATTGCACTCCATAATTGTATCCATTCCCAATTAAAGAACATAGGTATATCCATTCCCAATTTTTTCCTCATCCAAGTCAACTCAAAAAGTCACATTGATAGGTGCAAACATGTAAAAATGATAGAGTCCATTGCACTCCATAATTGATATATGCAATTAAAGAGCTTAACAGATGGTAGATGAAATAGATAAGCTAAATTCTCAGGTTGCATAATCCTCTGTTAGCTGGATGGATCCTGAATTCAAGTTGTTGTGGACTATAGGCGGGTTAAGCTGGTGCATATACTTGAGGCAGTATGCCATGCCCATTGCGATTCTCAGTCGCATTCTCCAGTCCAAGTGCTCAGCTTCTTTTACTGCAGTTTTCACTAGCATTAGATATCTCATGCATAATTAGCACAAACACATACATTTGAGAGAATGTAGCTATATACTCACTGTGTAAATGCTCAAAAAGTGTCCCATTCGGAGCGTATTCAAAAACCATTATTCTGGTGAAAGGTTCCTCTTCCTTCTTAGAAAACTGTAATAGTGAAACTGATAGAAGGCTAGAAAAATTGCAAGCAGTGGTTGAATAGTTTTCTATATTCATCAATAGCAAAGGAACGAAAATATATACAAATACATCAATCCAATCATGCCTTCTTCTACGGCATAGAAAACGTGATCCGTCTAAACTGGGATTTGACCTACCTAATATAAGAAAGTAAATATCCTACAGTAATGATGATATATTACAAGGATTGTACAATATATTACAAGGATATTTCTTAATATTCCTCGCAGTACCCGATAAGGCTGCCAAAGTTCTTGTGGCTCAGTTTCGATAATTTTTCGATCTGAAACCATAACCATTGGAACATTAGGCCCTGCCAAAACAGATTAAGCAAGCATATATCAATGTTCAACTTTAATTGCAAATGGTAGATGAAATAGTTATGTATTTTCAATGATAAAGAGCTTAACAGACATTGAGTATATATGTGATTTCAATCATGTGTTTTTTCCTCTTTGGGTATATATGTGATTTCAATTATGTGCATGCTTCCGCTATTTTATTTCAATTGGAATCGCAAATTGAGAGGTATGTTGTGTTTTGATTAAATCGTAATAGTTTGTCAAGATTGAGTTTATCTTAGAACATATACTTGTCTAGAAACCAGTAACCACCATCTGTGTTTTATGAATGAGGAAAGCACATAGAATATAAGTCTATTTCGTTTGGTCAATATGAATGAAAGAATGATATCTCGTTTTGTATATATTGTGCCAAATATGAAATAAAATAAATTTGGTAAGCTTTTCTGGTGAGGTTTGAGAAAGCCATCACAGTGCTTTTAGTTAATTTCTTTTGTTTACTGCTTCACACTTGTTGGGGTATGTATTTAGTTTGCACCAAGCTGCTACCAGTGTTTCCCCTTCATCAAATCCACCAAGCTGCTACCAAGCTGATGAGTATGCTAGCTGACAATTTGTGGCTTAATCGACACATAAATGATTGTTAATCTAGACACATATTTTTTTGTACTTGTAAACTGCTATTTGCATGCATATTACCACATAAGCCTTATTAATTGTTATTGTGGTGTATTTGATAAAATTTCAATAACTGGTAAACATTTTCTGACAGTACTTGTCCGCACACCATTGTATTCACTTGAACTCACTGTACAATTTAGTTCCTCCTATTTTTTTGTCCATACAGTTTCATTGAAAGTTTCCATTTTGTTCTAACAATTTCCATTGTTTCTCTTGAATTCTTACTGGTTGTGATTATTTATAGTATCTTCAGTAATTGCTGCCTTCAACATAGTATGATTATTACTTTGGTGACATGAAAAGTATGTCTTTGTATGCTATGCGCTAATGGTAGTTTTGGTAGAGCTAGTGGCAGGCAAGAACTTTAACTGTCTTGTTCCAAGGGGTGTCTGATTAAATTTATTCATCAATAGAATTTCTCTTTTCCTCTTGGGTTTCTCTTGCTTGCATTTTCAGATAGATGATTGGGAATTATGCGTCTATACGTGGGAAGAAGGGGAAATCTTAACTAGGGGAACTATAAAGAGACCAACCAGCTAGGAAAGAAGCTAAGCTTCATAGTGAGTGGGACCAGTTAGCAAGACAAACCAAAAGCAGGAGACACAGATTGAATTGACTAGGAATAGAATAGTTATGCAGCAATATCACTTTTCCTCAACCCTGTCTGCACTTCTATATGCATTAAATTTTTTTTCTTCTAATTGTGCAGATGTCGCAGCTTATTAGAAGTCATAAGGAGGTGATGACTGCACCTTGTTTGATTCCCCCGCCTCCTACTTCAGCCGCCACTGCCCTAGTAGAAATGGACCCCAGGTAGTTAATCCGAGTGATCCGGTTGGTCCCCAGGTCTCCCAGGTGCCGGAGTCATCAACCTCTTCAGTGGCGCTACTTGTTAGCGCCAGGCGTGGTCACCGTCACTGCTGATGCCTCGGGGTCACAACAAGGTAAAGTTAAATAACTCCCTTTATTTCCTTGTGAAATTAGTTATTCATATATTAAGTTCAATCAAAATCGTTACATACTGCAATTGTGCATTTGGTCCAAATTTGGCTTATTCAACTATTGTGATTGTTGTTGGATATCAAATACTATTTATTACAATGTCGAGGGTTTGGGAAATGTTATAATTTTAGGGGAGGTTCTGTCGAAATTTCGGTAATTTGTAGTGTTTGTTTGACTTTTTTTTTAATTTTTTTAGCAAAGAAAAATACTCGGGGACCTTGTCGCTAGTTGAAGACAGTGAAGGTCACTCGAGTGACCAACGAACGTATCACAATTGGATACAACGACCTGCATCGGGCTACACCAACGGCGGAGCAGCATAGCGCATTGGCCCACGACATTGGTCACGTCGTTCGAACCTATTACCTTATGCGATGGAAGTCTTGGATGGCGATGCTAGACAAGGTGAGGACAAAGGTGCGTGATTGTTTGTTGGTACGTATCCTGACTTTTTATTGCTTTTTCTTTAAAGTTTATATATTTATATTAAATGTAAGTAATTAATTTGTTACATTGCAGACGAATTAAAAATTCGACGACATCAACAATGATATGTTGGTGTATGTCAACAGGCTCTTCGCTAAATGCTATAAGCAGTGGAAGAGCGACATGCACCAATATTTTCAGACATTTGATGATCCACAGGTTGCCCTTGAGGAGGGTTGCTCGAAGGAGTTCGAGGACCAAGAAGAAAATTAGGTGTGGCTGTGCAGTCATTTTCAGGAACTCGGCTATGTGGTACCTTTTTTTTATTAAGTCTAAAAGTATTATATGTTTCTTACTAATGTTTATTGATTTTTTTATATTTCATTTAAATTACAACTAATACATTCATTTTGTGTGTAACAGAAGAAGGCGAAAGACAACAAGATTAATAAGAAGAAGAATCTTCTCCACCATTCGGGTTCAAGGCCCTTCTCATATAGGATGGAGGCGCAACGACAGGTAATAATAAAGCTATTCATATTCCATCTTTAATATGTCAGTAATATTTTTTTTTGTACTAACATTTTTCTTATCTTGTTCTATTCAAAGGGGTTCAAAATTCCCGGAGATTGATGTCTTTGCAGACGTTTATGTTTGACCCGGGGATGAGTTGCCCAAGTCCCTTCATGTAATTAAGTCTTTAGCTGTGATTACTATCTTATGCATTCAAGTATCATGGTTATTATTTCAATGTTATTATTAATATTTCATGTTATATTACATGGGAGACGATGATGGAGAAGAGGCAATCGATTCTTCAAGAGTTCGTCTCCCAACTTCCTTTCGAGACTATGATTGAGTCAGTGGATCCCCCCGAGGATTCGGGGTTTCAGATCCTTACAGACACCTTGGCAGACACTCAGGAGGAGGACGGGGACGTATTACAGGGGGATGGGGAATGCCCAACGGCGGGAACCTAAAGCCTCTTCATCCTCGCAATCAATGGGCGAGATCACAGCTTTAACAGTAGAGGTGGTCGGCCTTAGGACTGAGCTTGCCTCGTATAAGAGCTAGATGTCACTGATCGTACATGCCCTCAGTCAGTCCGACATTCGTCTCTCGGATATTCGTCCCCCGTCGACGTCCAAGCCCCTCCAACTCGAGCATGCCCAAAACCCTGCCCCTTTGACCTCTGAGCCCATCCTTAACCCCAAGACCTTCTTGCCCCAAGCTTTCTAGCCGCTTGCGAATGACGACCCCTTAGATTGTTCCAACTTTTTTTCTTAGTTTTTTTTACTCCTGTACTTTTTAAACTTTTTCCTTGTACATACATTTTATTTTTATTTTAAATAAATTATTTTTCTCTTCATTACATTTTTTAATTGCAATTTAATTTTATTATTTTATTACAAAAATAAAACCAGAACAAATTTTTTTTTAAAATATTGCAATTTAATTTTATATTTTTATTACAAAATTAAAACTAGAACAAAAAAATAAATTTTAAAAAATATATATTTTTCTTTTTGCGCGACAAATACCTTCGTCTTGCATAACTTTTTGTGACTAATCCATTTTTGTCCCGCAAGAATAACATGTCGTCTAGCAAAGTTTTTAGAGACGAAGATTAGTCGTCCCATGTATGTAGCCTAGCATTTTTGGCGACGAATATATTTGTTTCTAAAAATTTTATGCGTTGAAAGCAAAACCGTCGCGCCTTCTTCTCCGTGACTAATGTCTTTATTTGTCGCGCAAAGTCTTTCTTCATGATCTTTGCGCGGCGGATTTTATGCGACGAAGTTTTCGTTGCGCATACGTTTGTGCAACAAAAATACGCTTTACGCGACCAATTTGTGTTCGTTGCGCTAAATGTTAAATGTAGTAGTGTAACCATCAAGCAACATATATTATGGACATACTCATACTAAGTGACATATTAAATTAGTACTACCAAGTAACACCTTGTTAACAGTCTATTAAAAGATATACTCATACTGAGTGACATATTAAAATAGCAATATAAACATGAACCATCAAAAGCAAAAACA
This sequence comes from Malus domestica, assembly GCF_042453785.1. NCBI lineage: Eukaryota > Viridiplantae > Streptophyta > Magnoliopsida > Rosales > Rosaceae > Malus > Malus domestica. The sequence continues at coordinate 14,424,112 of NC_091668.1, forward strand.
CCACAAGATTTGTGTCCCATGAGTGCACGTAAAAGAACAACACAATTTTATATATAAGACAAAGCACCAAATTAAGTAAAATAACAATGAATTAATCAAGACACGTACGTTAAGAAAACATAATGCATTTCTAGTGGTTGAAATAATAATTCATTATTATCGGCTCTTATACTACCAATATTGTTTTCAAGCAAAGCCAAATAAATGGTTAAGTCATAAGCTTGCAAACAACCGATAAAAAATATGCCTTTCTCTTGGGCTTTAAAGATACAGATTCATATAGTGACTTATCTCTTCGGAACACAATCACAAGTTCAAGAACAAAATATTAGAAATGTTTAAGTTAAAAATGTAAAACTTTGTTTGAATGGCAATGAAATGACAACTGGATTACTTGGGTTATGTATAACTTGTTATGCGAGTTATATGGAACACAAGGAAGCTGAGAGCCTTAATAAAATAAAAGTCGTGGAGTTTTATTATGCGTAGCTAACTTATTGAAATCCTTATCAAGTATATACTGAGTGGAAGAGTCATGATGGGACTAATATACTAAAGAGATAGGACTTATCACTCTTATTGATAATAGGCTGGTATGAGTGAAATCCTAGCGTGATATACATGTGTATATATAGAAGTCCCTGCTTCCACACTAATCTGATACTCGAGAGCTAAAACGCTATTCATTTGGAAGAGAACGCTGTTGTGGCCGGAAGTAGAAGACTACTTTCAGTTGGCTTCTCACGCTGTTGTGTGCTGGAAGTAGAAGACTACTTCAGTTGGCTTCTCAATGGCAACGCCTTCTGGTCAGAGGTTCTTACAGCATGTGTGATTTATATATTGGTTATTACTGATCTGTTTGTTGATGTTGGTAATCCTAGTGCCACGATGGTTTTATCGTTGGCTTAGTTATTTGTAGATTAGCCTTACATGTGGTATCTAAGCCAACCCACGTGGCTAGGGTTCCTTGTCTGCACAGAAGGACATGGTTAATTATTCGTAAATTGAATGATGTTATGATCCTGGTTAATTAACTGCTTCCGCTGCATACTAACCAGATAATTTTGATTTTTTTTTTAAATCAAACAAATATAATGAATGATTAGCAATATGGGGAGTAGCCCAAGACCATATAAGCACATAGCAAACCTTGTCCCTCACCGATGTGGGACAACTCTCAACAATTACTTTGTTCCCTCCAGTTTGTGTTTGTTAAATTTATGCAGAGAAGTCAGTTCATCCAGATTGGTGACAGCACTAGGAAAACTCGATCCAATTGCCAAGAAGATCTTTTGGATTCATATTTTATTTGTCAACACTGAACTGATGAGTATAATGTGAATCATAAACAAGGATTTCAACATCTAATCTGCTAAAAAGTGTTTGGATTGTTGTTTTTGGCTTGACATCCAAGAAATTGGACTCGTGATTTGTTTGTAATAAGTGAATAATAATCTGCTCAAAAGTGTTTATTTATTCAAGTCAAACAAATGAATCAATGTATAGTGAAGCATTCGATTGACGAGATTACATTCTTCATCTGCTTAAAAATGTTGGAGTTACGTAAATTGCCCTTGTGTTTGATGCTTTGGCTATGCAACCCTAATATAAACAGTCTCTGTCATGATACTGTGGTTATATGATTATGTTCTGGGAACAATATTGAGATGATAATGGCTGACTGTTATAAATCTTTATGTTTTGTTTTTTTCAGCACCTCACATGACCTCTCTGAATTTTACAAACATTGAGACCTTGACTGGTTCTAACTTCAAGAAATGGAAGGAAGACGTTGAGATTGTACTTGGCCTTATGGATCTTGACTTTGGCATTGAGGGAAGAAAAACCTGCAGCTAAAGGGGGCATTCCAAAACAAGACAATGCAAAATAATTCTTGGCTGCAGTTGGGGAGAAGTTTACAGAGTCAGAAAAAGTAGAAACTGGGACTTTTCTCACACAAATCACTACAATGAAGTATGATGGTGTGGGAAGTGTTAGGGAGCACATCTTGAAGATGGTTGATCTTGCCCAGAAGCTGCAGGATCTTAAGGTACCTATGACTGATTTAGTTCATTTGGCTTTGAACTCTTTACCTACAAAATATGGGCAGCTCGAGGTCTCGTATAATACTCAAAATGAGAAATGGGGCAAAATAAAAAATCGTTGCCTAAGGGTTTGCACCACGCAACCTTCGTCGCGCGCTAACCTACACGCCAAGGCAGTGACGGTAGGATTAGCGTGACGAACAACTAACAGGCGTCGCGCAAAAAAGGGATTAGCTCAACGCACATCCTCCTTTGCGCAAAAGGGCTTTGTGCGATGTAGGATGTGCGTCATGCAAAGCTGCTTTGCACGACACAAGACGTGCGTTACGCAAAGTGGCTTTGCACGACATAGGCATGTGTCGTGCAAATCTTTTTTTTAATTTTTTTTTATTTTTATAAAAATTTTAATTAAATTCTAAAGAATAATTAATTAACCAAGCAAAAGTATTTAATTATAAAATATATGAAAATGTACATACAAGATGTCCAAACAAAAAAGAAAAACTACAAGTGAACTAGGTTTAATACATCAGGCTACTGGGTATCGGCAAGGCAAGGTGGCGCTGAGGTCGAAGGTGGAGCAAGATGAGGTGGTGGTAGCGAGATTTGGAGGCTGGACATCTGTATGGCTTGTACAAGGTCTCGCACCGTCCCGGCATAGTTCCTCATCTCTTCGCCCTGGGCCCTCAGCTGCGCCCTCCTCTGCTCGCTCTGGGCCATCATCTGCGCCCTCATCTGCTTGCCCTGGGACGTTTAAAAACGTAAAAAGAACTTCCATTCAGAGGTCAACCAGATAACAAGCACACATAACTCAAAATTATTCATCCTTGTAACTATGATAACAGATCCATACAAACATTTGGAAACATAAAAGCACTTCCTGCCCCATCAACAACTATTATGAATTGCTCACCTGAACATAGCAAGCCAATGTAACAAACAAACCAGAAAACCTATGTCCGAAAATAAAAATCTCACGGTGGAAATGAACTTTTGCGAAATCAAAGTGCATTTTTTTCTGTCATAGTATTACCTGCCTTACCTCTGGATAGGGTTCTTCAACTTTAAATTGCTCACCTGACAATTCAATGAAAAAAGTTCAGTAATTATGAATTAAGTGCATAAACTCAGAACAACTAAAGACGGAGAACATGATCAGACGGGGAAGTATTTCTTGATGCAAACAACGAAAAAGAACATAAAAGCAAACATTTTCACTAAGCAAAGGATAACTAACCACTACGCTATCGAAAGAATGAGAAAGAATAATGAATTTATGAAGATCTTGCCCTATAACCCAATGACTCCAATTAAGAGGGATTATCAGGACTTGCAACTTGTCATAGCCAGCAAGCACATTGGCACTTGCAACAGCACGCAATATGTTTGCTCTAGCACCCTTAAACAGTGACTTAGCACCCTCATTTTTTATATTTTGCTTAAATGCATCCAAAGAGCTACTATATTTAACTGCTGCTCCTTAGGTCATCATCATTCGTGGTGCACTGTGTAAATGGGGCTAAGAAGCTAATCTAGCACCAATCGTAATTCCCCATCCCAACAAGAAAACAAGAAGATAGCAAAGAAGCTATCATGCAGGCCACCGGTTAAAACCACAGGTTTTAGAGAATTGTACATTCCAAAGTAAAGTCCATGATACACGATAATTCCAACACAACTAAACCATTAAACTGCCTTTCAACCACCCTTCTTGGCAGCCTTGGCATCACTTGCCAAGCACTGACCTCGTATTCAACGGAGCAATTACAAAAAATACACAATTATTTTTTCATAGACCTCACATACTCGAGAAAAGTTGATGTAATCTTATTCAAGAACTGTGCTGAACTCACTCAGTTAGTTTAAACTCTCACTCACTTCCCATTTTGTTTCTCCATCATTTGCTCTAGGATTGTGACTAGACAACAACATAAGTAGTTATCTACTACTTATCAACTTGACAAACACCAATATTCTTAACAAACTTAAGTCTAATTAAGAAATTATTAGGTTTTAACTAAAACAAATTTGTAAATTATCAAGAAGATGCCAATGGCAGATCTATAGGGAGAGTTTCTTTCTTTGTAATTTGTTGAGGGTCCAAGCTAGAAACCCCCACCTTCAATACATACTATCATCCCAACCATCCCATCACTATAATTTTACGTGTTGAGTATCTTTTTCTATACAAGCGACAATGGAAAGACATAATCAGACCTAAAGTCTCAAATGCAGAAATAATTGTTCTTAATCACTTGAGTTTAAGTTCGCTGCGAACCTACAAAAACAGTGAAGAAAAAACGGGTATCATACTAGCCAAGTCCTAGAGTGAAAATAATCGAACAGGACATTAAAATCGAGAATAAATACTCTTAACTACTTCAGTTACTGAATTCGACAACGAAATTATGTTACTCAATATTCTCATCGTAATCAAATCACAATCGTTAATCATAAATTCTACAAGTCCCCACCCAGCATGCACATTCAAAATGTAGTTCATATGCCAATCTTGCAAGTTTTGCTTGTACCTGGAAACAAATTGATACCAGTCCAAGGAGCTCAACTCATGCAACTACAAAACATTGAGGGTGGATGGATAGGGGCATTAATGTCATGGTCCTAAACGAACAAAAGGGATGATGCTATTGCAGATGGATGCCCAGAAATAATTGAACAGTGCCCAGAAATTGTTAGCATTTTCCTCCATGTTCATACACAAAACACACATAACAAAAAAAGCAATTTGACCCTAAACCAGAACCAACATCCAATTTTATCTGGAGATTTCGACAAAGTACTCAGAAATCAACATGCAATTTGAGCCTAAACCCTAAATAACAAAAACCCATCGAAAATCAGAAACCCTTACCTTGATTTTGGGACTTGATTCGCGTCGGCTTCGAGAGCGTGGCGGCCCGTCGTTTAGAATGAGGGGGAGAGATTCGCGTGGTGGTCTACGAGAAAGAGAGAGGGAGAGATTCGTGTGGTGGTTCAAGATTTGGGGTTCACGGGAAAGAGAGAGGGAGAGATGAGCGAGAGGGAAGAGAGAAAGAGTTGGAGGTCTTCGGGAAGAAAGCTTTGGGGTTCAACATTTGTTGGAGGTGCACGCCAAAGAATTGGAAAATTGAAAAAAAACCGCCTATTTTTCACTATCGCACCGCTAAAATTATCACAACTAACGCGATGTAGGTATAAAATTTGATGTCGCACAAAGTGGTTTTGCGCGACGATCACATTAAGACGCTGCACAAGGTATTTTTTTTTAAATTTATTATAAGAATTACAGAAAATGTGACTTTCCTCTTTTCAAATTCAATTTTTTTTTTTTTACATAAACCCTACAATAAAATATTTTTCTAACAAAAACACACAATAATATATTTTTCTATCGTTTTGATGGGAAACGCATTGTACAAAACTAGTTTGAACGATCCAACCATCCAACCATCAAACTTGTTTGCATATGCTTTGAGATCGCATACGCCAAAAATCGCAAAAAAAAAATATTCAGAGATCAAGTAACGGGATAAAATGTTTCGACGATTATAAACGAAAAATCACGATTTAACGGTTATATTAACTCCGATTTTGATGATTTTTTTATAGCTACACTCCTTGACCCTATATGAATACAACGAACTGATTTGATCGTCAATTTAAAATATTTACACAAGTTGATACCACAAAATCTTATGTTATAGTTGATGAAAGTATTAATAAATTCCAAGTGTTAGTGAATTTATCGTTTTGATGGGAAACGCATTGTACGAAACTAGTTTGAATGATCCAACTGTCAAACTTGTTTGTATATGCTTCGAGATCGCATACGTCAAAAATCGCAAAAAACAAACATTCAGAGATCAAGTAACGGGACAAAATTTTTCGACTGTTATAAACGAAAAATTACGATTTAAGGGTTATATTAACTCCAATTTTGATGATTTTCTACAGCTACACTCCTTAACCCTATATGAATACAACGAACTAATTTGATTGTTAATTTAAAATATTTACACAAGTGGATACCACAAAATCTTATGTTATAGTTGATGAAAGTATTAATAAATTCCAAGTGTTAGTGAATCTATCGTTTTGATGGGAAACACATTGTACAAAACTAGTTTGAACGATCCAACCATCAAACTTGTTTGTATATGCTTCGAGATCGTATACGCCAAAAATCGAAAAAAACAAATATTCAGGGATAAAGTAACGGGACAAAACTTTTCGACGGTTATAAACGAAAAATCACGATTTAACGGTTATATTAACTCTGATTTTGATGATTTTTATAGCTACACTCCTTGACCCTATATGAATACAACGAACTGATTTGATCGTCAATTTAAAACATTTACACAAGTGGATACCACAAAAGAAAAAGGCAATGCAAGAACCCCCAAAAAAAAAAACTTTGCGCGACGTAGGTACCACTGCGTCACGCAAAGTCTTTTTTTTTTTTTTTTTTTGTTTTTGTTTTTTTTTTTGCCCTTTTGCTTATGAGTACAAAATAAATAAATGAAAATGTACTTAGTAAATACACATACCATTGATTTTGATAGGAAACACATTGTACGAAATTAGTTTCAACGATCCAACCGTCAAACTTGTTTGTATATACTTCGAGATCGCATACGCTAAAAATCGCAAAAAACAAACATTCAGAGATCAAGTAATGAGACAAAACTTTTCGGCGGTTATAAACGAAAAATTACAATTTAATGGTTATATTAACTCCGATTTTGATGATTTCTTACAGTTACACTCCTTGACCCTATATGAATACAACGAATTGATTCGATCGTCAATTTAAAATATTTACACAAGTGGATACCACAAAATCTTATGTTATAGTTGATGAAAGTATTAATAAATTCCAAGTGTTAGTGAATCTATCATTTTGATGGGAAACACATTGTACGAAACTAGTTTGAACAATTCAACCATCAAACTTGTTTGTATATGCTTTGAGATCGCATATGCCAAAAATTGCAAAAAACAAACATTTAGATATCAAGTAACGGGACAAAACTTTTCAACGGTTATAAAAGAAAAATAACAATTTAACGGTTATATTAACTCTGATTTTGATGATTTTTACAGTGGTAATCTAACATGGTGTTTGAGGTTCGGTTCCAAGAGGTCTTGCTTTGAAACCTCTAATCCCGCACTCCCCAATTGATGGGGAAAACATATAAGCTCGATTAAATCCTAGAAAATAATCGAAAACATAACAACAAAAGGGTGTAATAAAAACCAGCAAGTCCATGCAAATCTGAGTTAAACTCGATCGTAACGAACTTAAAAGGTTGTGGTTTAAAAAGCTCCAGCCTTTGATATGCCCTTATATAGCAAAAGAAATGGAAGCCAATAAAATTTTAATTAACACCATACTCTTCTGCCAAGGCATCAGGCTGTCTTCAAGCAAAAGGTCCAACACCATTTCAATTCCAAAATTTGTTTTTCGTTCTTAGTCAAACACTACATTTAACGACATAGGTAAACCTGGTTAATGAGACTGTGAAGAAAACCACTCCTCTGCTCGATAAGCGATAACCTTTGTTCCATGATCTTAATAAGTTTTGGAAATGAATCGATAAGCAATAAACTCATATTAAAATTATGGGTAAAAGACTGTTTACCACCCTCATGTTTCGTGGTTTTCAACATTTAGTACATCAAGTTTTTTTTCACAGAGTCATACCTAAAGTGTAAATTTTGGGACAGTCTCATACATCTGTTAGTCAAACTGTTAGTTCTCCCGTTAAGTGATGACGTGGCACCCTGATTGGACGCCACGTGTCATTAAAAAAATAAAAATTTTATTTAAATAAAAATAATATTAAAAAATATTTAAATAAATATTTAAATAATAAAATATTTAAATAATAATAAAATATATATTTTTTTCTTCTTCTCTTCTTCTTTTTTTTTTTTTTTTTTTCTTCTTCTTCTTCTTCTTCTGGGTTCGGTTTCTTTTTTTTTTTTTTTTTTTTTTTTTTTCCTTCTTCCTCCTCCTCCTCCTCCTCCTTCTTCTTCCTTCTCCTTCCTCCTCCTTCTTCTTCTCCTTCTTCTTCTCCTTCTTCTTCTTCTTCTTCTGGGTTCGGTTTCTCTTTTTTTTTTTTCTTCTTCTTCTTCTTCTTCCTCCTCTTTCTCCTTCTTCTTCCTTCTCTTTCCTCCTCCTTCTTCTTCTCCTTCTTCTTCTTCTGGGTTCGGTTTCTTTTTTTTTTTTTTTTTCCTTCTTCCTCCTCTTCCTCCTTCTTCTTCCTTCTCCTTCCTCCTCCTTCTTCTTCTCCTTCTTCTTCTTCCTTCTCCTTCCTCCTCATTCTTCTTCTCCTTCTTCTTCCTTCTTCTTCCTCTTCTTTTCTGGGTTCGATTTTTTTTTTTTTCCTGTTTTTTTCCTTCTCCTCCTTCCTTCTTAAGAAGGAAGAAGAAGGAGAAGAAGAATGAGGAGGAAGGAGAAGGAAGAAGAAGGAGAAGGAGGAGGAAGAAGAAAAAAGAAGAAAAAAAAGAGAGAACCGAACCCAGAAGAAGAAGAAAAAAAAAAAAAAGGAGAAGAAGAAGAAGAGAAGAAGGAAAAATTATTTTTTTTATTATTATTTTATTATTTAAATATTTTTTAATATTATTTTTATTTAAATAAATTTTTTATTTTTTTAATGACACGTGGCGTCCAATCAGGGCGCCACGTCATCACTTAACGGGAGAACTAACAGTTTGACTAACAGATGTATGAGACTGTCCCAAAATTTACATTTTAGGTATGACTCTGGGACGAAAAAAACTTGATATACTAAATGTTGAAAACCACCAAACATGAGGGTGGTAAACAGTCTTTTACCCTAAAATTATACTACATGAATTTCAAAGAATGGGAAAAGGGGTAGAAGGTGAGTTTCATACGATTACATCACCAATTATTTTTTATGACTTTAATGCAAGAATAATAAGGTAAATCCAAAAATCAGAAGCAAACTTAGCAAATGTATTGAATGCCCATAAAACAATTCATTGAATTTGTGGTTTCACTTTCCACGATGCACATGGGCAGTCGTCGCGCAAAACTGCTTTGCGCGACACATAGGGGCAGGCGTTGCGCAAAACTGTTTTGCACGACGCTAGAATTCATCGTGCAAAGAAGTTTTGCGCGACGCCTCGCTCAAAACAGTTTTGCGCGACGACTGCCCATGTGGGTTGCACAAAGTTGGGAAAAAAGCGGTAAATATCCTTCGTTTGGCGCCAAAATCTTGCGCGACGCACAAGAGTTTCGCGCAAATGCCTTTTGCGTGACGCCACCTTCGTCGTGCAAAGTTTCGTTGCGCAAAAGACATTTGCACGACGAAATTTGCTCCGTTGCGTGAATTTCTGTCGCGCAAATAGATTTTTGTACTAGTGTCAAGAAGAGGGTTGGCTCAAGAATGATAAGATTGTGGATGTGAATTTTGTGCAAGCTGAAAAACGCAAAAGGGATCCTGCTTTTGGTTCAACAATGGCTGCTGGTAAGAAGAAGAAGAAAGCAATTTCTTCTTCGTTTAAAAATGCTAATACCTCTAAGTGACCTCACAAAACCAAACTTGTTAATGCTGAGCTTGACAAAGAAAAAGAATGTTACTTTTGCAAAGAAATGGGTCACTTGAGAAAGAATTGCATTGGCTTCAAAAATTGGCTTGTTAAGAAAGGTAATGAAATAAATATTTTTGTATGTGTTGAGTCAAATTTAGTTTATATTCCTCCTCAAATTTGGTGGTTTGATATTGGCTGTTCTTTTCACATAACCAATTCCTTGCAGGGCTTCTCAAAAAACAAGGGAGATAAATAATGAAGTTTACAATGTTTACATAGGAAATGGAAGCAAGGTTGCCGTTGAATCCATAGGGAGTGTTAAGCTAGTCTTGCCATCTAGTTTTGTTTTAGAATTAAGTCCAGTTCTTTATGTACCTTCCATAAGAAGGAATTTAATTTATGCATCTAAGCTAGTTAAGTCGGGCTTTACATTTGTTGGTGACAATCAAATTGTAAAGGTTTTCCATTAAAATGATATGAATAAATTACTTGGCAATGCCTACCTTAAATTTGATATGTGGCAAATGGATTGTACTTATGAAATTGAAAGTTTTAACGTTCAAAGTGTTGGTTCAAAACGAGTGCTCACTAATGCAAAATCTTCAATGCTTTGGCACAAGAGGTTGGGGCACATCACTAAAGAAATGATCATCATCCTTACAAAACAAAACTTATTGCCACAACTTGATTTTAGTGATTTTAAAGAGTGCATTGATCGTTTTAAAGGAAAGCTCACCAACACTAGGAAGATGATATAGGATTAAACCGTAGCCAATCTCTATTAGAAATTGTTCACACTAACATGTGTGGTCGTTTTCCAAATAAAACTACATGTGGAAAATCATATTTTAGAACAGTTATTGATGATTTCTCACAGTTTACATATTTTTTTTTTCCTGAAAAGTCGGAAGCCTTGGATTGTTTTAAATTATTTCATTTGGAAGTCGAAAAACAACTTGAAATACACATAAAAATTGTGAGATCCGATAGAGGTGGTGAGTATCTTGGCGGGTACACTGAAGTTGGACAACACAAAGTCTAAAGGGAATTAAGTTCGATTGCCATAGCAGCCATTCTCAAATTATGGAAACACATAATGCCAAGTTCCTTGAAGATTTCAAAGAAACTGACTTATGTTCAATTGCAACTGTCTCTCCAGAATTCGAAGAAACACATCTTGATGATGAGTTACTTGGCCATCAAGAAACTCCCATGTTCACACCTGTTGAGATTCTGCCACTATTTCCTCGTGACAATTCACCCATATTGCCAGAAATACAGATCTCAAATGGTGCACATGATCCCCACGACACTGCACAAGAAACTGAAATGGGTGTTCTAGCACAGCCAATTGTGGGAGAATCCTCGAATCCTACAGTTGAAGTGCCAGTTAATATGAATATAAGAAGGGGTGTGCTATCCACACACCCCATTTTACTTCTCACACACCCCTTGATAATTTCTATCCATTGATCTTCTTCAATTCATCCGATCCAACGGCCGAAAATTAAAAAGCTGTGTGAGAAGTAAAATGGGGTGTGTGGATATCACACCCCTATAAGAAAGTCGCAGAGAGTTTGAAAGGTAGCTATATTGCCAGATTTTGTGTACCTTAATGAGGCAGAACAAAGTGTAGGTGATGATGATGACCTCATATCATACAACCAGGCCATTACTGGTGCACGATCAAAGTTGTGGAGCCAAGCTATGCATGAAGAATTGGAGTCTATGGAGAAAAATAAGGTCTAGAACCTAGTTCCAAAACTGACAGGGATCTCTAAAACTATTACTTGTAAATGGGTTTTCAAGACAAAGAGAGATTCACATGGCAACATAGACAAACATAAGGAAAGTTTAGTGGCGAAAGGTTTTACACAAAGGGAAGGAATTGATTACAATGAGGCATTCTCCCTAGTCTCAACTAAAGATTCCATGAGAATAATTCTAGCCCTCATAACTCATTTTGATTTCGAACTACACTAAATGGACATCAAAACATCGTTTCTTAATGGAGAACTTGAGGAAGATATTTATATGCATCAGCCACCAGGATTTGTTGAAAGGGGGAAAGTATCAATGTTTTGTAAATGGTGTAAGTCAATTTATGGCTTGAAAAGGCTTCGAGGCTGTGGAACAATAAATTCGATCAAGCGATGACGGCTTCTGGCTTCCAAGAAAACAAAATGGATGAATGTGTTTATCTCAAGGTTAGTGGCACCAAAATTATATTCTTAATATTGTATGTGGATGGTATTTTATTGGCTAGCTCCGACATGTCTCTACTACAATCAACCAAGAGTATGTTGACTCAAAGCTTTGATATGAAAGATTTGGGGTGGGGCTCAATTTGTTTTGGGGATAGAGATTATCAGAGATCGTGCCAAGAAATCACTTGACCTTTCATAAAGACAATACATCGATAGGGTCACCAAAAGGTTCAATATGGAAAAATGTTCAAGTGGGGAATTGCCCATTGGAAAGGGAGATAAAATGAGCTGCGAGCAATGTCCTAAAAATGAATTAGTGAAAGAAGGCATGAAAGACAAACCCAAGTATGCATGAGATCGGACTTAGCTTTTGCAGTAAGTGTATTGGGAAGATTTCAATCAAATCCTGGAACATCTCACTGGGTTGCGGCTAAAAAGCTGTTGAGGTATCTCAAGAGAACTAGGGATTTCATGTTAACTTATAGTCACGTTGACAAGCTTGAACTAGTGGCATTCTCAGATTCTGATCTGGCAGTGCGTGGATAGCAGGAAATCAACCAATGGGTACATCTTTCTTTTGGCAAACAGTGCAATATCATGAAAAATTCGAAGCAAAAGTGTGTAGCATCCTTGACTATGGAGGCTGAGTTTATAGGGTGCTATGCAGCGACTCAGCAAGCCAAAGTGGCTGTGCTGTGAGAATAAGCGGCTGTGAAATAAATCAGCAGAGTGTTTGGTAAACTTTTTTGTAAAAGTGCTTTTGGAAAAAAAAGCAATCTGATAGTGGGTCTTTTCATTAAAGGAGCACTGTAACTCTGTGTGCTTTGAAAAAAAGCCAGTTTTCCAAAGCTACAAATAGCAGCTTCAGCTTTTTCCTTTGATTTCAGCTTATTCTCACAGCAGCTTCCAAAATAAGCCCTTTTTTTTTCCAGTTTACCAAACACTTAAAACCCTCACAGCTTTTTTTCATGGGTGCTTTTTCTTTAAGCACCTCACTCCCAAACCACCCCTTAGAAACGTTGATAATCATTGATGACATTGAAAGGCCTCTTAAGTTGTATTGTGACAACAAAGCTGCAGTCTTCTTTTCGAAGAATAATAAGAGGTCTTATGCAAGTAGATTGATGGACATGAAGTACTTGAAGGTGAGGGATGAAGTGAAGATGGGAACTATTGATGTAGAGTACGTAAACACAGGTTTTATGGTTGCTAATCCAATGACAAAGGCCTTAAAAGTGGGAGTTTTCAAGAAGCATGTGTTTAACATTGGTGTAAGAGAAGCTTTTGATTCAGTTAATGAGTGGGAGTAAGCACTCGATTAACTATGTTGAACTCTAAAAAATGGGGGTAAGGCTAGCCGACATTCACCTCTCCCAGACCCTGCGTAAAGCGGGAGCCTTGTGCACTGGGTACGACCTTTTTTTTTTATTGATTACTATCAGTTGCATTACAATTCATTGTTGATTGGTTATGGTAATTTAATCGAATGATTATTTATGTTTCTTTAAACAAATTTTGGTATTGAGAATAATTTCAGTTTGATTTGAGGAACTAACATTACATTTCCTAAGATCGTGACTTTCATAGTAACATAGTATTTTGAGTTAAGTGTATGCAAAATTTGTGTGCCTTGTTTTCTATGGTTCTGCATTTTTTAGAAGGGTAGTTGCAAGCTTTTGTAGACTCAATGATCATCATGAGTTTTGTTTCATTAAGGTATATCATTGACATTCAAGTGGGTTTTTATTATTTCCAACTAACTTATTGAAATCCTTATCAAGTATATACTGAGAGGAAGAGTCATGATGGGACTAATATACTAAAGAGATAGGACTTATCACTCTTACTGATAATAAGCTGGTATAAGTAAAATCCTAGCGTGATATACATATGTGTATATATAGAAGAAGTCCCTGCTTCCACACTAATCTGATTATCGAGAGCTAAAACCCGTCTCATATAGGTTGGCTTTAGCCCACAATGGGCTCACTACTAGGAACAACTTCTTGGGCGACGAAGGGGATAACATCGTGGAAAGGCCACAACCGTCGTAAAAAACATTGGGCGGCAAAGAGAGTGTCGTGCAAAACTCGTGATGTCAGGCATTGCATGACGGAGGGAAACTCTTTGTCTCGCAAATGAAGATTGCGCAACGAAACTGGTGGTCGTTGCGTGTTCCAAGTGACGAAACTGGGGTTCGACCCCTAAACTCTTGCACAACGGATATAGAGGCCGTTGCAGTAAGATTCTAAAATTAGTTTTTTAAATAATTTATTACTTATTTTTAAATTAGTTTTGTAAATAAAAATGTAAAGAAGAATATTGAATTAAACATTTATTGTAAATGTACATACAATGGAAAAAAGTATTTTTAAATTATAAAACAATTTAAAACAAACTAAAAAAAGTAGTCCTTGACGTCACAATCGCTGACTGGTGGTATTATTACTGTGTCAGGGGGGTTGGGAGGTCGTTTCTGGAGGTGGTTCAACATCGGGGAAGTGAATGCCAGAGATTTGAAGTGCACGACGTATTTGGTTCATCAAATTGTTTTAAGCCACAATTTGAGACTGCTGGGCCACAATCTGCTCCTTCAAGCCCGCCACTTCAAATGTTAGCGTTTGGACCTCTTCAGTTCTCTGCTTGGAGGATGAGGCAGACGAGTCCTGAAGGCGGGCTTTCCCAAGCCCTCAGTGAACATTCCCATGCCGACGACCAAGGGTTTGATCAAGTGTATCTGTCATGATCTGAAACCCAGCATCCTCACGAGGAAATACCTCATCGATCGGGGTCTTTAGGAGAAGCTGGGAAACCACCTCATCCATAACGGTCTGGCCCTTCTTCATCATGGTGGACTAGAAAAATGAAAAAAAACAAATTAATTTGAATATACATGTAATTAATATTAATACTAATTGAATATTAAAAAATTGAAATAACTTACATGAAGCTGCTCCGTCAGCTCATCCCTGGGCAGAACATACACCTCCTTGAACATGTTAATTTCAGGAATTTTTACCCCCTTGAAAAAAATTAAAAAGTGTTAACATAGATTACCAAATGTGTAATAAAGAGTAAAAAGATTGAAAACTTAAAATAAATATATGGTTACCTTACTTCGCTCTTCCAACCTATATGAGAAGTGTCGTAAGCCTGATCGATGAACAAGTTTCTTCTTCAACCGATTGATCGAGTTTGCCGTCACTTTTTTCTGTTGAATTGAAAAAAAAAACTTATTATTTTAGATATTTATAACAAATGAATGAACAAATGAAAAATTTATTTAAAATTATATAATTTTTTATTAATATATTATTGAAATATATATTATACGTACCAGGTATTTCTCGTCTTGAAAATGGCCACAGAGCCAGTCCTATTTATCCTGACGGTCCACCAACTCTATAGGGCACCCAACTTCTAGAGCGACATTCGGACCATCATATAGCTCATAATGCTTGTGGAGGTCGCTCTTCCATTGAGTGAACCTACTGGAGCAAAGGTTGTTGATGTATTGCAGTTGATTGACATCAAGGTTGGAGAGCTCATAGTGATGCTGCAAAACTGAACAAATAAATAGTAGTTAAAACTTATAATCTTTGTATACTTTAATAAAAATTTAGTATTTGAGGTTAAAAATACTTATCGATAATTCATGAAAAACGACGTCTTTGACTTCTTGTGGGATAGCTCTCCATGACTCCCACATGAGGGGGCAATGGTTCTTGATAACTGACCCAACGTCGGTGCCCAACGCACTGTGCTGCTCCTTTGTTGTAGCTGCACAATGTCGAGGATCCCACATAATGGTGATCTTCTCGGTCGTAGTGCGAGTGGTCTGTGACGTCTTAAGGAGTCTGCCAAGGCCCTTAGTTTTTTTTTATTTTTTGACCTACCAAATAAACAAAGTAAACATTAGATGAATTCTAGTTTGAACCAAAAATTCGTTAGAACCTCCCTTAAAACTATAACATTTCCTAAAACCTGCAGACAATATAACAACAAAAACAACACATCCACCCAACAATTCAAACAGTTTATACCAATTGGGGATGTTAAAACAAAATTTACATCTTGTTGATATGACTCACAATTTACTCAGTGTTACTTAACAATAATTAATATAGGTCAAAATCACAATTCAAATTAACTAGCTAGCATGCATGTTATTCTCTGCAGAAAAGGGATCATCTCATCGTTTGACAAAGAAAGACGTAAAACCGGTTGATTGCTATTTAGCTTAGCATATTCAGATGAATATATCAATCTTTTATAGCTACAGATTAAAATGTTCAACCCAATAAAATCCACACCAATTTTTCTCTATAAAATTAGTTGGAAAAATGGTTATATGTGTGTGTGTGTGTGCGCGCGCATGGGACAAACAGTTCAAACTAATACAAATACTCTAGTTGCAAGATAACTTAAGACTAGAAAACATTTGTATCCATTAATGGAGACTATTCTGAATTATTGTTTGCAGTCAATTTGCAGCCAAAACTTGAGAAAATATTAGAAACCACATGTGACACTCGTATATTTGTAAGGAGCATAGCATTATGGCCATGAATAAAGATGAAACTAGAAGCAAGCTTATCAATGGACAAAGCAAGCTTACCTGTCTAAGACCCCTCTCCATGGACAGAGGAAGCCTCACCAGACTGCTGGGCCTCCTCAGAACTCCGGGGCCGTCGATGAGTCTTTCAGGTGCTTAGTACAGGATGCGTCA
Source organism: Malus domestica (assembly GCF_042453785.1). NCBI lineage: Eukaryota > Viridiplantae > Streptophyta > Magnoliopsida > Rosales > Rosaceae > Malus > Malus domestica. The sequence goes on from NC_091668.1 coordinate 14,440,659, forward strand.
TTGAAGAAGTCAATGACGCAGGAGCCGTAGACACTATTGGCCCCAAATTCTTGACCGAATGGACACCCGTCATGGCCATATCAAGTGTGGAGGTCGCAGCCGCACTACCTCCTGGAGAAGGTGTCAGACTGCTCGTCGGTTTGATATTAAGTTCGACATCTACAAAAACAATTAATTAAAAAGTTACATTCCACTACTTTAATCTGGTTTGGATATACTAAAACATATCCTCACCTTGACAATTAGAAATAAATAAATGAAATTGTAAACAAAGTTCCAAATACATTCCTAAGTTACAAAACTTGTACAAATTATGAATGGAAAGCAGTTACAAAAATCGAAAAAAATGACAACAACTGGTACCATGACAGTTACAAAACTTGTCGCAACCATGTCCATGTGTAATGCAAATGTGAATGAGGGTAGAATGTGTGATATAGTAGCTCAATGTCTTAGCGAATGGGATGACATGACAAAGTTAAACACAGTGCTCAATTCCCACCAACCAAATAAAATGAGAACTTAGAGTAAGGTTTTACATTCTTAAAATGAGATGATGAAATTAATTCCAACTAATTATCAAATGCATGGCATTATAAAGTCAAAACCAACCTATTATCAAATCAATAATAAGCAGCAGTTAGATTCTACATGGTGAAAATTAGTGAGGTTTTAGTGAGGTTTTACCAATTAGAATTTGCAGTTAATTGATGATATTGTACATATGGAAGAAGAAACTCAGAAATGAAGGTAAAAATCTCAGACAAGGACTCCAACTTTTATTTCATTTCTTTGTATATGATTATAAGATTGAGGAACAAAAATATAATCCAAAGTATCATGACATTGACAATGAAAAATGCAATAGATAAGGTGTTAGTATTTTATTTCAAAAGTGTAACTAACTGCTCACATCATTTTTAGCAGTAAGGATTAAGAACTTATTTCCTCAATGAAGAACACATGAGCATAGCTCACATAGGGGTGGCAAATTTAGCGTTGTATCGCAGGTATAGTCATAGGCATTTTTTCTTTTCTTATACCTTTAAAAATAAAAGAGAAAATTAGGTCAAAATAGTATTTGGTAAGTGCTTGAAGGGATCATCAGGCTTTTATGGATAAAACCGACTTCTTTCCAAATCTGATATGCAACTGTTACTAATGTAGTAAATGAAAACTTCAAACTAATAAAGCAAATTAAGAAATTATGTAGCCTATTTAGTATGTTATAGTTATATCACTTTCATTCCGATACCACCGATAAAGTTAGAGCACCCAACCAAGTACCAATTGATATGAGTGGAGATGCACAAGATGGTAAATATATTCATATGTGAGACTTCACATTCCAATTGTGTAAACACACTCAATGGTACCCTCATGTGTAGTGTAGAGTAACTTGAGCTAAACACATGGAGCTAAGAACGCGGACAACACATACATAGGATGCCATGAGAGCACGTGTAACCGTTGAGGCTTGACACGTAGATTGTGTGCTTGGATACGTGATGTAAAATTATGTGCATGGCTTTGCAGTCCCGACGTAAAGATTTATACTCTAAATAATGACTACACCATTCTAAACCTAGACACACAATTGCAGCTACACAACTTCTCCATAACCAATAATTGAAAAGGTTCAAAACTCCATCTAAAACAAAAATTGATTACACATAATTGATACTGACATATCGGAAACATAAACAAATGCATCAAGATCCAATTTTGACGCTACACTAGGAACAACTATAGTAAGGTGGGTACCACATGCATGTTGTGACTACAAAGATGCTAATTTGAAGTCTCAACTCTGATAAGAAAAAAAGAACAAGCAACCCCTCTTCTCATGAAACACATATCATGTAAAAATAATCATCTCATTACCCCATTTGCATTGATTTTCTCAGCAAACAAACAGAATCACAGAACAACAAAATGATGCTAAAACAAAACAAAACTCAATAGAATCCAAATCACAAACCCTAAACCCAAACTTTAAACTTTATCATCAAATCTTCAACCCCATAAACCCTAAAACAAAAAATAAAACAAAAACCCAACATGCTAAAAGTGATTAATCAAACACAGAGGAACTGAATTATTCAGAAACAATGGGAGAAAAAATTTTAGACCTTGGAGAGTTCAAGGAGCATGTTTTCACGAAGTTTCGCGTTTTCATCCTTTCAAATTTCTAACTATCATAATAAAAAAAATTGTCCTAGTAAAACACATTTTTCATTATCTAGAAACAAAATACGAATACATAATTATAATAAAAAATAATTAATAAATTAATCAATAACCCAAGATCCCCAATTTGAACCCTAAATTCATAACCTAGGATTCCTAAATCCCTTACCCAGGATTCCCAATTTCAACCCTAAATCCCTAAATGTTGTAATTAGAACAATTCAATAGAAAAATCAATGAAAATTGCACTTATAAATAATCGAATTAAGGGAGATGAATTAAGGAAGACTAGGTGCTTACCTAGTAATGTTGTGGCGTCGGGGAGAGGGCGTGGCGTCGAAGTGGGCAGATGTGATAGGGAGAGTGACAGAGAGACACACAAACAAATAGAGTGCGAGAAAGGGAGAGAGGATCTTGAGTTCGAACAAAATTGAGAGAGAGATTAAGTGCGTTTGAGATAGAAAGCGAGAGAGAGAGAGAGCTAAAGTGCCGAAATAAAAACGCGCCTAATTTTGGCAAAAAAATCAAAATTTTTCATGTTTGCGTGATGAGGGTGTTTAAACTTACGTCGCGCCATAGTTAAAAAAAATGAATTTTTCAATATTTTCGCGACAAACATTTATAAAACGTTGTTGCGCATATGTGTAAATTTAATTTATTTTTTTGTTTAAATAAATAAATAAATAAATAAATTTATTTTGTTACAAAATTTAAAGGAAACTTTTGCTTGTATACAAAATAAATACCATTCAATACATATCATTACATTTACATCACAAATTTTCATTAATCCTTTGAACTAGAATAAATATAATCACTATCGTCAGATTCAGACTCCCATTCCTCCTCATTTGTAGGCTTGTCAACATCGTCGTTCGTGCGCTTGGGGGCATTGTATTGCAGTAGATCCCCGAGGTCAATCATAATGGAGTCGATCGGTATTTCGATTTCAAGACGTCCGACTACCTGATACGGTTCTTGTACAATAGTCATATCCCGTAGTGTATCTACACCAAGTACCATTGAAGTTTCCAATCGTTGGTTAGCAACGTCACCATAATCGTCATCGACAGCAGGATCTCGGTTCGGAATATCATACAGCCCTCTGTGGTCAATCTTCTATATAGAAAATTTGTTTGGCCATCGTTGCCAAAATGTAGGAGTCATCGTTATACCAACATCTGTGTGTTGACTGATAGCAAACCATTGTCTCGCTTAATACCTCTAACCCTACGTGGGTTTGTATCAAACCGGCGACACTTAAACAGGATAACTTCACATTGGTCTTTGTAAAGCAATTGCACAACACTTGTCAGTTTTCCATAGAAATCAATGTTTGCAATGTCGCCCGCACCTGGGACTTGTACCCCATTATTTTTCTTACAAAGCTTGTCATTGCGATCATCTGCCAAAAACTTGATGCCATTTACATGACGACTGGTGTACAATTCTGCACTTAGGGGCCTAACAACCATGTTCAACAATTTTTCAATGTAAGCGGGAAAATTCATTTCGTTCAATTTCTTCACCTAAATAAATGAGAAAAAGTTGCCGTGTTAGTGTAGCATTTACAATTACTCAAATAACCCAAAACACAAACAACTTACATTTTCACGAAACCATTGAGGAAACAATTCACGATGCTTTTTGACATATAAATGTGAAGGAAGTTCCCGCTTCATCAACCTTTCATGCTCATCTAGGTAGGTAATTGCCTTATCACAATTATTAAGTACAAACGAATGTGTTACCTCCATGTCCATTTTGTCAAACGATTCCCCTTTGATTGGTTCGCCAAATGGTCGTGTAATTTGGACACAAGCAAAAAGTTTTGCACTTCTCACACACCGTCATTATTGCGTTAATGTTAGTTGAACGTAGTCTCAACATCTTGTAGGTACATTGCACAAAATGTAAGTGACTCAAATCCGATTCATGCCTCCACGATTGATCCTTTGGTCTTTGCCCTGTTATGTACACTCTTTTTTAATTCACCCAGTAGTCTGCATAAATAAGCAAATTATCGTATAAAATTAGTCAAATTGTACATACATCACAAATTAAAGTATTTATGGCGATTATATACCTTTCTATCAGATACATCCATCAATAGTTTAATGGTTCGGCTAGAAGTGCCTCATTCGGCAAGTGAATCATCACGTGGATCATGCATGTGAAGAAAGTTGGAGCAAATATTTGTTCAAAATTGCATAGCACTTCAATAATATCGTCGCACAACTGTTTAACATCGAACTTCTGCAAAGATCTTGCAGTTAATTGAGAAAAATATCTCGCCAACAACATAATTGGTTTAACCACATCTTCGGGCAAGAGATGTCGAATTCCCACTAGGACAAGGCATTGAAGTATGACATGACAATCATAACTCTTGAGGACAAAAAATTTGCCTCCATCCACGTTTGCGCAATGGCCGATGTTTGAAGCATACCCATCTGGAAACTTTACAGAAGATGCAAACTGCAAAAGCTCTTTCCTCTTTTCCGGTTCCATTGAAAATGATGCGAGCTTCTTTCTAGCTATGTCTTCGTCCCTCGTCACCCACAAACCTGGCCTAATGCCCATTTTTTCCAGATCAATTCGAGCTTTTATTGTGCCCTTTGTTTTTCCCTCGATGTCCAGTATAGTTTCGACCAATGTATCAAACACATTTTTGTCAACATGCATTACATCGATGTTGTGTCTCAATTTTACTTTGCACCAGTACAGGAGCTTGAACAACCTCATCTTATGTGTCCAGTTTAGATGTGTGTCTGGTCTTGTCCTATTTACGGATTTGCCTAAAGGAGCAAAATCTAACCGATTCACCTTAGCCAAAATTTCATCGCCGAACCATTCTCTAGGGCTTGGTCGAAGCTCTATGCTATTGAACAAGGTTGTCTCGTTCTGACGCCACTCATGGTCCCATGACAACCACCTACAATGGTCTAGGTAACAAACTTTTCCCGTGTACCGACTAGACGTCGTGTCCTATTTGCAAATTGGGCATGCGTAATAGCCCTTAGTGCTCCACCCAGACATCATAGCTTACGTAGGAAAATCTTCTATAGTCCACATCACGGCTGCTTTCAAAGTGAACATCTTCCCGATAGATTTATCGTATGTGGGAACACCGCTTTCCCATAATTCTTTTAGTACATTGACCAACGGTTGTAAATACACATCAATACACCTGCTCGAATCTCTAGTTATCAACAACGTCATCATCATATATTCTTTTTTCATGCACTTCCAAGGTGGCAAATTATACCGAATTGCGAAGATTGGCCAAGTGTTGTGGTTTTGGTTTAGAACCCCGAATGGATTAAACCCGTTTGTCGCAAGTTCCAATCTAACGTTTCGGGGCTCACGTGCAAATTCGGGGTACAACCGATCAAACTCTTTCCAAGCCTTTCCATATGCTGGATGTTTCATAACCTCATGTCGCTTGCAACATAGTGTATGTCGACATATACAATTGCTACAACTTGGGCTTTAATGGGAGATAACGCATAACTTTCTGTAGAATCTTCATTCTTCTATTATGAGATGTCATTTTAAACTACGACTCATTACATACAGGGCATTTATCCAATGCTTGATTCTCTTTGTAGAACAAAATGCAATAATTTTTCACGCATGAATTTTTTCATATCCTAATCCAAGACCACTCAACACTTTCTTTGCACTTTTATGATCTTTAGGAAGGCAATTGTCCTTTGAAAGAATCCTCTTGAAAACCCCCAAAAGGTAATCAAAACACTGGTTTGACATACGAAACTTTGTTTTTCCATGCATCAACTCAATAATGGCCATGAGCACCGAAAATCCTTCGCAACCGAGGTATAATTTTTTCTTGGCACTTTTTAATATTTTTTCGTATTTTTCGAATGCTTCATTGTCCATGGTAGGAGGGGCGTCATATTCTACGTCCACATTCGTATTCGGAATAGCGGTTGGAAAAGCATTATTGATAATGTCATAATTTGGTCATTTGGCTCCACAATAGATTTAATTGTATCCACTACTCGGGTAATGTGGGAGGAAGAAGCATATTGTATTATTCCATGTAGTATAGGTTTACATCATCACTAAATGGTATCGAATAGTTTCAAAATATGAAGGAATATTTTGTGAAAACATGTTCATTTAAGCAACATCATATAGCATGCAATTAACAATTAAAGGCGGAATCATGCTAGCATGCACTTAAAAACAAAACATTAACCAAGAAATTCAAAGCCTAGTAGATTGGTGAACCATTAATCAACTCAAAACAAAGTGAGTTGAAATTTATACCTTTGAAGATTCCTCTTTGCATAAGCAAAGGCTAATCACCCAAAGAGAGGGCCTTCATTCCTTGCATCTTAAATCTATGGATTTGGATGGAAGAATAGGTTTCTCCAAGTTCCCAAAATAGGGAACCTCTAAGTCTCTTCACCAAGAAGAGATTGGAGAAGAAATGAGTGACCTTGGAGTAGTGGGATTGCAAGATGCACCCCCCAAGGTGGTCGGCCTCTTTAGAGAGAAATGGAGAGACATGTTCTCTCCAATTTTCCCCAAAACTAACCCTAATGAATTTTAGGCTATAAAGTCATATTTATACCTTTATTCATTTGAGTGGCAAACTTGTAATTAAGTCCAAGTTCACTACCCTTAGCATCATGACCGGCCTTGGGGTATTTTTGGGTTGTTTGGGCCTTTGTGAATCATTATTCATTAAGTTGTCATACAACTTAAGTTAATGGGCTTGACGTTCGAAGCCCATTGGGCCTTAAGGTCCAAAACTATCCCGAGGTCTTTAACGAACTTATTCGTTTGATTAATTAACATATTAATTAATCATTGCCATAAATAAATGATTAAACCATTTAATCATTCTTACTCATCTCCGTTTAATCTCCAATCTCCACCTCTTATGGTGTGCGATCCATTAGGTTCCTTTTAGCGAGGCAGTGGGCGATTAAAACCATTTTACATCGATTGTGAATTGAAACTTACTTTCAATTCTCCCTTTAGTGATTACACACGTTTAGGGCTTCCACAAACCATGAGTGACACCTAGCAGCATATCATGGTTACCCAAGCTAATCAGAAGAGGTTAGAGAACCTATTCAGTTTGGGATTACAAATGCAATACGGTCTTTCTCTAATCTAATACTCTTGACCACATTGTTTGGTTTGATAGTTTATATGTTCATGTCTACTATCCAATGTGATTCGTGTGCTTATATGATTTCCTTGAATGTGATTTAGAACGACTTTTCTAAATCTCATTCATACTCTGGCCAGAGATTCTAATCATATCATAGAGTATTCTCCCTCAAACAGTTTGAAGGTTAGAGATCCCTTGTTGCGCATTCACTTGCCTCCATGGCTAAGTGGCTTAACCCCAACGATGCCGTGGACACCCTCCTGATGCAGTGACTTTGACATAATCAAAGATCAAGGACTTAACCACAAGACAACTATGATGCCTCAGGTCAAAGGACTACTTTGCATTATCCTAACCATGAGTTCTCATGTGACATGAGTATGAGAACTCTTCGTCGATCACGTTCAGTGAACTCATTCTCTATTGAGCACCTACGTACTTGTCTTGATGTCACACACACCAATGACTCGAGACTAGTCACTCTCCCTGAGAGAAGACATAGCACGTACCGATCTTGATGGACTGTCAATGCCCAATTGGCAATCCTATGATCAGGAACATTTAGGATGTGTCTACGAAAGAATGGTCTCATGAATCTAACTTCATTAGATTACATTCTCCCAATCACATATTCCTTGGACTTTATCGTTTAAGCATATAACATTTATATGAGAAGGCTCAAACAATAATCTTTGCCCTTTATATTAAACTAGATTAGTTTAACATGTGAAATGTACGTAAAGTATCATCATATGATTGGCTTTAGGGCACATTTCCAACAATCTCCCACTTGCACTAGAGCCAATCAGCTTAGTCATCAGTGATGATACCTCTTTTGTAGTCATTTCATAAATGGCTGAATTGTAGGCCTAGGCAATGGATATCTATATGTTATCCATAGAAGCAACCTTGAGAATAACGACGTCACCATTATACATGATTCTCAATCATGTGGTTCAGTCTCTCATATGAGTTCGGACCTTGATGAGACCTTGATTCCCTGGCTTGAGCTATCGCCCCATTAGTGTCATAGTGTCGATACACTAGATACACTTTCTGGTTGAAACCGAATAGAGAGTTCATAAATGAACTTTCCCATCCAAACAACATTGTTGCAAACTTCTATATGGCAATATACCTTGCATTCATAATGGAACACACTAAAGTCATTACTTTAATATTTCCATCCAAATATCTCTTTAGTCATAATAAAGAGATATCTGTTTATCTCTTCATTCATAATGAAGAAACATCCCATGATGGATTAGATTCATAATCTAATACATTTACGCTTCCATTACGTTACTCTAATTCTTCCTCGATCTTTGAGGAATTTATCCTTTAGTATTTCTTAAATACTTAAGGACTCACTTGACAGTTGCCATGGTTCTGATCCTGGGCTTGCACTGATATCGTCTTGTACCGTTCTAGGTACAACTCATATCAATGTTTTTCATACAATATGAAATACATAAATCACCTTTATGCGTATGCATAAAGGATTCTATTTACGCATTATTTCTTTGGGAGTCAAAGGGTACGTTCCCTTTGAGAAGAGCTACCTCCTAGTCTCACTAGAGTTGTTCTTCTAATTAAAGTTTATCATCATATGAGAAACTTCCTAGCATCTTTTGTCTATTATTAGGGATTGATATAATCAAATTATATCCTAGAAACTTTCCATCCCATGTATATAGACTATGTCTCCCATATACATTCTATCTTTATAGAATGTTTAAAGTCATAACTTTAACGAAGAAATATTCTTTTCATTTCCAAAATTAATATATCATATATACATTCATATATATCACATATATATTTATATATATATATATATATATAAATTTAGGAATATGATTAACTCCCACTAATCTTTTGTAAACCTAGTAAACAAAAGATTCATATACATCTTTATGAGAAAGCAAACGATTTGACCTTTCTCTCATAAGACGCTTATAGCTCCCACTAGCTTGCTAAGATCCATGATGGATGGATCTCTACAACTTACATGTCTTGTGATTCATAGTTTTAGACATATATTATCAAGACTATCTTAATAATGGTTTCGAAAACCCAAATTATGTCCAAACATTGAATCACCATTTAGTTGTAGCTAGCAATCTTCGAATTAATTGAAACTAAGACTACGTCAAAGATGGTTCCTTCAAAGTCAACCATTCTCTTTGATTGTAGTCACCTTAAGCTACCAATTAGCTATGAAGGTTTCATTATTTCGAGTCAAATGGTACTTTACCATTTTCTTGAGTATATATCATATATATACTCTGAATGTAGTCATAAGGATTTTCAGTCTTAGTTCTTTCGAATTAAGAGGTGCAACTCTATGACATAGTCATAAAGTTCAAAACCATTCAACTGAGACGGTTTATAAATCCTTATCGACTACCTTGGAGCTTGAGGTATAGGAACTAGGTTGTTATATTTGTTGATTACTTTCTTGTCTCTCAAAGAACCCATTCTTTGAGTTCTATCTATAGTTCATTTGCTTTTAGGCAAATCACATTGTAGGATTACAATGAACTACCCAACAAAACAACATTTGTTAGTTGGTTTATAGAAGCGATATCCAAAAGTTAATTTAAGGATATCCTACAAGATTGTTATCAAACAAATATTGCTTATTTGCACTCAACCCCAAATCTTAACATGCTTAAGATTTGTCTTTCTTTCCAACTACATCTTATGGAGTCATGAAAAATTTGGAAGATCTTCTAATTGACAATCATATTGTTTTTAGAAGTATATATCCTATATTTGGGTAATAGATAACATCTAACGAACTAAATCTTATTCGAGTTCGTTCTTCTCCTTATGGAGAAATCTATTATCTTATGATGCTTATTTCCTTGATATCTTTCAAGGAAATTGTTTTAAAGTGTTACCTTATCTTGGATCAAATCTAAGGAGGTAAATACTTTAGACGTCTTACTCATCAACTTATATTTCTTGAATTCTTTGAAACCTTTTGCAAAGTATTCGAACTTGTGTTTATTCAAAATAAACTATAGTCCAACCGAGAGTGATTTTCGGTGAATGTCATATAACATGAGTAGTATTATGTTTGTGGACAAGTGCCACTAACATCTAAGTGAATTAACCTCAACAACTTTGTGATTCTTTCTTCTTTCCAAAAGAATAAAGATTCGAACATTTCGCCTCTATACAATTTTAACAAGAAGGTATTGGATCCGGATCTAACGATCCAAAGCGTCCATCTATGACCAACTCGTAATTTATGTTTTAGAGGTATCACAACTTTAGTTGGGATTAGTCACTACCTTGCAACCTCTTGGGTTTTAAGCATCATTATTTTCTAAACAGTTAACACTACCATATTATCTCTACTATAGAGACAATTAATTAGATTACTATAATCCAATCATTGATTAATAAAGAACAATGTTTTGTCAAACAAAACATTTATCCCTTTCACATAGTGACGGAATTTAGTTCCTTAAAATTGGAATGTAAAGACAATCTTTGGTTTTTCCAATTTCTTTGGTAGTTCATATGAGGAAGTAAGTACCATCTGCTTTCGCAGAGATCTACATTTGATTCACGTTTCGAATGTGAAGTATTTTCTCTTCTCTCATTAATCTTCTACTTCTTATTAGCCACACTTTTACAACGATTGTAAAACATAGTTACTAATACGGAATCAAGCATTCAAGTAGAAGAACCAACTGTTTTGAACTATTCAAGAACAATTTACAACACCTTCGAAAGGTGTGTTCTTGACACTTGCAAGACATTTCTTGCAAATACCCCTTCCAATGTCCATCCTTTCATAAAGAAAGTTTGTTCCCTTGGAGTTAATCTTATCTTCTTCATTTGACTTCTCCTTTGACTACAATAGTCATGGTCCCTAAACTCCCACTATCTCTCTTGAAACTTATTTCAATTGTGTTATACACATCAAACATTTTGGAGAGCATGTGTTTATTGTTCACTACATAGTTTACAATAAACTTAGTGAACCATTAGGATAGGGACACATAGGTGAAGTCCTTGCCTAGTTTCCGTCTCGTTAAGTGGTTTATCACTTCAACACTCAATGATTCAAAATCATCATAAGTCCATGTTAATGGACTATTTTTGTCAACCAACCATTATGTTCTAAACATAATTACAAACTTTCAAGAGTTGTACAAGGCAACTCTCATTTCTTCATACAACAATTTGTAAGTGAAGAATCATGGCACATTAAGTGTCCATGCCTTTGTGCTTTCTTCTCAAGTTCTTTGTTCATATAACAAAGAAACAAGCACTAGTGTTTGCATTGACTAAGGGTTGTTCAAAGCAACTCTTATTTCTTCATACAACAATTTGTAAGTGAAGAATCATGGCACATTAAGTGTCCATGCCTTTGTGCTTTCTTCTCAAGTTCTTTGTTCATATAACAAAGAAACAAGCACTAGTGTTTGCATTGACTAAGGGTTGTTCAAAGCAACTCTTATTTCTTCATACAACAATTTGTAATTGAAGAATAATGACATTAAAAGTGTTGTCCTCTTTATGATAGACCTTTTCTAACATATTCTTCTAATGATACATTATCAATAGGAAGATTGTGAGGATGAGACTACTTAGGTACATTTTACAAGCCATTAAAGACAATCTATGGTTTTATAGTACCAAGTCCGGAAACTAAACTTTCGGCTTTATTTGTCAAGTGTTGGATAGCGTTTGCAAATATATTGGTAAACAAATACATAACGAATATAAATTGATTGATTTTAAGCCATTTGATTCGGGTCTTTAAATCAAATAGCACCACCCACTATTTTTGGCAAATTCCATATCCCTCATTGGAATTCGAGAGTTTTGGATGAAACTCTTAGTAGGTTATGGGAGGCTCACTATTACCAAGCCCACCTCAGAAGAACTCCATATTGGCTAGCAACAATAATAATGAGAGAGTACGCTTACTCATTTGCAACTAATGCAAGTACCCATCTTATTTGGCCTCTAGAGAATGATGCCTCAGAAGAACTCTATATTGGCACCATTGCACTTAGTTAAGTCATTCCCACCATGCTAGTTCAAGTAGGGGTTCAAGAATGGCCTCAGAAGAATATCATATTGACCACACTCGTTGCCTACCTTCACTTCATCATATGTGTATAGGCTTCTCCTGAATGTAAGCACATACTTTGCAACCCCAGAACTGGACGAATACGTTGTATGAGTCACAAACGATTGAAGCCCACCACGGTGGAAGGCCACGAAAGAGCGTTCAAAGCACTCTCACGCTTTTCAACTTAATAATGGTTTGGTTGAGGGTTTTAGGTCTCATCACAATTTTGGTTTGGTCCTATTACAACTATTGGTCCATCTCATTGTTTTAGTTGTATATAATACTCCCACTATGCTTTTAAAACGGTTTTTAAAGCAAGAGTATATGATACTACTAACATAAACTTTGCATTCATTTAATGGACTATATAGTTGCCTTAGGGCCTTAGGATGACTATGAACCTTTGTTTAGATTCAACACGAGCCTAGTGTTGAATCTCGGTCTAGGAATGGTGATTGATTTTAGTTACGCGTTTAATCACATTAAGGCGTGTTGTCTTAGGGGCGTTGGACCCAACTACTTCATTTTCATGCATATCAAATAAAGCAAGAAAGAAGTACTTCAAAGTAAAGGTGAGCTTATGCTCATTACAACATTTGCATATAACAAATTACTTTAAAGTAAAGAAGAGCTTAAGCCCTTTTACAACATTTGATCAAATCAAATTACAACCAAAATTAATCTACACATTCCCATGGTTCAAACAAATTTGAAACGGCCTATCACATAGCTCAATTATATTAGGCTTAGGTTCATAATCACCCTTTAATTAATTAACACTTTAACTAATTAAATTGAATGCAACATTTTCATTTGGTTTTTGTATCCATAAAATTGATTTAAATGGAGCTAAACAAAATGAAAATCCAATTCTCATTTAAAGAGACAAAACAATTTTGTTCTCAATCTAATTTGGGCCATCATGCAATAACCACAACTCATTTGGGTCATAAAGCAATTAACCTCAACTTTTGGGCTATATTGCAAAACTTTTGGGGTCACTTTGTAAAGACACAAAAGTCCACTACTTCATGTAATTACAATAGAACCCAAAATTTAATCAATGCAAAAACTTCATTAAAGGATCAAAACAATTTGTCCTTTAGCGTTTTTGGACCTTAACGTAAAAACGTAAACTTTTGGGCCAAAGTGCAAATACACAAAAGTATCAAAACTTTATGTAATTGCATAAAAGCCCCAAAAGTACTCCCACTTGAGGGAGGGCCGGTTTTGGAAGAAGAAATGGAGTGATGTGTGTGTTGATTTGTAGTTTGACATAAAGCATGCAAGTGCACAAGTGGTGTGTGTGAAAGGGTTTTAATCCTTTCACACCCACCAATATTTCTATTGCCATTTAAACAAATATCTAAAACATTTAAACATTTGAAAAACATAAAACATAAACTTTATGAAATAAATCAAAACTTTGAATCAAAACACAAACCTTTTTGTTCTTGGCAAAAATGTCAAGAACAATGAAGAACACTCATGAAAAAACTCAAAATTTTCCATGAACATTTTTCACCCAAAAACATTCCAAAACCATTCAAACTTTAGGGAAATAACATCTAACCAAACTAGGGTACATAGGGGTTCCAAAAGTCACTTGAAAACACTTTTAACAAGTCAAACAAGAACCCAAAAATCCACCCTTTGGATTTGGCCGAAAATCCCCAAAGTCATGGCACCAAATTTTAGCTCCAATATTCATGCTCATATGAACTACATCTACAACATTTGAGATGACAAACTTTCAAACAAAATTTACATTCAAAGAAGCAAGAATAAAGCTTGTAACAATTACAACTTTTAAATCACAAACTATGAACTACAAAACACAAAAGGATTCACCAACTACTAGACCTAGGCTCTGATACCACTTGAAGGAATATTTTGTGAAAACATGTTCATTTAAGCAACATCATATAGCATGCAATTAACAATTAAAGGCGGAATCATGCTAGCATGCACTTAAAAACAAAACATTAACCAAGAAATTCAAAGCCTAGTAGATTGGTGAACCATTAATCAACTCAAAACAAAGTGAGTTGAAATTTATACCTTTGAAGATTCCTCTTTGCATAAGCAAAGGCTAATCACCCAAAGAGAGGGCCTTCATTCCTTGCATCTTAAATCTATGGATTTGGATGGAAGAATAGGTTTCTCCAAGTTCCCAAAATAGGGAACCTCTAAGTCTCTTCACCAAGGAGAGATTGGAGAAGAAATGAGTGACCTTGGAATAGTGGGATTGCAAGATGCACCCCCCAAGGTGGTCGGCCTCTTTAGAGAGAAATGGAGAGACATGTTCTCTCCAATTTTCCCCAAAACTAACCCTAATGAATTTTAGGCTATAAAGTCATATTTATACCTTTATTCATTTGAGTGGCAAACTTGTAATTAAGTCCAAGTTCACTACCCTTAGCATCATGACCGGCCTTGGGGTATTTTTGGGTTGTTTGGGCCTTTGTGAATCATTATTCATTAAGTTGTCATACAACTTAAGTTAATGGGCTTGACGTTCGAAGCCCATTGGGCCTTAAGGTCCAAAACTATCCCGAGGTCTTTAACGAACTTATTCGTTTGATTAATTAACATATTAATTAATCCTTGCCATAAATAAATGATTAAACCATTTAATCATTCTTACTCATCTCCGTTTAATCTCCAATCTCCACCTCTTATGGTGTGCGATCCATTAGGTTCCTTTTAGCGAGGCAGTGGGCGATTAAAACCATTTTACATCGATTGTGAATTGAAACTTACTTTCAATTCTCCCTTTAGTGATTACACACGTTTAGGGCTTCCACAAACCATGAGTGACACCTAGCAGCATATCATGGTTACCCAAGCTAATCAGAAGAGGTTAGAGAACCTATTCAGTTTGGGATTACAAATGCAATACGGTCTTTCTCTAATCTAATACTCTTGACCACATTGTTTGGTTTGATAGTTTATATGTTCATGTCTACTATCCAATGTGATTCGTGTGCTTATATGATTTCCTTGAATGTGATTTAGAACGACTTTTCTAAATCTCATTCATACTCTGGCCAGAGATTCTAATCATATCATAGAGTATTCTCCCTCAAACAGTTTGAAGGTTAGAGATCCCTTGTTGCGCATTCACTTGCCTCCATGGCTAAGTGGCTTAACCCCAACGATGCCGTGGACACCCTCCTGATGGAGTGACTTTGACATAATCAAAGATCAAGGACTTAACCACAAGACAACTATGATGCCTCAGGTCAAAGGACTACTTTGCATTATCCTAACCATGAGTTCTCATGTGACATGAGTATGAGAACTTTTCGTCGATCACGTTCAGTGAACTCATTCTCTATTGAGCACCTACGTACTTGTCTTGATGTCATACACACCAATGACTCGAGACTAGTCACTCTCCCTGAGAGAAGACATAGCACGTACCGATCTTGATGGACTGTCAATGCCCAATTGGCAATCCTATGATCAGGAACATTTAGGATGTGTCTACGAAAGAATGGTCTCATGAATCTAACTTCATTAGATTACATTCTCCCAATCACATATTCCTTGGACTTTATCGTTTAAGCATATAACATTTATATGAGACGGCTCAAACAATAATCTTTGCCCTTTATATTAAACTAGATTAGTTTAACATGTGAAATGTACGTAAAGTATCATCATATGATTGGCTTTAGGGCACATTTCCAACAAAATATTCAATCATTAAGTTGTTATATTTTCTACAAGGACACCGAATTTGATTTGAACCGCGGTTGTTTGCAATTGCAAAATCGATTAACTAATTTATTCCATCCAAATAATCATCAGCACATTTGTTAGAATTAAGTATCCATTGTTTGTCCATTTCACCTACAAACAAAAAAAATATTACAAGGGTTACAACAACCTCAATTATGATATGGCACCTTATGCCTCCGGTATAGGTCCTATCTCATTCGAGAATGCACAGTTACGTGTTGTAATTTATGATTCCAACACATTAGAGATCGTGCGTGGGAATATTTTGGCAACATCTCCCTGCAACTCTTCAAGTGCACGATGTAGATACAAAAACCTACGATGCACCCGAAGAACACAAAGAGATGCTACCACATTTCCAACGTTCAAACTCTAATTCGTGAACTGCAAAATAGAATATGTAAATGTGCAATCTCAAATTGTTCAAAATTTTGGGACAATTCAAGAATTAATTGGACTGCAGTCATGGTTTCGCATCCATTCACAAAATCCAACAAATTCTCAAACAAGAAACTAAGCTTATATAAACATTGCAAAACATTTTTTGTACATCCATACAAAAATGATTGCATACAAATACACAAACTCACAACACCTAAAAACTACATACACCACAATTTAAATGAATGGAAATTAAATAAGTTAGTTCATAAAATTTATACCTCAAACTATTGGAAATTCCATCAGGGAAGGCAGTTGCTGCAATTACCAAAATTTTGGACAATTTGAGATTGCACATTTACATGTATTTTGCGGTTCACGAATTAGAGTTTGAACGTTGGAAATGTGGTAGCATCTCTTTGCGTTCTTTGGGTGCATCGTAGTTTTTTGTATCTACGTTGTGCACTTGAAGAGTTGCAGCGAGATGCTGCCAAAATGTTCCCACACACGATCTCTAATGTGTTGGAATCGTAAATTACAACATGTAACTGTGCATTCTCGAATGAGATAGGACCTATACCGGAGGCATAAGGTGCCATATTATAATTGAGGTAGTTGTAACCCTTGTAATTTTTTTTTTGTTTGTAGGTGAAATGGACAAACAGTGGATACATAATCACATACTTTTTTTAGGTGCCATTCAATTTTTTGGGCGCCATTCATGTTTTTTTCCATTCACTCTTCAATTTTTTTCAAACCATATACATATTTAATAAATAAGAACTTATTTCATTATACCATTTGTGCATATTTAATTAATATACATATTTATTAAAATGCATTAATTTTATTTATAATAAACTTTAAGTACATATTTAATAAAAAAAATTCATACTAAAAAAACTTAAAATTCATATGTAATTATTAAATAAGCAATAAAATTAAAATAAGAAACCCTATTCTACTCATCCACCTGTTGTTCTGGTTCTTATTGTAGTGCTGCAGCGCGCTCATTATCAAACTTCCACTTCTGGAATCTCAACTTGAACACGTTATCGATAGCCTTCATCAGATTTGGGTCACTTTTGTCAATGTCCCAATGTATGCAAAAATTAATAAATTAAAATCTCACTATTATATTATATTTAACACATAATTATTATTTAACTAATGAAATTAACACATACAACTAACTCATCAATCATGTACATCTTCAGCTCCTCAGAGATGGCTCTTCAAGACTCCCAATTTGCAGCACATTTGGTACGGACCAATGCTCATACGTTGGACCAAAAGCTGGCGCGCTTATCTGACTTCACAACCCCTATTATTTCGTAAGTAGTGATTCGGTAACAGCTCCCACCATAAGTGTGTTGGACCCGTACCGCAACTCTTTTCTTCTTGTCTATCAATAAAATATATTTTCATAATACTTAAGCTAAATAAAAACTTTATACAAAATGCAAAAATTTCAACACAAACCTTTTCCAGAACCTTCGCCATCCGTTGTCTTTGATGAACGCTCACTACTTTCGCCTATCGTACCAACACTCAAAGAACGAACTGATTATAATCATCAGAATTGTAAAGTGTTTCCGAAATGAAGTGTTAAGAATAAGGAGAGCAGAAGTGCATATTTATAGAAAGGTTAGGGACTTTGAGTGACAAAGACTTTGTCGCACAAACAGCTGCAGTAAATACGGTATTTATTTCTCTGATTCAGATGCACCAAATACACTGACCTAAAACTGAACGCCACTTGCGCAATGAAGCCTTTGTCGCGCAAGGGTTTTCACAGCGACATCTTTGTCGCGCAAACATTGTAGCGACGAACTTGATCGACTGTAATTATGAAGTTCATAATTACAAACAAATTTTTAGTTATAATATGTATTCTAAAAATAATTACTACCTTAAATAAATTGATATTATATTCCATTCAATTAATACATTAAATCATTAATTCCTTAAATAAATTGATATTATATTCCATTCAATTCTTTAAATAACCAAATTAAGTCCAAATACATAGCTTATAAAATAAAATAAAAAACCTTAAATTTAAATATTGTCATACAAAACATAAATTTAAAACTACTATTTCGATGGTCCTCCATTTTGCTGAACTTCATAACGCCACCGATTGTAACCTCTCTCCAATGCATCCTCCATTAACTTCATCAACTGTTCGTTTGTGTCATCATCAAGAGTATACTTACACTGTTACACATATATGCAAGTAATTAATTCTAACATATCACAAAAAATTTGACAAAATTAATTATTGATCCATCAACAGTATACTTACTAGTAATTCATCCATCACCGCCTTCTTCGCATTTTGGGCACATCTTTCCAAGAATGCCACTCAACAGTAGGACAATTATTCCTCATAGCTACAACAATCGCATGTGTGAACTTAAAATGCTATCTCAAATCATTCGGCTCGGCAGCGGGCACGGTTTGATCCTTGTTTTTATCCTTCATCCTAGCATGAACATAATTGTAAAGCAGAAACGCATATTTATAGGAAGGGTAAGGCCTTTGCACGACTAAGACTTTGTCGCTTAAAGACCCGCACTAAATAGTCCAGATTCTTCTGATTCACATACATTGAATAATTTGAATCAAAACTGACAACAACTTGTGCGATGAAGCCTTCATTGCGCAAATGTTCTTCTAATTCCCATGCTTCGAATGCTTTGCCCCAAAAACTGAAGGATCTTTGCACGACGAAGACTTTATCGTGCAAAGTTTTCTCGGGAAAACCTTTGTCGCGCATTTATTTTACGCCAAAAAAAATCCCTAGGGTTTTCTTATTGGTTTGCGCAATGAACACCTTTTTCTCGTCATGCAGACACTATTGCGCCAGAAATGCCTCCGTCGCTCAAAGTTCACCATCTTTGGATGACGAAGGATCTCTTGTCGTTGCGCAAAACATCTTTGGGCGACATATTTTGCTTTGTCTTGCAAAATTCAGTCGCGCAAATAGTTTTTCCTACCAGTGGTTAGCAATAGACTGTAGTACTAAGTGGCTTCCAATTCCATGTTAACCAAAAAACCCAACGTAAGACTGAAATGGAGTGTTATTTGTATTTTGAAATACTTAACTAAATAACATAAAATACTTTACTTTTAGAGTGTAGAAATTGCTTTTCGTAGTTACTTCACAAGAATAACATGGTAGGTTGAGGCGTGTAAGTTCATTGTCCTTAAAAGTAGATTTCACCCCTCAGAGACAATGCCTTGGTGTAGCAGGTTATGGCGCCTTACTTTCTAGGATTTAACAACCTTTGGTCTTTATAAATGTACACTCATAATACTTTGAATCTATGAGCAGCTCAATTATTTCGTTTGGTAAAGAGGAAGTAAAGTATATAGTAGTACTCGGAAGTAAACATGTCATTTGTGTCGTGTTTCTCATGTTCGTGTCATTTTCATGACATACCCGATATCTTAAAGGGTCGGGTCATGTTACTCCCATTAAAGTAAGCAAGTAATATGACCCGACCTGAAATCGACTCATTAATATTATCAGGTAATATAACCTGACCTGTTACCCATTAAAGAAAATATATTTTAAATTGAAAATGAAAAATATAATTCGACCCAAAAAAATGGAAAACATAATACTAAATTAGTATATGTGTATCGCATTGTCACATAAATATTACTTCAAAACATAAATAATAATAATAATAATAATAATAATAATAATAATAATAATAAATAAATAAATAAATAAATAAATAAAATGAAATAAAATAAAAACATTTGTCTTTCAAGTATTACATACCCCAAAATAAGAGCCTAATAAAAAAACATTAGTACAGTACTACAAAATACCAAATGTTCAAGGATATGCAAAATGAAGGGAGTTGTATTTTCAAGGTTGAGAAAGCAATCCTGAGCGTTTATATATGCTTTCATATTTTTCAAACTTGTACATTAATGATTATGAATTTTATTTATTTTGTACTCCCTTAAATACACTATTCATGAGGTCTTGTATGGTTCTAAAAATTCAAATGGCGATGTACCTATCCTCAAAGCGTAGAGGATGCGATCACGAGCATTTGCCTATTTTTTTTCACATTTTTGCACTTGTAAATTAATTATTATAATTTTTTAATGTGTTTAGTGTTTTTAAATTACTAGATATTTTTATTTTTAATGTGTTTTATAATTTTTCTATCTCACTCTTTGCCTATAGTATACTATACAAATAAATAAATAAATAAATAAAACTTAAATATAATAATACAATAATACATATTTGATATACAATATATATACACTATGCCTATTGTATTTTATAGAAAGTTTTTATTAGTTTAAAAGATTAAATTTAGGGGTGGGCACGGGCCGGGCCGGGCCCAAATTTAGAGGAATCGAACCGGACCCGCTTAAAAAGAAACAGGACGGGCCGGGTCGGGTATTGCAAATCTGATCACTAGAACCAGACCTAACTCGGCCCGTTTGAAACGGGCCGGTTCGGGACGGGTGCACGGGCCCTCTTTACTTTTTTTTCTTCTTCTTCCAGTTTTGATCGCCTCTCAGAACCGATCTTGAACTTGCTCATCGTCCTCCCGATCTTTAACTACCTTATTGTCTCGGCCAAGCTCGACTCGACCCAGACCCAGACCCGCTCCACCATCACCGTCAGATTCGTCGTCACTACAACCTTCCTCTTGCACTTGTCGAGCACCTTGAAGAGTTCCGCCCTCACATCCGCCGCATAAAACCTAACAATAATTTCATAAATTCAAAGCTAACATTTTAAATTAAAATATTTAGATAAACATATACATGTGTATATATGTGTGTGTGTGTGTGTGTGCGCGTGTGTATATATAATTTTACTGTACCTGTGGAGGACGGGGCGGGATGCGGAGCTCAATGTCGCTGATCTTGAGTCGGTTCCTGGGTATATGCTTGATTATGCTTTGTGAAGGTTGGAAAAGACAAGAGGAAGAAAGGGGTTGAGCTGAGTTTAGGGCAGGTGAGATGGGAAAGAGAGAGAGACTGTGGGAGTGAGAGAGAGAGAGGGAAAAGATCGAGAGAGAGGAGGGAAGAGATCGAGAGAGATTGAGAGAGATCGAGAGATGAGGGAAGAGACTCGAAGTGGACTCGAGAGAGAGAGGGTAAGGGTGAGGCTTGAGTGAAATTAGGTTTGAGAAGGGTAATAAACAATAGTCAGTAGGAATGAACGGTCCGGGCCAGGGGCCTGTTTTCTCTAACTTTTAGAATCGGCCCACCCTGTTATTTACCAGGAACTGGCCCGGCCTGCCCCGTTTTGTATTTATAATTTTTGGACCCGTCCCGTACCCGCCCCAAACCGCAAGGATCCACCCCGACCCACGGGTCCAGGACCCGTTTGCCCACCCCTAATTAAATTCATCTAATTAACATTTTTCTTTAACGTGTCGAAAACTGGTTACCCGCGTTCACCCCTGTGTTAACCTGTTAAGAACCTATTATTAATGGGTTCTTATTGTGTGATCCAATATCAACCCAATTAGTTATTGTGTCGACCCAAAATCTGTTATTTTCGTGTCATTTATGTGTCGTGTTAATGGGGCGTGTAAGAAATTGCTAGGTCTACTCGGAAGAAAGACGAATAATGGAGGGGAGGAGATCCGTAATAATCTTGACAAGAGGAATGCTAGCTACCTTCTCCATTTGTATTTTCCTAGTTACCTTTATCATTCATTGTGTGTCATGTGTCTTCCATTATCACTTGACACTAGGTTTTTTTATTTTTTTTGAAGAAGAAACGATAGCTGATTTTATTCATAATATCAAGAAAGTGTACAATCTTGTAAAACTGCATCCCAAAAAAGATCTGGAGGATCCTCAAACCAACAACTAGAAAAATTAGAAATTAAGGCCAACTTGGCCATTATATGTGTCGCACAATTAGTGGACCGACGAACATGTTGAACTCACCCTGAAGATTATACTTAATATCCTCGAACAATAAACCATAGGCAGAGGAATCACAAGTAAGGCTTCCAATAGCCTACACAACCTGCAATGCATCATATTCCAGAATAATTTGGGTCCAACTACATTGAGATGCCAGCTGAAGGTCCTCACGAGAAGCCAGGATCTCAACCATATTATGAGAAATCACATAAGAAAATTTTCAGGCGAAACTTCCAGCATTGCTACCAGCTTCAACTCGGAAAACAACACCAATACCCCCAGACTGAGTAGCTGCGCAATACTCTCTATCAACATTTATTTTGATCCAATGCAAATGAGGATGAGACGAGTGAGATGGGGACAATACAGAACACTTCGAAGAGGCAGGTTGGGCAAGAAGAAAGTCTGATAAATAAAGGGCAACAAGTTTACTTACCGTAGCAAGGTTCTCCACCTTGTTATCCCATAGCAAAGAGTTCCGAGCTCGCCAAATGGAATGGATAAGTATGAGGAGAATATCAAATTGGTTGCGAGGAAAGGCAATATCACAGTAGCAAAGCCAATCAATAAAGGAAGAGGTTGCTGCAATGCTAGGACCAGGTGCAATGTTAGAGGCAAACAAAACAGCTCTTGCAAATGAACATCCGTTGAAAACATGTAGCACAAAAAACTAGGTATTTAATTAGCTTAGAAATTGACAATTCATATCCCTTATAAATCAGTTATAATTATTTTTTTCTTTTTCCATTTGCCTTTTCCAAACCCTACAATCCAAACGAGACGGCGTCTTCTCCGATGACAACGATGTCGGCATGGATGATAACGGCTTTCTGTGCACCGTTTGAGTTCTAGTACAGTCAGTATGGAGGTTAAGCCTTTGGCCGATCACAAGCGGCCTTTCTGCCCTTCGACCCGCCCACAGGCACCGTTGGGCTAAGCATCTGCCATAGGTAATTGTTGGGGCGACAATGGAGTAGTGGGAGAGAAAGGGTCGGCCAATTTTTTATAGGTGAAGTGGAAAGAACAAAATGAAAAGAAAATGAGTTATAGCTGGTTTATGAGGGGTATGAATGGAAAAAGAATAGTCAAATTTTAAGCTAATTTTTTTTTATCACAAAGTCAACTTTCATTATGATAAAAACTAGTACAAGGCCCAAAAAGGACCGGAAAAATAACTACAGGAAAAGTAAAAGACCCAAGCAAAATGAGAGCAGTAACCTAAGAGACAACGAGAGGCTTATACAAGCTTAGGCTCGAAGGCAGCAAAAAGCAGACAATAAAAATCCCTAATCTTCAGCAACAAAAACCACATCGCCATCACCGTCACATCCTCAGAGGAAGCCAAACTCCGAACCGAGAAAGTAAACACCAGATCCAAGTCCCCTTCACGAACTCGTGCAAATATATACAAACAAAGTAACGACATACGGGTAGAGAGTGAGGCTAAGGGGGTATGTAAAATACCCAACACTTGGCCTTACTGGGGATCTGGCATAGGCATGCCAATTGGGGGAGGGGAAGTTAAAGAAGGAAGTAGATTTGGTGTCCAATTCCTGATCGGAGCCCCCCTATTCGAGTACATGATGGGATGAGGATGGAGTATCACATCTAAGGATAAGGGAGGACAGAAAATAAAAAGACATAAAGCAGTAAAAGTAGGCAAAAGATGCCAGATAAGGGGCATGAAGCCCAGATATGAGTGTAGACATCGAAATTTCGGTAAAATAAATGTTGATCAAAAATTAAAATTTCAATGTTTATGTGTCACATAAATTTTACACATAGCATGTGACTAAACGAAAAATCAAAATAAATTGGAAAAGTCATCAAACAGGACACGTGTCAACACCTGGCAGAGATGATTTATTCCATCTAATTATTTAAATCCAAAAAATCAAGTTTTGGAATTCTATAAATAGAAGGCCAAGGCATTCATTTGAAGGACACCAATTCATAACCAATTCATAACCAATTCACTTCATATCAAAACCTTGAAGCTTTGAAACTCAAAAGCTCCCAAGCAAATCCCGAAGGATCAAGAGAGCTCTCTTCGTTCTTCGTCAAATCCTCATTCAAGATCAAGCCCCAACGGCCCTTGAAGAACTTCCACTGATTCAAGATCAAGCCCCGACGGCCCTTGAAGAAAGTGTTCATCGTTCATCATTCGTTCATCCCTAGATCAAGCCCCGACGGCCCTTTGGATCCACGACGTCAACAAATCTGCACAACTGTTTATCCCAAGATCAAGCCCCGACGGCCCTTTGGATCAACAACATCAAATCTACCCATTGCAAAGATAGAATCAGAGGCTAAATTTGTAGAAGAGATTGTAACCCCTAAATCATCAATACAAATATTATTTTGTACACATGTTTCTTGTCTCGTTCATCGCAGGAAAATCCCGTGTTCACAAATTTGGCACGCCCGGTGGGATCATCTCTACCTCTCATCTCTATCTTTGAATCCGCAAAAAGCACAAATGGCATCAAAGAAGGCTCAAGTTGTTCTCGCGGCCAATGCAAGGAACAAGAACTTTATCACCGTAGGCGGTGTCACTTCGGGCATCATAACTCGAAGCAAGGCAAGAGCTCTTTCTGCCGCATCTTCCACCTCTGCATCAACTCTGCCAAGGGAACAAAACCACCCAAGGCACGAGCCTTTGATCACCTTAGCCTCACTAAGGGCACCAAGGGGGGAAAGCCCAAGGAAATACTCCGAATCCATGCTCTCCGATGCCGATTCAAGCGACAGTTTAGCCATGCAAGTCATGACCATTGGAGCAACTTCAATCGATGAGCAGCTGGCTCAAATGAATGAAGCAATCGCAAGGCTAACCCGAACTGTGGAAGAAAAAGACTTGCAGATTGCAGCACTAGTCAACCGACTGGAGGTGCAGGACGGCGATAAACCCGACCCAGAGGATGATCCACTAAAGGGAGGAGCTGGTGGAGACGAAGAACCCCCGATGAAGAAAATCGATGGGAAGCCGGAGCCAGACCAAGCAGCGGCACTCATGGGATCTCTTTCTATCCAGCAGCTGCAGGAGATGATCACCAACACCATCAAGGCACAGTACGAAGGGAGCTCACATACCTCCTTGTTCTACTCGAAGCCCTACTCCAAGAAGATTGATGCCCTAAAGATGCCAAGGGGTTATCAACCACCAAAGTTCATGCAGTTTGATGGAAAAGGAAACCCGAAGCAGCACGTTGCCCATTTTGTTGAAACTTGCAACAACGCAGGGACCGAAGGGGACTACCTTGCCAAGCAGTTTGTGCGCTCGCTAAAAGGAAACGCCTTTGAGTGGTACACGGACCTAGAGCCCGAGTCCATCAGCAGCTGGGAGCAATTAGAGCGGGAATTCCTCAATCGCTTCTACAGCACCCGGCACACTGTGAGCATGCTAGAGCTAACGAGCACAAAGCAGTGGAAGGACGAGCCAGTCATTGACTACATCAACAGATGGCGCACTCTAAGCCTCGACTGTAAAGACAGGCTCTCGGAAACCTCTTCAATCGAGATGTGCATCCAAGGCATGCAATGGGGTTTGTAATACATCCTTCAAGGCATTAAACCACGGACCTTCGAGGAATTGGCCACCCGCGCCCATGACATGGAGTTGAGCATCGCCCATCATGGGAAGAAGGAACCAATCGCCAACTACAAGAACAACAAAGTTCTTGAGACAAAAGTGGAGAAGGCTACGTGGAAATCCACCAAAGAAGCAATGACAGTCAACACAGCTCCCGTCAAAATCTCCACATGAGGCAAGGCGATTCAAACCGAAGCTTTTCGTGATCAAGAGATGCGTAGACGCACTTTGAAGGAGCTTGAGGAGAAGATTTATCCATTCCCCGACTCTGATGTAGTTGCCATGCTTGATGACCTGTTGGACAAGAAGGTGATCAGTTTGCCTGAGTGCAGACGGCCGGAAGAGATGAATCGTACCGACAACCCAAGATACTGTAAATTCCACCGCTTCATCAGTCATCCAACGGAAAAGTGCTTCGTACTGAAAGATCTCATCCTGAAGCTAGCACAGCAAGGGGAAATCGAGCTTGACCTCGAAGACACGGTGGCGGCACACACTACTACTATCGTGTTTGAATCACTCGATCCTGTGCATCTCCGAAGCATGCATGATCATTCACGTCAATGTTCAAGTCACATGGCACCTC
The DNA here is from genome assembly GCF_042453785.1 of Malus domestica. NCBI lineage: Eukaryota > Viridiplantae > Streptophyta > Magnoliopsida > Rosales > Rosaceae > Malus > Malus domestica. The sequence goes on from NC_091668.1 coordinate 14,467,336, forward strand.
CTACACAACCATCACCGGGGGCAAGCAACCAAGATGCATCTACTGGCGATAAGAAATGGCGGACATCGGTGACCTACAAAAAAACGAGGAAGCCAAGACACAAGCCACAAGGCCAAAAGAGGAGCCTAAACCCGCCCCTCGAACTTCAGTCTTCGAAAGACTGAATTATTCAAAACCTAGAATTGCAGCACTTGATCGCATCAGTGGTCGAGACCAAACTTCTGTCTTCAAAAGGCTTGAGACGCCAACACCGCAAAGATCAGTCTTTGAAAGGTTATCAAAGCCCAAGAAACAAAGCGGCACGGCTAGCTCTCCTCCTCGTCAATCAGCTTTGGAAAGACTTGAAGACAACATGACGTTTTCTGGAAATAGGGAAACAAGGTCAAAGGAAGAAAAGCTCGACAGGCTGGTAGAAAAAGGCGATATTCGAAGCTCGATTCCTTCAAGGATGAAGCGCCAAGCAACTTTGGAAGTCGACACAAAAGGACCACTGAAGGTAAGGAGGCGCACCATCTTCTACACCGGCCAATCTTCACGGCAACAAACCCAAGAGGACTGCACTGAAGAGAAAGCCCAAGAAGACAAAGAAGACGAAATCCTGGAAGAAGACGTCACTTCCGGCTCTGTCAACCCAAAATCTTCACCTCAATCGCTGGGGGCATGTTCCAAAAACATGCCAGTCAAGCTGAGTGAAGTTGAAGGATGGACTTATGTCACTCCAAAGAAACTGCACAAGAAGCATATGTCTTCTCCACAAGTTCACCAATGGGAAAGGGGGCAAAGTAGCTCTTGTTCACCTCCAGAACAATGTGAAAGTGTTGGAGATAATGAAACTTTGACACGAAGATCATCCGTCCCCATCACGATGCGTGACATCTTCCCAGAAGACTTCTTCAACTATTCAGTCAAGGCTCCTTGCTATGAAGATTGTGAGGAACGACTCTCTCAGATCGCTTGACGAACCAAAGCTCCTCGCCTGCACGAGCCAAAACTGCGTGGCACAACGCTCCTGGTCTGCACGAGCATAAAAGGCGACACCAACGCTCCTGGTTTGCACGAGCATAAAAGGCAACGCCAAAGCTCCTTGTCTGTAAGAGCCTAAACTGCAAGACACAAAGGCTCCTCGCCTGTACGAGCCTAAACTGCATGGCACAACGCTCCTGGTCTGCACGAGCATAAAAGGCAACACCAACGCTCCTGGTTTGCACGAGCATAAAAGGCAACGCCAAAGCTCCTTGTCTGTAAGAGCCTAAACTGCAAGACACAAAGGCTCCTCGCCTGTACGAGCCTAAACTGCATGGCACAACGCTCCTGGTCTGCACGAGCATAAAAGGCAACACCAACCGCTCCTGGTCTGCACGAGCATAAAAGGCAACACCAAAGCTCCTGGCCCGCAAGAACATAAACTGTGTACGGCAAAATCATCATCAAAATCATGATCAAAATCATCAAAAAAAAAAATGCATTTGAACTACGTTACGACTTGATCTCTTCTTTGGAGGGGTACGTAGGCAGCTCGAATGTTCAATTTTTCGAGTTCAGTCACATCAAAATAAAAAAATAAATGTTTTATTAAAGAAAGTCAATTTTGTACAAAAAAAACAAAAAAAAAAAAAACAAAAAAAAAAACAAAAAAAAAAAACAAAACAAAAGAAAAAGAAATAATATATGTATGAGTGTTCCAGGCCCAAGTGGCAGCCTCCAAGCCCAATCCGCGATCAAGTCCAATGCCTGCTCAGACTTCAGTTATAAATCAAGGCCCATCTCCCATTTCTTGCAGCATGGAAGAAGCACCATCCACCTCCAATGTGCCTGGTAGTCACGGCCCTGCTCCAAGCAGGAATAGCAGCTTCAAAAGCTTTATGGAAACCGCAACCACCACCTCTCTATGTACCACCTCCTTTTCCACCCATCCCAGCCATAGCTGGTCCGGCAATCTCCTTGCCGCTCAGTTCGCCTGGAACCACCTTCCCTTAGTTCAAGACCATTCTCGATCCACCGCCCTCAGAATCGCCGTCTTCTCGAGAAAATGGCCTATTGGCACCGTCCCGGCGGGCATGATACAGCCACCGAACTCTACCTCTCCCGGAACTTTCTCTCCGGCCCGATCCCACCAAATCTCTGCGACGGCAATAAGCTCCAAAAGCTCATACTTTTCTCTAACCGGTTCACCAACCCGCCCCCTCTCACCTCTCCCTCTCTCTGATTCTCTCTCTGATCAGAACTGAACTGAGAAGATGAGGTCTCAGATTTGCAGATCCGCTTCCAGAGCTACGAGGTCCGTCCTCTCTGCTCCCAAGGCCTCCTCCCGCTCCTACTTTTCGGAAATCCACTGAGTCATCCGAGTCGCCCGGGTCCGCTTTTGCAACGCGGAATCGTCCCCGACCGAGTGCTCGTGGAAGCCACCCCCGAAACCAACCAAAAAGACGCCGACCCAGCCGGCCAGTCCAACAACTATGCCGAGTTCAACATATCCAAAATCCTCAAAGACGAACCGACAACTTCATCCCCTTCGTCTCTGCCGCTGAGGTGGAACGGTTTTACTTGACTACGGGAAATCCGCATCTACCCACTTCAAAAGGTGTTGCAATCGTGAAGGATAAACAGTTAACTGCTTCTAAGAAGCAGCAGCAAGATGCATCACGTAGGGAAGCCGCTGCTACAAAGAGAATGCAAGAGCTTATGCGCCAATTTTCTGTAATGTTCTGTCAGATCACTAAGCATGACTGGGCGTGGCCCTTTATGGTTCCTGTAGATGTTGAAGGTCTGGGATTGCATGACTATTATCAAGTCATTGAGAAGCCCATGGACCTTGGTACCATAAAAAAAAAAAAAATAGAATGGAAGCCAAGGATGGTAGTGAGTATAAGAATGTCGGAGAGATATATGCTGATGTGAGGCTGGTTTTCAAGAATGCAATGAAATATAATGATGAAGGTGAGGATGTCTATGTGATGGCCCAATCGTTGTTGCAAAATTTCGAAGAAAAAAAAAATGGCTAAAGCTTCTGCCTAAAGTTGTTGAAGAGGAAACAAGACGAGCAGACGAGGAAGCAGAGGCACGGCGAAACATGCAACTATCTCAGGATGCTGCATTTGCCAACACGGCTAATGGTCTAAGCAGTGAGCTTTTTGAAATTGATGTGTATTTGAGGAACCTCAGACAAACAGTGGTTCAGAAGTGCAGGAAAATGTCTTCGGATGATAAAAGAAAACTCGGGACCGCACTCTCGCAGTTATCTGCCGAAGATCTCAGCAAGGCTCTAGAAATTGATGCACAGAGTAACCCCAACTTCCAAGCAACTGCGCAAGAAGTGGATCTTGACATTGATGCTCAGTACTTGGCGGCGAAAAGGAGGGCAGGTGCACATAATGTGTTCAATGGAAGAGCTGATGCCGTCAATTGGCACATATGTCCCATCTCCTTTGGTGCTTGCTCTCGTAATCTCCCAATCAGATTCGACCCTCCAGAAGCATTGTCTCTTCCAACTAGCAATTCGACAAAAGAATTGGCTGGCGATTGCCATCTCTTATTCCTCCAGCATGCCTTCAAAGGGTTGAGCTGCAACACATCTGCCGTCATCAACAATTCGCACCACCTGCAGCTCTTCTCCGCCATGGCTGCTGCTTTTGAATGAGATTGACAAAACCAAAGTTTGTCAACTCACACCCAAAGGCCTTCTCTCCGTCCGTGACAAACAACAACGAAGAACTTCAATAAACCGCCGTCAAACGACTAGCCGGTCATGAAGCCTCGACTGCAGCTCATCGTCCGTCGAGTTCCATGCCTACAAAGCACCATATATAAAGAAAAAAAAAAGAAGAAAAAAAAAAAAAAAAAAAAAAAAAGGTTTTCAAATGGTGACCAGCCACCGAAAGCAAAGAAAGAAAGTGATTGACAGATTGACAGGCACCATCCAAAGGAAAAGATAAAAAGCAAGAAAAGACAGGTCATGGTGTATGCTACTATTAGCAAGTATGAAAAAAAAAAAAAAAAAAAAAAAAAAAAAACGAAATAGGTGGTGGAGATAGAATAATTGAAAGGAAGAAAGCGGAGGGAAGACGACAAATTTCCGTCTAAAAAAATAGGGAGTAAAAGAATAGTGCGCATTAGTCAGATCTATGTTTTAGCACAACATACTGAATAAAGTAAAGCATGTTCATTGATATCTCTAAAAAAAAAAAAAAAAAAAAAAAAAAAAAAAAAAACCTTCACGAATGTCACTCATGAGAAGCCTCAATACTTGAAGCCTTAGTACTCGGCGACTTATGTGAAGCCTCAGTACTTGAAACCTTGGTACTCGGCGACTTATGTGAAGCCTCGGTACTTGAAGCCTTAATACTCGGCGGAACCCTAGAAGAGGGAAGCGTTGGGGATGGATTATTCGGAACCTCAATACTTGGTCGAACTTCAGATGACGAAGGCAAAAGGTCCCTCTGGAATACATCCACAAATCTCGGATTGTCACTTTGAATCCGACCTCCGGAGTCTAGCAACTGATCAAACTTCCTCTTCATGCTCGTCGAATAATTATTTGCAAGCACCTGCAATTCTTTATTCTCATACTTCAGCTGTCTGATCACTTGATTAAGGACTACCGCCTCGGCTGTCAATGATTCAACCTGGTGAGTTCGAACAAGTAAGAGTTGGCCCAGGTTGGAAACAGAGTTCGCACACTGAACACTGAGAGCATGGGACTCTCGAACAGCTAATTCATCGGACCGTCGTGAAAGCATCCTATTATCTTCAGGAGTGATAAGGTTTCTAGCTACAACCGTAGCTGTTGCTGCGTCCCTCATTATAGAGTCGTCAACTGTAAGGGGGTCATTAGAAGATGAGAAGGACGGGCGCCATATATTACCCTGACTCGGTGCACCTGCGCCACTGCTAAGACTCAAATCTAAACAAATGTTAGATGAGTTAGCAATTTCCAAAAAGATGTTAAAAGAAAAGGGTTGGAGTGGATAAAAAAAAAAATCTCAGAAATACAGCAAGAACGATTTTCAGAGGCAAGCAATCTTCAAAGCGTGCAGGTTGAAAATGATTGACACCTCTTTAAAAAGAAGAGGCAACACAACCACTTGTTCAAAAAAAAAAAAAAAAAAAAAAATTAAAGAAACGCCACTCTTCGAATTTCAAAACCCGGATTTTCCTGCGTAAAATCCGTCAACACTTTTCAGACGCAGTTTCAGCTTTCGGCTATCACGTGCAACTTTGCCAGAGATCACTGACAAGGTTGAAAACGTGTGGAGTCCATCATACTCACCTACCCGACTGTTGGCCGACAAAGCATGGGAGACAAGGCACATCCACCCTGCCACTTGCTGTTGGGAGCTCACCATATAATTCGAGTTTCATCCTCTAGCAAGACACACATCCACCCTGACTCTTCTTCCTTGCCGAAGGCATCTGCAACCAAAACTCAATTTTTTCTGCCTCCCTGGAAACGCTTCCTCAGCCAAATCACATCAAAGCAAAGGTATCTCATATCACTGGGGTTGAAAGCAAGAGTATCTCATAGCATGCTTTCACCCTATCCTTTTCTTTGTCCTCCCTCTTCACTACTATGACAAGGATAAAGAAAGCAATATGTCGGAACCTCCACTCAAGCTCCTGGTAAGGAACCGACTGCTTGGAATCTTTCCTGATTGCTCACCTAGCACTGCTCTCGAAGTACCCATTATCTCAACATCTTATGCTTCTAGAGAAAATACCACATCGGCCAGGAGAACAGAAGAGGCGAATGAAAATGATGCATCGAAGCATGTGGAGACAAGCTCAACAAACACATGTGTTGATCATCCGCTACTTCTTCAAAAGCAAAAGTATCTCATATCATCGGGGTTGAAAGCAAAGGTATCTCATATCATGCTTTTTCCCTATCATTTCCTTTGCCCTTGTTCTTGCTTGCAGAACAAGGAGAAAGGAAGCAATCAGTCGGAACCTGAAATTAAACGTCCGATCAGGAACTGATTGCCAGGAACCTTTGCCTGGTTGCTCACCTAGCGTTGCTCCCGGGTACTCATCTTCAACTGTTGACGGATCTCGAGTTTCCTCCGCAAATATTTCAAAACAGTTGATATGGTGTTGGCTCTTTACACTGAAGCTGCCAACCACGAATGAGTGGCTGAAAAGTGATGCTCTGAATGACCATTTAAAGGCAAAAGGTTGCCGCCACTGCTGCCAGGTATTAAAGAACTTCCTACAGGTAATTTAAGAACTAATGGCCTGTGGAAAGTCAACAATTGGAGGAAACCAAAAAAGTCCTCCGAACCAGTTCAAGATCGAAGCTGTGGAAAGTCAACAATTGGAGGAAACCAGAAAATCCTCCGAACCAGTTCAAGATCGAAGCTGTGCAAAGTCAACAATTGGAGGAAACCAGAAAATCCTCCGAACCAGTTCAAGATCAATGCTGTGGAAAGTCAATAAGCGCAACAAAATACGTGCCGATTCACCCACTACCAAACCAAAAGATCATCTACCACATGAAGCTCCTGGTGGTCCAATTTCAACCTTCAAGATCAAGCCTCAACGGCCCTTGAAGAAATTTCAAATGAAAGTTCAAGAACAAGCCTCAACGGCCCTTGAAGAAATCTCCAGCCCAATTCAAGATCAAGCCTCGAATGGCCCTTGGATCAACATCTACAACAAGGGACTTCAAAACGCATCTTCTACACGTGACAAGCACATGTATACGACGCGCCTTGAAGTGGGGGCATTTGTAGACATCGAAATTTCGGTAAAATAAATGTTGATCAAAAATTAAAATTTCAATGTTTATGTGTCACATAAATTTTACACATAGCATGTGACTAAACGAAAAATCAAAATAAATCGGAAAAGTCATCAAACAGGACACGTGTCAACACCTGGCAGAGATGATTTATTCCATCTAATTATTTAAATCCAAAAAATCAAGTTTTGGAATTCTATAAATAGAAGGCCAAGGCATTCATTTGAAGGACACCAATTCATAACCAATTCATAACCAATTCACTTCATATCAAAACCTTGAAGCTTTGAAACTCAAAAGCTCCCAAGCAAATCCCGAAGGATCAAGAGAGCTCTCTTCGTTCTTCGTCAAATCCTCATTCAAGATCAAGCCCCAACGGCCCTTGAAGAACTTCCACTGATTCAAGATCAAGCCCCGACGGCCCTTGAAGAAAGTGTTCATCGTTCATCATTCGTTCATCCCTAGATCAAGCCCCGACGGCCCTTTGGATCCACGACGTCAACAAATCTGCACAACTGTTTATCCCAAGATCAAGCCCCGACGGCCCTTTGGATCAACAACATCAAATCTACCCATTGCAAAGATAGAATCAGAGGCTAAATTTGTAGAAGAGATTGTAACCCCTAAATCATCAATACAAATATTATTTTGTACACGTGTTTCTTGTCTCGTTCATCGCAGGAAAATTCCGTGTTCACAATGAGACAAGCTCAGGGGATAGTTGAGACTCAGCTCAGGAAAAACTAAGATAAACTCAGAGAAAAATGGAAATAAAATGAAAGAAGGTAGCGAGTTGCCGCCAACCCTGAGCATGAGCAAAGGGCGGCAGCTGAAAGTGGAAGCCGGAGAAGAGGCTTTGGATTTGGGTTTCTAGAAAGAGAAACAATGAGAGAGAGAGAGAGAATGCATCCCACCTCAGATTATTATTTTTGAACTTTTAAGCTAATTAAATACATAATTTCAACTGATGGTGGAAGACACATGACGCACAATGAATGGAAAAGGTAAGTAGGAAAAGACAAATGGGAAATGTATCTGGCATTTCTTATCTAGATAATAGAGATTGACAAATATATAAAAACTTAGGTTGGATACAACTATTGGAGAACCAATGAAATTTACAACCATTAAATTTGAATGTTATGACCTTAATTGAATATTATATTAGCACTCTCATAATGGTTGCATTAAACGGAAAGGGATCCTCCTTAAATCCCTTCCGCCTAATCCATCAAGTCCGGGAATCCAGGCCATTGAAATTTGATCTAATGACTACAAACAGGGGCTCACTTTAAAAGTTATAATAACTTTAGCCGTTAGATCAAATGTCAACCACCCGGATCCTCGGACTTCGTGGATTAGGAAGAAGAGATCCAGAAAAGATCATTTTCCACATTAAAAGAAGGAAACTTCTAAAATTGTATGTATTTTAATTCCTTATGCAATAAAGAATTAGTTATTAATTTCCAATTCCATGTTAACGAACAAAAAAAAAAAAAAACGATGTAAGACTGAAAGGGAGTGTTTGTTCTATTTTAAAATACTTAACAAAATTCCAACAGAAATAACCCTAACAATTTATAAAAAGTGCAGTTGGACCCATCCCACTTTCTTATGTACTCACATTAGAATTCCACCTACCATAGAATGCTAAAAAATTGAAATGCTATCCACATCCACTATTATTACTAAAATAACCCCTATTTTTTTTAAATTTTCAGTAGAATAACTATTAGAATGCTAATAAGCCCAGCGGAGCCTCCACTCTTCCCCATTTTTATTATGGTAAATTCCAAAATCCGATCATATCTCCAGTCGATTGCAACTCTCATTCCTTCCCTCTCTTCAGACTCCTAATGCAACCTCCTTTTATCCCCCATCCAAATCCACAACCAAGCCTCATGCCACATTCCCAAAATTTCATCCTCATGCCCTTTCCCAAATTCTCGACAACCCCCAATTCCTTCTTCTATTCTCTTATTTTGTTTTTCAAATTTTAAATAATTATTTCATTAGTAAGATATATTAAACTGTTATAAACTTTATATTTAAGTGTGATTGTGTAAATCCTAGATTATATTTGAGTCTAGTTATTCTACCCTATTAGGACTTGTATTTCTTGAAGGAGAAGGATTCTTCCCTCCCTTATTACTATAAATAAAGGCATTGTGTAGGGAGAATAACATATCCTCTACACAACCTTACAAACCCATCTCTCTCTATTTTCTCTCTGTGGCGCCGGCCCACTCTCTCCCTGTCAGTTAAAATAAGCCACAACATGTTATCTGTACGTTCCTATCGCTGCACTTATGAATTTGATGTGCAGGTTTTGTGCATCAAACCAGTTCATCAATATTATCACGCAATCAGGTTCTTTCAAAACAACGGTTTTTATCTCGATATTTTTGTAGCCATGATAGCATGAACATTCACCATAATGCATGACCTAACTCTACGTTTTTCGAATTTTAGATTCTACATAAATTGTGTATGCATTATAATCATAATTTGAATTATGTGAATTTATACTGCATGAATTGAATCATATATCTGCACATGCATTGAATTATATGTTGAATATGCATGAAATTGAATTAAATTTATAATCTGAAATATATATATATATATATATATATATATATATATATATATATATATAGTTAGGGTTTTGTTGAAAACCCATCCACCGTGTGAGCTGCGGCTGGCGAGTTGCCAAGCTGTCGAGCCCAGCATGCCAGGCTAGCAGCCTGAGTTGCTGGAGCTGAGCCAACCCATGGAGCCAACAACTCCATGCCCTTAGAACCCAAAACTCGACGCCATTATTTGCGTCACCACTGATTTTTTGACAAAAGCATGGCTTGCAGCCATGCCCAGCCATCACGGCTTTCATTCCTGATGATCTAAAGTCATCTCTATCAAAATCGTGGCCGAGATTCTTCATAATTTCATCAAATTTTGAAACCCTAACTCGAACCCGAGGGTTTCTTGGTTCGTTGAGGTCAAGATTCCACTCTCTGTCACCCAATAAAAGGTTCTACGGTAAACCGTAACCCAAGACTGCTGCCAGCAGCAACGACTCATGCTTTCTTCCCCAGCGAGTGTACCTAGCATGCAACTAGGGTATTTTTTAGTCTAAAACCAAGTCCACTTAGGCAATGGTTCTTCTCGACCTAACCTAAAACTAAGTTTTGGTGTTTGGGCTTGCATACTGTAGCCCACAACAGCTCCTCATTCCGTTCCACTCGTGACACTAGCCCACGTGGCTCTGGTGTCTCGTGTCCCTATTGTAGTGGAACCCAGCCTACATGGCTGTTGTGGACTCCCTGTGTCGTGACACATCGAATCCCAACCTCTGATTGGTACATCTGTGTTCCCCAACGCACACAATCAGCACCCCTGTTTGGGCCTATTTTTTGGGCCCGGCCTTTTTGT